>NC_068940.1:41465350-42076086 GCF_026419915.1 Harpia harpyja | reverse complement strand
TGTTTTGGTAAATACAGTTGGTTCTCAGAAATTTCTGTTTTGTGATGGAAAACTTTTGATTGAAAATTCTTGATCAACAGTCCCTATCAACTTATAAATAGATTAAGTTAGCTAAGAAAAATATTGGTCTCTTCTGCATCTCTCTTCTTTAACTGTCAAAACTTTATCTGATAGATCTTGGGTTTGATGCTGCTCCCATAAATATTTTTTGCATAGATTGCAAAGTGTTAAGGAGGATTAAATAGTTTTTGCTTATTACTGGCTGGGCCAAGCTTTACTTACACAGTTGGCAGCTGCTTTGTCTCTCATTTGTATGCTCTTTACAATTTGTAGAGCACAGCAGACTAGGTTTAAAGAGATAGCTTATTAATAAATATAGGAAAGCAAAAGCTTTCTGGCAGCAGTTTAAACTTGCATAAGAATGGTGGTGGTTGTTGTTTCGGAAAAACAACGCTCTTAACGGGGGGAAAAAAATGAATTAAAAGAACACTTAAATGTAATATCTTTTGGGGAGACTGGAAAGAAGTTCACATAGGAATACCCAGCAATCTCAAACATTAAGCCCATCTTTTTAGTACAGACATGTTCTCTGTTAAACCTCTCTTGTGAATAATTAAATAGTTGCGCTTATGCAATGAAAACATCACACATATACAATTTCATTAAAACCATGGCAGACTTTTTTCCATTTCTCATTTGCAAGGCGGATGTGTTTTATTTTAGTGCCGTTTGCCACAGATAATATGGCGATAAAGTGTGTTCATGTACAGAGATGGATTTGTTGATAATTAGGGAGGAGAAATAAGAAAGGGAAAAGGAAAATTTCTGGATGTAGAAAAACAGCAAAAACTCTTAGTATCAATTACATTAGGGAGCTTGATTACACAGAGGGGTGAAGCTCTTGGGGAACTGCAGTAAGCTTACAGGTGTTCAGGGCAAGAATAGATTTGAGAGTATTATCCTTTGATGAACTAAATAGTTTTGAGTACTTCTAAAAATAGCTGTCAAGGAAGCTGATGTGTCCTTACATATTTCAGCTTGACGTAATATTCTGTAACCTGATACAAAATTATTCTTATTTGATATATCAATACAGACTGACACCGTGCTGCAGAATGTGAGCGGGTTTGAGCTGTAGTTCTTGCATCTTCCTCCAGGGTTCATGCATTCTGCTTTAAGTAGCTAGTGTGAAACTCGACCCAGTTGGTAGAAACCCCAATAATCCCATGAGTCTCACTTAGTGCATGAGCTGTATCAGTGTCAGAACTGTAAAACTGTGTTAAAGGTACAAGTCATGTATAAATAGCTCAGCATACAGGGACCTTTCTTAGAGAAATATACAGGAAAAATTTTGGTTCCTGTCTTGATTTAAAGAAAAATCCAATTTATCTTTGTTGCCTAAGATTGTGTGTGGGGGTGTGTGTGTCCTATTTGGGATTTTGTACTTTTATGTTTGGTTTGTTTTTTGAAAAAAGGTACCCCCCCCCCCCGCCCCCCCATCACTGGTGAAAAGCAGGATGTTTGTTCTTGGAGGCAGAAGAACACCGTTTGACTGTTGGAGCACAAAAGCTGCAGTGGTTCACGAGCATTTCCTCTCATGTCATCTTTGTTTTTAATTCTGATTCTTCCATTTCTTTGTTTCTCAAGGCAAACTTTCAAGTGCCTTTTTACAGTTTGATTAAAAGCATGCGTATATCAATATGTGGTTTTCCACTAACTTTAACAGACTCTGGGGCATAATTCATGCACTAGGACTGAAGTAGGTAGACTGTGTGTGCATGTTGGGTGTACAGCGAAATGGTTGACACTGAGCTTTATTAAGAAACTTTGCATCATTGACACATTAGCTAGGAATGCACTAATGTCAATGAGTAGCCTAATGTGGCCCAACTTTTTACAAATTATTTTTTGTTGCTTGTAACTCCTTAATTCCTCAAATACTCTGAATTAGTCTGAAACTCCTAAACCTGTTAAATCACTTTCTGGAAAATTATATCACTGCTAGAAGTGCTGCCTTTATGTGTTTCTTACCTTCTTTATTCTGTGTGGTTTAGAGCAAGGCAGGCTTTATTAGGGCAGGTGATATGCTCTTACTAGAGTGTCTGATATAGTGGGTGCTGGGGATAAACAACTGCAGTTTTGAACAGAAGGTCCCAAACTTGACTGTTTACCCTTTTGCTTCTATCAGTTGCTCCACCTGGAACCTCGCCTAGCGCTTATGCTCAGACCATCATTGCTATAATAATGCTGCTAGTAGTGAATAAACCATCAGTTCAAAATTCTGCATATGAGAGTGTGATTAACTCCTGCCTAGATTTTTGTTGCTGCTGTTCCCTGTGAAAATATGAAACAGGTTTTAAATTGCAGCTGATGTTGTAAATGTCAAGGGAATAATGGAGCAGCTAACACTGCCAGCCTGCACTCTGTGGGGATCACTTTGTGAGCTAGAGACTGGTATGTGAAGTGATGCTCAAATATTTCCAGGTTGCGTATCTATAAAGGTCTATTCCAAAATATACCCTCCTGCGCTATCTTTTTTTTCTCAAGAAAAAACAGTATCATTATACCAAAACACATCCCCTTACTACCAAAGCTTCTACAAAAGATAGATACTACTTTAAAAAAAAAAAAAAAATTAACTTTGTTAATTCCTAATATCTGTTACTTACAAGGTGTGAAAAGGTTCTTATTCACGTAACAGATGAAGTGATGATATTGGGACACTCTTCCAGATGGCAATGTTTCTCTCTTCTCTTTGCAAGAAACTTGGTTCAAGGAATGTGGGGAGTGAGGAGAAATGAAATAGGTTGGAACACTTTTAATCTGCATATGCTTGTGTGTATGTGTGGTTGTTCTCTCTCTCTCCCCATGTCAGGCCTTCAGTGGGTAAGGAAGCATGACAGAGATGTGTTAAATGTCAGTCATCCCCAGAGCCTCCAATAATGAACAAGGATTAAACAAGAAGCTGTGGAAGAGGAAAAGAAATCCTTGTACAGGTTTTAATAATTCATAAACGTTGCATCTATTTTACTATTCTCTGCATTTAAAAACAAGGCCCAAACTATGCCTGCAAGCATAACTTTCCCTTTACAGTAAAAGGGATTGAATTCATTATGGCTAAATTCTGGTTATATCAGTTATTTATTTATTTTCTTTTTTGGGTGATGGCTATCTTGTGTGTATGGATGGACCAAACATAGAACTGTATGTCCAAACCATTCTAAACTTAAAGGCTTTCATAAAGTTGAAATCTAGATAGAATCTACCCTGAACCCAAAATGATGACAAATTGCATACCTTCAGTATTCTGTAGCTTTGCCAATCTTCATTTTAATATATGGACCGAACTATAATTACTTATCAGTAAACTCAGCGGTGTCCAATGTATTCCTGAGGCAATGTCCAGGATGAAAGAGAAAGATTAGAATTAATTTTTTGAGGTCAGTGGGATTAAGTGAATGTTGGAAGAGTGTGAAAGGAGGGTTTGTTTTCCCTCACATCATCTGATACAGCACAAATATCTTTTACTTTTGGAACTGGAACATAGAGGTCTCAGTCTTGGTGGTATTTTTGGTCTTAATGGCAAAACAGCTTTCCAGTGCTCTTGGTGTTCCCCATAAGAACCCCGGGTAACTGCTGAGTTGAGCAATTGGACTGAATTGAATCCTATTCATGTACTGATTCAGCAGCTGAGAGCACGAGAAGTGCCAATAAAGGTAATTGACTAAAGGCAAGCCTAATGATTGTGTAGAACAGTGACACCCTCTGGAAGCCGGAGATGGGACTGTATCACCTGAGCTGTGACTGCAGATCCACACCAAAGCCTGTCCCTTTCCCCATTTGCATCCCTTTGTTTGTATAGTGCCCTCCTTCCCTGCAATGCAAGTAACAGCAAGGGCCAAGCCTTTTAAAGTTATGTCTGTAATTGCAATAATGTAGTAACAGAAGCAGGCCACCACCCAACCTAACAAACGGAAATGTGTTCAGGTTACAGCGTCGGATGCATAGCTCTGTGTTGGAGCTGCTCATCCAGGTTTACATCATTTTATTCTGGTTTTTTTTTTGTTTTGTTTTTGTTTGTTTTTTAAGCTATGGATCTAGCCCCTGGCTTTCACCTTTCTGAGGTGTAGTGTCCTGAAATGGAAGGATGCCAATGCTAGTCATCTATCTAGCTGTCTATCTGACAAGATAAAAAAAATCCAGTCTTTTAAAGCTAGCTCTTAATTGTGACTTTTTAAATAATGCTATTGCTCTTTGACATTTAACTGCTGCTATCATGTGGATCATGAAAACAGTTCACTTTTAACTGCTCAGCAGTGGAAACTCCTTGCAAAGTAAACCAGCTTTGAGCTGGGATTTATGACCAGAAATGTTCCAGCCTGTCCAGGTAGCTGCCTCACTTATCAAGAGATCTCTCTGAAACCTTAAGGTAAGTGTCACAGTTTGGGGTAGTGTAGCCCCTTTATATTTTAAATGTGATTGTATAAATTGCTTTAAGACGAGTAGTTATTTGTAGTTCCATTACTATAGGCAAGTGGGACAAATGTCTTCACTTGTCAAGTTCATTCAGGGCCTTGAAAAATAGATCTTGTTCCAGTGTGTAAAGAGGGAGTGTTAGGTACAACACCTCTCAAAAGCTGGAGTAAGACCTTTAATTTCCACTTGAGCAAATCTCTGACACTAGCCAAGAGGAATCACTTGAATCACTTGCTCTAAGGATGTTTCTGCCTTGCTACTGACCTGCCCTGAGATCTAAAATCTGATTGTATGAAAAGTATGATAATAGTATTTTTTTTTTGCATCTTGGTTGTAGGAACTGGCTTAAAAAGCTTCTTATCCTGGATAAGTACAATGAATTTTAGTGGTATTCTTAAGAAAAAGCAGACAGCATTCATCTGGGCAGAGCTAGAAAAGTAATAAGGAGGTGCTCTTTGCTTCTGCTCCCCTCCCTCCCCATGAAAGGTTCTGAAAACCAAATAAACAAATGCCAAACAACTGAGTAGAAATGAGGATAACTCTGTTTTCCTACTAGCGTTTCTGATAATTGACTTGCAAAATGTTTAAAAAAATTAGGACTGCTGTGTTGTTTCAGTCTTCATGCCCTCTCACTGGAAATCTGTCCCCTCTGTTCTGCAGCAAAAACCACTTCAATGGCTGTCAACACTCTGGCAGCTGTCATCTGACCTGTGTTGAAGGTGGTGCTGGATAGTCCCTGTTCCTCTTCTGACAGGTCACTCTGCCCTTGCTCCATTGCTTGCACTAAGTAGACACGAGGATTTGAAATTTTTTTTTGTGTGCCTGTGTGGTGAGCAATGTTGTCTGAACCATGTTTTCTGTGGCTGAATCTTGTTTTGGCTAGAGCAGTTCCCTGCAAGGTCCAGTAAATGCTTGTGTTGGCAGAACAGGCAGGGTGCTCTATGCAGAGATGACAAAGGGTTGGTGGTTTTTTTCTGGGGGAGCAAGCAGGTCATATCAAACCACCAAGAATTAATGCTACGTTTTAAAATTGGTAATTAATCTGCGACAAAGATATAAGGCTGCATCTGAACACCTTAATATATAATATTCTCTTTCAGAAAAAACTTTTCTTTTCCCAGAATATTACACCTTTTGTATGTTAAGGTCTGGTGGAACAAAAATAAGATTGAGAGTTCCTACAAGATAAATTATGCTACTACTGTTTTACATTTATGTTCCTCTTAGGCAAGAAGGATGGTCTTCTCATAATGTAGCCTTGGTACTACCAGATGAGTTTTTCCAATCTCATCACTTCAGTTTATTTGCATTACACTTGCTCATGGTAGACCTTCATGCATTGAGATCTTGTTGTTCAAGGTGGTGTACAAATAAAAAGAAAGCTTAGAAACTGTCTCAAAAAAACATTTCTCTGAAGGAGTATTAAGAACCCCAAAGTTACATTTTGTGGCTTGAGCTTCCTTCCTCACAGTATGTGATGGCCAGGGAACAAGAAAATATAGTGCTAAAATAGTAACCATGGTCATAGTAAAAAAGACAATTTGTGTTTTGTTTCCATTTGGATCTGAATTCACTTTCTGTTTCTGACTGTCTTTTGGAAATGTGAAAAAAATCTTGAAAGGAGGCACTGAGAAAATGGTAACTCTTTTCTGTTCCTCTGTGTCTGCTTTTTGTCTTGTGTCCACCCCATACCCCCTGGCAAGATCCCCACTTTGTTGAATTATTTTGCAAATGTACTATTTTTTTTCATGCACATAAAGTCAAAGAAGTTTGGAAAGAGCATGGAATTGTATTTAGAGATGGGTAATGATTCATTGATAAGTAATTGCTGTCAGGACTGTGGGGTCTGATTCAGGTCACTGTTAATTTAACGTAGTTCAAAAGGGAATGGATACTTTTTATTCACATATATTTAATCAAACAGTCCCTGGGGAGAAACAGAAGGGGAATTGAAAAGTGAGTATCAGCTAAGAAGATGCAGGGTTTTGAAGTGACAGAATTATTTTGTTCTTTCAGGGTATGTTAGTCTTTCTTATACTTCTCTTATAAATAAACCCAGAAAGCATCTCAGCAGGGTAGATCAGAGGCTGCTTGTCCAGTTAAGCTGTTTAAAGGTCATTTAGGTCCTGCTGGTGAGGTATTTCCAAGCATGCCTGATAACTCATGGTGCCTTCTCAGTTGAAAACAGTTGTAGTTCCTAATTTCCTGCTTTGACTATTCTTCCATGGCTTTTCACGCTGACTCCTTATTGTGATATTTGTGCCCAATTTGTCCTCCACCTTCCACTGCCTTGGAAGGTCTTTGAAAGAAGACAGACTCAAGGATGCAAGCTGGTAGATACATCCTGCTAACTGCTGTCTCATTCAGGTAAGAGCAGCTTTCCACATACTGCAGAAGTTCAATACTAGTAAGTGATGCTGTTTGGATCTTTTGTGATCCTAGAAGTATCACAGTATCTCCAAATATTCCTGTATTGGAAAACCATTTGCAAAAAAGAAAAGGTGTAGAACTCTGAATAGGAGTAGGACTTTCTCAATTGTTTTCCCCTCTCTCTGTCCCCGGTGTGTAGGATCCTTTACCCCCAGCACTGTTCACCCCCTACCCCATCCCCTTCAGACCCCACACACAGTACATCTCTAAACTGCTGTGACCCTTTTTGGGGAAAGGAGAGAAGAAACAATGTTGGAAGGTGGGTGTGAAGTTCAGCAAGCTTTCAGCCCATCCTTCTTCCACTGCAAGAGTAGCAGAGTTATGCAGATAAAACTGCTTAGCTCTGGGAAGAGGAACAGATGGGGGCTAGGAGGTGCAAAGTGAGGCTGGGTTGGACCACCCAGGCCAGTACAGAGCAGGGCACAATAGCACTATTCTGGCTGGCTGGTAGCAGGGGTATCGTTCAGAATCGTGATGCTGCCATGGTATTGGTAATTCACCCCATCAGTAATGTTTAGCACCTCATCAGATCAGCCTTGTGAAAGGTAACATTTCTGGTTGCACACTGGTACAGGTGGTGTTCTCGTGCTGGAGAGTACATTATGGGAATTTCATGGCTCCCAAATATGCTTCAGTGTAGAAATAGGTGCTTGGCAGGATCATAGCATTGGGATTTATACATATAAAAGGATTTAATATATTACTTTGTGAATACAATCCTAAAAGTAAGGGATTGATGGCATTGGTTATAACTAGGCCTGGTAAAAGCTTTGTTCCTCCTTCTGTACTTCTGTAAGTCTGCTTAATATCTTGCTGTAGCAGCTCCATTGTTATACCTCTGTTAGGAGGGGTTTGACAGTTCTGCTGGATTGCATGACTGCCAAGTGAATGTGGCTTTGGTCAAATGTCCACAATTGGCAAACTTGGTCTTGCTTTTATGATCTATTCTAATTTGTGCATCCAACTCAAAACTCAGCAGTAGAAAATAGCGTGGCAGGTCACAAAGCCACTCATTTTTTCTGTCTAGAAAGTGCTTACTGGTGAAGAACTGTCCATATTGAATGACCACCTTGAGATGGTCTTTGCACTGTCTGATACTTGGGTAAACTTCCACCTACTTTTGCTACCTGCATGTTGATCTTGAACTAAGTTATTGCTTTTCCTTGAAACCCGTCAAATCAGTTTTGCTATCCAGTATCGCATACCGATCTTGATATACAGGGTAACTATTCTCCTCCTGAAACAGCAGAAGGAAATTTGGAATTGGTATGTTAGCTTAAACCAAAGAATTTTTAGTAAGTGTGAAACTACAGGCAAAAGGATTTGACAAGATTACCTCCTCAATCAAGAAAAAGGAAGATTAGGAGAGAGCTGTGGGTACCTTTCTTCTGTGGATATCCAGCCTTGTGCTTTCAGCTTAATCTTTCCTGGGATCTTAATGTTTAGTTCAGGGTTCAATTTTGTAACTTGCAACATGTCTTATTAAAATATATATTGTGCCTTTATGAATATTTAAAAACAAGTACTTAGTAAAGATTTCATAATAGCCTCTAGTAAGCTTTTATGAACCATTAACAATGGTATGATGAACTAATTTGTGTGGTTTCTATGCAGAACCAAAGAATGGAAGACGGAAGGGTGCAGAATCCTTGTCGGATACGAAAACAATTAATCGATTATTAATTGCCACCAGAATTGTAATGTCTGCTTCAGCTCAACTTGATTTAGCTACCATGTAAACTGGGGAGGGAGGACCCACCCAATAAACCCTTGCTGCTTAGCCCATGGGAAGAAAATTGAACCTTTGGGTATTTTTAGGGCAAAGCTTAGTGTTAGCATTATTAGTTGGCTGTGAATGCAGTCTCATGGAGGTGTACTGACTCCTGTGTGGACAGATGGATCCTCCTTGCCTGGCTGGAGTCCTGCTTTTGTATATTAAGGTGCAGAATTAGAAAGAAGGTGGCAAAAAGTGACTTCTAACACCACCTGTGGAGGAATTCGGGAATAAAAAAAAATTTTTAGGGCAATATAGGACCAAAAATGGATGACATTATTTTGTTGCTTAACAATTAGATTCTCTGTAAAAGATCGGGGTCAAGAAGAAACGCACATGAACTGAACCAGTGATCCACCTTTTACAGTCTGGGTGTAATGTGTAGTCCATTTTCTGTATTAAAAGGGAAGAATGTTTTGGCAATTACTTTAAAGCAATCTATACAGAAATATTTGTGTTTGTGCTAAGAAGCAGATCTTTTTCTAAAATTGCTGGGTCTGTGGATGACTAGGAAGACAAATCTTAACCTGAAGAATATTTGGCAACATGGTTTGTATCTTTAAATGAAACATAGGCCCTGATTAATGTTTAAGTTGTTAACAATTCCTAAGAACATTTTAAAAAATCTCTACTGCTTTTCTTTCTTCCAAAGAATTTTCTGGTAAAGCCTTTTGGGTTTGTTTCATTTTCTTCCTTGAAGCAATTCAGTTGAAGATTGTATTTAGGGATCATTCTCTGTGAATATCTTACAGAAGGTAAAACTCTCCTCTGAAAAGCAAATCAACTGGGATAGACTTGTAAGTCTTCCAGAAAGTCCATCTGCATCATTATTATTACAATGTAAGGAAAAAGCCAAGATGTGCAACATTGGATACTTACATCAGATCATGCTTTGACAAGCCAATGGGAATTTCAGACTATTTAATATATGTTCTTATGCAAGCTAGTGTAAGCACTTTTTTTTTTTTCTTCCATCCTTGCTTTCTTCAGACTTCTGGAACAAGGTGTCTAGTATCAAAGCTGTGAAGAAGACAAGTGTGGGCAGGATTGTACCTACTTCCTTCTGAAAAAATTGCTGTCTGTGTTTACTCTCTCTTTGCATTATGTTAGCCATGTTAGATGGTCACAATCCAGTGACTGACAGTTGAACACAGAAGAGAAAATTATAGGCAACCAGCATCAGACAGTTTTTCTTCAGGTGGTTGTTACATGGGAGTTCTTAGCTTCTCACTGACATGCAGCTGGTGGGTAGAAATGTGGAGGGAGGGAGAGTGGAAAGAGGTAATGGAGGGAAAAGAAATCTTACCTTGGCTTCACCAGTGGCAACATGAGCATATGCAATTATAAGATAGCTGGCAGATGACAGAGTTAGTTAATGTAACAAGCCCTGTAAAGCATTTAGCCACATTCTAGTGTTTAATCAGCTGTGTAAAGTGCAATATCTATCTTTCAATTTTATGCCATTAAGGGAGACAAGATTTTGATTAGGTACTTAATCTGGGTGAGAGGAAAACAGGCCCAGAGCAAGCGCACAATAGGCAGCAGAAGGGACATTCGACGAAGGATTCGATAAAGGAGAAAGACAGAAATTTAACATAAAAGAGAATTAGTGCAGCTCCTTTCAATTTAGTGCACAGATTTTTATGGACTAATCAATTAGAGGCTGTGGCTGTGCTGCTGGGAAGTGGTGCCGTGTTAGAGGCTTTGCCATATTAATTCTGTTCATTACACTGAGGTCAGACGGAGTGCTTTGGAGAAGCCCCTGCTGCTGAGCAGGTCATGTCGTGGGTGTCATCCCTTTGTTCAAAGGGGTAAATGGGTAAAACGAGCACTGAAGTTGTGGGGCAGTTGTTTGTATAGCAGTTTGCTCTGTGTGAGTGCATGCAGGTTCTTTTGCTATCTCTCATTTGGTCTTTCCTTTGAAAGCTGGTTTCTTGATATTTTCCTCTATTGAGGTAATAGTCTTCCTAGAAAGAAAACAGGATCCAGTGGAAGGGTGCTAGGTGGAACATTAGAAAGTCTGAGTGCAGCTTGCAGGTCTGCTTAAGGCTTCCCTCTGACCTTCAACAAATTGTCCCAGCTGCTAACTTGAACATTACCTCACATGTAAGCAATGAGGTTAACTACCTTACCCTGTGGAGATAAGAAATGGAAGCACTTGTGAGTTATAAGTAACTCAGAGCTGTGTACCCTTTCTCCCATGCAAATAAGATGCATTCAGGTGTGCCAGAGGCATTGTTATATACTGCAGACTGTATCTCCTGCAGTGTCTAGGGATGGACACCTGTGGAAATCACAATATATGAGAGAGAGTCTGAAGTATTTGAGGCATCTGCCATGCTTGTGTTTGGGTCAGAAGGGTAGCAGTGTGGGATTTCTTTAAAAGGGAGCCTACTGTCAGAGTGAGATCTTGCATGGGGAAAGACTTGACTTCTCTCTGAGAATGCTGCTGCACAGTTTGGGGTAGGGATAGCAGAGATCTGTTGTTCCAGGAGAGCACCACAGGGAGCTGAAAGAGTGCTGGCTTCCAAAACCCTGGTACAAAAGAGGTGAAGAGAAACCTTCAGGAAGTGAACTGAAGAGGATGGAGATCCAGCCAGGGGAGAGGACAGCTTTCAGTTTCTCAGAAGTAAGTGTCAAAAGGCCTGACTGCTCCAACTGCAGTGAGGGACATCGCCAGGAACTTAATTTGGAAGGGTACTTGGGCAAGCACCATAAAGGAGGATACAGATTTTGGGGAAGCACTTGGATCCTCAAGGGTCTGGAATATCTGTACAGGTTTGAGACTTGAATTGTGATAGCTTAAAACAAATCCCAAGAAAGGGTATTTGTCTTGTAGAAGCGTGGGAAGAGCAAAATGAGTCAATTAAGGCAATGAGAAGATCTGGCACCAGGTCAGCTATGACTTTCTTCTAGGGGTTTTCCAGTAAAGACCTGTTTTCTATATGGGGGAACTTTTCATAGTGTAATGTAGTGGAGAAACTGAGGAGGAGAATTTTAGGACTGAGAATATGTAACATGCCTCCTCCCACCATTTGGAGGTACTTCAATGTTTTCTTCCTAGTCCTCCCTTTTCCAGGCAAGAGTGGTCAATCCATTATCCAGCCTGTGTCACTGGCAGAGCTTATATTTTGGTTCAGACCCACAAGCAGTTCTGAGAACAAGAAGGTCTCTTTTTTTTTTAACTTCTGGTGGATTGCAGTATTTAGGATTGTATCTACTCCATGGTATATGTATGGTCCTGAAGAGGCTGGAGGACAGAGAATATTTTAGGAAAAACACTTATTTTTTTCAGCTGTGTCTTGTTTGTGGAGTAGCCTCTAGGACTTGCAGCATAGTGTGCTTTCTGCATTGATTTCAGACCTGAGTAAGCCTGTAAAGATCAAGGGAGAAGAGACTGCAGATGTAAAGGTTTGAAGAGAATCTTGTCTGTTCTGTTCAATGCAGATTTAAAAGTAGTTTATTTCTTCCTCGAGTGTTTTTCTTTTTCTTCTTAGCACTGTTACTCTACCTTTCAGAAAGTAATGCATGCTCTGGGGACGGTCTCTTCTACAGCAGCCTCTGAGGGTGACCCACTGCATTGTGAGACTCACAGTATGATGCTCCCTGTTTCAAGTGGAAATTTGTCAGTTATTCTAGGCGTATGTATGTAAAACGGTGGAATTCTTGTATGATATGAACTGATAAGTCCATGGGCTCTAGAAGAGCTTAAAATAGAATTACCACTTAGCTTCCCTGTCTTTGGTGTGGTGTGTGGGTTGAGATTTTTTTTGTCACCTTCCATCTAGTCTCTGTCTGCACTGGGTTGTCAGGCTTCTGATGGTTCCCTCTAATTCTATTAAACCACAGAATTACTTTTGTTGTTCTAAATACAGTGGCTCCTTCAAATCCTTGTCTCCTGAGGATGATGTGATGGAGCATATTAGTTTATGGTAAGCTGCAGAAAACTTGAACTCCCTGACTGTTCAATTCATGCAGAGTTATGACAGGTTATGCCTGCAGGCTACAAGTTAGGGAAATTATTTTCTGTTTAAACATTTCATTTCTCTCCAACTCTATAACTCTATTTCTCTTCTTTTTTCTCTCCTTGCAAGGGAAATATTGTGATATAAAACACTGGCTCTGGCTGCTCCTTCCCTGCATCTATATATGGGACTAAGAAAATGAGATGCATTTTTTTCTTTAATCATATAGCCATCTTGTTTGCTAACCAAAATAATTTTGTGGAAGTCACAGCTGAAAGCATAAAATGCAAAGGGAAAAAGAGCATGTTTTTTAAATCTCATTAAGTCTGTGAAAACATGACATTTTGAAAATATTGCTAAAGGCCGATGTGAAATGGGATAAATGAGGGTGATTTTCAAATTATCAGGAGCATTCAGATAAGATTTGGTCCTGTACAGTTGGAGCCAAGAGTTGTTTTTTCATGGAATACAGTGGGAGTGAGGTTCCACTTTATTTAAAAAAAAAAAAAAAAAAGTGGGGGTTGGGGGGGAGGAAGGAGCCTTTCTAGACTGTCCCTTTAGAATAAAACTGGACAGATGAGGCATGTCTACCTGCTTGCGCTTGTTCTTCTGCAGACAGATTTTTAGCTCTTCCAAAACTGTGTGCAAGGACTTTCAATTGTATTTAAAAGCCTGGGTTTGGACCAGCAGCCCAAATATTGTGGCCATACACTGGGATTGGTTCCCTGATAGGGGAACCATAACCTGGAAGGTAAAGCTCTCCTGGGAGTAAGGGACGAGTTGAAACAAAGGCACAATTACCTGGAGTAAGGCTTTAAGCATCCCTTCATGGTCATAACTTTTTTTTGTCCTTGAGGAGCTGCAGGTTTCCTGGGTTATCCTCTTTGTGTCCGTGAACTAAGCCAGGATCTGATTTGAACCGGGATATAAATGTACTTCAGGCAGAAAAATCCCTGTTGGCACTTCCCATAAAACAATAAAATCATGTCAAATTTGACTAATTCTTGGGATGCATTGCCAGCAGAAAGCTGACAGTCTGAATTTGTCATCACTGGAGGGAAAAGTGTGTGTGTTTCTCTGTGTCTGTGCACAGAGGTGGGGAAGGGACTGGGGGAGAATAAGGCAACTATTAACAAAATGGAGATGGCATGGTGCTCCATTAATGTTATTAATAACCCTATCAGATTTTATTGAAAAGATGCTCTCTGTATCTGAATTTGCCACTATTATAACCCATTTATTAAAGCTGAAATAGCTGGAGTCACTTCAGACCATATTTATTATTATTATTTGCTGAATGAATGCTGTGATTATGGGTCCCATGGGAATTAGAAGAGATAAAGTGTCATCTTTCAGTCTCTTCTCACCTTCCCCAGGGAGAAGTGGAGAGCAGGGCTTCCTCTCTGTCTTTTTCTATTAGACTTCTCTCTAATTTCTAATAATAGGGTTCTGAGACCTGCTGTAACAGTTGAAAATTTATCTCTTGCATTTGGAACGGTGATATTTAACAGTAATGGTATGCTCGGAGTAGTATTTTTCTTTTATGCTTCCTCCTGTGCCTTCCTGAGCTGGCCATTGATTCCTAGAATTTTACTGGCAGTTCAGGGATCTTTCTGGATGTCTCCAAAATATCCTGTGGGCTTGATCTTGCTTAGTTTTAGTGGGAGATGAAAAGCTGTTTCTGTTTCTAGATGTAAAGCTGTCTTAGATATGGGGAAAATAAGAGTGGAGGGGAAGGTCCCCGACCAATATAGGTTACCTGTGAAGTCATCCAGTTGTGTGCGTCCCCTTCTGTGGTTTTAGGCTTGAGGTTATTCATGCTCAAACCTGGCTCTGACCATGTGGTATTAGGTATGGAAATTATATCACTGTGGAAAACAGTTGGAATTTGTCTGAGATGAGGTCATCCTTTGTAAGAGCAAAGGATATGGATGATGCCAAGTGAAACGATGACTGTGTTGGGGTGTGTTGGTCCTATAAAGAGAATCCCAAGTGTAGGGCTAATGCAACTGGGGCAGCAAGCAGTTCTGTGAAAGGGGCAAGGGGAGATGATGAACAATGCCAACTCTCTCCTTGAGGGGAAACTGGGAGAGGAAAGGCCTGGTATCCTTTTCCACGAAGAAAAAAAATGCATTTCCTTGACAGATGAGTCTTTGAGCTTTTCACTGAAAGGGGTGATGTGGCAACCATTTGTGAGGATTAAAAGAGCTTTCAGATCTATTTTTTATTCCCCTTTTTATGTGCATCTAAACTTCTTTGCTTAAAAAAGAAAGAAGGGAGAGACTTCTCCCAGGTTATCAAGAAAAGATAATTTGTTCGTTGTCTAGCTGGCTGAAAGCCATTCTGGCCCTTTTTTGAGAAGCTGCAAATTTCCTTTATTTGTTTATGTACATCACCCAAACTTCTGTGTTAATTAGCACACCCATCTCCTCAGACTATTTATACCGTGGCTTATGCAAATATCCCCAGCATTTGCATATACAATTATTGTGTCAACAGGTAAATACTGGAAATGTGGGAAAAAGACAGCTGAGTATATGCACATATACAAATACAGATACAAACAGCTATTTTCATGCACAGATAAGTCTATCCCTTGCAAATCGCTGCTTTCACTAACCTGCAGGTATTCTTTTTTTCAAGGGACCCCACTAGTAATTTTGACTCTGAAACAGAGGGGGGTGAATTACTAATTCCCTGATTCTTCTCAGAGTATCCATATGTTTGAGGTGCATGTTAGAGCTGGGATCGAGCAGCAATCGCATGAAACCAACTGAACGACTCCTGAACAAAGCTGTTCTGATAGTGATTTAATGACACTGGAGTGATTGCAGCATAGCGTTCTGGGGCAGACTGACTCCTCTGAACCACATCTGTTCCCTCATTCACTAATGTAAAAATAGTATAAAAACAAGAGGCATTTGGTCTTAATCCAAAAGTGCATGTGTTACACTTGCAACTTGTTTTGGGTATCTTGGGGTCAAGGTTGACTCCGCAAGAAAACAGCACTGAAAACCATGTCTGTGTTTTGCTTCATTACTCTATCTGCCTTTGTATTTTCCACTCCCTGAAATCTCTCTCCTTCTATTAGTGTTTAAATTTCATCATCAAAGATGAAGAAAAACAACCACTGTGTAAACAGAGTGAACAACAGTAAGGGAAAACAAACATATATTAGGAGCCTGGAAACATATTTTCCTGCCTTCCTGTGCAGGAACAATACCAAAAGGAATAAGAACAGCAACCTTATGCCAAAGCAGGGTTGAAAAACAAGTGTACAGTCAACTGGGTGTCCTGAGAACATGTCAACTAAACTTAGCAGAGAAAACTGAACTGAAACAAGAGACAGCATGGAGAAACCCTAGAGCAACACCTTGTTTTTCTCTGCCAAAAGAAAAAGGTGGTCTTCCTCTCAATCTGAAGTTTCTTATCCTCAGCAGCTTTGCTGTTTGAGGAAATGTATTTCATGCCTACAAAGTAGAGAATGTCTTCTGAAGACACTAGTGATGTTGGATACTTAGCTGGTACATCTTCCTGAGGCCTGCTTTTCTCAAAGTCATCTGGTGAGATAGGGTGAGGAAAAGCTCTTTAAATGTACTGCGTTTTTTTTTTTTCCTTCTTAAAAACCTTGGTTTGATTAAGTTTTGGCATTACATTTGTTGCATGAAAGACAGGAACTCCTCTGATTATTTGGAGCGTAGAGTCAGGTAAATCAAAGGAACAGATCAAAAGGAGAGGAAATATTAATGAAAATCTATATTCTTTGGTCAGCATTTTTAATAGCCCTTGTAGAAAATCAAAAAGGAGAATCAGCTGTACCTAGGAAACTTGTCTGATAAGGATGATATAATGCAGTGCGTTAATGCAAACTTCAGTGCTACATACAGCTGGAAACAAAACCAAAAATGATGTTCTAAATAATAAAGCAATATTTGACTGTTTAAAAGCCTCACAGTATGAAATTTGTCAAAATTTGACTCTTACGATTGGCCTGGGGAGGCAGAGCATAGTAATAAAGCCCAAATCTGAGAGGTTGGTGCTCTTGCATCAGAAATGTAACTGGAAGAATTAATCACTCCACTTGCATTTCCTTTATGACAGCTGCTGAGTGGAATACGGGGAAAGTGGTTTTTAGTTTTTGGATTCTTTTTAGCTTCCCTGCTTTAAGCTATGTCTAACATTGCACAGCTAAGTGGAGAACTGGGATCAACAGTGCTGGGTAGATATGACTGCAAGAGTTTATCTGGAAATGGCTGTTTAGCATAAACTAAGTTCCTTTATGTGATTTGACATGGAATTTTTTTGCACCAGGTGGAGTTCCTCATCTCAAGGACGGTCACAGGTAGAGTGCAGTACGTGAACAGGATCCGTAGGTGCAGACTGAATTATTGACAAGCTTTACATCTTAGGAAAAGTCGGCCTCAGCTCTGCATCCCTCTTCCAAAAACCGTAAGTGGAAAAGGCCGTTAATCCGTGCCAAGCTAAAGGAATCAATCGTGTGGAAATGCAAACTGAGTATTGTGACACTGAGTTAAGTGTAATACAGTCTAAGCATCATTCATTTGCTTTCAGTTTTGAGGTTGGAGGGTGTGCTGTCTGCATTTTCAACTTCTGTGCACAGCTAGGAGTGTCTATGACACTTTAAAATGAACCAGAGTTCATTTTAAAGCCAGAGTTTCTCATGTTATTGGGTTTAGGTGGGGTGTGTTTAGCCCTCAGTGGGAAGCATTCAGGAAAATCTGCCACAGGAAAAGTTGCTACAATATAAATGGGCTGATGCTAATTACTCTCCCAACCTGTGTTGCTGTGAGGAATCAGGTAGGAAGGAGAGTCTGTGAGCCCTTTTTCATGGCCTCTCAATTGAGAACATCCCATCCTTAAATGCTTTATGTAACCAAAGATGAAGAGGCAGCAAAAACCCTGCAGAAGAGAACTGAAATGTTAGTAGATGTGCTTAAGCACTGCTTTGAAGGGATTCGCAAGAAATATTTGGACCTAGCAGATAACCTTTGATCTTGAAGAGTAATCTCGGTTCCTTCCCATCGTTCACCTTTATTTCTGAACTCCATTTCAGTGGGTTTTAATAGAGTGGGTTTGGGATGGTGTTTTAATTAGAGACAGAACTGTAAAATATTTTCAGTGATAATAATGGAATTTGGGTAATCTGGAATTTTGGAGTACAGGATTGTGAAAGCAAGTTTCCAAAACAGTGGCTTTGGAGTGAATGATTTAATGAAATATACTTAAAAAACAAAAACAAACAAAAAAACCCAAACAACCAAAAAACCACCAGCTATCTTTTGGGTTCATTGTCCCATTCTAGTCTTCAAGCCCTTTTTTTTTTTTTTTTTTTTTTTTTTGTCCCCCTTCTTCTACAACTGCAAGAACTGGAAAACTTAAAAGAAAGCTGGGGTGATGAGTCCATGTGACTGTCAGCACTGTGGTCACAAGCACATGCCTGTTTTGCTCTTATGAGGCAAAGCTGGACTGAAGCAACAACAACAAAAACAAAGCATGAGAATGCTTTAATTTTTCCCCAAGGCTCTGGATTACATAGGCTGGATTGGACAGTGTTGTTACTCGTTAACTTCTACAATGGCTCTACTCATTGTTGAGGGCAGTTTCTAACCTAATGGAGCTGACTTATTTTCCTGTAGACAAATTTGGTTGTCCACCCAAACTCCAGCTAAATCTAATTGCCCTCCAGCAGCAATGGGTGAATGGGATCTATCTCCATTCCTCAGGTGCCACTGTTTACAACTTTGTATGTTGATGCAAATAAAAGATGATTCATACCTAATGCTCCAGGCTGTGAAACTGTCCGGGATCAGGGGCTCATAAAATCCTTGTTACAGGCATTTTCCTACAAAGTCGGTAACTTCTGGCTCAAAGGCAAGGTGTTTGACTGGTGGTAGCAAACACTGCATCTGTCCCTGCTAGTGCTCTGACTTGAGATAACAACCAGATTTATTTGTGTTTTTACCCTTGTAGATGCACTTGTTTAAAAATTGCTAGTGTGGTTTTTAATGCAGCAAGGGAAAGAGATGTTTGTAGCAATGGTATTTCTACTGGATCTATGCGAAGTGCTGTATTCAACACAGGAATAGAAAATGAGCGTGTTAAAAGATTGAGCCCACTGTGGGGCTGTAGGCTCCACCCTTTTGCAAGAGCCAATTTAAACACTTTTACGGGGCAGAGAGTCTTTTTCCAATTTTGGTTTAAAACAGTGATCAGACATGAAGGTGCCAGAAATCTCAGAGTATTTCCGTGCCAGCTCTGCAGCTGTTAAAGGACACAGACTTGGGATAAGGCTCAAATAAACATCCAAGGTTTTTTTCTATTGAATGTTTAAATGAATGAAAGCTGAGCTCCTAACCTTCTGAGATTTCCAACTTACTTGTTAAACTGAGGAAATGCAATAGAGCGCGCCACTCGATGTTTTTTGGTGTTTTGCCTCCCAAACTTCCCTGAGTTATCATGTCTCCTTCCAAGCTCTGCTGTGTGATCCTGCCTTCCTATTACCATTGGAGACAAACTGGAGAAAGAAACTTACTTCATAAGTGAGCCCAATATTAAACTTATAAATAATGCATCCTTCAGCATTATTTATAATGCAGTAGCATCACTGTGCTATATCATATGCAATTTCACATTGCTTCTTTTTAACTGCTTTCCTGCCAGGCACATCCTTCAGTAAGTTCTAAAGCAACATCAGTTGCTTGTTTGATTTTTTTTTTTTTCCCCTTTTTGGTATAACTACAAGTTATGCTGACAACTTTTAATATACAAAGCATAGACAAGGTTTAAATAACAATACCAGTGAGTATAATATAATTTATAAAACAATATAAATTACAATACCAATTGGATCTGAAAGTGAAAAATCTTCTAAGAAAAATGACCAGTATGACTATAGCAGGGGGAGATAACTAACTGTTTTAGGCTTGCTTTTCGGTGTTAATGCTGTGCACAGAGAGTGACTTTTAAGTTATTCCAGAGTGATAATAGCAGAATATACTGTTCCACTGGTCAATTGCCCCATGCAGACCAGTCTGAGTTTTGGGGTTTTTTTTTTTTGGTTGGTGGGTTTTGGTTTTGGGTTTTTTTTTTTGTTTGGTTGGGGGTTTTTTGTTTGTTTGGTTGGTTTTTTTGAGAGTGTGCTTTTGTGTCCTGCACACACACAAAAAATCTGGAATAACAATACCGAGGCTTATCTTTGTAAGATCAAATGAAAGCTGTAGTTGAATGTTCCATTTGTTTCTTAATGAGTAGTGTCAGGCTGTGCCCTATGCTTAACAAAAGCATATGTGCAGATATTGTTCTGTTATGATTACAGTACAATTATATCATGTCTGTAATAGATTACTGCATCTGGCTTTTTCTTGGTTTAGGAAATCGAGAAGGAGATTAGTTGATAACTTCTGAGAATGCACCTAAATAGTTGAAAAAAAAAAAAATTCCTTCTGTGTTAGCCAAATTCCTCTACAGTCAGGTTTGGGAGAACAGTTCTTTTGGGTTCTGGATGGGAATTTGTTGTGGTGGGTGTTGGTGTGGTGTTTTTGTTTGGTTTTTGTTTTTTTGTTTGTTTGTTTTTAACTGAAGAGAACACTTTTAATTACTCTGCTATCCATAAGCCTGTTTTTATTTTAAAACAAAACCAACAACAACAATAAAAAGTGAAATAGGAATTTAAAAAAGTTTCAGCTGGGAAATGAAGTACCTTAAATTAATGTGCCAATGTGCTATTTTATAATAATTTAATGTTTCACTGTTACCTCTGTTTGTGGCACCTTCTTGCTCTCTTCTACCCTTTATTGACAGCAGTGCATGGCGTGAGATGTAGTTTAATGCAGGAGCCTTCTCTTGGGAGGAAAATGGGGCACATGAAGTACAACAGTGGCTTTTCAGATTTAAATTTGCTTTTATCACACCAAAACCTCAAAAGCTTGTGAGGGTAGAAGGAATCAGTTTTATTTGCTGATCAGCTCATTTCACAACATATATCTGGTTTATATAATTGCTGCCTGTTACATTAGGACACATCTCATTTTCCAGGTGATGGGTTAGTGAGAGTCAAAATGATGATTAAGAATGAACGGCTGCTCCCAGTCTGTGCTGGGCATGTGCTAGAAGAGCGGAGGTTAAATGCCTGGGGTTTGGGAGACTGGCTGTTGTATGAACTGAAAAGGCATTAGTTACTAATCCTAATTAGGATTAGTTACTAATCTCCATCTAGACAGAGTCTGAGCTTTAATCTTCTGCTTCAGATTAATTGTAATATCAGAAGCTGGTATTTGTTTATTACTTGTGTTTAACTTTGGCAGGAGATAATGATCGTTAGTATATGCTGAAGCTTTGATTTGCTGCCTTGAGGTCTGTCATGGGTGGAGGTGCAGTTCTCAACACATTTGTGCCTTGGCTTCTCAGAGCAAGGGAATAGTGTTGGTATTAAATTTAATGAAACATTTAAAGCTGGGGCCAGTTTAACAAACATGACTGAAGAACTTTCCTAGCTATTTAAAAATTATTTTATATATCGTAAAATCAAAGGAATGAACCTGGAAATGATCTTCCAAGAGTCCTCTTGATCTCTAACTTGACTCAAACTGTACCTGACTGCTCACTGTTGTTTCCATGGGCTCTTCTCCACAACAGCTGCAAGTTGCCCACTTTCTTCCACAGCTCCTCCTCGGGTTTGGCTTCTGATATACTGATCACTTATTACTGACTGTCAAGGGGTGGTACCAATCCTCACCAAACCTCTCTTAAAAATTTTTCTCACCTGGGATGTGTATAGGTAATTTGATGGTAGGGGACATGTTCTGTCTGTTGTCTCTCCTGTGACTGAAGCTATCACCCTGTGCTTCCCACACTGTGTGCATTCTTTTATTTCTGTGCAGTTTTTTGCTTTTTCTTTGCCCTGAATTTTGATATTAGGCAGACCGTGTTCTGGCAGTGTTTGCTGAACGATGCCTTGATGTGTGATTAATGCCCTTAGGTGCTATAGTAATACAAATAATTAATGAAGGGCTCTTTAATTCTTCTTCATAATAAATGTTATGTGGCATGTTTGAAATACAGCTAAGGTGGAGCCATGTGCACCAAAATAGGCATATCTACTTACAGTAACTCTGGTGTATTAAAATGCACAGTTTTATTATCAGTAACCTTCTATGCCCTGCAGGCATTTAAAATCCTACTATCCTGAGCAGGAATGTGAAAATAAGAGTTGCCAAACAGGAGCTTTCTTCATGCCAAAAGCTTGAGTTGTAATATTGTGAGGGCTTCACAGTGCCTTTCTCTGTTCTGGTCACTGGTCTTAAGTTAACATGCTTGTTCTCCCAACTTCTTCAAAAGTTAAGCATGTACTTCCTGTATGTTCATTTGCCTCTGCTGAAACCAGCATGTGGGGATTTTGTTAATTGTTCTGGCTTCAAGCTGTATTTCAGCAGCCTCATTACTGAAGCAGCAAAGCAACTGAGGTCATAATAAAATACAGAGCAAGTAAGTTAAGGTGGTATTTTCTGTGTGCTTTCAAACTCTTATGATAAAAGCTGATGTAGGTACAGTTCCAAGCCAGTGCTTAGAGGGAACGCTGTGGAGTGCCAAACCTAGTGAGGCTACTTGATTTGTTTATTTGTATGTGTAAGGCTGGGGAAGGCTTTTACAGTTACAGGTTTCTTGAGTCTCCTTCCCCCTCAGTATGTGAGCAGGTGATGCCAAACTGTTATGGCTTGCATAGATAAGAGAGATTATTTCCCTACCTCCAATAAATAATGTTTCAATTACAGCAGTGCTGGTATGGTGTGGTACTCTGCATCTTTCACCTTAGCTTATGTTCAACACGAACATCTGGCTAGTTCAGTGTGTGTTAGAGCAGGGTAACTGCTGGGGTATTATAACCCGCAGCAATGATTGGAGTGGGGAAGAGGAAGCAAGAAAGATCACATTGCAAAAACTTACTACCTTTGTGGGGAAGGTTGGACTGGGAACGTTGACTGAAGGGTACCACCAGAGACAGGGAGATAAAGCAGAGTTGTCCTTTACTTGTGAGACATCCAGGGATCTGTTTCTCCTTGAACGTCCTCCATATTTTTGTTCATTTTGTCTGTTAACTTTTTAAAAAGAACAGAAGCACCATCTGACACATCAGACTGTTGTAGCTCTTGGCTTGTGGTGTGACCTGGAGGATCCCACAACTGCCCTGCGCTATACTGGGGAATGGGACTGCCATGTGGTTTGCCTTGTTCCCGAGGAGTGCAAAGGCATTTTCTTGGGTAAGGGGCACTGCCAAGAAGCAACACAAGTTACAGCAGGCTGCTTCTAGGCCCTTAGCACCCTTCTTTTCTCTTGTCCTTCAATTCAAGTATACAGCATGGGTTTATTTTTCTTTAGCTCCTGGAGAAAACAAACACCAGAGTCCAAAAAGGACAGGATTTTCTAGTCTCCCATAAAAAGACTATGGAAATTTGAAAGGAAAGGAAGACTATAGTATCGCCTGCACTGAGATGGCAATTATGGATCCTGGGAGGAAGTGTATAAAGCCTTATTGAGTGGAGATAGCTGAGATGGCTGCAGGGGCCTGCATGGTGTGAGGAAAAGGCTGGAGGAAACCCTTATCAGACCTGTTATCCTGTCTCTGTCATTCCCATATGGATTAATGAGCTCCAGGATGCCCTCAGCCATGTTCAGACCAGGGTCTGTTTATCCCAAAATAGAAGGTGCTGTCTTGTGCCAGAGTGTCATATTCCCAGGCCAGCAGCACCATTGTGTTTTATTACCCCATTGTATTCAGGGGTTACATCTAAACTTTTCCTCTTAGCTCCTTAATTGCTGTTTTGATGGATGAGCTCCATGAGAAAAGCTGCTGCGGCTGTTGCTGTCACTGCCAAGGACTCAGTATGGATCAAAATGGTTGCTCGGCACTTGCTGAAGCTTGGCTTGCTAATTGTTCTTGCATCAGCTCTAGGCAAAGCAAGGGGGGGGGGGTCTTACCCTTCCCCGCACGAAAGCAGGAGGCAGGAGTGGGATGCAGAGGAGCGGAGCAGCTGCATTTGTTCTGTTCTTGACAGCAGTGTGAGGCTGCTCTGCCCTGTCAAACTTTCTCAAAGCACATTTGTGGGACAGCACTGGAGAGGGTGAAAGCTGGATTCATGTGTTTGGGAACATCCCCTGCCCTCTTGAACCCCGGCGCAGCCAGCTGTCCTTTCCACCCCGGTGCAATGCTGCTTGGAGACTGACAGAAGCAGCATGAATCTGCAGTCATTAATGCTGCAGGACGTGCAGTTCCCTCTGAAGGCTCCTGACTGCTCTGCCATTTCCCTGGTGCAATCCTAGGGAATTATCCATATCTCTGACAAGAGAATAGGTTACTAATGCACCAACACAGCTGTTTTGACACTTTTGATGAATAACATTCAATACTATTAATTGGAACAATTGCTTTTCATTTAACTAAATCACTAGAATTGCTAAACTAAATTGAAATGGAATGTAATTTTGCCTCGCTCTACTTTAATATGGGCCTCTAAATGTCTTCTCCCTGAAGAATTAGTAACTTAATCACCTAACAGTGATAACTGTTTCATAGCCCTCAGCTGGAAGGCTTTCCTGCTAAGCAGTACTGCATGGGAGTAGAGTGTTATAACAGGGAACAAATCCCATCTCTTTCCTTTCTCCCCCTCTCTGCTGCAATATTAATCATATTAAAAATGATTCTCTTCCTCTTTCTCTGTTCCAGCAAGATCTTTATAGATCATCATAATTTCACCCCCCTCCTTTTTGCATTGTATCAATCACTTGGTGTGTCTAACAGGGTGCACAACAATTACATCTGTCCATTATGTTAAAGATGGATTTTTGCTGTCAATGACTGGGAGATGGGCTCTTGTTCATTTTCCAATGAACTCGTCATCCAATGCACACAACACAAACACCATAGCATGATGTTGTCATCACGTTGACCAAAAAACTTAAAAGATATGACTATATGGCAAATGTTTAGCTGCTTTTATTTATTAAAAAAAAAAATCATGACATAAATAAAAATAGCCTGAAATGTATTTGTGTTACCTTAAATTTATTTGGCTTTGTAACTCAGCTAAAGAGCATGTCCTCTGGCCAGGAGTTTCTGTAATCTCAAGACAAAACTCATTAGACAAAAGAGAGTGGGAATTCAGAGGGGAAGCCTTCTGCTAACGGGTAACACTTTTATGGTTCGTACTTTATTGCATTAATAGATTGAGCTGCTTGTCCACACAAGTCCATTTTACAGCTGGGAAAATGGAAATCCAGAAATTAAATGCTTTACCTAAGTTATGTGGAAAATTACTGGCAAAGCTTGGTTTACTAATGAATTGTTTTGTTCTCTTCCCTCTAAATTTGCACTTGCTGTTTTTCCCTGTTGGTGATTATTTTAAGTTTTGCAGACCAACTTCTTGAGTTTGTTCAGAGACAGGAAAAGATACAAAGCTGAATGTTATTATTACTCAAATTTACTGAGATCTCATTAGTAATAATGTTGTTCCATTGGAATAGTTCTTAGTAGGTTTGTAATTGAAAAGAGTCTGGAAGTTTCTGTTTGTGCATAAGGCAGGTAGGTAGACGCCAAGTTTTCTCACGTTGCCTTATGCTGGTTTCAGAAGACACCCTGCACTTCATGCAGACCTTGTGTTGCTGAGACATGTCCACTAGGGCTAGACTATCCTCTCTCTTAACATAAGCAAATAGATGCTGACTTTTGGTTACTGCCAGTTTGGGCAGGACTGCCAGTGCGAGTCCTCTGAGCCTTTTGTCACAGAGCCTCCTTCCTGGCCAGATGTGTTGGGCCTTACACCGCATCCACAGTAGGTCCATCATTTTGCAGCCCTTTTGGTTAGCTTACTATATACAGGATTCATTTGTCTGAAGCTTGCCAACACCCCCAGGAAAGCTAAGACAAATTAAATAAAGTCAAATAGATATAATTTGGAGCATGCTAGATCCTCATTTAGACTTTGCTCTTTTTGATGGGGTGGAACAAAGTGGTCTTTGTTGCAGATTAATATGCCCACCTGTTTTTGGAGGTTACAGTTAATTCATTCAAATCTGCTGCTGGGGTTTTGCCAATATTTCCCTTCCACACTTCTAAACTATTGATGACAAAAGGCCTTTCCTAAAACACAGGGCTGTGCAGATTTCTGCAGGGTTCAAGGCTGTTGATGTCTGAGGATAAGATTCTCTACATGCACTACCACTGTAATTGAACTTATACCTATGTATGTCCCAATCACATTCCACTGAATCCAACAGTTGATTTTAGTTAATAAATCTGGCATATTTATCTCTCTTTAATGAATGATGCATGGGACTGATGTTTCTGAAGTGCTTGAACACTCTCTCTCTCAAAGTTCAGGGTTTTATAGCCAAATGGCTGGTATAATTAGTTGTTATTAATTCTTATTTTTCAATGTACATATCTGAAAATCATCTGAATCTCTAGTGTTTCAGTTTTCTGTCATGTAAGTGGTTGATTTACTTCACTAGATATTGGTTCTTTTCCCTGTCTGAATGACTTTCTAAAAAATTAACTAACATGGACTCTGTTCACAAATTGCTAGTGAATACCTATAGCTGTATTATCTGTGAATAATTAAAAAGGGTGCTTCAAAGTCGATTTGGTGTAAATATTCATGGACATCAAAAAATGAATGCTAGATTAAGTAACCTAACAGAAAAATGTGGAGAAACAGCTACAATATCAGGTGCTTATGTTAATCCAACTGCTGGAACTTCTGTTGCTGATGTTGTTTTCCTCTTAGTGGAGTTGGATGAACAGATCATCGTTGCTGTGGAATAGAGACTGTTATATTGCTTTACTGTCTGCGGGACAGAGCTGCACATTAGTTATGCAACTGGGTATCCAATTCATCTAAAATAGTATTTCTGTCCTGTTTTTAACACTCTCTGTTTCTTATGCCCCACTCTTGTTGTCTGCTTATACATGTGCTGAGCTTTCCTGCCATGCTATACAATATGCTGTAGTCCTAAGCATTATTTTAGAGAAGGAATCATAGCTAGAGATGGCGTAAGGAGAAAGCTCACTGAAGCCTGAAATTCTTCTGCATATGGCAGTGATTTATAGAGATTCATTGACTCACAGTCTGGCCACTCAGAAGGTATTTCTAAACATAACTTAGTTTAGAACAGTATCTGGGAGGGGAAGGGGAAGTGTGATAAAGCAAATGATGGAAACTTGCAGCTAGAAGTGTTTTGGCAGCTGAGGCCTGGAGTGGTGCTGCTTGAAAGATGAGCACTCTGTGAATTGAGGGCATCTCAGGAGAAGTAAATCTGCCTTCTCCAGCGCAGACTGAGCACTGGCCCAAAGACCCCGGGTAAATAAGAATCAAACTTCACTACAGGACATTTATGTGGTCATGATTTATTGGTGCTCTCAAAGCCTTTGAACCTTTGCAGCCCTTTGGGGGAAATGGTGTGTTACAGGGGCTTAAATAAATAAATAAAAAATAAGAAGAAATACATGCCTATAGCTACAGGAAAAACCTCTTGTGCCATTTGTTCCAAAAGCCTTGACACGTTCAGGGCTTTTTCCTGAATTTGATTTTTTTTTTTTTTATAGGATTTTGGTCAGTCAGCCAGTGCTGTAGGAAATAAAACAACTCTTTGACAGATTCTTGTTTCTCAGTCCCTTTCCCAGCAACTTCCCCCTCTGGTAAAGCGAACTGAGCTGCAGGATTCTGATGGAAAAATCAAACAAACCTGCCGAGCGTGGCTGAGAAGTAATAGAAAACTACTTGGAACTCAAGGCCCTGCCAGTATAAGTTTAACGCAGTGTTGTTCCTTCACCAGATGTCAAATATCCTTTTCCATTTTCTGCGATGTATCGTGTCCTTCATTCATCCTCCTGTGAACAGCCTTTGATGCTGACTGCTTGGGATGTAGCAGTTACCTCTGTGGAGGCTTTCTGACCCTCTGTACAACCCACTTTGCTGTCCTGCATGCATTTCTGGAACGTATCTTACAGTATAAATGACACAAACATAGCCCATGCTCAAACTTTACAATTTCTCAGTTGTGGTGAAGGAAAACAGTAATAAAAGGCAAAAATTATCACAGTCTCTTCTATGGAAACCTTGTCTTTGCTGTAGTTGATTGGGATTTGACATTAGGTTTTTTTATTGGAAGGCAGTTTGCATCTCCTTTGTAACATATCGCAGCCAGTTGTACTACACAAACTGTGAGGCAGCCCTGTAGCTGGGCTTTTCCTTGTGGAAAGTTATGGTGCAGGGAAGCTAAAAAGGTAAGTTACATATGCCACCAGCAAGTTATTTGTGTCATGGCTTGTTGGTGACTGGAATGGGGAACACGCACGTTCTGCTGTGTGTGACACATCTAGTTTGAAATGTTTACTTATGGATCATTATCAAGAAAAACTAACTTCTACGTTAAGAAGTGCTGTGATGGTTTTTGGAAATGATTTCTATATTGTATAATATTGAGAAGAAGTATCATTTTCCCTTACTCTATCCCTCTCCATTTCTACATTGATAAAGTATGGGAGAATAAGATCTGAATTTGATGGAAAGAATTTCAGTGGAAAACAAACAAACAGACCTCTTGGAAATAGTTACCTGTTCCTTGGCTGTCTTCCTTTGACCCGTCGGAGAGAATTTAAACTGCACCAGAACAAATCTGTAATTTCAGGAAACCATGTGGATATAAAGCTGGTATAAGGATGACTGCATGAACGGGTCTGTTTCTGTTGGGAAGCCATGAGCAAGGTCAGCTGTTCTGCATAAAAAGTTGCAACTTTGCAACTCCATCTCTCCTCTGGTACTGTTAGTCTGAGGTCTCTGAAAGCCTGAACATACCTGAGAATACTTTTCTTCCTGAAATCTAGAGAAAATTAAGGATGAGCCAAGCCTCATAATATTTTACAATAGTAACTATAATTTAATTCTTAGAGGTTGTTTCCAACATCTGTAGTCCAGAAGCAGAGTGTGACAGGGATTGGTAGGTGTGGTAAGTCATTCCGATCATCCTGTAACTCCAGAACATACTTCGTCTTTCACAGGTACATCCTGTAGGACAATATATACAGGAGATGGGGCTGGGATGGAAATATATTGCTGCCACTTTGTGATATACCAGTGTTGTGGTTTAATCCCAGCTGGCAATTAAGCCCCACACAGCCGCTTGCTCGCTCCCCCCCGGTGCGATGGGGTAGAGAATCAGAAGAGTAAAAATGAGAAAACCCATGGGTTGAGATAAAGACAGTTTAATAGGTAAAGCAAAAGCCACACAAGCAAAGCAAAACAAGGAATTCATTCACCACTTCCCATGGGCAGGCAGGTGTTTAGCCGTCTCCAGGAAAGCAGGGCTCCATCGTGCCTAACAGTTACTTGGGAAGACAAATGCCATCACTCCGAATGTCCCCCCTTTCCTCCTTCTTCCCCCAGCTTTATATGCTGAGCATGATGTCTTGTGGTCTGGAATGCCTGATCCCTTGGGTCAGTTGGGGTCAGCTGTCCCGGCTGTGTCCCCTCCCAACTTCTTGTGCCCCCCCAGCCTCCTCGCTGGTGGGGTGGGGTGAGAGGCAGAAAAGGCTTTGGTTCTGTGTAAGCACTGCTCAGCAGTAACCCAAACATCCTTGTGATATCAACACTGTTTCCAGCACAAATCCAAAACATTGCCCCATACTAGCTACTGTGAACAAAATTAACCCAGCCAAAACCAGTACAGCCAGCATAGCTGTTTCCAGAGTTAGGTTTGTCAGACTTTGTGGGCGAGCAGTAACTGTGGAAGATGGGTGATTAAGATATGGAAATGTTCATCTTGGCTCTTAGTCCCTCATCTCCTTGGCCTCCTTTTCATTGCCAGCTTACTGGTGGTTATTTCCAACCTTAATCCCTCTTAACCTTGGGAGACTGTTTTGTTTACCGTGCCCTCAACATTGCAGAGAATTCTGCTTGCTTGTGCTCATTCGGGGTGGAGCAAAGGCACTTTGCATAGAATGAGGAGCTTTAATATTATTCTGAATATAATTTTAGATATATTTTTAAACAGAGTTTTGAGAACAGTTTGCAAATTTCTAAGAAAAATGGTAGAACAGTTGAGGTTATGGGAGGTAACAGTGAGATGTTCTTCATGTGTAAGTGGCTCAGCATGGCTCCCATATCCACTCTGTTCTATCCTTCTGCCAGGCATCTTCCTCACCATGGTTTCTCAACCCTTGCTGTGTTCTGCCTTCTCTAATTCTTTCAGAAAGTTGACAGTGGATGTGAGCAGGGCTGGCTGCCTCTCCCAAGGGAGGCAGAGGTTTCTGTATGTGTTATGGATGGGATTTAGTTGACTTGGAGGACTATATGTGGTCATGAGGCTGGCTAGGCATGGCTGTAAGCTCTGCTATTAGTCTTTAATTCCTGAACCTGAGAGACCCTCCCCAGTGTGCTGTTCTGGAGCACAATCCCCCTGTCCTCAGAGCAAGAGTGTGTGCAGACAGTTAATGAGAAACGCCGGAAGCTGGGTCCCAAGAGATGATTAAACCCCACGAGCCAATTAAAAGGAGCGTAATTACACAGCAGGAACAAGTTGTTAAACAAGCTAGAGGTTATTGTCCTTCAAGTCAACGTACTGGAACAGCCTTGAAAAGCTTACCAGGGAATCACCGGCAGGGCAGTTTTGCTTGGCCTAAGGTTTCTTTTGGGGAAGCTCAGGAGCTGGGTGGGGAGGAGTGGACTAATGTGGCATTTTGCCTTTTGTCTGTGTTTCTAGGTGATAAGTGGTTAAAGCAGAGAGATGTGGAAAGCAACTGCCATGTCAGTAAGCTGAGCTGCCTCTAGACTGGTATATGAAAAGTGTAAGCTGAAGTGCTTCCCTAGGCGATTGTTCCCTGTGTCGGGAGAGAGGTGTGGGCAGATCACGCGATCCAGGAAACCCAGTGTGTGGTTGGCACAAGCTGGGATGTGTTTGAGGGTATTGCGTTGTGCTCAGCCAAGCTCAGAGAGAAACTTCATGCACAAAGCAGACACAGGGATAATTTACAGTGACTGATGAATTCTGTGCTTTTATCTGCTATGGGGTGTCTGCAGACTTGCAACATGATGATATCACTGTTGTTGAAAAGGCTTGATTTAACTTTTTTGGTTTGGCTTGGTTTGAGCACAGGGAATAAGGAGTTTGGTATTAGCAGTATTGGTTACTGGTGTTGGAGGAAATGAATCACATCCCACTGTTTCTGTTCTGTGTGTATCCCGTCACAGGTGTGTGTAAACCTAAATCTAGCTTATCCTACTTGCAGTGGTCTTTATTTGATATGGATCTTGGGAAGCTTCTGCGTGTACCTTCAGCTAGTGGAGGAATTAGCTGAAAACGTTAATTGACTGTCAGTCCCGTGTGTCCTGACCACTAGGTGACATCACACACTCAGCATATTTTGTGAGCGCTTCCAATGGGATGTTTCGCACCGGACCTGCAAACTTGGTTTTGCTCATGCAATGCACAAGTCCATTTTTCAGCCATGTTTGTACTTGAACTCCACGTGATAATAAAAGAACTAAAGAATGTGTATTTTAGCATATAGCAAATGAATTTTCTCAAAATGAGAAGGTTTGCTGTGGTAGAAATTGAAATAGTTCTGTTCCATTATTGGTCAAACTGTTCATTTGGTGGAAAACTTCAGAAATGCTGCATGGTTTTGGCTGTTCTGTTCTCAGATGCTTGCCTGTTACCTATGGCCACTAAAATCCTCTTTTTTGTCAAGATGGCTATAAGCAATAGCATTTAAAATGCCCATTGGAGGGAAAGGGTGAGGCCAAGTCTTACAGCTCCTCTTACAATGTCAGAGTAGCTATAGGATTTTGAAATTCACTTTTTAGCATGCCATAGGGCATGTTTGTGTGCCTGTGTGTTCAGGCTTCAGCCTGTAGTTAGGAAAATAAATGCAAACTTACCTTTAAAGCAAATGTCTCCAGAGGGCAGAAGGGTCACTCAGCTGTGCAAAGTGACAACTCGGGGGCCAAATTCAGCCTGGGGAAAGCACATGTAACCCTAGTAACATCCAGGGATTGACTGGGTCCACTGTATTTCTTTTTTCCAGCATCCTGGCTGAAAAAATAGCTCCCCTGTTGGAAAATCCCCATGGATCAGCTTCTTAGTCAAGGTCAAATCCCCATCTTTTGTACTTTTCTCAGCCATTATTTCAGGTGATAGATGCGCTATTGACTGGCAGCAATGACAGAGCTTGGAATGATGGGGGAACTGAGGCATATTCAACACACTGGCACACAGCTAACTCATGCTAATGTTCAATAATCCTATCCTGCTGCTACACTCTAATGGCTGTGGGCTTGATAGAGCCCCCTCATTGAACTGGTGTATTTCTTATGGGCCTGCCCGCCCATCCTTCATGAATTTTTATTAAACAAAACTGTAAGCGGATTGATTTTGTACTCCTTTATTGCATTTTTATTTAATTCCTTTCAATGGTGGAGGCTCCATCATGTTATCTTGACGTAAATCATGCTGGGGCAGCATGCCAAAAAAATAAAAAGACTACAGGATCATACTTGCATCCAGCGTAAATTTTACTCCTATAACCTTTATTAGCGTAGATTCATTGATTTTTCTCAACTCTCCCCTTCCCCTCCCCATCCCTCCTTTTGGTTAGACTTAGGTCAAAACCTGACAGCTCTTCTTTTAAACAGAGGAGGACAGACTCTTATTTTTCCTGTTTAATAATAAAAAAATAAAAGTAGTTTAGGTTGATTAAACAAGACTTTTTTTTTTTTTTGTCTGTAATGCACAGCTGAGAAAGTACTCGTAATGCCAATAGCATCATGGGCACTCATAACTGCGTTGATGGGGGGATTGTAGCAGGAGCAGCATTCTGGAGAACAGCGAGCAGAGGTTTGCTCTCATGCCATCTCTTGTTGTATGTGTGTGTGGTGGTTTGTTTTTCCTTCCCTTCTCACTGGAAATCTGCCTTAGTACGGAGCAGTATTTTCCATCCTGAATTCCTTTGTGTTGCTTCTTGCCATCTTTGTGGGGTCTTGGTTAATGACTGAAGTTGTCAGCAATAAAAATTAATCATCTTTTAAGGTACCTGGACAGGGACCTCCTGTCTTCTGAACTGACCTTTGTGCCTTCCCACTCCAGTCCATTAAAAAATGAGTTTGAACACTATTCATAAATGCGCTATGTATACGTGGCTTTCTATAAAATAGAGTTGGTAGATAAACAAGGCACCAGTAGGTGGCATGCGAGAATATATAGCGTAGTTCCAGTTGTACTTTGGGTGGACTATAAATTGCTAACTTTAATTTTTAAAACAGACAATGTATCCTATAATGCCTTTCTGATTCATTGGCACTCCAGTGCACTGCAGGATGGGGCTTCACCATCCATTGACTTCATCGTGTACTTTGACTATGGATAACAAAGCACAGGGTTTAAAGCTGGTCCCAAAGTATCTTGTGCTGCAACGTGGCATCTCTTGATGCCCCTCGTTTCTGGTTGGTTGTTGTCATGCATGTTCCCAATATAGAAGCAATACCAGGTGGGATTCATACTGCTTCTTTAAGCTATAGGTGCTTGACACAGTGGTACAACATAAAACGTGGTAAAAAAAAAAAAAAAGTAAAAGGCAGTTAAAATATTTTTCTTCTGACTTATGTATGTCCTGACCCTGCCCAGGATATGCTCTTGATATGCTAAAAGCAAAGTCTTGTGCTTTTTCAAATTGCCATTGCTGTTGATGGAAATGTGGGAGTTAGTATTGTCTTGTAGAACTAGAGGTCTTGATTTCCACAGTGGCTGCTTTGTGTGGCAAAAGGCCAGTTTCTCTGCTGAACCATGGCACTCTAATATGACTCCTGAATTTCTGGGTTTGTGTAGAGAGCAAGATTATGCTCTGTTCTGGCAAATGCTGCTCTGCAAGGCTGTTACAGCAGAGCTGCAGCAATCCCTAATGAGGAATCCTGGGCTGAGCAAGCAGGTGCCAATATGCTGTGGGAAGAGGGAAGGATGCTGATGTGACAACTGAGACAGTCCCTCCCCTGTGCACATTGTATGGGACAGGGGGAGCGCTTCCTTGCTCAGCCCTGTTGTCCCCTGCTGTGACTGCAACCCCACTGACCCAGGCAGTAACAGCAAGGGTAAGGGATGCTCTTCAGTGCTCATGTTTTTCTGTTCACCAGCTTAATATGACGGTTGGCCAAAGTGGACTTGGATGCCTAAGTATCTAGAGATATCAGTGATAAGTATCAGCCTAAGCTGAGTGAACTAAGCCAATGAGGAATTTTTAATTAAAGATAAAACATGGCAGAGTTATGACAAAATGGAGATAACTGTGTTTTTAACTGTTTGCAGTTAATATCAGAAATGTAACTGATTTTTTGGAACTGGTTTTCTCCCTCTTCCCCAAGAAACTATTTTTTGTTTAAAAATTCATAGGGAGTTTTGTTTTTAAATTACTGTAGTAATGCAATAACAGTGAAGGTAAGACAGTGAAGAAGTGCTGCTGTTGGCTTACAGTACAGCAAGAAGTATTTTGACATGCATTTTTAGTGGATTACTTCTGATGATCTCCCAGACAAAAAACAATTGAAATGGAAGCAGAAGGTCCTTGGCTTACCTGAGTTGACATCACTTGGCTGTTTTGACTTAACTTTCGCTAACCTAGAGATGGGCTTCTGGCCCACACTATGTTGTAGCAGAGAGAGTTTGTCTGTGAAAACAAAGCACAATCATCAGAGAAGCATTTTATTGCTTAATTTCTTCCCCCTTAGCTTAAACTAAAAAATAAAATGTTTGAAAATTAGTAATTTATATGTCTAAGTTCTTCACTAGTACTTATTAGTTTATTTTATCACTGAGCTAGTAATTACTAGTCATGGTTCCCATGGGGGGACTTGTTCAGAAACAAAACAAGAAGTCTGTTCCTGCCCCAAAAGCACAAATAGTTTAAATGTAGGATAAGAACAAGGAGGTGATTCACTGGGGAAGAAACATTGAATAAGTACAATTCAGTGATGTTATGGCTACACACCTGATTCTCAGAAATCATTGAACATTCACTGAACAGGCAGCTCTTTTTAACATAGCCAGAGTCTAAAAGTGTTTAACCACTTTCTTAATTCAGCTATATATTAGTCCCTTATTGTTCTTTAGCTCTCAGTGCTACCAGTTTATTTCCCCATATGAACTTGATACAAATATTCAGGTTAAAGGAGGACTGAAATGGCTAAGTAGGGCAGCTACTCTGTATTAAGGGATATCTAAAAGAAAAATACTCAGAAGAAAGCAAGGGGCTCTTCAGATGCTGCTGCTTTGTCTTGTCCTGTCTAGTCCTTGCAACAGATACATTCAAGATCCTTGTGCAAACAGATCAATTTGTGGCTGAATTCTGCAGGGGGCTATTCATTTTAAAATATAAAATGATGAATAGTTTGCAAGTATTTCTGGATCAATTTATTGATAGAGAGAAACAGAGGTAAAATGCTTTTTTTTGGGTGGGGTATGGGGTGTGGGGAGAAATGGTGAGACCTGTGCTTTGGCTAGTAATTGGTCCAGGGGCAAAAATAGTCTAACAGAGTGGGGTTAATGTACTAGTTGTTTATGGTGGCTAAGAAAAGAGTGTTTCTTACAGGAACCACAGTATTAATCAGAAAACAAAAATGGCAATCTAGACAGCTAATGACATTCCAGTTGATTTGATTAAAACATAATGATTGTTTAAAACTGTCACTTCTAATTTTGTTAAAAGAAATAACATGAGTTAGATCTACAGCTTAGTGATCTAGGAAGAATATTTGAAATGTCAAGGAGAAAACTCTCACGCCATTAGAGATGCTCTGCATTTAGTGAATGTTTGGGAAGGGGAAATGGATTGCCTCCTTCATGCTAAATTAGCATAGAGGGACTCAGAGTGTCTTGACCTTTTCTTAACCTTGTATACTCGAGTTTTAGAATGAATTTGCTGGTTTTGCCCTATAAGGGGGGAACAATAAATTGCTGGCTTGGGAGGGAAAAAGGAATATTTATAAAAGTCAAAGTGGTGGCTGGAGAAAGAGGTGTGATGTGGCTGTTCGCTGGTGCTGACTTGGTTCACCTTTAGTAAGTCACATCATGTGTTCAAGCACTTTTTTCATTAAAAAGCCCACAAATTGAACTGTTTTGTCCCTCAGTCTTGTGAGACTTAGGAATTTTTTTTTAGTACTTTTGTGACGTTGAAAACAATATATCATATGAAAACAAAGCTACAGCTATCCAAAATGTTAAGGTTTAAAATGAGCTCTTTTGGTTTGAATGGCTTTTTTAATTATGTTAGGTTTTTGTTTTCCTTCCTCTGTATGGCAAGCCAGAAGAAGTACCTACAGGGACTACTGTTTGTCTAATCTGAAACATCTAATTGGTATTGAAGTCTGTGACTATTTTGGGATGCAGACCAATGTGGGCATACTGATAGAAGTTTACAGCTTTGGAAAAGTCTGTGGGCACATAGTGTCTTTCCATGGAGGTAGATCTGTTGCCTTGTCATCAGGGTCAAAAGAGGCAGAAAGGTGAAGGTAGAGCTGTTATTTCTGTAGAGGAAAAGCAGCATTTTGTAATAGGCAAGGTCGCACATGCATCCCAACATTTGTGGAGTGTTTTTGCTACATGTGAGATTTAGACCTCCCAGACCCCAGTCTCTCATGTTAACGTAGAAATCTCAGTGGATTGACTTGAATTTTGAAGCTCTTTGCCTGTATCTTGTCTCTTTCTGTCCTAGAGTCTTTCTTGCCATGTAATCCCACAGTCTGGCAAGCTCCATAATAAGTGCAGATAGATGAGTGTGTGTACATCTCCATTAACATGACTGTGCAGGCTAATGATGGGGACCTCCTGCTGCTCTCCGCTTGTTTTCTGTTGATTGTTATGTAATGTTCGGCAGCGGGAGGTAAATTCCTCTCCAATTTCGAGACCCGTTGCAGCATGCAAACCCCACTGTGAGAAGTCACGGTGATTGAGCTTTCGAATCAAGTCCCATGCTGATAACTATAAATCAGGCCTATTATACACTCCGACCGACAGCCGGAAACCTTCCGTACTGCATGTGGCACAGCAGAGTCTTGGAGCTGCACCGGAGTTTGTTTTGTAACTGTGAATACTTGTGTCTTTGAAAGGTTGTGATTTAAATTTGGTGGGATGTTTGTGTTCATTCAAATAAAGGCCCGAGGTTGCTCTGGATGCCGAAGGTCAAGCTGATGCTCAGGGTGTGCCTTTGAAGACTTGCTCCTGCCTCTGCACGCTGTGCTGTAGGATCACAGGGGTTGACGTGAAGGAGCTGTTTCAGTGATAGAGTTTGTTCCAGCTGCTCTTCAGTCATCTTTGCCAGGCAGGACTCCGATCTGTGGCTTAGGAGGATGCTCTGAATAAGCTGTGTTCTGCATTTTTGTGGGGCTAAAGTGATACATATGGGGTAATGGGGTAATTTGGGCCAAGGTTGTACGTGCGCAAAAGCAGGAAAGAATGCCAGCAGCCTTCCCAAGCCCTTTCAGCACAGGCTGTAGAAACCCTTTGCGAGTACAGCAAATCTAGAAGTTTAATGTTACTGGTCCTTCCTCCAGAGCAGCGAGTTGGGTTAGGGCTGAGTGGGTTGGGGCAATAAGACACAGTTTGAAACAGCTGGGTTGGGTCATGGCAAGAATTGTCAGGTGAAATTCTGTAGTGTTTGGTTATGCAGGGAGAGAACTTAGTTGTTTCTAGGGCTACTTTCATAGATTTCAAATCTTCCATCTTCTTAGGCTTGTTTTCACTTGTTCCTTGTCTCAGTTGTCTTGTTAGTGTTTACTGAATAACAACATACAAACCATTTCACCACGGTGTGTGGAAAAGAGGCATTTCTGTGAGTTTCAAAACTTCTCTCCATGTCAAGTTGCCTGCTGTAAGCACATGGGAAGCAGGAGGTTGTCTATTAACTATGCATTGCTGTTTTAAACTCTAGGGAAAAAATCTTAATAGAACCTAAGCACTTTATTTCTACTGCTGCAGTTATTAGCCTTAGTAGTAGATAGGATAACTCTTTGACTGTTGTTATGAATGCAAGGCAACTATTCTCTCTGTGGCCAGGCTAAGCAGATGGATGAACTCAGTACAACTTCAGCTGCCCAAGTTGGTCTCTTAGTTCCTGCAGGAGTCTCATGCAGGAGTAGGTACAGAGATTCCAGGTTCAATTCTTAATGCTGCAGCCTGATGCTACAACTATTTTTAGCTTTGTGGAGTTTAGAGAGGGGTTTTGTCTGAGGAAGGATGGAACGTCCATTTAAAAAGAAAAACAGTCAGGATTTTTGCCCTTCGGGAAGTAGCATTTCCTAGTGTGCCATTGGCTTGGAGTTCTTGCACTTTTCTGACTTCACTGTTGTACTGCTGAACCTTGCAACATTGTTATAAAGCTTAATTAATTTACAGAGTACCTTGAAAATGTATGGCCAGATTCTCAGCTGGTGTAATCCTACATGACTCCATTGAACTGAGCAGACCCATGCTGATGTATAAAACCTGGGAATTTGGCTTGTGAATGCTCTTGCTAAGTAGTATTATGTGCACAGGACAAGTCCTAGATGAAGGTTATATTTATCTCTCTTACAAAAGGAGCTGGCCACAAACTAGATCCAAATAGTTGAGTGACAGGCCCCCAGTATAAAACTTGTGTTTTATCCCTGTTTAATAGTCAAAGATTAGCAAGCATCCAGGTAGAGATATATGGTTGAGACAGCATCTGATAGGCTAATGATGAATGGGAGCTTGAGAGAGGCTTCAGATTAGCTTCACATGCATAAATATCACATGTGGGTGACAAGGACACTGGAGGTCACTGAATTGTATTTGTGCTCATTCATGGCCTTTATAAACTCTCTACTACTTGAGCATGTTCCCTCTGGGATAAAAGGAAGCATGGTGAGATGTCATTACAGTTGGAAACCTTTTCCTCATTACATTAGTTTTGCAAACCTGTTGTAATATGTGTTAGTTCTGTGGAGTGCATGGTATATGAATAGGTATTTAAAATATTTATGTGTTCCTATTATTCCCTTTTCCTTTCTCTTTTCATATTCTTTCCAACTCTTTCCGTACCTTGCACTATTTTTGGTAAATTCTCACTTCTCGAAGTTACAGGGGAAAAAAGCTCTCAGATCATTGTGACTTCCTCTTTATGAATGCTAATAAACTCACCTTACAGTGCATTTTCTAGTCTAATTGCAGGTTACACACCCAAGCCTTACTTATGAAGACGTAAAATGAACATTGTAGGCTTGAGTGTATTTTAACTTCCAATAGTATAAGCTAATGAAAACAACAGGCAAGCAGTGACAAAAACTTCAGTTATTAGAAAGCCCAAACCTGCAAAATTGAGGCTGTCTCATTCAAATAAGGCAGACAGTCTATCTTAAGTGAATTCCTTTAGTTTCTAACATTGCAGTGTTAACTGTAAAGGCTGGGAGGATGTTAATCATTATTAATGATAATTAACTTGGCATCTTTGGGGTGCTGGGAGAGAAGCTATGGGATTAGCAGATAGGCCCACGGTATACTTACTCCTAGCCTTGTTCTTAGATTTGGAAGTGTGGATAATTAAAACCTTTCCACTCTGACTGATCTCAAGCTTCATTTATTTGGCTGTCATATTGTAAGCTGTTGTCAATTAGCATTGTTTTCTTCCATGCTGTTTATTTCAGAAGTATAAGAATAACAATAAAAGCAAGTGCTGGCCTGTGAAGCATTTGAAAGTGTTGGAAAGAGCCCCAGTCTGTTCTTCTTTGATGTTAAAAGACATAGAGAGCATGCACATTTACTGTTGTCCCAGACAGAGAACATACTGAGTTTGTGTTGCTGCTTTCCTAGTCCCCAGAAATTGGGCATCACATGTTTTTATCTGAGGGGGTTGGGAGAACTGGCACTGAAAGTTTGCCTGATGGAGTCCATAAGCCTACATGTGAACTAAGAAAGAGTCCAAAAGCTTCTGGAAAATTAATCAACGCTGTCTTCAACACCTTGAGGCAATGTCAAGCCTTGGGGAAGAGCTACAACAGGAAACCTCAGTTGAGTTGAGGAGTGGCTGCGATGGAAAGGAGACCTTCAGTTCCCTCTGTGGGAACGTGGCCTGGGAGGAGGCCAGTAAAGGAGCAAGCTGCTGCTTGTTCGCCTCTGAGCAGGAAGGCAGGGTTGGCAAAACGCAGCTGCCAAATTTGGCTGACCTCAACCAACCTAGGCTTGCCTGAGGCCATCTGCGACTGAAATATTTGCTTTCTCAGCACTTTTATGAAGCTGCAGAAGGGCAAAGGATTAGGTAAGGAGACATTGAAACTGTAGAACTTATGAAATGGTGAATTGTGTTTCTACCCAGCAGTTATTTTGAACTTCAGATAATTTGAAAGTGGCGGCAATATTGCTCAAGCTCTGGTCAAGTAAGTTAAGAGGAACTGGAGGCTGAAAGGAGCTGATTCAGCACCAGGAGAGTGAGGAGGCTCTGATGCACTGTCTGTATGGCAGTGAGGGGGAGATGCTGTGATCTGCTATCCCTGGTTGTGTGGGCTGTCATGCGGGGTGAGCAAAGCTCTGTGCTAGTATAGCTTAGCATAGTGCTGGATGGTGTCGTCCCTTTTCCTCTCCATTTCAGGTCTGGGTTGTGCAAAGCTTTCCCAGTGTGGCTGCTCTGTTTCAGCCCCTCAGGCTCGAGCAAGTCTGTCTGAATCTAATAGATTACCATAGTACAAATTGTATTGGTATTAGTCCTTGTTAGTGTTGGGTGCAATGTGTGTGCTGAAAAAGCTTGTATGGTACACATTGAATTGCTCTAATAAACCCATTGCATATTTCTATGGAAATAGGAATACGCTGTTGTTCTGCAAGGAGGAAAATAATTAATATTTTACTGCAATGACAACTTGTAAATATTATAAGCGTTTCTTGTGGTTTTTGAGCACGTTTTGCAGCAATAGGAAGAACAGTATTTGAATGAAAGTACACTTTTGAAAATGGTTGAAATCATCACTTTGTATTAATATCCAGGCTTTTCTGATTTCTTGGGGGGGATGTGTTTTTCCTTGCATCAACTTCTGCTTTGCTATCTCTTTTGCAATATTGTCTGCAGTGCAAACAGAGGTCCACAAAGAAGCAGTGCTTATTAACTAAACAGGATTACAATATCAATGGGAAGTTATCATGCAATAACCTTTTATTGATCTGTTTATCATCAGTAATGAAATAAACATATTACTTATTAAATATTGATTAGTGTAAGGGGGGACAAGACCCAACTTTTTCAAGAAAAGAGTGGTGTTTTCAATAATACCTGGAATTTTTTTTTTTTTGTCCCTTCTTTCTTTTTTCTGGATCAGAGAGCTGAAGCCCTTTATACTAAACCATATGAAAGCTGAGCTGGAGCTATTTCAAATACTCATAGTTTAAATTCTGGCCATATCAACATGTTTTTTTTCTGGACTTGGAGATTTGAATGTATCACAGACTGATGTATACTGTCAAGGAGGTTATGCTTGAACCTGCCAATTCAGCTTTGGGTGCCAGAGTCACCCAAAAAGGGAGGAAGGGCAAACAGATTTTTTTTTTTTTTTTTTTTTTTTGAGAATGATCTTGAAGGTGGTACTTAGAAGTGGGCAAGGGCTGCTTTCAGTAATACCCAGATATTACTTGCTGCTTTCCATCTGAGTCATTTCCCAGTGAAAGATTCATGACCAATTTGTGTTTTCTGTGTGATTGTATTGTCCAATTCTGAGGTATTATAAACATGAGACGTCCAGGAAAGATTTTTGACAGCACTGGCTTTTATGTACCCAGAAATGATTTTACACAGTCTGCATTGCAGGAAGTAACGAAATTGCTTATTCTGAAAATGGGACCCCTTTAAAGGTATTCCCAATTCTGCCTCATAGACAGTGGCAATCAAAAAGACAAATCTTTCATCAAATATATTAATCAAACATCATCTGATGTTCAGTTATCACTGCATGTTGGAGGAGCCTTTATCATGGACATTTCTTAGTTGGAAAAGTACCTTGACGTTACGCAGATAAGCATCTTAGAAGGAACTTGGTAGATATTTTGTGTTAATTCAGTGGGTTTTAATACAAACAAAATGCTAGATTTCTGTTGTCTGTGCAGTTATGTGTCTCCTTAACACTGTTAATGCATTGTGAGTATATGAACAGTGTCTGCATTTCAAATGCATATGTGAGTAAACAGCACTTGAAATAGCATCAGACCATTTTGAAGGCTGGAATACTTTTTCACAACAATACACTATAAGCACATAAAAAGTAAAAAGAAAAAGTAAGACTGCTAGCAGATACCTAATACATACATGCAGATCATTCAGTATTTGTAGTAACAAATATAGCTGTATATAGATATCTCTGTATAAGATCAAAGTAATGGGACTTTATGGCTTTATTGTGACTCTGCAGACAAGGCAAAAGAATTATCGAGACAATACAGCAAACTGGCAAGCTTTTAAAATTAGAGGCATTTTGATTGAACAGAATATGGAGATTTGTGGCTTGATTCTGATCTTAACTGTAACTGTTGGGAGTAACTCCTGTGGTTTTCAGTGGTTTAAAGATGCAGAGGATGCTGTAAAGTTGAAGATAAAATACAAACTTGTTGCAAACTTTAGTAGAGCTCCATCTGAATTCAGTTCTGTCAAATCAGAATAAATTGCTAAATTATCTTTATTCTGATGATATCTCAGTTTGAAAGAAAAGCATGAAGATTTTTTTGTAATTTTTTTAAAGTGAAACATTCTTGATTTTTCTTTTGAAACTACATTGTGGTTGTACCTTCACTTTTTTCATTAAATATTAAAGTAGAATGCATTGGAATCACAATCAGTTAGCGTTTGTTTTGGGGTTGTTTTTGTTTTTTGTTTTTGGGTGGGTTGTTTTTTTTTTAAATACACAGAGAACTTACAGTATTTTTATTTATTTATTTTAGCTGTGCTCTAACTGGAGCAAAGCCAAGATTGGGCATTTTGAAATTGAGCTTCCTTTTGTTTGGCACAATTGTCGTTGAGTTGGTCAGTTCCATGATAGGTTAAATATTGGTGTAATGCATTTTATGCACCATCTAACATACAGAATAATGCTATTATGTTATGGGCTCAAGGCTATTAAGGCTGTTGAACTTGAGGTATAGCAGTTTTCTTCAGCAGCTGAAATGAACTTGGCATCACACCAGTTCCTGTGGAAATTATAAGAATGTGCAGCACCATTCTGCTTCAGACCTGTGGATCAGAACAGAAGGTCATCGCTCATTTACATTGTGGGTGAAAAGGCATTTCAGGAAGCATGAAAACTCTCAAAAGTAACCATCTCCACCCTTCTAGCTGAAAAAACCCACCTTTTTTGAAAGGTCTCTATGCTGAATGTTCTCTGGCCGTATTTCAAATGCAGGAAAGCAGTCCTGTTTCTAGAGGAAAACCCTAAATAATAAGGATTTTTGTCAGCAAAGTGATATAGGCTGGAGAGAAGCTAAAGGTGAATCAAAAGTGAAAAATATGATGATTCATACAGGAAAAAAAAGTATGTTTTTATAGCCATAAAATAGATTATATTTGGTTCCTTAAACTATAAAGAACACAGAATATAGCTTATGCTGCTAATTGCTAGATTTAGTCTTAATATCTGTGTGCAGAATGATGTTTGCTAAAAACTTTTTGAATTCAGAAGTTTTTCTCAGCACTGACTCTTAAGACTCAAGTACAGAGTACGTACATTGCAGGATCAGTTCCTAATTATCCACAGCAGACCTCTCAGCCTAGATAAATAAGGAAATTCCACTTATGGTAGTGAAAATAAATAGCAGGAAGATGCAAGCTCCATTGCCCCAGAAGGAAAATTCAGTTAATATTGTGTGTGTCTTCGTATCTTCACTGTCGGTTGCTATCTGAGATGGCTGGTCAGAATCCAGTATTGTCTCGAAACCTATTCAGGTATGTTAGAGAGGGTGCACCCCAGCAATATCCTCCCTGTCCCTGCTTCAGAGCAGGACTGGTTTGCATCTAGTCAGCTTGGAGCCCAGACAGCATACAGCTTGCAGCTGGCTGTATCTGATCATTATACGTATTTGAGACTAAGCCCAAGTTTGGCACTCACTTACAACTGGACCTGTGTCTAAATCTCTGGCCCATGCACATGTACTGAATAGCTGTAGAAATGTGCCTGCTCAGTTCAAAGCTGGATTTATCTTATTGTTTTGCCAACATCAGTTTTCTCTTCCTCTAAAAAGTGATTTTTTTTTTCATGTGAAACAGGAATAATGTTCTACCTAATTTATCTGAATTCAAACTATGCATTATATAAGTGAAAAATGTTGTATTTCCCAAAGTTACTCCAAACAGGAATAAAAATTGTATAACTTTTGCCTCAGTGCTAATATGTAACACTTACTGTGCTTGAATGAGTCATCTTAATATCTGAAGAGGTAAGAGTTGACAGTAGTATTAAATTCTAGAAAAGCAAAACATAGCAGGTTCTGTTCTTCAGAAGTATTGAAGTGATATGGGAGCTCTAACATTTTTAAAAGTCAACCTGTCGTAGAACCTCCCAAGCCTGGAGCACTGAACTGGACTTCTGGCTCTCAACTGTCTTTTGATGCTGGCTGGAGGAAATCATTAAACTGCTAAAAGCAGTTAAAAGAAACCAACAAAAACAGACCCCAAAAGAACAGCAACAACAAACCCCCTCAAACCAATAAAAAACCAGAACCCAAAGTTACTGGGTAGGTTAGATGCAGGTTAGATGCCTGTTTCAGTGCCTACTGAGATGAATAGGAATTTTCGACTTGTTCTCATGAGGCCCAGCCCAAGTCTGCAGGGGTGGGATTCATCTGAATGTACAGACTACATCTTGGAGCTCTTGTCTGACCCCCATGGACAGTCAAGGTGAAGCACTGTGAAACAGGCACTCCTGGAATGGGGTTTATTATTACCTGTCCCCATTAGAAGGAAATAACTGTGCTCTGGAAACACCATTTTTCCCCACTGATCGTGAAGGGAAACTCGATGATGCACCTGCACGTAGATGTTTTTGTTTGTCTGAGTTAGATGAGACAAATCCTACACTAATCAGCATTCAATAGCAAATGGGAATGGGACACAGCAAAGAGACTAGAGATCCTTGTGGCTTGGGCACCAGGTTGTACATGTGTCTGCTGGCTTCTTTCATGCATTTTATGTGTATACTGTTTATAAGGAGTAATATGGAATAAAACCTAGTGGCATGTGCTACCATTGGCTACTTTAGGGAGTGCCCAAATGCATCTGACCTGTGACTTGCACCTAAGACTGGTCCTGTTGACTCATTTGAGCTGTATGTGCATAAATTGTGGTTTAGAACTTGCTCCCAATGCAGAGGCAGGGATCAGTATTTCAGGTGCTGAAGTTTCCTTTGAAATCCCTACAAGAAGGATGCATGCAATTAAGGGCAAAGCAACCAAGCTGAGACAGATCACAAACCTGTGCACTATCTTTGAATTACCTTTGTTTTATTCAACTCCCTTAGGCAGTGTAACCAAAGCCTTTTAAAATATCATCAGACGATTCTTTAAATAGTCTGATTTTGCCACCCCCTAACAAAAGGAAAAAAAGATAACTTTGAAATGCAGAATTTCTAAGATGCCTGTCTCCCTCTCTTATTTCAAAGGAAAGAAAAGGGGAAGCGGTCAGGCTTTTTCTCAATTGCCCCTTATTGTTTAGTCATTGCCATTTTTATGGGACCCAGAAAAGTACAGTCCAACCAATTTTGCAGGGAGAGACACTATGCTAAAAGGATTAGCAGTTTAAATACAAGAGTTAATCTCTTCCTCCCTCTGGATAGGAACTAGAGATGGTGCTCAATTACTTGCTAAGAGGGAAAAATTGCTTGAAAGGAAATAGTTATCTGTCTCAAATTATCAAGCAAATATCTTTCTGTTAAGTCCGAGCTTCATTCTAAAAACATTCATCAGTCTCTCATTTCTCTCATTTCACTGAAGCCTGTACAAGCGCTCTTGGGAGCCAGTGTTGCAGGATCAAGTTGTTCTCTGTTGTGATAAAGCTGAAAGGAAGATGGACACCTTCTCACGTGTATTACTGGCAACATGACTGTGGATGTAGGCACGGTTCCGGGAGTAATGCTGGTGCTAGAGGAAGCTTTATTTATTGCCATCGCTGGAACTAGAACCAAGCCTTTCTAAAGGTGACTAATTTTTTTTCTTTAATACGTGATACTTCAGTTGAGCAGTTGTAACATTAAGTGTGTGCTTTGCTGAATTGGGACCTTGATTCTGGAGAGGGAACTATTCTTAAGCTTTTGGTACATGAAGAGCATTTCCCATTAGATCATAAATTATTTACGATCAGGTCTAGTGAAATCCCTTCTGATTTAGAGTGATGTATGAGAAAGTCAGACCTATAAACTTAGTTTGAATAATTCTTCTGGTAGATCTGGAAATATTTAGTGTCATTCATTTTTTATAGTACTGTAAATTTAAAGAATTTAATTTTTTTAAAAATTGTTTCTTCTGCTCTGTCATATAACTTGACTGTCACAGAATGGACCCACAAGCACCCATTGTAACATTTGTAACATATGTAGCATTTGCATGGCATTTGTCATCATCTGACATACATCGGTTTGGTATGGATCCTATGTCTGCATCGAGCCGCAGAGAAATTGCAGGGGGATAGAGCCAAGTGGTGGCTTTGAACATGGCAGAAGTACAACCTGGATGCACGTCTGTGAGGACACATCCATTTTTCATTCATTCCAGTTTGTATTGTTTGGCTGCATCCTGTTAAATGTTGTGACTATTATGTCTTTGTCTTGCCTTTGCCACTGTTTGCTGTGCAACCTGGAACAAAGTTTTATCTCTGAGCCTCAGTTTATCTCAAATGAAAATGGCTAAGTGTATCCTTGCCCTGACCATTATGGAGCTATGAAATTATTAGGTGGAACATGCTACAACATAAAGCATGGCACATTGCAAACTTGCAACACCAATCAGCGTACAGATCACTAACGGAAGGTGATTGGGGCGTTACCAAACTTTGGCATTCATTGTGAGTTCAGTTCAGTCCCTAGCAGCTGGATGTTGTGCCTTTGAAAGGAAGCATCACTGTCTCCCCCATGCTATTGGACACTGTGCGTCAGCAGCAGCGATTCAGTGTACCTGCTATCTGCCATCCAGCTGTGCCTGGGGCCCCCCGGGCAGGGAGCAGCTTGGTGCTGTGTGTGGTGGAGACCCGTGCTCCGCGCTTACAGATGCCTGGCTAGGAGGGATGTTTCCCCTGTAGCAGCATGTAGCTGTTCCTGCTCTCCTCGTGTATGAACCACGTAACAGACATACAGGTTGGGAGATGTCAGGTCAGAAGAACTTGAAAAGAAGTAGAAATGAAAGGTATTGTGGTTTGCTCTAGCATGTATATATGGATCAGTCTTGGTATGTCTCTTGGGTTTTGAGAACATGTAGTGCTCTGTAGCTCTGTAGATTATTAGTGGTGTAAGGGCTATGCCAAGAGTCAAAATATACTTTTCTGCTCATAAAGCATCCCAATGGGGCAATACAAACATAAAGAGATGAACAATACAGTAATTTTTTTATCTTGAAGGCTGAAAGAGAATTGTAAAGAAAGATAGAAATGGGAATTCATACAGAGATACCAAATCCAACTCACTGGAGCGTCGGTACTTCAATTATAGAACAAGGTGATGAAACAAAGATATTTTTCACTTAAGATTTTTTTATCAATTGCTATTCTAATAGAAGTTAACAAACAACAATTAAAAAAAACTTCTAAAAAATTGTTTTGTGTATCTAGCTATTCAATTCAAAAGCACGTAGGTGAGCTAACCCTGACTGGATTTTAAACACCGGCAAATGACCTTCTATGTGATTTGGATGTTGTGGAAAAGTGATTTAAGCTTCTAGATCACTCAAACAGTTTTGAAATCTGTTCCTTCTCTGTAGTGCTAAATGAGACATGACCTGCATATTTGTTTTTTCTGGAGGACTCTTAAAGTTTTTAAATATTATAACATTTACTGTAGCATCATGAAGAAATAGAGAAGGCTGCGGGAGCTTTAAAAGAGCCAGATAATTTGCAACCTCTTGTTTCTAAGCAGTGTTTTGCTATGATCTATCAGCAGGTTTTGTATGGCTGATCAATAAATGGTGTTCCCCCCCCCCCTCACCTAACGGGAAAAGAGTTGCCTTACCCTGTCCCTGGCAAACTGCTCTCCATTTTGGCCCTTCTTCCTCATATGGTAACGGGAAGGCAGGTGCACTGAACTTCTTCAGTGAAGAAGCAGAGGATGCTGCAGCATAAAATTTCCCCTTGACCCACCTTTCAGATGCCCAAGTTTGGACCTGTGCTACTTCACATCCTCCAAATGACACAGATGGCAGGATAGAGCCAATCGGAAGCACTTGATAACAAAATGGCAATTCATTTTGCAATTCCTTCAGCATTCATGCTAACAATACTGGTCCTGATGGGCTCCTTGGGTATGAATGTAGCTTTCAATATGCAATTCCACAGGAATTACACCACTGCTCAGCTCTCATTAAGTCTGCTTTATTGTAAAGTGTTTCTGAGAAATCCTCCTATTACTGATACAGGACAACTGCTTTGCTTCAAAGAACTGCCTGATTTCCAAAAGCTCCTGTGTGTGTATCTGCAGGGTTTTTTTAATACTCTCTTTACAGTGCATTATCTCACTTTGTTTATATTTTGGACACTAATGTGATGTGTTTAAGTATGTAAATTGCCATAATGTGAGGAAATGAGATGTTAAAAATAGCTATGGAGTGCTGAAGAGAGCAGGGTGGGGTAAGGTAGCCAGTGTGGGAGGACGCGCTTTTGGATCCAGAATGTCTTTCTCCATCTTTTTAGGGAAGAAAAATCCCTCCCTGAAGTCAAGCCCCAAAAAAGAAATCTGATTATAAGGCACCCTTCTACAGGTAAAACAGGTTTTACCTGCTTACTGCAGGTAAAACCCTCACATTTTTAAAAGCACCCAGTGTTTGCTGGTCTGCAACATTGGAATTCAAGGCTAACCCTGCCCCCCCTGCTCCCAGCAGTACTATAATCCTCTTTCTAGAGAAGCAACTGGCATCCATTTAATCTAGTTCCATCATTTAAGTACGAAGTTAGCAATCCTAATCTGACCCACAAGGGGAGGTACTGATTTACCTGCCAGGTACCTACATTTTGCCCACTGTTGACATTGTCATGTCTTAAAAGCCCTGGGACTACCTCTGGAGCTGTGGCTGAACTGCATGCAGTGTAGCTCGGAGGGGCTCGAGTACAAGGTCAGCTCCCAACTATGTTAACCCCCAATCTTAGGGCCTATTTGCACTCTTTCCGTCCACTCTTTACAAAAGCTCTGGGCAAAAGGGTTGCATCAGAGTGATGAGGTGGCTTAAACATGATGCTTGTAGAAGAAATTTTGCTAAGAAGTTGGAGGTTTTCAGTTGTGAATTAGAACTGTCAGCTTCTACTCAAAGGCCTAAAGTTCACTCACCTATGTTTGGGTGGATGGGGTCAATCATTCCCCAAAGAGCTTGATGCCAAAATAGTGAAGACGACAATGAGAATCAGTTCCCCAGCTCATATTTTTAGGCAAGCTGTCCTTACTGTTGTACAAAGTGATTGGATTTGTCATGCCCATCCAGCCCTCATTTCCATTACCTAAAATCCCAAGTCTGCTAACTTGAGTCTGTCTCATTAATTACTTTCCCTGCAGTTGCCTGTGGAGGTCTGAGGAGATTTACTGTCTTTTAGTCACGTGCTGAAACTCATCTTCTCTCAGGTGATCTCAAACACCAGTGCAGTAAGTGGGCACCACCTGCACCTCCCTGGTTCCTTCCCTGCCATTCTGGGTTACGTTACCACATGGCAGCATAATGAGGGACACAGAGCACTCAAGAGGAGGGTTGGTCATTGCTGCCAGACTCTTGCACAGAGGCAGCCCTCTCCAGGCCCTACCTAACATTGTCTTCACCAGTGGGCCCAGAGAAATGCTGGTGGTAGCTGCAGGGCTGGATGTCCCTTAATGCTTCTCAGCCATGTAGCCATTGGTTGCTCTCTGCTGTAACCTCCCGTGATTTCACAGATGAGGAGTGAAGCTGTTCCCATAAGAAAGAACCTCACAGTTACAGCACTTGTGGGGTGACGTTATGATGATCAATAAGTATTCAAGCCACGAGGCTGCGTTCAGACTGTGCGCTTGATTGTATAGTGCTGGGAAGCATCTGTATCTGGCCTTCAGCCCCTGAGGATCTGTGTGAAAGCCCTGATAATCAAAACATGTTTCCTACTGGCAGTGTGGCATTAAAATCAGTTCTAATGAAGGGGTTCTCTGTCGTCTCTTGGGATTTGCCTGTCACACCGAACCCTCCTCCATCCAGCTGGGAGGAAGCCTGGGGATGAATGTGGAGAGACAATGAGGCCCCCATGGCCCCCTGCTGGGTTGCTGATTACCATATTAACGTACGGCGTCCCAACTGAATGCTGGGCAAAGGACAGTACATCTTTAATTGGAAATATAAAGGACTGTTCATGGCCTGGCTTGAACTGGGAGGATTTATGTCTCTCCCTCTAGATGGGATTGAAGGGAATGGTATGATTCACTGAGTGGCGTGCACATTGCCTGATTTACTGCCCATCATTTACATTCCACTAAAGTCAATCAGTGCAGAAGGTCATTCCCAACCTGAATTTTTTCACGTTAAATCTTTTCTGTCCCAGACTTACAGTCAGGCCAGGTGAGACACTTGGCAACCCAAGCTGGTTTTAAGGTTGTTAATTTTAATTCTTCGATTAGGAGAAAGGAGACTGTAAAAAGAGAAGAAAACCGGAAAATGCTTGTGCATCCTTTGACAGAGTCTGTACGCGTGATAAACTCGGAAGGCTCAACAAATGGCTGGTTCCCTTCTATTAAATCTGTACTTGCATATTTGTCATGAGGCTGATGAATTCCTTGTGCTCTGGGTCAGCAAGGCTAGTTCTGCTAACCCTGCCTGAATCACGTATTTTGTCGTTTGCCTAAAATTTTGGCCTGTCCCTATTCAGATGAGCTGGGTGAAGAATTGAAAGATGACATAGTTTAGATACTTTTTTTTTTTTTTTTTTTTGCCCCTGAATGGTGCTTTGAAGACAAGTGACCTTAGCGTACTAGTTAACACATTGAAACTATTCTAACATTTTCATAATGAATCATCTTCCAATAAGTTATGAACCTACTTGCAGTATACTGGCAATTTGTAATAGAAAATTAGGACCAGACTTCTATATTAGATGTGTGGTCTGATTCCCAAATCACATGTGCAGCTCAACCTGAAAGCTTGGAAACATCTTTTAAATAGTTTGACACAACTAAATATGAAGCCTGTTGATTTGCTTGAGCAATCTTGTGACATTACATATGACTATGTGTTTTGACAAGCTTATGTTTAGCCCTGAATTCTTGCTCAAACAATTTATTATAAAATGATGATAATAGAGGCTGTTTGGTTTTGCAAGATTTTGAGTAAATAGGAGCTGAATTGTGATCTATTGGCTTGATTTTTCTTGTAATCTGGCTCTGAACAAGTAACACAAAATAAATATGAACATCAGTCTGAATTAGAAAGTGAAATTCCAATTACATTTGAACAATATATACTTAATAGGACTCTTGTGGTGTCAGTTATAACTCTAGAGACCACTGTTTGTTATAGTAGAAGAGCAAGTAATTTGAAATGTATGCTTTATAAGGTATTTTTTGATATGTAAAGAGAGAAGCTTTAGAAAAATTTCTAGCTCAACTGCTTCAGCTGTTCTTTCCTCTATTCTTCTCTCTCTCCAAGTTTGGAAATTTTAAGAAATTGTTGAAAAATCTTTTGCTGGTTATTTCTCATTAAAGGAAACAAATCAGGCTAGGCATTCCTCAGCAGTTAAACTGGCCAGTGTGGTGGTGTAGACTGTGCTGTGTTCTGCAAGATATTACTGATGAAGTCATGTAACTAACACACAAAATATAAGATCAATACTTGTGTGTAAAATGTAGAAATAAATAACAGTTAAAACACAAGCTACACAAAATTTGTGTAGGTTGGTTTGTGTGTATTTTATTTGGTGAATGCTTAAACAAATGGTTTGACTTCCACTATGGGATTACAGAAGTATGTAGCTTTTAAGAGTGTAATTGGCTTTCTTCATTGGGATGTGCTGGTGAATAGCTTGTTGTCCTAATTAGGTAGCCTTGCTGATTAACTCACAAGAGCAGCTTATTGGTGACCTAAGCCACTTAAACACTTCAGGAGATTATTTCAGCTTAACTGTTTTAGGGTCATCTTAAAGCACTTACAGTATTTACTGACAACTTTACTGACATCTCTAAACTGTTTAGAGCTACAGGGCTCACCTCTAGTTATAATTGTAACTGGAGCAATAAATAGTCATTCAGTAGACAGTGCAATGTGAGCAAATCAGATAGTGTGCTGTTACCTATGATAGAAGGTGGCAGTGGCATATCCATATTGCAACATTAATAAGAGTCTCATAGATGATCCTTCATATCTATTGCTCAAAAATTATTTTGAGTCAAAGTAGTATTTGTCCAAGTTCCACCTGATGTTCATCATGTGATGTTGTTGCTGCTGGTCCACAGAAGTGTCTCTCGTTCTTCCTTCTCCATCCTTTCTGCCTGACAGTAACACACATGTGCATGAGCTCCTGGAAGATGCTTTGTGTTGCGCTGAAAGCGATTTCTCCACTTGGGAGCACGTTGATAATGGCTACATAGCAGGAGCTTGTCTTTGACATCTTGACCCTTTCTTTATCAAAGTGCTCTTCTTTTTATAACAATGTGACTAAGTGTGTTAAGCTGCAAGTCAAATAATGGCTTTAACGTGAATCTTACTGCTGCATAGGTGACTCAACAGCATTTGCAAATTGCTCACAAAAGGCAGCAACAACTCAATAGTCTATTAAACCGCGCACACAGTTGACACCAGTTCCGAAACCACATGGGTACAACAGACCCCACTGCAGAGAGCTTTGGTTCAGTTCAAGTCTATCTTCAGGAATGACATTTGGCCATTTCTAATGGTGAAGCTCACCCAACTTTCAGTTGCAAGAAACTCAAATGAAGCAAAAGCAGAACTCCTGCAGCAAGTATTCAGTTTTAGATAGTTACACAAATTATTCAAAATGAAGCCAGTATTTATACTGACCTAAACCAGCACCTGTTCTCACAGAGATGTTGTAGAGTCCATTGCTTCTCTCTCTGAGCTCCACTTTGACTCAGAAGGAAAACACGCTAGGGAAGGAACAGGGCATGGGGAGCTGCTAGTATTGTGACAGAAGTTATTTTCCTGCTTCTGGTCAACTGGCTGTAATATCCTGACCTCATAGCCTTCTCTGGAAATATGTGATGGGTTTGTGACAGCAGATTAAATAAGGTGAAGCTCATGTAAAATGGATTATGTGGTTTCTTAAAGTCTCTATCAGATTGCTCAAATTCTAAGCATCTCTTAGTGGCAAAAAAGTGATGTTTCACCACAACCCCTGGCAATCTTTTTTGATAGGTATTTGTGTGGGGATTTTGTTTGTTTTCCTTGAAGGGTTTCATGGTGATAGGATAAGGGTCTCCTGGACTTGCAAGGAGGAGGTTATGTTGGCCATAGGGACTGCAGACCACATCTGCCCACTGGCGAGGTTGCCGAGGGTCCCCCTCCAGGCCTTGTTCTCAGTTGCCTGTTCCACCTTTATGTTGGATTCAAGGTATTCTCAAGTTCTTAGATCACTAATAAACAAAATTCTCTGACCTCATTTTATGCATATTTTATATATGAAATAGAACTATTTGTACTTTTTTAATGCGAGTATAATAATGTGTCTTGGCGGTAGGAAGGGTCACCCTCTTTCTCTCGTCTGTGCAGGGATTATTCACATTTACATAGAAAGAATTTCTTAGTGAAGAAAAAGCTAATTCATCAGGCTAGTGTTACATACTGGACTAACACAATTTGTCTCTTTGAGGAGACTGAAGAAAAGACTATTCTTGTTGCTTGGGGTCACGAGAGGTCTTGTACAGTTAGCATAAAAATCCATTTAGAACAAAATTGAAACCTAGATTTTATTTTATCCCCCCCCCCCCCCCATTACCTGTAACTATCTACTTTTTCTGTTTTGAGAACAATCTGTTTTTGTCAGGGACTGTGCGCTCTCATTTATTTGTACATACAAGAATGCTACTATACCGTAGTCTTAACTATTTGGATAGTGATATGCTATTTCTTCTCCATACATATTTTTCTAAGGACCATCCCGATACAGCTTGCTTCAGTTTCTTTGTGGAAGACATAAACATTATTTTGTAATTACATATAGCTGTGATATCAAAGCTGTTAGTCTATTTGGATAATGACTGTAACCTGTGCCAAACTACACTCTAGATGTTTCTCAGCATCTTTGCCTGTGAAAGGTGATAGTAATGTAAAATAAATGTTATAGAAAATTGAAATTGGAAGGTAAAGCAGTAAAATAAATCTCAAACTTTTATCTCAGTGAAACTCTAATGTTAATTTATTTTTCAACCTATTGTAATAAGCCTATATAAAGAATCAGAAAGTAACAGTAGATTGGCAGAGTAGCTGTCTGTAATTTACTTAAACTCAGGTTTGTAGAGCCTACAAATCCTTTGGCAGTTTTGAAAGCAGTAACATTATTGAAAAGTATGTTAGCCTTTCCTGTCAAAATTAAGTAATTCTGTGTTGCAGTTTCTATTTTAGTCCTGTACTGTGCTTCTTTTAGTTTCTGTGCCAATGGACTTCCAAAAATTTGGAAGTGTTGCAGTGATCTTTATTACTTGGTAATTTCTGCTGCATAAATATACTCACCCATAGTAAAATTAATACAGCTGGAGGACTAAAAAGACAAATTAGAAAACAGAATGGATGTCAAGGTGCTGAAGGCATTTGTAAGCCAACCTCTTTGCTTTGCATGGGTATGTTGTTGGAAGGGTTGCACGGCCACTTAGCCAAGGTATTGGAGTAGGTTAAGGTGCCTAGGAGTGTCGACATCAGGCACCAAATGACTGTGCCCAAATGCACTTGACTTCTTGGCTCTGAGCATGCAATGACCAGCTGCATGCACCATGAACAGCAAATGTAGCTACCCGTCCACAGTACCACCCTGTGGCCATGATCCTAAAATCAGCCCATTAATGTGAAGGGCTTTTATACAAGTCTGTTCTAGAAACTTGTTTTGCCAATGATTTGAGTCTACAGTGCAGGCTAAAAAGGAAACTTCTATAAAATATGCATTCACATGAGAAATATTATTTGTGTTTTAATCCTGAATTCCTGTAAAAATTTCAACTTTTGACTACCATTTTAAGAAGAAAAGTGTAATCTTTAAGAATCAGTGTTAATTCACAATTATTAATATGTTCCCCCTTTTAAGATGATCCTGGAATTAAGCACTTCCTTTTCTCCTCATCAAAAGAGCAAAGAGTGTATGAAGTGAGCTATTTTGGGGTTGGCTATGGATTAAAATTCAGAAGGATGGTTATTAGCTTTTGATATTTTCTTGGAAGTTGATGCTGTTCTTTCCCATTCTCCTTTCCTGAAGGTTGTAGAGAATGCTGTGCTTAGCAGAATAATAAAAATAAAATAAACACCTGCCCTCACATTGGTTCTGTGATTGGTACCACAGAAAAATAAGGGGAAAAAATCCTATCAAAATGCTCTTTAATGTGTCAGATATGCATGTTTAAGACAAAAAGCAGAAATGATATACAAGGTTTCTGTTATGAAACTCGAGTTCTTTTTGGGAAGCACTGGAAGACTATGAGTCCTTGAAGGATTTGGCAGCTCTTCATGTGGATGCAAACCTGCAAAAGGCATTCTGTGAGGATGTCATACATATGAAAAGACAGATGCACAACCCTGTGGACCTGTATATATTTTTTTCAGTTCTGTGAAGCGGGAACAATGACATATTCCTCTTCCACAGAATGGTAGTCATTGAGACCCTTGTAAGTATTTAAGGACAAGAAATTCTCACTAAATGCAGCAAAACAAGGGTAAAATAATCTTAAACATTAATGACACCAAAGGTATTATACTTTAAAAGTATTGTTCAACTAAGAAAGTGCAAATATTTTTGCTATTATGGAGTGGCTGGACTCTGGAATTACTGTGTAAGAGAGCATTAGTTATGCCTTTTGTTTATGGCTCAAGACCACCCAGTGAACTACTGTTAAATGGGGAATGAGCTGCAAAAGTTTCATGTCTAAAGGCTGTATTATATCTTGCCTTGCCTCTGTATGGTCACCTATACTTGTGTAAATAGAGTAATGAACTGCATCCCCTTTGCAGAGAAGTTGTAAGACAGGATACAAGAAGTAAAGAATCAGTCCTTCTGTGTCCTATTCCAGCCAAATCCCAATGTCTTTCTGGCCATGTTTGCTAAATGAGGACAATGTTGTCCTTCGTTTGCCTTCCCTTATGTTAGTGTCTCATGTTTCTCCATTTTTGCACATTGCAGTAGACCAGTGTGAACAGCTGTAACCACAGGGAAAGTATAAAGCCAGCTCTTACTGGTCAGCTGAAATCTCAGATCTTACCACATCACTTTCCCAGGTATGTAAGGAAATCAAGCTTAAGTTTAAATGGAGATCTAGGATCAGCATTCTGGTTCATTCAGCTAGGATATTTCTCAGGGCATGGCAATTGCATGGGAAGAGCAAGTGCTGCGTTGAATACAGTAGAGAGTGCCAAAAAAGGCAATTAGACCACCTTACTGGCACAGGAAGTAATTGCAGTCTGAGTAATGGTTTCTCTTATTGACTTTGAAAATACACTATTATGGATGCATCTAATCAGGGATAAAACCTAAGGCAAATTATCTCAAATCCATGTATTTATTTCTTTGAAATCTGCTTCATTTCTGTTTAGATATAAGATTTATTGAGATTAGCTTAATCCTTTGATTGTGTACCACACACCTACCAAGTTACATAGAAAAAAGAGAACTTAAGATTCTCTTCCCTGAATTTCCTCTCTTTTCTCTTATGTAGGCTCATATCTCCCCCCACTTACAGGTTTCTGAGCCATCTTTCTTAATGCAGGCTCTACTCTAACTGTAAATGAGTTTGCTGAGTCTATTCTTTTTCTACCAAACACCTTTGCTTCTGTGTTATACCCATCCTCTCTGCTGTTCTGCATTTCTACATCATCCTTAAACATGACGACTTATATTTGGCCATGCCAAAGGGTAAGTTTAATTTGTGCTATGCTCCTGCGTGTGCCAATTAGTGACCAAACACTTGAAGCAGAATTGTCCTAATGATATGTTTCAATTACGTGTTCAAATAATGTCATATTGCTCTTGAATAAGCAACACTGACTCTGCATTACAAGCTTTTTTTTCTTTTTTCCCCTCTCTCTCCTCCCCCCACCCCCCTTTTTTTCTCCTTAGCCAGGGACCACTTTATCATTTTATATGGTGCAGGGAGTTGTGGTGCAAACACACAGATATAGTCAGCTAATCCTCTTATTTTCCTGTGCTCCATTTTGATCCTTTATAGTCTCAGTGCAAACATGTCAGGTGGAAGAGTCTTTAACAGTGAAAAATCACTGTTCTGATTGGACCTGAATCATATAGATCAGCCGTCAGTATTCAATGAGGATGAGGTGTTGCAGTTCAATAAGCAGTGGAGGTACGAATGACCCTGGTATGGGATGTCTATCCATCACAGGGTGATTGGTACTAGACCCCGAGGTGCCTTGTAGAGTAAGGGACCCCCAAGTAAAAAGGTTTGAATTCTTTACTGGATAGCTTGAAAATTAAGTCATCTTTGCTTTTTGCAAACAGTATTTCAAATTATGGTATTGATATAATATAGAACAACAGGCCAGGAAGAAACAATCTCTGTACAAGCTTTCTTGGACAGCAGCTTTAAGCTGTGTATTTCATGAGCTTTACTTTAAAATTACATGTGGGATACTTGGAAAGTAATGGGCATGTAGTGAACAATCCAGACTCGATGGAATTGATCAATTTGTGAGCCAAGGATGTTTTGTAGGCACTAGGCTTCAAGGACGCTTTGTTTGTGTATACATATTTAGCTAATGAGCGCAAGAGCATTCCAGACACCTTTAGAAGGCCTTGAACAGAATAAACAAGACGACAAAAAAAGAAAGATACCAATTAGAAGAACACAGGTGCGCATTCCATGATAAAGGGAACTTGGCAAAGAACCTCAATCCCACAGCTTATCTTGACCAATTAGACTGAGACAAGTTTCGCATGTTTTAGTTAATACAACCAATTATGCCTTATGTTTATGCGCGTGTGCAGTGTTGTTATAACCAATCATTAGGTGTAACTAGGCGCGTGGACATCTCATGCTAACTATTCTCTAATTTGCTTGTGCGTGAACAGTAACTAGAATGAATATATAAACCGAGCTATCTTGGCAATAAAGTGGCATCTGCTTGATCATATTGATTGTGCGCAGTGTCCGTGACTTCCATGTCAACAATTACAAATCATATTTGTAGATATTGTTTGAGATTACTCTCCTTGGCTCATCTTGTCTTTGATTAAAAAACTGGAGAATTTGGTAAAATAGGCAAAATGTGAGAGAACAAAAGCAGCATGATGTTTTCTTAGCATGAAGAAAGCAGAAACTGGTGGGATTGGTTACGAAGAAAGTTACCGAAGTCCAGTAAGAACATGAGAGGTGGATAGCCTTGTAAGGAGTGCATGTCTCAGTCTATAAATTCTCATCCTGGCCAGAGGGGCAGGCATTTTCTCTACAAAACATACAGGAGAAGAATGCATTTCTTTAGACTTCATCTCCCTTGATTGCAGACTTTAAAGTAGTCATATTCTCTGGGGGGGAAATTTGTGCATCTCTGCTGTCTCTCCAATGTGATTTGAGTGAAATGCATTGTTTTGCTTCATGTTGCAAATAATGATTTTTTTTTTTTCCACACAGTTACATCTAATTGTATCTCTAAATACAATGGGGTAAATTAGACATTGATGGACATATGCCTCTTCTTGGTCTTGGAGTTTATTCTTGGGATTAATAGGCCAATGTAATGCTTTTGCCAAATCTTCTATTTCCTGTGTTACCAAAACTGTGGGCGGCCCAAGTGGCTTACTGTGAACATCAAACAGAAGTGTGTTGCCAGAAGAGACCCAGCGGCACAGGGGGACGGGGATGGGGTTTACGGTCAGTTCATCACACGTTATTTTCTGCCGCTTCATCCTCCTCAGGGGGAGGACTCATCACACTCTTCCCCTGCTCCAGCGTGGGGTCCCACCCATGGGAGACAGTCCTCCACGAACTTCTCCAACGTGGGTCCTTCCCATGGGCTGCAGTTCTTCACGAACTGCTCCAGCATGGGTCCTTTCCACGGTGTGCAGTCCTTCAGGCACAGACTGCTCCAGCGTGAGCCCCCCACGGGGTCACAAGTCCTGCCAGAAAACCTGCTCCGTGGGCTCCTCTCTCCACAGATCCGCAGGTCCTGCCAGGAGCCTGCTCCAGCGCGGGGTTCCCACGGGGTCACAGCCTCCTTCGGGAACCCACCTGCTCCGGCGTGGGGTCCTCCACGGGCTGCAGGTGGATATCTGCTCCACCGTGGACCTCCATGGACTGCAGGGGGACAGCCTGCCTCACCATGGTCTTCACCACGGGCTGCAGGGGAATCTCTGCTCCGGCGCCTGGAGCATCTCCTCCCCCTCCTTCTTCACTGACCTTGGTGTCCGCAGGGTTGTTTCTCTTACATGTTCTCACTCCTCTCTCCGGCTGCCGAAATACCGCCGTCCCAACTTTTTTCCTTCTTAAAAATGTTATCACAGAGGCGTTACCACTATCGCTGATTGGCTCGGCCTTGGCCAGCGGCGGGTCTGTCTTAGAGCCGGCTGGTATGGGCTCTGTCGAACACAGGGGAAGCTTCCAGCAGCTTCTTACAGAAGCCACCCCTGTAACCCCCCCCCGCTACCAAAACCTTGCCACACAAAACCAATACAGGTAGTTAAGGCACATTTCAACAGTTGGGGTCATAGGGCTGATTTCAAGGTCTTGTTTTATTGGCCGTAATATCATGGCTTTGGGCACCCTTGTTGGAGATAATAACTAGCAATTATAAGCCTTTAAACATTGTGGGCATGAGATTTTTTTGATTTTTTTTTTTTCTTTTTTTCCTTTTCTTTGTAATTTACTTACCCAGAAAAGCGTAGCTCAAATCTCATTTACCATCTGGAAATCTGTGTGGTCCAGCTCTTCACTGCATTATTGCATCCAAGAATGCAGAAGGTAAAAGGAAATTCCTTGAAAATAGTATATGCAACACACGCGGAGGATTACAGTCCTGTTGTACCCAGATAAAATCGGTTGCAAAATTTTGGTTTTGCTACATGGCACTGCCTCTGTGGGCCTTCCTCAAGGAAATGAATTTTCTTTCTCTTGCCAGTTCAGAGAACTTCTAAATTGTAAAACAACTGAACAATTTTCTAAGTATGGGTGTTAGGGTATCTAGGACTCTAGTCTGAACTTCAAGGCTTTATGAGACCTGCCATTTTCTGTCTCCTGGGGGCAACAAAACCTGCTGCAAACCATCACTTCTGTGCAGTCTGAGGAAAAACTTGAGTTGAATGTCCTGCTCTTGTTCTGATAACTCCTTTGATCAAGGCCTTCACGTTGTACAGAGCGAGGGGAGGAAGGGAGTTGCAATGAAACTGGCTGTATTTCTCTGTACATGTGCCCACATTGATGAATGACCAGATCGGCCTAGGTGTGTAGTCCATTCAGTTACTTGGGAGTTTGTTCAGATGTACTTTCTAGATTCTTTCAGTTTTCTTGGTAAAATCAAGGATAAATTTGGCTTATGCTTTTCCCCTCTGTCCATCACGGCCTTGCACATCTATGGAAGCTGAAGGAGTTAAAAAGCATAACTTAATTTTTTTTTTTTTTTTTTAAATACGACCAGGAAAGAGGATGTCCTCTTGCAGTTTATAAAAGTATAGTAATTAGCAGTCTTGACTCATATTGAGTGTGAATGGGAAATTCACCTGTCAGCAAAGTATGAAGAGTGCTTTAGGAACCAGTATGCTTGCAGAATATAAAGGAAAAACTCATGCTGCTGGAAAGAAGACTGAACTGTGACAGTCCTTCCACTCCCTCCTCCCCTCAGTTTCTCACCCTTCACAAACACAGAGTTTATTGCTTAAAAAAACCCACCTACACAAACTCTTCTGTGAGTGTGCTGTGCATTGAGAGTAACACTGGTGACAGAGAGCTATGGAGCTGCTTCTGCACAGCTATTGGATAAAGATCCATCACCAACTGACTGATATGTGACCCACAGGTACCACATATGTTACCTAATGACCAGTCACTTAATTATAGACTAGGTGACATGTTTATAAGGGTGAACTTTAGAGTGCTATTATGGAATGGACAGATGAACTATACCGGTGCCCTCCGGGTAGATTTCACCCAGACTCTTCTGCCTCTGTGGACCCATTACACAGTAATTAGGGTGATTTTTAAGTAGGATGCAAAGAGTTAAATGACTAACCTTATTATTGCTTCATTTGTCACTGTGGTAAGTGCCGCTTTGGGGGAGGTGGCTTGGAAGAAAGTGAGAGAGAGAAAGGAAGAAAAGAGAACATGAGGTGTAAAGTCTCTTCTTCCCTAAGTCCACATGTGGAGAGCAAGAAGATGAAGAATTTTGTGGATTTTTGTGGATTGATGTGGATTTTTCCAAAGCTAAGACTGGAGAAATCTTTGAACAACCTGATTCTTCACTTTAACAATTGAAATGTCCATGAATCAAAGCCAGTGGCATGACGGTGTTCCATGGTAATGGTGTTTTTGTACTAATTACTTCCTTTACAGTCCTAAGAACAAGGTCTGCATCTTGTGGATTTACCAATTTACTAATCTGATTCACTGAGGTCTTTTCAGAAAATATTTCGGAAATTTATTTTTATTTTTTCCTATAGCAAGAGGTAGATGGGTACACAGCTGAGATATGTGTCTCTCCATCTTCTCTGGGCTAGAACATAATCATATCTTAAAAGCAAGTTGCTTGGCCCTCTGTCCCCACTGTGGGAGTGGTGGTGGCAGGGTTGTCTGATGTCTGTCCTCACTGACATCAGGACAGCCGCTGCAGTTTCCCTGTCTGAGTGCGGCAGAACCCTAGCCCTGCCCTTCTAGTGCTAACCCCGAACCTTTAATTTAGCAACAGGGTGAGCCTGAGCCGATTTACTGGCTTTTCTCATGAGTGCTCAAGTCAAGGAGTCAAATATCCACAATTACTGCCAGTGACTTGCTTCTGGGTGACTGTGGAAGTATTTACCTTCTCTGCACTCTTTGTGCTGGGCGTTGAAGTTTTGGAAAAATATTTTTGTTTTTCTAACTAGTTGCACGGGGATTTTGTTGTGAAGAGGAAGTGAATGGTCATCTTCACTAATCTGTGTTTAACATCCAATTGCTCTTGAAATCTTAAAATGTAGCCGTGAAGCATGGAGTCATGTGAATCAGTTGTTGCATTATAATGTCAGCTGTTTATCTGCAGTGTTTATACATCAGTAACTGTTTGAGTACAGATTTTTACCAATGCCCTTAGTTTTGTTTCATTCATTCAGGTGAGTCTTTCACTTTTCAAGTAGCAATAGTTGGAGGAAAAAACTGCAGGGCAGATTTCTCTTGTTCTTTAGGAGATAATAATTGCTGTAGGGTATCTCTAATTGAAGGGAAGGAGATAGGTTTGAACTTCTCAACCTGTGCTTTGCACCAGGTGGCTGGGAGCCAGTTCTGATCTAGAAGAAATGTAGGTGGTTTTACCAGTGACATATTAGAGCTAATACGTCCTGCTAAGATAAATGTAAATGAGCTGGATGTAAAAATGATTTTTTGGGGGTTTTATATGGTCCAGCTGCATTCATCAAGGAGAACATAGTTATGAACCTACTGTATGTGGGCTACAATGTACCTAATTTTCTTGAAAAGCTGAGGCCTTTGAGTTGTTAAATGTTTCATTAAATTGGCCACATATTCTTAATGTAATGCAGTGGGGCTCTTGCCTCTTCAGGATCTGTTCAGGACCTTTCAGGATCAGCGTTATGTTAGGGAAAGAAGTGATTATTGATACCAAAACCCCTGGAAGTTGGCAGTATTTTTTTGCTCCGTTGTGGCAGGTATTACTGTTAGCACTTAGACTTCAGAAATGTTTGAAGATTCTTTGCCCTTCCCTTCTTCTAATCTCTGCTTATGAAAAGGGTAATGGGAAAAAGTTAAATGTTAAAAAAATGTTTTAGGAATTCTTCCCTCGGTCCAAAAAAGCCCATGCAGAAATACCTAACTGAGACCTGGAAGAAGTAAAGCATGTGGAGATCTAAATCAAGGTTTTGTTCACCTGGAGATCAAGGTGAATGCATAGATTTCTCTCCCTCCCCCCCCCCCCCCTTTAATGTGCAGTGTATTTTTCTTTAAATTGTGGCTTTTCAATCCTTATAAAGGGGCAGGGATGTATTTAGCAGCTCCAGCTGTTCAAAGTACTTGGAGATGACTACCAAAATGTTGTTTTATTTCAGTTTACTTTCCTTCTTTTTTCCTCAGGATATTTTAGGGTGGGATTTAGACACCTAACCATACAAGCCTGCTGCTGTTCTTGTCAGCTGATGCCAGTCTGCCTGCCCTCTAGCTTTTACCCCAAAGCACCATGACTTTGCTATAAGTTTTGTTTCATCTGTACATCCCACAGCCCACCTTTGTCAAGTTAAGTGGTGGATCCTTCAAATGGTAGGCACAAAAAAGTCACCATGAAGAAGCCAGACTGTACATGCCTGGGCTGCCACAGCAACTGAATATGCAGCTGGCAGGGTGAAATTTCAGTTTGTTTAAATAAATGTAATGGAAACGGTTTAAGGGAGAATGAAATGTATCTCTCCTTCCAACATTTTTTTTCAGTAGAGTTTTATCAATGTGCTGATGGTAAAGCAGAGCTGCTGTCAGTTTCACATTGTCACTGTGTTCAGTAGTCTAAAGGACTCAGCTCTGAAGTACTGCACCTCAACAGCTCAGCTTTATGGAGAGGTTTTTTGGAGCTGCCCTCAGCTTCTGCGCCGATTTTTTTTAACTGGTCTCCCCTGAACATGTTTCTTTTTGGTTTCATAAAAGTAGAAACCCAAGGTTTTAAATTTTATTTCTATTTTTGTTTGCTTAAAATATTGTCATGGAAGTATTGTCATGAGCTTTTTTGCCCTGTAAAAGTCTTGTGCATGGAACATGGACCTAATTCTGAGCTGGAATACCTGCATTTTAAATCCATTGCAAACTTTTCATGGTGTGTGAACTAGACCCTTTGACGGCTTTTGCCAGTATGGCTTCTTTGGGTTGAGATTCTGCCTTTTGTACCAGGAAATTTTCACAGATAGAAATCCTTTTAGAGCTGAGATCAAGAGGAGTACAATCTGAATGCCATTGTTGTCTGACTTAAACAACAAATGACCCCACACAAACAAACAAAAAAACCTTTTATGGTAGTATAACTCAAATAAATTACTTTATCTGTGGGGAAATACTGTTATTAGGTCTTTGAGTAACTTTGTCTCTCTTGGAATGTATAGTTGGACTTGGTCTCCTTTCTATTACTGCGCTCTCATCCACAGTGACTATCTTGCGACTCATTTCCCAGAGTAGTCTGAGACTGGAGTTTCCAGGTAGCTGTTTTAGCTTCTATTCACCTCAAAATATCAATATTTCTAGCTATAGTATGAGGATCTACCACTACAGTATGATTTCTGGGCAGCAAGGTGGGCATGGAGCAGGGTACTGAGAGGTAAATGACATTGTCTGGAAGTCTGGTGATGAATCTCCACTTTGTGCATCTGCTGTACTCAAGACAGCAATGCTTACAAGCATACTTCAGTGTTGCTGCTTCCATTGACCCTTTCTGTATGGAGACTCCTTTCTTTAGAAGAAGAGACAGAAGGCTGTGGTGGGGAGGCCTGGGTGCAGTCGGACCAACTCTGTCCACAGGGACTGTTCAGCAGGTTATCCTGGCACGAGAGGGATCTCCACCCCCCTGCCCCAAGGTGAGTGCTCGGATGCCTCTGTAGCAGTGGAGTAAGGTGTCAGCTGAGGAAGGGTTAGCTTTTGTGCCTGGGGGTGCTTGAAGGCAAGTGGTAAAAAACTAAAACCAAATAAAACAAAAAAGAGACCCCAGAAGTCAGTTGATTTCCCCAAATTCCTGCCGGTTGAAGGGGGATGTGGGGTTTCCAAGCTCCAAGGCCTTTCTTTAAGGGTGGTTATAGCAGTATTAAATGGAGTGGTCTATTTTCTCCTGGCAGGTGTGGATCAAACAGCTAACATGAGATTTCTGTTAAATATCCTGTAACATGACATGATTGATTTCAACTGTCATCTATGATCAGATGACTCTTGAGAGTTTTTATGTAAGAGATGCTTCAGACTTAGATGTATAAAAGCCCCTCGTTTAAGGGCTATAATGTAACTTATTTTTTTAAAGTACCGAAATAACTTCAGGAGCAGATCACCTTAATTTTCTCGCAGAAAATACTGAAAATGCAATAATTGGGAAGCTTGTAGGAAAACTTCACTTTCTGGTTACAAATATAAAAAAATATTTTCAGTCACAGAAAATTATGAGGAAATAAAAATTGAATATTGGTCTGATATTGTGAAATTATTGTATTCCCTATCCTAACTTCCAAAATAACATTTAGTTCTCCAACAAGTTATAGGTGGAAATTTTTCCAAAAGCCTTACAAGCTTTTGAGGGAAACTGTCATTAAGCTTTTTATCCAAAAAAGCCAATTATGGCATTTTTGGAAAAGCATCCATCTTCAAATGAGAAACATGTTAAACTTAACATCACAATTGGTTTAACATGAACAAATAATTTTAAGGAAAAATAATTTTGCCCGAGAAAAAATTGACCATTGAAACAAGCCATAACCTCTCTTACACTTGAAACTTGTTTTGATATAGTTAACAAAACAACAGGGAATTTCAAACTTCTCCCATCAGATTGGACTCTTTACAGACATGCAAAGTAAAATTCAAGATTTTTCATGGCAGAAGGTTTTAATTTTATGTTTGGAATGTTTGAAATTATTTTAGTTTTGCCCACAGCCCTAATGTTAGAGATAGTGTGGGTGCCCAAAGTCCAGGTGAAGTCACCTGGGGTAACTAATACTTCTAAAAATTATGTTGCTGTACATACAGGGCAGCTAGTGTCTGCTAATATACTTGGCATAACAATTAATAACAACTTTCCAGGCTGAGTTTTATGCTAAGTGCTGTGTACCCTTCAACTGTTTGAAACACTTTTGACTTCCCAAGACGTGGGTTTGATGTTAAGAATTATATAGCTTTATTACTAATATCTACAAAGTAATTAAGGTAGATTTTATTTTGCTGTTGAAAAGGTCTGTAGGAAAGAAGCAGGAGGGAGTGCATGTCGCAGCCTCGTGGCTGGTGGTGCGGCTCTCTGGAGGTGCAGAGAAACCTGAACCACGCAGAGCCATCAGGAAATTCCACGGCTGAATTGGAAGCTGGTACCCAGGAACTTTGGGGTTTGGAAATTAATTTCGGATGACTCTGAAATATGCCTCCTAGATAAATAGTCTGCGTATTCTGAAATGAGCATGTAATTTAAAACAGTGTGGGGCATTCAGACAATTAGAAGCCAAAAAAAAGTTGGGGTGGGGGTGGAGAAAAAAGTAATTTGAAACTGTGATTTAATGAAGAAAATCAAGGACCAAAGTGTTGACAGGAAAATTCAGGCAGTTATCAAGTCCAAGGTTGTCAATGAAATAATTAAAAGCACACAGTATGAAATGGCTCTGGCTGCTGTGATAGACATTGGGTTGCCCTACATACTCTGTGGTACTTTTATATAATAACATCAACATTAGTGTTTGGACTGAGCCAGGACTCACAGGAACTCTATACTGGCCCTTCTTTTATTATTTTAGCTAGAGCACTTCATTAGTGAGGTTGCTCTTTATTGATGACCTGGGAAGAAAAGCAGTGTTTAACTTTTTGGTGCTGCTGCCTCCCAATCAGAGGAGAGATGCCTTGAAGAAAGGAGATGAGAGTGGGTAAGAAGTTGTAATGAATTGGAAAGGGACAAGCACGTTGCTCGTGGGGAGGTCTGTTACTGTCATTGGTCTGCGCTACTTCATTGGAGAAGGTGCCTTTTCCAGTTTTTTTTTTTATTGAGACCTTTTCTTCAACTAGGCTGGGTTGGCAGTACTGCATATCCCAAACTCTATGTGAAGTTGATGGCTACTGTTTTCGTCGTTGTTTTTACGTACTTCATGGTTACTGAACATATTAGATCTTCTTGTCTCATCATAAGCTTGTGAACTCCTTGAAATGGGATCTGAGATGGGAAGGCTGGTGGCCTTCCTCAGTTCTATCTCACCACTTATTAGTATCCTTGTGGGGAGGGAGCCAGGAACAATGTGAGTGCCAGTGCAGGATGGTGGCGGCCAGGAACGAGTGGCATAGGACACCTTGGCGCTGTCGGTTGGGTTTGGGAGATGCTGAGTAAGTCTCAGTAAGGCCCAGCTTTGTGATTCTTGCACCTGTCATACAAAGAAAGTTATCTAGTGTGCTAAGATATATTGCTTGCTTGATAGATGCTAACTCTCAGCAAACTTAATTTCTACTCTATGAAGTCTAAGAAAGAAAAATTTGTATTCAAATTTAAAAGTATTAAGAAAAAAAATGTTCGGAAGCATCTGGAAAACCCTTGCTTTTGAGAAAAGTAGAATGCATAGCTTTAACCTTTGCTGTAAATCATCTAACCTCTCTGGGGTTTGAACTTTTATCAATTTCTGAAAATGAGCTTCCAGTCTGTTCTGTATTGATCATCTACCCCATGTCAATAATAGCTGTTGTGAAGGTGAGCCCTGCTTGAAATTCACGTTAATGGTATTCATGGAGGAAGGAGTGGGGGAATGTGTGTGTGTATGTACAGTTAGAGATTTATTTCAAATTCTCAAATTAAAATCTTTAAAGAATAGTAGGTTGAACATTATTTATGGTGTTACTGCTCCATAGGCCTTTGATCTTCTAGATGTTACTTAAAAGCAATTTTAGTTTTTATTGTAAATCAAAATATCCAACAGAATTATTTCTTATATCATATTCATAATTCTTATGTGCAACCTAGAAGGAAAAAAGATGAAGTCACTGTGAGACTGGTTTAAATCCCTTAAAGTAAAATTTAAATCTACTGTGGCTTTTAAGGCCCTGCCACAGGCCCTTAAACACAGAGCCTAAGCTATTGTTTTTTAAGGAAAAGTGTTTTTTTTACCTAAACAAGAAAGAAATATCAACTTCTATGGAAACTTTTGGAATTCTCACTGCTGAAAATAAAATAGTTTGATTATAAAAAGAATCCACCCATTTTTCTTATTTCCCAAACAATTGTTTTTCAGCCAAAACAAGAAAAACTTAGAAAGAATATCCACAGAATTTCTTTCCTCGATTTCCTCACAACGTTTAAGGAAAGATAATCTTTAGCATTTATAGCAACTCCCATTGAGAATGTAGCATTTGTTCTTCTTCTGAGCTACTTTCTTTGCCACTTCTGATATTGACTAATAAACCAGTTACAAAGCTGTCCTGCTGCTTTATTTTGATCCCTTGGTAAATGTAAACTTTACAGAAGGGTTCCCACAAATGTGGAGAAAACAATCTTTGTGGTAGGATTCAACGTACATGAATCAAAACCCCTTTGATCAAGGAGGCTGCGATACTGGATTGAGGCTCTTGTGGACTTAGGACAAATGAGATTAAAAACGTGATATGGGAGGTGTGGTGTTTCACATGCTGCTTTCATATGGTGCACATATAGCAAGAAAATTTGTGGGTTTTCTGTGTACATCATACTTTTGAACTGAAAGAGAACTTTGCAGTTACTTTTCTCCCCTCTCTCTTCTGAAAACAAATAAACAAAACCCCAAGTATTTTTCATTTTCATATTTATTTTCTATCACCATTCCCCTTGAAGAGGAGCTAGCTTTTTAAAATTATTATTATTTTAATGGAGAGACAAGAGTGCCAGTCTCCTTTCTGTGCCTGAGAAAACCCATTGAGGTGGTGGTTAGGACAGTGGGGAGCAATGCTTGTTAACATGTACTAGGGTATTGGTTTGTTATTAAATTGTGGTAAGAAGGAGATGGGTGAATGCGCCAGAGTTTGTCCTGCAGTGTTGGGAGTTTGTGGAGTTCTCCCATGGGAGTGCTGAGCTGATGGCAGAAAACTGTGTGTGTGCTTACAGCAGTGGAATTATATGGCTACAAATACATGTACATTTGATATATTATACATAATTTATTTTTATATATTATATATAATGCATTATATGTTTGCATGTGTATACATGTATATAAAAATTTTGAATACATCTTATATATATATGGTTGTGTAAATATATTCATTGATCTGCATATTACTAACAAAACGAACATTATCATGAAGTGGGGTTGAGCCCAAGTTAGATTTCAGATAATCTGTGAAAGGAGTTAATTAATTGTGAATCGTTTCTCCTGGAAGTCCAAGGTGGAGTACCCTGTGGTAACAAACGTCACCCCAGCAAATCAATGTTTCATTAGCATGTCTATAGGAGATGTCTGTTCTGTTTTGCACATAAAATGAAACAAGAGCTTTCATCTCCCTCTCTGTCTCAATCTGCCTTGGAGAGGGAGTAAGTGGCTTTGTTCATTAAACTCCAAACTTTCACTGGTGTACATCCCCTGTGCTTTTTTTCTTTTACTCTAAAGCTCTCAAGCAGTTTAAAAGGAGAGAACTCCCATTAAGGACAACTGCCAGGTAAATGTTTATTTTCATAATGAATTTATTAAGGTGTAAAATAGAGGGAAACATCGCTGCAAGAACTGGAATGTACTTACATATTTGTGCCCATGAACTTCTGCATCAAGGTTTTTGCAGAAAAGTCAGACGATTTGCAGTACTGTTTTTCAGAATCAAGCAGACGACTGAAGGCGCAATTATTTGCATCTTTTAGTTTGAAGCCTGAATTTTGGCAGTGCTATTTCCTACACTTTCCAAGTTTAGTCAATAATTTTAGGGAGGAGGGCAGGTGGTGGCAGCATTTGTACAGGTCAGGTAATACATCTAATGAAAATATACTTGAAATATGTCAAATATGTTCCGAACATGAAGAAGATATTGAAAGAAGGGGTTTCGGTCTGTTGCTGCTCGGCACCAGCTTGTTTTGAAGCTTTTCCAAATGCAATTTATAACATGCTTGTCTATCTTCCGTTGCTACAATTTGAACAGCCTAACTCTACCACCACCTAGATTTTGGACATCATGAAACCGTAACAATCTATAGCATTACTTACAATTATCCTACTAAACAGTTAAATAGTGGTTAGGTTTACAACGTTAAGACCACATCGTATTCGCCTTAACTACAAAAGTATTCTGTTTGGGCTCCTTTTTGCTTGGTTATATATAGGTGCAAATCAAGGTATAGCACCAGCCATTTGCCTACTTTAAAAATACCGCTTGTGACATCAGAATTAGGACCAGTCTGCCATTACTTAAGTCAACAGGATGTAACTTGGTGTAATTCTTAGCAGCCATGTTATAAAAGAAACATTTCTTCTCATCTGTTTTTTCTGTTATTGTTGCATGCTTCAGCTCATTAACCAGTAATCATTCTGGGTCCATTAGCTAGATATTGATATTGTATGCGCTGTTGCCAGCTGTCATGACTTTAAATTTTGCATTACCTGTATATTTTCTTTAAAACCCAGTTCCTGGATTCATGTTATTAATGAGATTCTTAGCTGTATGTTAAATAAATTCCTAGCCTGCAGGCTCTCAAATGTAGAAATGTAACTCAAAAGCACCCCGGAAGATTAAAAAATAGAAAGCAAAGAGAAGGAGTCCCAAATCTCATGATTTTCAGGGCATGAATTCTATTATTCTTGAATCCATTGGTTTGGCAATATTTTTCTTGTAGCTGAACAAACATTAAATACCTGGTTTTGTGTCTTGCATCTGCTTCCTTTGTGCAGCATGTGTTCGCTGTGCTGATAAGGAAGACAAGAGTGCTGAGGAAAGCTAAGCAAGCACTTTCTTTTTCCCCCTTTCCTGTATTCTGCTTTTGGGAAATAACCAAAAATCTCTGCCCTAGCCAGAAATTTGACCAATATACAGATTTTTCATAGCGAGTTTTCAGAATCAGGCCCTACATGTTTCCAAAAACAATTGCAAAAGAACTTTATTATTCCGAGTGCTTGGCTCCTTTAGCCTTTCCATACAAGATTCATTTTAGATTCTCTCAGCTGGGCCCAGGTAACCCTTAGAGGCAGCACTGAAAGGTGCTGCTCATGGATGCAGAGGCACATTTGAAAGCAGCTGGTTGAAATGACTTGGCTTTGGTTCTTTAAAGAGTGAGGAACCTTGGACCTGTTCATGTTCAGATGTCTGGTTTGGCTTGAAATTTTTGCAACAATGAACAGGGAAATTACCCTGTTACAATATCCTCTTTGGAAGTGCCCTCTTCTCCTCTTGGAGTACATCCGTTAAGAGATTGTGGACCGGGTACTAAATCTGAATGTCTACCTAGGTTGAAATTGAGTCATAGGGATCTTGATTCTCTTGGTGGTGTTTGTCTTCTAATTACATATAGCAGTTTCATAGACTGGTTTCTTGATTGCCCCTTTTCACTAGTTTTACATCAGTATAACCATGGTTTTGAGTAGTTGCTCCTGATTTTGTGTGAATGAGTTGGACTCCTTGGATTTCTTAAAGAGAGGCTGCAGTTGAGCCTGTTCGTGATCCAGGAGCAATTCTTCCAGTGGATTTTCCAGGCTGGGGAATTATAATAAGTTTCTTCCCATCCCCAACAGGCACCAGAGACCTGATGATGAGATGGAGAATTGAAGGTCTTTGACAAGGCTGCTAATCAAAATCTCAGTGCATGGTTCTACTCCACCTAACCATAAAAAGGACATCTGCTTATTGACTGGAGCGGTGCCTTAGCTTGATTGTAACAATCTAAGTTCCGAAACAAGTACTATAATTAACCATGACTGTATTATTGGATGTGTGCACATGTAATTAACAAAGCAGATATTTTTGTGTATGTGGCTCTACTTATGTGCTCATGAAAACTCCCCACCCTTTTCATCAGCATATTAAGGTTAATTAAAATTAATTCTGTTTGTATTGACTGCCTTTTCACGTATGCGAAGTTTGTGCAAATCAAGTGTGTGGCCAGGGCCTTCTTCCCTATAAAATCCATAATGTTTGCTTTCAGAGCTGGGGGAAAGAGGAATCAAAATTGCAGGCTGTTTGAAATTTAAATCAGAGCAGTGCTGGTCAATAGTATCAAGGTTAGAGTGCCCTGGAAGATTTTGATTGGGTGCTGCCAGGTGCATGCTGGGTGACAATGACATTAAAGGTCAGTTGAATGCAGTTTTAGGATTTCTTTTCTTTTTGGTTAATGCTGGGATTCCTGGCTGAAAAAATCATGGAAAGCCATGAGCTCTTTTCATACAGTAGAATTGTACAGGTTTGGGGATGATGTTCAGCCTGTGCAGAGGGGAGAGCACAAGATCAGTGTTTGCACTCTGCTAATGTAAGGATCCCTGGCTGAGATAAAAACTTTCTTATATTAAATCCTGAACAAACACATAACAAGACACAAATGTTATCCTGAAGAGTCTGCAATTTTAATGAATGGGACTGATACGCTATATGAGAAAGGCAGCATATGCACAGGAACATGGGGTGACTTGCTGAGGGTCATGTTGCAGGCTATAAACACTACACTGGGCTATCCTGAGAGCTGGAAGCGAACCCAATATTCCTAACACACCACCACAACTCTCTGCCTGCGCTCCTTCCAGTGTCTTCCTAGCTCCTGTATTTCTACCAGATGCTTAAATGGGTTACAGACTAGACTGTTCGAGCTTGCGTTAGATCAAACAGTGAGAGTTTTCATGAAACTTAATCTGAAGTAAATAGCAATACAGTAGTTATTGTTAATACATATTACTTGAATAGGACCCCAAGCTTGCCAGAGCTTTCAGGTGGATCTGGCTATACCTCTTCCTTAAAGTGAGATCTTCAGAAAAAGATTTTAAATTGCAATAGCTGTGTTTTATTGGACCACAAACTGAGGCAATTTACAGCTACTTTAAAACTGCAGAAATTTGATCAACAAATTTGTATTGGGTTAAGACAGAATAAAACAAGGACAACAAAAACAAATCCCCCTCTCTTTCCCCTCTCATGTGTCTAGATCTTCTCTTTCAGATTTGCTCTGATTTCAGCAGTTCATTTGCTTTCTGTGTGACAACAAGTTCAGCGCAGTCCTTTTTAAGTACCTAGGGAAAGGAATTCTGTCCATCCCCCTCTGAGGACCCCATTGTGCATCTCTCCCTGCTCCTCTCAGCTTTGTTGCTGTCTTTGCTTGCGCGCAGCCTCCTGCTTGCTGGTGGGTCTCATTCTCTCCATCCATCCCTCTCTGCACTACAGGGACTGGGCACACTCAGTCACTGATGGGACTGGAGTAATCTTCCGTGCCGGTGAGAGGGTTTCCCCCAGCCCACAGACAGTTGTTTGCATGGGGCGAGCTGCTGACCCCCTTGCCAGCTGCCCAGCCCTAGTCGTTGCAAAGGAACATCATGTATGGCCAGCTGTAAACAAACGAAACAAATACTATCTGTCACATTTGCCATTTAATTTGTCAATTTTTGAACCTCATGATTAGCACATTGAGAGGATATGGGCTGATCGCAATTCTTGCAGCTGTTGTTACAGACTATCCGCAGGCTCAGGAGTATACTTCTACATGGCCTTACTCTTGATTTATGTTCCTTTGGTTTATTCCCCAGGGAGGGAAATCTCTACAGGGTGTAAATCAGATTTTTTTTTTTCTTCTTTTTTTGCAGAGACTCTGGCTCATAATTCTTTCAAATGTAAATCTGAACATAATTCTGCAACAAGAATGGATTCTGTGCCTAATCATGTGGCTTCAGGCTTTGTATCTCTGTAAAGCTTTAGGCCATTTCTGTAGAAATATACAGAATATCTTCCAAAGAATAAAATAGTAATGTCCTATATCATCCAATTGCTTTTCCATAAGCCCTTCTAAAGGTGAACATATTTTGGTTTGTTTATATAACAGTTGTATCATCTAAAAAGTAGGAAAGCGAAATGTGGGGAGAATTTTTTCCCATTAAAGCTGGCTTTTAATCTGCTTCCTTGACAAATGTACTTGATCCTGATAGTATTTTTCCATTCCTGTCTAATCCCAGTAAGGCTGAACGATATGCTTCTGTCTCTCTCTTGGCTCTGATAATGTTTTTGTACTAACATAACATAATGCCATACAATTAGAAATTATATGTTAGCTGTTAGTTATAGCCCAGTGAGTTTACATTAGACAAAAGAAATTAAATGGGAACCAGAGGAGACCTAGTAAGTGCAGTTTATGTTTTTTTATATTCAGAAATATCACATTTCTATTGATGAGCATCATTTGTGCCTGTACGGGGGGAAACTAACTGTGCTACAGGCAAAAGAATTCCTGGTCATTTCTTCACATTCAAATCATGTATAGTTTGTAAATGCAAAGTTAAGGGAGTTTTTCTTCTGTCTTGGAATTGATGGGTTGCTTTGAGATTTTTATTCACTCACTGGAAGGAAATAGAATTATTTCTAGTCTTGATTCTCTGTTATACTAAATGATGCCTTGTAAATTGTTTTGTTCTAGGGAGTGAGAATTCAGACTCTACTGAGGCACTTGACTCCTCGCGTGATTGTCCTGGTAGGACCCTCTTTTTAACAGGATTTGCTCAGTCGGACCAGTGGCATTGCTAGTCTGGCACTTCTGTGTCTGGTGGTGATTGGTATCTTTTACTTCAGAAGAGTTTAGGGAACCTGTCTTCTGGAAAGTTTTCCTCTGTCTCATTAGAGACTGTCTTAGGCCCTCACAACACCAGCTAGGTATGTTTGCAGTTCTTCAGGTACCTTTCTCAATCCCACCTTTAATATTTGCTTCTAAATTCTTGCTTCATCCATCTGATGCTTTGGAGTGAAAATACTTGTAATATACAGAGCTGCTTGAGCTACCTCTTTGCTTCTCAGTAACAGTTCCAGGTTACAGTTCTTGATGCTTTCCTGGAAGCACCCCTACTGTTCCAGGCTTGGCCTTTCCTATGGCTCAGTTAATGCAGCCTCCGTGAAACAGGAAACATTGAATTGAGTATTTCAAATGAGGGCTGTCTTACAGCTCTCATACGTGTCTTAGGCACAGTATGTGACAGGAGCAGTATTACTATTCCACTGCTGAGCTGAAGGAGATAAACTAGGCGGGTTCTGATGAGGTGGGTAAATCCCTGTGGGAGGGAAACTGAAGCCATCAAATTCATTTCAAAGCATGCCACGTGACACAGAACAAATCCATGTCCCTCAAGTTCAAGGGTAAACACTAATACTTTAGCTATCCTCTTTCCTTTTGCTGCTTCATTCTGCAGGTTTGTTCAAACAAGTCCTATTTTTATATGCTTCTCCTTCTGTATTTGTGTGCCAGAATGGAGAAATGCGACATTTTTGTTAAAAAGGAGTGCTACAGCTTATTGTAGGATATTATATCTTGCAGAATTAGACTAAATGTCAATTTACTACAAGTGGTACTTTACTAACATGTAGATTGTGTTAAGTCAGGCATTCTGGTTTACTTTTTTGGAAATTTTCAGGCCAGTTTCTCCAGATGAATATGCAAGACTGCAAAATCTTTCTATTATGCCTGGTGCCAAGTACCCATCATGAACTGGAGTGTATTCTCACTTTTAGAAGTGGCATGAGGATCTGTCTCCCTGCTATGAGAATTTTATGGCTCAGTCCCCCTTCATGGTATGTTTCTATGGCCTGCAGTTAGTTGAATTGCTCTATTTTATAAATGTATAAATTTCTGTCTCCCTTGTACCTGGATGTCTTCATAATATACTTGTCTCTATAAAGCTTGGAAGATGAGATTTCATTGATCATTAAACATAGTCATGATGGTTTAAAGTAAAATAAATTGTGCTATCTTTTTGGCTGCGGTTTCCACAGTTACCATGAAGCCTTAGATTAGATCCACCTATTACAATAGGGCACCAAAACTGAGTGGTTTGGAGAATCTCTGCCCTTATGTTTCTCTTGTGTTTCACGTTTCAGTGATATTTGTGTAATACTAATTTTGATTACTAGTAATTGCTGACAGAGCTTTCTTAGATTGAGATGGCAAGAGTGAGTGAGAAATCTGCCTCTTTCCTTTTCTTCCCTTGACTTTACTTATTCCTGCCTTAATTTTTTTCACATGTGCTTGCAATTGTTATTCTCGTGTGCTTGCAATTTGTACTGAACAGAGTTCTGAGTAGATTTTCTACAGGTGTACATGGTCATTTACATCTATGATTGTGTAAGTGCATATATGGGCATTTGTGCAGGAATGATTTACTTTGAAGAAATTGAGCAAGGAGGACGTTCTGTTGTTAATTGGTACTTGGCCACTTGCGTTCATTATTCTCATATATGTACAGTAGTGTGCAGAAAATGCAGAAAATCCTCTCCAGAACAAGGAATTGATCTTGGAGAGGAGGGATGGAGGGAAGTGGGAAAAAGAAGTAAAAAGTTTTAGGGGAAAGACTGAACTTTTTTCAGATACTCTGTAGGACTCCAGAATGGAGTTAACTACATAAACTAACATGCTTCTCCTAGAAAAGGTTTGCCTTGAGGAATGTAGCCTGAGAAAGAGCGAACAGGAGAACCTCCATACCTGGGTGTAAGGGGAAGAAATACTTCAGATTTAGACTTCGCATATGGAAATGTAGTAGTTATTTCCATTTTCTTTCCTCATAATGTCTTTCAAAGTTACACATTTTTGGATATTGTAAATAAATATTTGTAAACAGTACATGTATTTATCTTAATTTGGCTTTAGTTCAGAATGTTTTCAAAATGGAGTCAACAGCAAATCATTTCTCCCTCAAAGGAAAGGCAAACCTATAAAATGGGATGTTGGGACCCTCTAACAAGTGCTCCAGGTGACTAGATATACTTTAAAAATATCCCAAGAGGATAAGTATATGCTTCTATAGCAATAACATGCACTGGTTTGAGTGCTCATGTTTCAGGAGTCAGAAAAGGAATAAAGTTTTCTCTGGGGCAGGTGATAACCGAATCTCTTCCATATGGGGCACACCAGGACCTATAGGTCTCAGGAGAGCTGTCGCACACTGCTGTCAGGAATCTGGGCTGAGATCCTGAAAAGGATTTTCAACCAGTCTTCTGGTGAGATTTTCCTTAAGAGATGCACTGAGAACTTCTCTTCATGTAGACAAAATCAGTAGGACTTTAAAGCTAATGAATTGCAGTTCTGCTGCATGGGCTTCAGGTGGCTGTATATTCATGAATTAACAGGTGATCCCTACAACATCTGAAGAAAAGTTTTGAGCCAGTGGAAAGCTTCAGAAGCTAATATTTGAATCCAGCAAAGAATATAGACCAAAGAGAACGGATCCTATTGGCTATACTTGTTCTTGTTAGGCTCTGAAGTTTATAGTCTTACATTTGTAAACACTTGCTCTCTACGTCTCAGTCCTCTGAGCTTATAACCACAACTAAGCAAACAGCATCAATAGGAGAGTGAAGACCAATTAGCCACAAAGCAGAATCACAGAGCAGCCATTCAGAAACATCAGACACTATAGTGGCATTACCGAGATGTAGTTTTGAAAACCACTGTCAGAGTATCAAATGTTACTTGTTCTTGTAATAATTTTAATGGCATATTATGTTGCTGTTTTTAGGTATGTAGAACTCCTTTTAAATGCTAGCTTAGTTTTTTTCATAATCTGAAAAAAGACATAAGATGACAGAGAAAAAGGGGATTAAGTGTAAACTTAGGGTCATTAATAACATTAATTTGCTTGTTGTAGAACCACTTTTGGAAACCCTTTTAAAGGTTGCCTTGAAAACTTCAATTTTTTTCTAAGAATTTAATAAAGATGTTTTTAATTTTGTTCTGTAATTAAGGCCGTTCACAAAACAAGCTTCACCACATCTATCTATACATGTTTTGTTATCTCTCGCTGAGGTATTACAAAAGATCTTGCAACTGATTTGTTGAAAAATGTATGCTTTGATCTTGCCTTGCAGTGTGCTCTGATTACGCTTACTCTTCATGTACCATCTTTATTGAAGGCTGTCCATCAGTGGCTATGAGTTAGTAATAGCAGTAATCATTGTTCGGTGTTGGGCTGCTGCTTTCTAACTTTCTTTAACTCTAGTCACATTGGTTCTCATACTCCATGCAGGCAGATGGGAAACATGAAATACCTGTTCATCAGAGGGTTGGTTGGTTGTAGTAGGTGAATTTTGAATGGCTTACAAATATTCTTATCATTCTTGTGCTTCTCTTATGTTTAGCCACTAGGATGTTGCAATTCTTTTCTTCTCTCTATTCCCAAGCAGGTGTGAAAGATCAGCAGACAGTTTCTTTTGTTAGTGCATAAGTGGAAGTTTAAAAAACAAACAACCAAAAAGGGGTGGGTGGGGAATGGTACATTTACTGTTTTAGCTTTTGTAAATTCTATTAGTATTGTAAGCACTGAAGTCATTAGAGGGTGGTAGTGTAGACTCTACTGAGTTTAACTGAATGCACAACAGTTTGACCTTAGAAAAAAATTTTACTACAGGAAAAAAACCCCACAATAACAAACTTTTTTTTAGAGGCTAATGGAGTTACTAGTACAGTCTGACTTAGTCTATTACTCATTAAGGCTGCCACCTGTAACCACTGATTGCAAGAAAAAGAGGCTTTGTCTACTCTGATCTTCTCCCTAAGACGTTTTCTGACTGCAGCTTCCAGGGTGGTAGTTTAGGAAGAGAGGATACTTGTGGTGGTGTCATCTTTAGGACTGTACAGATTTGGTTTTATATGGATCTTTTATCAAAAGATACAGATTTTTCTTAGCTTTAATACTTTTATTTGAGAGCTAAGATTGCTGCAGAGATGTTGTTTACCTGCTCGTTTCACTGGCTTTATAAATGGAGGGGGCAGCTACAGCTAAAGGTACAGAAAAGCATAGGTGCAACCTGGAGCTGCAAGAGGGCAGACAAATAATAAACAAATGGCTCTTTCTAATGGTAGCTTCATTGGCGCTCAGTGTGGCTTCCAACTTCTGATATTCCATGGTGCATGGATTGAGTCCCTTAATTTCTTAACTTTAGATGTCATCAAAGATTGATTCCAGGTTTGGTTTCAGCTGTGTGTGAAGGTTCAGGTTTGTTGTTTTCATCCAAAAATATGTTATGGTCTGTGTTTCAGACTAAAAATTTCCTGTTAAATCTGAACTCCAGTTTGACTCCTGACCTGAAGGAAATCCTTTGGGATCCACCACATCTTCCTTGCTTTTGTTCTCCACTTATAAAAATCTTCCTCACTTTTTGCATAGATTTCAGTTTGGTAGGGTAGGAACAGGCTGTGCTTTTTCTGAACAGCACACGCTTGAATGCCAGAAAGGTATATGAATTCTTCTCTTGCAGAAGAATACTTACCTGAAACATTTCTCCTGTTTTTGATTCAGAATCTTTCCACACTCAATGTCTCTAGCAGTTTGCATCTGTGAATTTTATAAAATTACAGGCATAACAGTACTAGCCTGCTCATTCAGATAAGGATTTATTCATATTTGATTTGGTATTTCAGCAAGTATTATTTTATAGATATCTAAGGCTTTTATAGGTATCTAAGAAGGAATCTAAGCCTTGAAACTTGCCTTGTCTCTACATCATACTTCTGTCAGTGTTCAGGTGTAATTCTGGGGTACTTGTTGAACTTAGCTGGGGATTCTTGCAGCTTTCAAAATTGCATAGCTGCACTGCTGTTTGGACACAGCTTCATGTTTTACTAAATGAAAAAGTTGTGGCAAGGTGGTTAAGACATACCCTTATTGATCTGTTTTTTTGCAAGTTTTAATCTTGATCTTGACTTTGGTTAAAGGCTATGTCCAGCTGACCTCTGTTATGATGGCTTAGAAATGTCATCCATACCACCCTTTATTCAGGCTACAGAAGCTGCTGTTGCAGGCAAGGCTGATGTCCTCTTGATGTTGCTTGCCAACATGCCGTACTTAGTCTCGCAAGAAAAGATCTTGCACCAACTTTTGCAAGAGTAGTAGGAGGAAATCCAATGATCTGGCTAAGTTCTGACTAGGGTAAGTGTTCTGTCCATTCAAGTTCTCTATGAAATATCAAATGAGGATTTTTTTTTTTTTTTTTAAATATCCTTATCCCTAACCATTTGTGCCTTCCAAATGGTTACCTTGTTTTACCCCAATAATCAGCGCATTTCACTGTTGTTCGAAACTCTCCCTTTGTAATATTTATCAGTTTTTCAACTACCTCTAGGATAAGGAACCTTATGAATAAGATACTTTGTATTCTTATTTATATTATGCATAAATGCTTGGCTTCCTTATTTTGATGGGTTGGCGAGATACTAGAAATATCAAGGTTGTAGATTTTGCACCAGATCTGCTTATGTGCCAACCACAATTTTAGCACCCAGATTGCCTAATGACAAGCCTTTAGTGGGTAGTGACTGCAAATAGACTCACTTGCCTTCATACCAAATGCATGTATTCTTTGACCCGAAATGCTCTTTAGGTCCTGGTTAAGCACAGGCGCGTTAGCTACTGCTTTACAAGTTTTGTGTCTTTCACTAGAACACGAAGCTGAATTCCTAGCCTCCTAGCTGGCAAATAAAAGCACAAACAACCCCTTCCCACACTTTTACGATGAATGAAAGTCTGCTGTGGATATGCTTTTAAGAGGAGGTATGAAAACAGGCTCCTGATCTGAGTGTTAAAAAGGGCTTTATGCCTTAAGTGGCAAATGCCACTCTGACAAAGGATTAGTCTAACTTTGAAGGTCAAAGTGGGGTTCAGGAGCTCTGTCTGAAGCTCCTTTTTCCATCTGAAAAAGGGACCTTCAAAGGCAATTTTCAATACTTGACATGCAGCTTTTTCCCCTCTGTTCCAGCCTTGCAAACAAGGAGCCAACCAATGACAACAGAGTGAAGGAAGACAAGAAAAGCATGTAAAACAGCTTGCAATCGCTTTCATTCAATGCTGAGCTGCTGCTCGGGGTGGGGGCTTTCTTCTGTTTTATCATAATTTTATTTCTTTTGCATATTTTTTATTTTCTGCCAGTTAAATGCTCTTGTTTTCTACAGAGAGCAGCTTGAAAGTAGGATATCAGATATGGGAGCCTCTGCAAACCTGTATATGTTAACAACTGAGAGCCAGATTTTCAGGAATGCTCTGTATTCAGCAGGCTGAATTTTCTCCCCTACCCACCCAGCTGCCACACAAAAATAACTGAACCAGTCTGGTGTAGTTTCTCTTTGCGTAAGAGGAACATGAGAAGGAACCAGTAACTGGCGGAGTGAAGTTGCTAAATTATTTAGAAATCTTTTCTGGCTCTGATCTCTTTGCAGGTTGAATATTCCTAGACACATGGCCAATGCTGCTACGCTGCTGGCCAAGAACATGTCAGATTTCACTAGCTAAGCAATGCAGGGTATGGTCAGTACTTGGTTGGGAGACCTCCAAGGAAAATTCAGGTGCTGTAGGATGTGGTAATTACTAATTCAGTAAATAGACTTCTCAGAGTAAGTGCAGCATCTGTGTCTGATCTAGGAGGATGTTGGAGCACTGCTAGCAAAAAGCACGGGGTAAAGGTTGGCAGGATACATTATGACCCCATAAAACATTTTGGAATTATGAAGAAATATATATTGTGTATCATAATGGCATCAAGACCTTTTAAAACTTGTTACCCACTTCCCCCCCCCCCCCCCCCCAAAAAAAAATTTCCTCTGTAATCTGAGGTTGCATAGGCTAAGGTACTGTCCATGCCTTTGAGAGATCCAAGTTCAGTTCGTCCCTCTGGCATTAGTCCTTGTCCAAATACATGTTCTGCCTGCTGAAGTGCATGCCACTGTGGCACGGGGCTGTTTCTTTCTCACTTTGACCAGTGATGTTTATCTTGAGACAAGAATTAGCATATAGGAATGGAAAACCCATTTTATTAACGTTTTCAGCCATAGCTGGAGCTGCAGGGCATAAGTTTATTTCTGATGAAGAGAAAATGAGGTTGGTATTCAGAACCCCAGCTTACTTGATTCTGGGACCTTGTCTGGGTTTCAAGTTTTGGACTTCCTTGGCTTTCAGTATGCAAAACCTTAATGTCTAATACTAAGGTAATACTTCCTGTCCTACCTTTTACTGTGCAAGGTTTCTCTGTAAAATAACTCACTTGTCTGGCTCAGGCCTCCCCAGCTCCTACAGATAGCTGGTGAAGTAGATTAGACTTCTTGAGGATTAAAGTTCTATCTGGTGCATAGTAAATAGCAATTAGTATTTTTCTGTGCAGTGGTAAAAATTTTTTATCTCCTTACCTAGGGGATATTGTTATTGATGTGTCTGAACACCTGTTTAAACAGCTCTGTAATAGAGAGGAAGTTAATAAGAGATATAGGAAACACCTTTTAAACTTTGGAATAATCAACTTTACACAGGTATTATGATGTAAAATCTAATGATTTCAACATGAGAGGGTTTTACTTGAATTGAACTGTGGGGAGGCCAAGACCTAACATTCACCTTGTTTAGCTAAATCAGGATAAAACTTAGTCTTCAGGTAGACTTTTTTTCCCTGAGCCAGCTTATATGTTTGAAAAATGTACCATCTTTTGCAATGAAGATATAGACAAAGTGGTAATGTGTCCTGAAAAACTGAGAGGTTAACATTTCTGCAACAATTTAATCCATTTGTGGAACTTTCTTATACTATTAGTGCTGCAGCTTGGCCAAAAAACCAAACCCCAAACCAACAAAACACAGTTTCCTAATAGATAATCTTTGCTTGATGTACTCTTTGAAATCACTCCCTGAATCGAAGTGACAGGCTGAAGTAGTCCCCTCTTCTGACCAGCCTTTAACAGGTTTTCAGCTGCTCTGTGTCTGAAATCAGCAGAGCTTTCCTCATCATGAGTGGGCAAAATGTATTAATTGATTATAGAAATTTAAATCCTGACTAAAACACTGGTCTGTATAGGGAGAAGGGGAAATAGTCAAGAAAAATGTAAATTTTCCTGCTGATTTCCAAAATCATATAGTATCTCTACAACCCATTGAGGCCAAGTAGATATGAATTACCTTTCTTGTTGTGATCTTTTTTTTGCATGGAAGATGCTCAGGAAGTTATGCAAATCAGAAATGGACTACTAGGATATGCTGAAATAAATTTTTGGCCATGACCATTTACCTGTTTCAGCCTTGAACTATGTGCATCCAAGGTTGTTTATTTTTATTTTAAACTAAAAATGTGTAAAGAATACAATTTCTTTGGGTACAAAAGTTCATATTCAGAATAAAGAAAAGCAAGCTCTTCCTTACTGAAATGTATTTATTGCCAAGTAGGCTGAGGGAACATCTGGATTTCTGCTGTCTAAGGTGGTCTTCAGTAGATTCTTATTCTTTCTGCAATGGTAGTTGCCTCTTATAGCTGCATCAGAATGAAACTCTATCTATAAAGCTCTTAAACTGTGGAATTTCTTCAGTGTTCCTCCAGACAGTTATCTTCTGGAGTTGCATAACTTTTGACTTCCAACTTCTTGACTTCTGCTTTTCTTGCCCTCTTCTGGAGTAACAAACCCTCCCATGCACACATACCTGTACAGGCTTTGCACTGGTTTTGAGGTGTACACCATGGTGCTTATTCTGTGCTGTCTTCCTCTTTTGCACTTATATTCTTACCACCAGTGCTAGTTCTTAAAGAAGAAAATAAATAGGAAAAGTGATGCTTGTGGAGTTGAAAATCCATATTTATGATTTCAGAATTCCCTCTGCAAAACTTCTCGCATGCCTTCAGAGAATAGCAAAATGCTATGTGTCTAATTTCTAAAATTGGTTTTTCTAAAGAGCTTTCAGTCTGATACAAAACATACAAACAGAAGATGGAAAGAGGCTTAAGCATTTGGGAAGTAACCTTCCAAGCTGAACTGCTGCACTCTGGCTGAAATGGCGTGTTCTATCCAGAGTATGTGAAAGAGCAAGGAAAAGCTTGATCCATGTTCCCTCTGCAACCCAGCACTGCTCTTTCAGATAGGTTTGGGGAGTGAACCAGAGAAAAATCTTTGCTAATTGCCTCCCTGCCTGTGTATTTAGGCAAAGTCCCCATCCCCTACCTTTGTGCAATATCTATCCAAGGAAGACTGACAGAGGGAGTTGGGTGGGTGTAAAGTGAGAAACAGAGATGAGGCTCCAGAAGGAAGGGGAGAGTACAGGTGTCAGAGGCTTTTTGGGAATCTGATTCATTTTGGGGGACTGTGTGTCTGCATTAATTCCTTGATGGGGGATGAGTGAATGAGAGGATGATGTTTTTTTCAGGCTACTTCAAGTAATGCCTGTGTCCAACCCAAAGTTGGGGTGAGCATCTGATGCCAGTCATGTCCATTTTTATGTTCATAAACCACTGCTGATTTTAATAAAAATTCTTTGTTCAGGAGTTTTAGACTTTCTGCTTTTCCACCCAGTGTTGGTCCACATCCCCCCCGACCTCCCACCCCGGGGAAAAAATAAAAAAAATTCCATTCTGCTGTTTGGCATTGCTATTATAGCAATGGCTGCGTAAGTCACATGTTATTGTTCCTGCTCTGCAATAACAAGTCTGAAATGTATATTTTCCTTCCTGTCTTGAACTTCCCCTTCTCTTTTATATAAATGTGTTAGTTTGGCTTCTGGGGACATTCTGTAGGTGTTGGAGAGTTCGTGCTTTGCATGCTTGACACAGAGAAGAAAAAGTATTATGAATGCTAGTGGAATATTTTTGGTAAGCAGCTGAAATGAAGTTATGTTTGTAGATAAAAGCCACTTTTGTTTCTTCCAAGGCCTGTTCTTGGAGATCCCTAGTATAAGATCTAAGGATTTTAGTAGTGAAACTAATTTGCACAATGAAGTTTAGAACTCACGTATATATTTTAGATATTCTACTGGTGAAATGGGCGAAGAGCCTCAGTCCCTAAAGCCCTCCATGGTATTCCAGCATTCTGTGCCTCCAAGATGTGTTTCGGCAGTCTTCCCCTAGCTCCCTGTATCTTCTGTGCATGAATAAAATAAATCCCTAATGGTATAGTATGCCTTCTTGGCTCAGTTCTTTAGGTGCTTTGACTGGGCTTTCAATCCCTGTAGTCATTTTACTGAAACACAGCAGGATCCTTCTGGGACGGTCTCCAATATGATCCTTTGAAAGATGAAAAGTAGCCACTAATAAGCCATTCCACTTCTTTTGCCCCCCTCTCTGCCTCCTGCCTTGGGCAGGAAGCTATTTGGCTTCATATTTGCACTCCTATAAGAAGTTGGAGATGTACTGTCTCTTTTATTAGAAATAAATGAATAAATAAAAACATGTAACAGAATGGACTTGACCTGTGAAAATCCTTCCTTCCTTCCCTTTTCCCTGGTCTCTTTTGGGGCATGCTCATGTAACTTCAGGCTCTAAAAATGGTTACCAAAAAAGGGGAAAAAGAAGGGTGAGGAAGTTTTGGTGGTTTTTTGTTGTTTTTTTTTTTTTTTTTTCCTGCCTAACACCTGGACCTCCCCAGAGGGATTTCCTGTCAGCTGCAGCCTTTGAGGTTGACCTTAGTTGGTTGGTTGGTTTTGTTTTGCTTTTAAGCAGAGCCGCACCATTTGGACATGTATTTCACATGTCCCAGGAGCTCTTTACCTCCACCCAATGTCTGGTTGTTTATTAAAACCAATTTCTGTGCAGCCCAGTTGGGGAGATGTTTGAGGTGGGGAGCCATAAGTCATCTTGCACAAAGGGATGGGAATGCCAGGCATTCCTATCTGGGCTTCCATGTGAGCTCCGAACTGGCCCTAAGCAAAGCCCAGAGAGACTCCACACAGACGTCTCTGTCTCTAGTTCAGTCTTGTCCTTGCATCGCTCCCATCTCTGCACTCCCATCACTGAGTGCATGCTGCTGCCTCTGCTGGGAGTGCAACAACAAAGCTCTTAAGAGTACCCAGGCAGCCAAAAATAACAGCAATAAAAAAAAGACATTATTAAAGCCAGATACGGCTGATCTGAAGTCACAGCTAGTGTAACATGACTCAGTCAAATCCCCAGGACAGTTGGAGACAGAAAGGGAAGGAGAGAGGAAAATCTCTATCTGTTTAAAGTTCTGGGCCCCAAACTCCTTACAAGTCGGCTTTGATAATTCATCAGACGACCACAAAAAAGAATGCCTCCCCCGCTCCAGATGCAACCGTGTCTTGTCCCAGCCTCTTTTTCCACAGCCTGTGAATCTCACCACATCAAGGGGGAGAGAAAATACATTTAAAAGTTCTCCTTATTTAGGTTGGGTAGGTTTGAAATATCCTCCAAAGGCAATCGTGTCTGTTTATGACTGAAGGCATGCGTGCGTGAGTATATACACATGTAGAGTTTTACTTGGGAAAAGGGAAAAATTACTGGAAAAAGCGCATTTGCAGTTCACACCCAATGAAATTAGACAAAGAGGCAGTTGTAAGCCTCTTTACTGTGGTATGGTTAAGCTAACTAGAGAAAAAAACCCAAAAGCCTATACCAAAGAGTAGAGAGTGGCCCAATGCCTGCCTTTAGTCTGCGATAGGTAACTGCACCCTCACCCCATCGGTTGCATCGAATGCAATAGGGGAATAGCTCAGAGTACAGGCAGTGCTTCACAAAAAAGTAAGCTCTCCTAGATGCATTTGTTTGGCTGTTGGTGGGATGCTTGCTGGAAAATCAGATTGACATACCAGGGTGCAATAGGAATGGAAGAAAAACGTAGGATCGAGCATTGCTTGCTATTCTTCTCTGCTATCAAGATGAGAGATTAATTTTTCAGGCCTATTGTTGTATTAGAGGTCTCAAGGGGGTACCATGAAAGAGGTGCTCCCCATGTCATTTGGGCAGAGTGGCTTTGACTAATGGACTCGGAGCAAATGGTAGAAAAGGGGCCAACCAAGAAAACTTGGATCTGTTTTCAGTATCACGCAGCGTGTGTGTTTTGTTCTCAGAATTTAGCTGAGGCCAACTCTGATATAAACAGATGGACTTCAAAGTAGTTGGTCTCAATAAAAGCTTACATGATATTTTAATGATTCAAGTCTTTTGGGACTGTTAAACTAGATTGAAAATCTCAGAAGGTATTTATTTTTGCTTTTTGGGCCAGGCAGAAAGACAAGAAATAGATCTGGTTCAATTTTTTTGGTTGATATTTTGTTTTTCAGCACCCTATGACTCTGAGATGCTTTTGCACTTCTTATAAGGGAAAATAACCTGCTTTTGAAACTGAAGTTGTTACCTAATTTTTTTAAATTTTTGATAGTTCTTTCAAAATTTGAAACTTTTCAGTCTTTCAGGGCTTGATACCCCTTTCTTTTCTCTTTTCTCTCTCTGTTGTTCAATACAAAGGAATCATGTCTTGCTGCTGGTTTTTATTCTTGACAAGTTTTTGTTAAGATCTTTTTTGACTTAATTTTATCTGTTTTGAAAATAAGGGTCTTTAGAAAAGGTCACGTGACAAAAATGAAATGTAAAGAAAAGAATGTGTAAATTCAGAGGAAAATTTCAATGTCTGAGGTGTTTTAAATGGGGATGGTTTTCTTTCCCTTTCCCCCTACCAGCTCTTTATCTCTATGAAATGTGTCTTTTTGCATTTGTTTAGGAAAGACTAATGAGAATTTCCATCGGCCAGTTATGAGTGCAAGAAGTTAACTTGTGGTAACCCTGCAGCTCTGCTTCTGCTCCTGGCTGGAATCTGACAGTGCCAAATGTGAATGAGGCATGGAGATTTCATTGCTCTTTTTCAAGCCTGAAAAGCCTTGAATAATCTTTTGAGGGATAAGTGGATCTGGTACTGAATATTTAGACCTCAATTTGGGGTATTTCATGCTATCTTAGTTCTCTGGCTTTGCAGAAAACCTGTTCCTAATGTGCAAATCCCAAGGGATTTCAGTGCCAGCACAGATGGACCAGTTGAACATTGTCCTGGGTTTTCAAGAGTAAACCGCAAAGCCAGTTATTTGAAATCCTCGTTCTGATAAACAACAAAATGTGTGATTTGCCCAAGCTCTGTCCTCGAGACATAAGTTGGGGCATAGTCTGAAGGGTTTCCTCTGTTTGTGAATCTAACCCAGCAAGATTTGACTGCAAGATGCAACACAATTTGAGCACTTTATTTGCTAGTGCTTGTTACACAAGTTCCAGACAGGCAGTATGTTACTTGACTAATACCACAGACAGTATAACCACAGTCTTTCAAAATGTATTTGATGTCCTTAACAGAGCCTTGTAAGCTCTGTACTGTATGTCCAGGCTATATACAGCAGTTTTAATTTAGAAAGGCTACTACTTGCAGTTGTGTCAATATTACTTTCAAAAGTGTTTGGGTGGAGGTGGGGGGAGATGAGAGAGCAATTTTGGACCAGATTCCTGGGAACAAGTATGTCAATATATAAAGTCAAATCTTATATCAAGGGTTATATACAAAATGGGAAACAAATGGTCTGAAGAATTTTTTGTGAAACACTAGCTAGCACAGACAACCTCCCCATCTAGTTTTTTGTTGCCCTCATTGCTGTCAAATCTGAACACTTTGTGATAACTGACATGACTTACATCTGTCACACACATTTCAGTTTCTATTTCCCCAGTGGAGCAATGTTTTATTTATTTTTAAATGTATACACTGCTGGTGCCTATATTAGAAAAAGTTAGGCTGTGTTAGTCTGCTCTTGGTGTGGAAGGCAGTAAGGCTGTGACAGTCCATAGCTGTTGCATTTATTCCCTGGATGCTGGGAAAGCTGAGTCCAGCACGAAACAAGATGCATCCTTTGACTTGAGAGAGGAATAGTTACCAGCAACCATCCCTATTTTCTAGGTAATCTGGATTCAGATGGCTGTGTTTAAAAGAAGAATATTCTTAGAAGCTTTCAGAATCCACTTTTAACTAAGGCTTTTTTTTTTTTTTTGTTAGAGCTAGGATTTTGATAGCGAGTGAAAGGAGTTACATGGCCAATTTCGATGTTACATAGGCATACATCGATGTGCAACTGCCTTAGGTTACTCTGAGCATTCCTACCTGTTAATTATTGCTGAAAAAAATGTGTTGATTAAACACTTAAAGCATTTCCAAAATGTGCTAACTTGTTCCAGTGCAGCTAAGTCCAGAGGGCTATTAAAATATCGCAGACTTAGAATTTGCAGAGGGTTGGTTAGGTGCATGTGCATGCCTTGTCCCTGCTTATGTCTTCAGTTGGGATGAATTGATATGCAGTCTCAGATGAGCTTGGAACTTGGGATTCATTTCCATGAGGCGTCTCACTTTTACAAAACTCTTTATAGCTCTAGATTTAACATTGAACTGAACTTGCTAATTTCTAAAATATGTTAATGAATCTGATAATAATGAAAGCCTAGTCCATGTGCTCTGTAATTTAAATACCTATTTGGAACTGTATCCAAACACAGAACCACACTTCTGACCTTGGAGCTACTTTTTGTGCTGAGATTATTCCTTTCCCAAAGGTCAGCCTTTATCTGTTAGGTACAACCAGCCACTGTGCCTAGACATAAATGCTCACAGAATGCATGACTCTCAGGATGTGTTTCAGTGGCTTTCTTAGACACCTGAATTAGTCTGAGAGATGTTTGTTCTTCTGTATTTTTCATAAGCAAAATTCTGGCTGTGCCCTCCCTATCCCTTGAATGGCAATAGAGACTACTGACGAAGCCTCATTTTTGGTTTGGTTCTGATGCATTCAGGGCATTTTCAGAGCACTGAATTTGAGTGTGAGCCCTTAACCAAACAAGAGACGGATATGAGGGCAAGAGGTGGTGTTCAACTGAATCTACCAAAGTTTAAGATTTAATTGGAAGGATATTGTTGGATTGTAGCAACGTATTGCTTTTCCATATTTCCATATGTGATCCTAGCTTGGGGTCATTTGAGAGCAGTCCAAGAGATGACTTCAGCAAGTATCTTAAATAAATTAGGATCAGGCAGTGACGGAAGAATTCTGGTTGTGGTTGGTCTGTCTTTTGGAAACTAGAGCATATTAGCAGAAACCAACAACAAATTTAGTATTATGAATCTATTAGGAAAGGAGAAAAACTTCCACATTGCAGCATCTCCTACCTCAAAGTCAAGGAAGTGAAATATCTCAGTTGGTCACCACATCATGAAGGACGATTTATTGCATCTGTTTAAAAACAATTCTGTATTCTCTGGGGGCTCTGTCCTTCACTAGCAGAGTTTTGGACTCAATGATCTAATGGATATTTTTCCATCTCTAACTTTTGTGGCTTGCCATATGTAGAAATAAACATCTTTCTTTCCTATCAGCATTGACGGACAGACTTTCAGGCATGGAGACATTATTGTGGGGGGGGGATAGGGGGAGGGGAGGTAGGGCCATTTGCTGAGTGTTACTGTCTCCAGGGCATAGGATTATTGGAAAATGATAAATAGCTGGGCAGGCAAAGGAAATATGAAAACCCTGTTGCAGAACAGAGCTGCCCAAGATTTCTGTTCATATTGCAGTGACCAAAAGAAATTTACATTGGAAAAACCCTCTTGCCTTCAGGGCTGAATGTTATGAACCTTCAAAGTGATTCTTGAAAAGAAAAGGGGTTGGGAATGAAAGGAGTGGGAGGGATTGCCATGCTCTTTCTACGGAGCAGGGGTCACGGCAGAATAACATTCATCATCTTGTTAGTGCCGTTCTGAGAATGGGAACAAGGTGGAAGAGATAAAAGCAAGGTTGAACTGTAATCTGGCATTTGCTGCATGTTCTCCAGTCCCATGGGAGCTGCGAATGGACTAAGTCCAAAATTTTTCTTTTGGATTTCATTCAAGGATTGTTCAGCTGGCCTGTGGACTGGGTGCCTTTACTGTAATAACTTGTTTTTCCCTCAACTTGCTGGGACTTCAGCATTCCATTCAAATGTATTAGTCACAGGCGTATGTATAATGGACAAATCTTCTGCCAATGTAAGTCAACATGGATCTATGAGAGTTTATAGCACTTGAAGATTGGGTCTAAACTAAAATACTGACCATAATTTGTGCCTCAAGAAAGTAAGGACAGAGATCAGTTCATCGTTGACATATAATTATTTCCATTTGGGGTTGTATCGCATTCTAAAAATGTCACTAGATTTGTTCTTGTTATTTCAAGTCCTCCCCCTCACCTTCCCCTCCCCAACCCAAAACCACCCCCCCTGAAAAACAACAAAACACTTATGAAATGTTAATGAGGATAAACTGAAACAATCTCTGTTTCTTTTGAAGGAAGCAGACAAACTGGCCATGGTAGATGATTCCTTATACATGTCATGGGGAAAAAGGTGTAAGTCACGGGTGCTTGGTATGCAAAACGAACATCAGAGGAACTTGAAAAATATGGTATTTTTCATTAACATTTGACTTAAAATAAAAAAATAACTTTTTCGATTGACAGGCTTACTTTGCAATTGGAAAACAGGAAGCTGCATCTGATTCAGTTATTGGACAAAGTAATTGAATTCAAACTGGGGGCCTAATTTTCAGAGTAACTGAGCACCCTTTCACTGCATGTTATGGGGGGAAAAAAAAGGCATCACATTTCGTCATCTCTTCTACCTTCACTGTATTTAAAGCTGCCATGAATTGCATTGTATTTTGCATAGAAGGTGACGGAAACGGTGCATCAGGCCCAGCAGCATAGATTCAGCAGCTCTATTTAAGTGTGCTCTGTTTGCCTTTTAATATATATTTAGACACACTAGCCATCTGAGGCATTGATTCAACATTCCTGTGGCTCTTCGGCTGGGCTGGCAGGCCGTCACTGCTTTGCAGCACTCACCAGCTTTTTGTTCCTGGCAAAACTCTCATTTAAATTATCTTATTTGGCAGATCTGTCAAGGAGAGATGAACGCTCTCTCGTTCTATCTTCTAATCCCTGTTTAGCTGTTTGATGTTGCTTTCCACCCAACTGATGTGATACTTTGGTATTACAGGCTGAATGACAGCTGTAAGGGGGTTGAGATTTTCACATGAGAAGTGTTCAGCACTTCACTTGTAGGCTTATTTGCAAGTTCCCATTGGAATGGTGGAGAGTTGGATTATCACGTGAGAGGTTGAGGCTCAGTGGCTGCACTTGGTTGTGTTGGGTGATCTCAAGAGCTGGTTTGAACTTTGGTGTGCTCCGAAGGCCCTACAAGTTTCATTCCCATTTTCTTTCTAGAGATTCTGCCTAGCTTCAGACTGTCTTTAAATAGCATTCAACGCCAGTGCTATCTTATGAAAATTCCTGACCACGTTATTCACCCAGTGCTGGTTTTGTAGCAACACCTCAAAGGCTGATGAGAGAGAAATTTTGCTGCACCAGGCACATACCTCTACAGCTGTCCCCATGGCAGTGAGTTCATGTGCTTCTGAGTGTGCTGAAAGCACAGGCAGTTTGGCTGTTGAAAGAGCTGTGTCGGTTGTCCCAGAACTGTCACACAGGGGTAATCTACTGAGTCAAAGTGTGTAGCTGGGCAGTGAACTGGATTTGGAGCCCTGAGGCAGGTCAGACACAACAGTGTTGACCCATCCACTACATCAACAAAACCTTGTTCCAAAAGATGCTGAAGTATTTTATAAGCTGTGGACAGGGCGTTGATATCTCCAAAATAATTATTAGATACAATTCAAAATGGGAAAAAGAAGCAAGGCTGATAGCCCTTGCTGCAAGTACTTGATAGCCAGGCTATTATTCTAAAAACACAGTGGCATGCCGCATGATTTTTTGAAGTTGATTTTTCATTCCTGACATATGGCTTGCACTTGAATGGGGAAATGCCTTGCTCCAAGTAGTATCTCTGCTGGGCGCTCACCAGAGCCATAGGAATTAGTGTTACCAGATCAGGCTGTTGGTTCATTCAGTCCAATGTCTCATTCCAGCCAGTGGCCAGAACCAGATGCTACTTCAGCAGGAAGTTTATGTATTCTTGGAAAGGACAGTTATCTGATAACTTGGTGTTAAGGGAGACTTCTTTCTTTCCAATGCAAACCGGCTTATGCCTTTCAGCTCTACAGCCTAATGCTGGGATTTGGATATAATACAAAGCAGTTTTTCTAGGATCTGTAGGGAATATGGTTTAAACCTGCTCAGACGGAGCCTTAAAGGAGGTTGGGGACCTGTGGATTTTGTACTGTAGCACAGAGGACTCTTCTCTTGGGACTATTTTCTTTCTTCAATACTTTTCAACCAATGTTTTCCATTTGACAACTGCTTTGCACCAGCAGCATATTTAAACCAAATAAACAAACAAAACCCACAGTTTCTTCCTTCCCTATAATTTTTGACCTGAGATGACACAAGCTTTGACTGGATCAGGTTACATGGCGTACTGCTGCACATAATACCATAGTTTTCCCGAAGATGCTGTTTAACTGCCAGCAGGCTAAGCTCATTTAATCATGCTAGCTGCAGGCTCTGGTAGACTGGCATGCTGCAGGATGCATTGCTCCGGCCACGCAGCCTGCAGCACAGCAGCAGAGGGTACCTCTGCACCACTGAGCACTGTGTTGCATCCTGCTGCTGGAGGCTTAGCAGGACATGCCCTTTTCTTTTTGCCTTGTGCATCCTGCTTATTCTTTCACGATAGCCCTCCCAGTAATTTCATATCTCCAGACAGTGTGCTTGAACTTGAAAAGCGTGCTTCTGATCTCCAGCTAGCAAAAATCACAAAGGTCTGATGAAAACAGTAGGGCATGTAGAAACAATTGAGGCTGGACCAGTCAGGTCAGTCTAACTGTTACCAACTCATCTGCTTCTGATGTTGCATAAACACATGCCTCATTTCGCATATGGCTAGAATAATTTACAGTGTTTTGCTTACCTTTGTTTTTCCCCCTTGTCCATAATCCTTTAATACGTTTACCCCCAGTTGAACTGTCTCTCGGACCTTGAATCCTGGTTGTCCCAGGACATGGAGGCACGCAAGCATTTTCATATCAGATTAAAAACTCGCTGACCGCAAAAACTTGGAAACTTTACCTTCTGGTTCTGTCTTCTTTTTTAGACTATGCAGAAACTTTATCAGTGTTTCAGTTATTAATAGATTGTTTTGCTTTTCTCAATATTTAAGGCCTCGTATGACCCTACTAATAATTTAGAAGAATTTTTGTATGTCTGTGTTTTAATTCCACTGGCTTCTGTGTCAGCTGATGAGCTTTGATTGGTTAGGTTTACCTAATATATAACCAAACAGAGACAGTAACTGAATGTGGTTTACTCAGATATGTAGTTTCTTTCTAGGCATATGATTCATCGTCTGTGAGAAAGACTGCAGCTGGACAGCAGAAACTTTGCAGGAATGGAGATGAAGCGCTCTCTCTTTCCTTGTAGTCTCCTCGATACCTCTTCCTATCTTCCAGCCTTTTCAAAAGTCTTCAGAAAATTAATAATAGCAAGCTTGACAGGACCACAAAAGAAAAACTGTAAAAACTCCAGGACCTTTAGGAAAAAAAAAAAAAAAAATTCATGTTGACCATAAATTGGCTGAAGAGTCTTTTCTCGAGACGTCTCACAGCCTGTATGTAAACTTGAATATAAGCATACATTTCATGATTATAAGCAGTGGCCAGCCTCCTAATAGTTATAATGTAAAATATGCAGCAATAACTGATGAAATACACATGCGCATTTAATTCTGTACCTAAAATTGTAGGAGAAAATATTCACCTTTTGCTACTCCTAATTTTCCAAGGGAAATCCAAGTGTTGCTTGTAAGTTTGCTTTTGCTTAGATGTCCCCAGCCTTAAAAAGCCTGACTTTGGGTACTAAACTGGAATCTTTTGCCATGCAACTAGATATCAGTCCAGCAGCAGTTCTGGATTAAAATCCAAATTCTCAGATCCAGTGATGATACAAAGTTGTGTGTGGAAAAAGAACCCTTCTTTAGGAATTAAAGTGGGATTATTTTAAACAAATATGTCTGTGGGTGTGCACACACAAAAACACATGCATATAGACACACATTGTAGAAAAAAATATTATGAGGCCTTCAGCAATTTTTTTTAAACTGGAAATGAAACGTGACTTAAATAGTAAGGATAATTAACTATAGGAGCAGTTTACCAAGGGAAGTGATAAATCCATCATCACTTGGTTTCTAACTTGAGGTTGGGTCTTTTTACAAAAAGGCTGTAGGTCAGCCTCAAGGTACTGCGCAAAATCATATTTACTTATGTAGAAGGGAAGCACAATCTGCCTCCACTGGAGGTGGGATTCTGTAACCTATTTTACGTGGGCTGTTGCAATAGATGTTCATAGTGCTCCTTTGGTCTTGCAACTTATTTTTCCCCTACCTCCAATTTTAAAGAGCTTGCTTTGTTAGTAAAATGGGAAAAAAGAAATACTTTGTGAAGTCTGATTTATGTGTATGTACTGTGCTAGGCAACTACATGTTTTTGCCTTTGGACTCACTACTCCAATCGGTTTTGCACACTGATGTTAGTACTGACCAGTACTTGATGTTTCAGAGGAAAGTGAAAGCCTGCTGTAGAGGGAATTACTTCAGGGTGATTACCCATAACAGTAGATGTGGAAGGAGAGGGTCCCTCCACTGATTACTTCGTGTATGGTGAAATCCAGCCAGCTTTAGATTCTGTAGATATACATCTTATTACTGGTCACAGAATCAGCTAGATTTTCTGGCAGTCTAGCTACAATATTTAACTCTACCTTTGTATAGCCATGAATGCAAGAGCTTGGCTACACATGGTGTGAAGACAGTTTTTCCTTGTGTTTTATTTCCTTACAGTGACCTTTTGTTCTGAGCCATTGCGTGCCATTTCTGACACCCTCTTATAAGCTTTAGTCAATAATCTGCACAATCTTCTCTGTCTCAGTTGAAGTAAACACAGACTTTGATGTTTCCTGTCAAATTTCAACCATTCTTGCAGAAATCTATTGCTACTTCTGACCTTTCATATCAGGCTGCAAAACTAAATACCTGTTAAGTCTATTAGGTACTATTGAAGTGAAGGCGAGGGACCATCTTAAAGAGATGTTTGAGATTCCTTAGGCAAGGTTCAGAGCTGAAATCAATTCTGTGTTCATGATTTTGGCAAAAATACTTATGCCTGGTGGCATCTGAGTACCTCCCTCTGTGAGCCTGAGTTTGGTCATCTTTGGTGAAATGGACCTTGGGCCTGTTGTTTGTGCTGAGGACAGCCCAGTATGTGGCCCTTCCTTGGTCCAGAGGGGGTAGAAAGGTGCTTCACTTCTCTCCCCAAGCTCCCTTTTCTTTGACCCTACCCTACCGCAAGCTCAGGCTCTTATTTGGTGGTTTCAAAGGATGGGTCAAGAATATGAAACAGGTATATATAAGGCAGGATTATATTGTTTGCTTTCTGGATTTCTCAGAAAGGGCTTTTTCACCCTTGTGAAAGATCTATAAAGATGGTCTTTGTCATATTCTTGCTGAAGATTCCCCCCTCCCTGCCTCGTTGTTTTGATAAGAATAGAGCTTAGCTTTGTTTCTTACACCCCTTTTAAGGTAAAATAATGTTAGTAAGTAATTGTGCCAAGTAAAACTTTCTGGAATGTTTTTGCTGACAATTGCTGTTGTATCACAACTGAATAATTTTTGAGAAATCTGTTTCTGCAAATCTCTAATTTTGTGAGATGATGATTTTACAACAAAGCATTCATTTTGCCTCTAGAAATACAAGACACAAGACTTACTGCAATCAAACCCAGCCTGAAAGATGAAGAACTTTTACTTTTTTTCAGTGAGAGACATACATATATAAGGAAGAAGAGAAGTTTTCTCACCTGGGAAGTGGTAGTTGGTATTTACTGTGTCTCCACTCTTTACAACAACTAATTATAATCCCATATGTTTGGTCTGTGGAGAAAGTGTGTTTGTTTCAAAGCAAAGTTCTGTGTTTGCAAAGATAATAATTTTAGAACTGGATTTTTCAGCCCTTGAAGATGCACCAAAGAATTACATTTTGCATTTATCATCACCTGTATGTTCACTTTCATATTCACTGACCATTTTTGAGTGGTTTAATTGTTTTGCTTAAGAAGAGATGAGCTCTGAGAAGGGAATAATGATGCTTCAGAATAATTAAAGTAAACACATATTGTAGAACTTTAACAAGGCTAATAACGTACACGTCCAGACTGCATCTTTCCAGTAGTCTGGATGGGTGCTTGAAAAAGTACAAGAGAGAATGTAAATAGAAATAGAATCTTCCTATAGAGAGAAAAGTAAAGAGTGTTTTGGAAAAATCAGATGTTCTCTATTTAAAAATTAACATTGCTTCCAAACATGGACAACTCCTTTCCTTGAGCCTGGCTGAGCCCTAAGAGCAATTTCAGGAGTCCTGAGAACGTCAGTTTGAGCTGGAGGTTTTAGGGTTTTTGTATTCCCTGTTCTGTTTCTGTTGGGAGGCACTGAACAGGCATATTTCATTAAAACATTCAGGTTTTTCAAAATAAACCAAACCAACAAAAACCAAAACAAAACCTCTCACATTTTATCAGGAAATTCCTTTCTAGCTCTCCCTGTGTGTAGCACATTGCTAACCTGCTTTGCCTTCAGTGCTATGAGCTAACTTCTTCTGTCTAATTCCTTGTTTCCACGAGAGATGAGTTCTCTACAAATATATTTTTTCTAACCAGTCCTTTTTAGGAGAGAATAGAGGAAGATTACCAATCATATTAGTGCACATGTTGTTATGCACTCTAATGTACTGTAGGAGTAAAGGGCTTTCTGCAGCATGGAAGAGTAGTGATATGGCTTATCCTTCTGGCCTGAGACCTTCAGAAGAGTTGCGTGCTTAAGCACCTTGGTCTTCAGTTCAAATTAATGCTTTAAAGTAATCTGATTTCCAGGGAGCAGGAGCATGGGATTTCTGAGACTAGAATTCCTTCAAGATGTCTCAAGTCAGGCTCCCCAAATGACTAAGTCTTGAAAAAGAGAGCCCTGTTTATTTGAGTGACATGTTTCTGTATCATGTTTTACTTAAGGGAAAAGCATTTACTCTGTGAGGAAGATAGAGGATATTTTCGGCTTGGGAAGGGGCACGCATGTGGAGTAATTCTGCTGGCTTCAGTACTTCATATTTATATTGAGGACCTTGGTCTTTTTTTCTGTTTTCTTTTACTGCATTTTCAGCTTTGCAAGTATATGATCAGGGAAGGCTAGTTTTTTGGCTTCCTAGGAGGATGAATTAATAAAAGCTTGGTATGTGGGAATGTGTTGCCCCTCTTAAAAGGCAGTAGGACAATTGTTGGTGCCTTTGAGTCAACCTCTTTTCTGGGTTCAGCCTCCCCTCCAGTACCTTGACGCTTCTGCTTAATACAACTCTGTTCCTATGCTTGGATTGCTCCTCCATTTGGGCTGAGAGCATGCTTTAAGCCTGATCATTTACTGCAAGTCTATAATTAAGGTCTTGTATATGTTCAAATAGATCACAGGCAACAGGGACAAGAGATGTCCTCAGTCATAATTTCCATAACCTAAAGGTATTTATTTTATTGGTTATACCATAAATTCTTTTTCTTATTATTTTGTGACTTGGCAGAAATATCCTTTTTAAAGTAGGCCACCATGTCCTTTCCTATGTTCATTATAAGTGGGCTGCTAGGAAAGCCCCAGACTGCCAAGGCCTCTATTTTTGGTTTCCTTTTGCAGTATGAGGACAAAGTTTCCTTCAGATACAGCTCTAGCCAGCGAACTCATCTGATGGACTACAGCATATAATTTTAGTTAAAAAGAGAGGAAAAAAGGATCAACTGTAATCTACAGTGCCTCTTCACTATATATGTATCTCTGAAGGTCCATGTAATAGAGCAGGCGCCAGGAGCAACCGCTCTGCAGTTAAGGTTGCAAAACATCTTCCATTATGACACTGTTTTCAGTGCTTAGGACCTTTGGAAAAAATTACCTATTAGGCTGAAATTTTTGTTTCTTGATGACTGTCAAAAATTATGGTCTCTCCAAAATATTGAGCAAAGTCAATCCAGGAATTTCTTTTGCATTATGTGAGAGTAAAAAACCTCCAAAAACCCAAGCTGTAGAATGAACCACCCCCCCCGCAATCCAATGCTTTCCAAGTGGCAAGAAAAAAACCCCACATTTCTAACAACTACAAAGTATTTCAAACCTGGACTCTGAAATTCTGCACAACTTGAGTTCACATTGAGCACTGCAACCGTTGCATGTGAAAAAAGGCTGGGTATTCTTCCCGAATTTCTTTTAAGAAATGAAGATATTGACAATACTTGAGATGGGACCTGTATTGAAGTTATGCTCCATTTATGCCTTTAATGGTAGCTCATTGTGCAGTTTGTGCCATTTAGGGGATTACTTCTTCCAAGCTGATGCTGGAGGATATTTCAAAAGGAGTGGCTCATCACAGACCTGCATTTTCCATGTTAACTTTGCTACATTTTGAAAAGGAAAAAGTATTTCTTTTGTGAAGATAGTTATCAAAATAGAAGCAGATGTGCTCTTGTGCTGTCAATCCAGTTTTGCAAGATGCTGTCTCCAAGCTCACAATTGCACCAGCAAAGTGTGAATTTTATGGCCCATGACAATGTAAAGGCTGTAAGCGTAAGCACAGAAGTCTTCCAGAGCTACTTCTGTTCCGTAAGGACAAACATTAAAAGTTCTTTAGTGGTGCAAATTCTGAACAAGCTACTAGTAGCAAATAGGAATAAACAGGTGAATGGCAAAACTAAACTGTGTATTTTCTAAGTGCAAGTGCCAAACCCTGGATTGCTACTGTAGAGTTTCATGAACTTTACACTTGAGCATCAGTACATGCAACTTAGGCAAACCATTGCAAAATTTGGGGAGTCAAGCTTGTTTCTGTATGTTTCTGGAGTGAGTGTCATTGGTGTACTCTATGCCAGATGTAACTACTTTGCATGCAATCTCTTAACATGTTCTTAAAAATAGGTTTATTTCTGCAGTCAGGATGGAAGGTAGCTAACTAAATATTATCTAATATGATATATATTATTTTAATATATATTTTAGTATAATTTTGGAAACCCTGGTGTAGTATAATGTTCATATGGGTATGGCAGGTGTGACACCATCTATAAGAGGCCAGCACCTTTTAGAGGAGCAGTTGGAGGCCAGGGCTCTATGGCACATAAAATTCACTCTGGAAATTTAGAGAGAACCATGCCTGAACATCAGGGACCCCAAACTTTTCTCAGTTGCAGGGACCCCAGAAGATTGTCCATCCCTAACCTTTGATTCAGGTTTGCTGCCTCTCTGCTGTAACCGAGTGCAATTTAATTGTTTGATGAGCTTAAAATAAAAACACCTCTTGCTCAGGCAAAGGGGTTAAGTTTGTGAGTGAGATTTTGTAAACGCGTTTACAAAAGAAAAAAAAAACATAGAAGTCTGTGAAGAGCAGACTGAAAATACCTGGTGTTAGCTCTGATCCCTGTTGGTGCTTTGGGAATCCCCGGGATATTCTCTGAGCTGCTTCAGCAGAGGGGTGGTTTAAGAGCCGTGCCACAAGACTAGCAGACATTGAGCGGGTACCCTGATGTGATCTCCTCTCATGCTAATTAGACTTACGGTTCCAGTGGGTGCAAATCAGTCTCAAAAGAGTGTGGTGGCTCTCCTTTTCCCCCCCTCTTTTCCTTATTATTTTTTGTGGAACTTAGGGCTAAGCAGAACTGCTAATACAGCAGTTGGCTGCATAAATGGAAATGCAGCCCTGGTTAGGTGTGCCTGGAGTCACGACGCACATTGACTTCATACCCTGATTCTTCATGTTACGCTCACTCTGCTTTCTAGAAGATGGCTGAATGGCTGTTTTTGCCTCCTTCCCAGGCAGCATGGCTTATGTTGAGGCTTTTTCATGGCTTTGTTACAATTCAAATGTTGTACAACCAGCAAAAGTTATTATTATATAGCATCTTTGATAATGTCCAAAATTGAGGTAATAGCTGGGTTTCCATAAAGACCACACATGATGCAGTAATCTGGAAGACTGATTTGGCTCTTGAATGACATTTGGCTTCCTCACTTCATCAGTGTAGTAGCTGGAGCCCCAAATCTAGCAGCTTCTACTGCCTATGCTAGAGTGAGCAGTTCTCTCCTGATCACAAGAAATGAGTCTTTTCCTAGTTCCAAATATTTTTACTAATTTGATTGTTTTTGGTGTCCTGATTGGTACATGATGAAGCAGAAAACTCATTATGTTATTGATTTGTTCATTTTTTAGTGCATTTCTTCAGCAGTTCTGCAACTGTAGGTGATTCACTGGCATCTTGTTGTGCTGCCATCATTGCTTTTGTTTGCACAATTTAATGTATTTATCTAGTTAACAACAGGACACTTGAAATTGTAATGTTAGACTTATATTTGATGATTTCACTATAAAATTTGAACATTGTGTGTAATTGCCTGTGTTCTTCTGAATTCACCAAGAAAACTACTGATGTGCATGATTTCTTAACGTGCTCCTCAGTCACTGAAAATGTTGGTCCCAAACCAAGAAGAGAACAGGAATGTTTCTGAAAAAGGGAAATGTCCAGCTGAAATTGCATGTTTAAATTTTGGGCCCTCAGTCATAACACTAACATTATATTAACAGAGGTGTAATTAAGTAACTTACTGTCTGCTAATCCATCCTTACTCTGGCATCTATCATTGCCTAGTGTTTAATGACTCTCTTTCATTTGCACTGAACTGTTCATGTTTTTAGGTATGTATTTACACTAACTGTAAGGAAGGTGGAACAATACAAAGGGGAATACAGAAAGAATCAGCAGTTTGGACAGCAAACGAGAAAACTGAACTGATTTTGGGTAAACCCAGCTGAATGCTTTTGGAGAGAAGCAGTCTGAACCTCCCAGGTGCTCATTAGTAGGAGTAACCTGGAAAAAATTAATGCAGAAAGTTAGCAGTGACAGAGAAAAAGTAGACCTATGTTCTTAATAGAAATGGTGCTTTGTACTGTGTATCCTCAAAGGCATCAGCGTGTGTGATGTTATAACCGCTATGAGCAGAGTGGGAATGGAAGTGGCTGGTCACCTATTTGGTTATTTTAAAGCAAGTGGCTTGATCTTCTTATGTCTTTGCATGGGGTGGGGAGAACTCAATGGCTTTCAAACTGTCTGGGTAATCAATCTTGTGTAGCACCCTAGGATGTTGTACATACATTATAGACTTGTAATTCACACAAGTTGCCTGTGCCCACACTAGGTGGCTAGTCTATAAGGTGCATAAATTTGCTTACAATTACCTGCTAAAATAGTAAATTCTTTTGCTTCCATTTGAGAGAGAGAAAGATCCCAGGAGTGGAGCTCAGTCCCTGACAGCAATCCACCAGGAAGTCATTCCACACTGTCACATAATTCAAACAGTGGTGACCTCGGCGTGCCACATAATAAAGATTATCTTTTTCTACCGTAACGAATAAACAGTATTGGGGGCTAATTAGAATCACACTGTGTTCATTCTGAGTGAGGATGTGTGTTTGAAAATGGCTTTTAACTGGTTTACAAGTGAAGAGTGTGCGTGGGGGAGCAGAGAGGGTGATCCTGTCCTTTTTCCCCATGCATGTTTCTCCTTCCTATGTCTCGCTGCTTTATCGGGATGCATAGAGGAGCTGGCCATGAAACTGGGCTCCCTCCGCACGTCAGGGACATTCCGTGGTAAGCCTGGATGCCTCTGGGGTTACTCAGCCGGAATTGTCCCAGGCAGGACAGCGGCACCATTTTCTGCTGGAGAGTGGGCAGCAGGGAGGGAGAGAGGTGTCCTGAGTAGCTAAAAGGAGATCATTGACAAGTGGCCGACCAGCAATTCACTCAAAATTATCTGCCTCTTAAATGTTCAGCAAACAGCAGGGCAGGGATTTGTATGGGTTCTGGCACTACTGGTGGCTGTATAAATTAATCCAGGTTATAAGCAGGGCCAACTTGTTTGTAGAGAAGCAGGAGCCAACCCACAGAAGAGCTGCTTTTGAATTTTGGACACTGAACAAAGTTTTAATCTCCAGTAGGGCCTGTATTTTTTTCTTTTCCCAGCCCTCCTCTAAACACCTTCCTTTATTTATTTTTTTTTTCTTTTCATTTGCTTCTGTCTCCCTTTACATTCTTAGATCTCTAATAGCTCAAACATGACTGGGCTTCGGTCCAGACTCCTGGCATGTGATGCCAGCCTTTGCTGGCCTTGATCTGACTACAGCAGGCCATGGCTGTTTTTCTGAACAGTGAGGAGAATCGAGCCTTTTTTCAAATCAGAAGGTGATGTATCCCGATACAGGAGCTGCACATAAGGGGCCAGTTTGGGTTTAAAAAGTGATGACAAAAAAAATAGTGCTTTTTTTCAGTAAGAAGTAGTCTGAAAACTTATTCTGTATTAATAAGTATGTTAATAAAACAGGTTTTAGTAACAAATAATAATAAATGGAAAAATTGAGTTGTGATTGACAGTGATTTCTAAGCCTGTTTGCTGAAAAAAGCATAATCAAAAATCTTTACATTTCAACAGGATTTTGACTGAAGGCGTGTTGTCTATGATGTACAGTGTGATGGTCCTAGAGAGCTTATAGTCCAATCTGTAAGAAAAAAAAGGAAAATGAGATTTTGGAGAGGGAGATGTGGGAGATGCGGGAGATGCAGGGATAGGGAAAGAAGAGCTATTGCCATTATGCTGCTTAAAAAACAGACGGGCAAATTAAGTAACTGGTCTGGTATCATCTGGGAGGCCTGTAGCAAACTGAAAATAGAAAACAAACATTCTGATTCCCAGTGAAGTCCTTTGGCCATTAAACCACCCTTCTTTTCTGTCCTGTTCCATATATATCCCTCATTAGCCTAGTTCCAAGTGTCTTACTATAGTGCCTTGAGAGATATGACTAATGTGTCATGGGCTTATTAATCTTATCCTTTGGAAGGGCTTTGTGTCTGGCTGCATTCTCTACTGTTCAGAAAGCCTGTTTGGAGGCTTTTTGTTTCTTTGCTTGATTTTAAATGTTTGTGCTCTACTCTGTGCTTCTATTTGAGAAGGAAGGTGGAAAAGTGCTATGAATGTAGTACTGAAGGCGGTAGGGATTGTGGTGGTCCTTAATTCCTGGTGGTATTCATTATCCATAGCAGCCTTCATTTCAAATATTTAGATTTTTTGGAGTCCAGACATTAAGATGAGGACAGAGGAGTAGATTGATTAGATCTTCTACTGAAAGTCACTGAAGATACAGGGGACACGTTTGATGTGTTTGCAATAATCTGCGTTACTGATGAGGTACCCTGTAAAACTCTGCTGCGATTTGAGGAAAGAGACTCTACTACTACGAAATTCTTGCCAGTATCAGTGTTGCAGCTCAGGTTTGGAAACTCTCACTTTCTAATCTACTACAATGCTGATTTAACAAATCACTAGTACTTAAGGTTCAAAGGAATGATCTGCATTTTTTTTCTTTTTTTGCCAGGACTAGTCTTTCCTGAGCTCTGCATGATATGATTTTGCACTCACAAAAAGTTTACTTCCGTTTTTGCCTTTGCAGTCTGTTTTCAGAAATGACAGTAACAAGGCTTGTGACTATGAGGGGTGCGTATATAGAGTAAGACAAGGAGTTACATGTCTTAGTGAGGAAATTGCAGATGTACAATAGCATCCACAAAAATGCTGGCTACATATGAAAATAAGATTTAATGGTTTAGTGGGTATATATCACCTTAAAGCTGGTGTGCATTTGTTCAGTAAAAAAGGAACACCCTGGTGGCCCTCTCTTCTATTTTAATTCACCCTCATTAATGATGGTAAAAGTTCATCTTTTGCTTTAGTTCCCTCAAGTGATGCCTGGGGTTTCTTTCTGTTTAGTTTCTATAGGTTTATTAAACAGCACAAGCACCTTAGTACCTGTGTGAATCAGATCCAAAGCCCCTCTCGTCCTTCTTAAAAAACATCACTTTAGGTCACACTAAACATTAAGCATGAGCTCAGTTCCTCTTGACTTCAGGATACCATTCACAGCAGCAAATGGGTCAAACTCAGAAGGGATCTGGACACTTAAATGTAGAGATGAGATATCCAGACCTATTGTTGCTGTGGCTACAAAGTGTTGTATGATGGCCATGAAACTTAAAGTCAATGCATAGCCTGTGGGTGTCTAGGATGCTATTTTTGCAGAGGGCACTGGAACACAGCTGTTGGGTGCCTCCTTGTTGCAGGCTCCTGCAATCTGATACAGCCTGGGGTAGGTACTGCTCTGAGTGTTACCAGAGTGCTCATACTCTGCCTTGTCCTGTATGCGCACTGTGGCTGTAATGGCCACCCTAAATTTCACATAGTGCTTAGTTCTGAATGCTTTTGCCCTTCTGGCATCACCAGCCCAGTGACTTACTACTTTACATGTCCTCCTTTGCATTTGCTTTCTTATCTTCCTATCTTGTCTCCTCCCCAGTAGTTGCACAGGAAGACATGAGGGTTCAGAGAAAAGGCAGTGTGTATGTGTGTGTGTTAACTACTGAAATGCAGTAGGGAGCCTGGCATGATTTAATGTCGGGAGAGGAGCCAGCTGGCCTGTTTAAAATACTGGTTCTGATGCAACAGGGAGATTATATTCTATTCAACAAACTTGCACTGCACAGTGAAACTTTATGAAGCTTGTGAAGGCAGCATGAATTCACAGAGTAAGTGCTGGATGGGGAGCAAGGAACTCCTTAGTTATAGCCTCGCTCCTGTCAAAAAAATTTTACCAGAGGACTTTGAATAAAAAATGTATCTTCTGTGTCATTCTCCTCATGAACAAAGTAGAGACGTCGTGTTTTCTTTAGCTCAAGTTTGTAGCTCATTAAATTTTATATAATGTTTGTTCTGTGCTCTAAAGATGTGTTTTACCAACCAAAAACTCACCTTTGTTTTTGTTTTACCCCCCCCACTCCTTAGTTATAAAAAATGGCATGAAATTGTGTAATAGGAAATTAATAATTATAATAATAATTCTTATTTGATAATAGCAAGTAAAACTCATTGGCAATTAAATACTTAAAAAAAAAATCAGTATGTTCAAATCAGAAGTTCATAAGTCCCTTTTCATAAATAGCTCCTTCTGTAGACGCTCAGCGTAGAGAGCTGATTTGAAACAGATCTATGGTAGAGCTGCAGTCCATCCACGGAGACTTTTAAGTCCATATGGCGAGACTGCCTAAGGAGTCAAATACTTTGTGGAAGGATCATGCAATTAATCAAAAAAAGTAGTAGTGTTTTCAGTTAATTTAAATCTTTTTAGTATTTTTTTAGGTGAAAAAAAGTGTCTCCACTTCAAAGAACAGGAAAATATCTTCATGATTTCCTGTTTACTCATTTTTTGGTGGCTGTCACAATCCATATATTTTTAACTATTTTGTTCAATAAAATCTGTTACTTCTTAGTGACAGAGAAAATCGCATGACTTAAAAATAACAACGTGCTATATCTTTAATATGGTTTTCCTTCATCAGATATACAGCACCCAATAAAGACACACTGAGCAATTCAGCTTTCATTATCCTTACTAAATGGAGAGTTTATTTTTCCTGTAAGACTTTTAAAAATTATTATTCTGGGTGGCTGGATTAAAATCTGTAATTCTGTAGATATCCTGGTGTTAGGGTGCTTTGAATTTATTAAATGTTATATCTTATCCAGTCTATATTCGAGGCTTATTCTAAATGTAAAAGTTGTGATGGCATAATTGGTTAAGAAGATGGAAGAAGTAGGAGTTGGATGTCAAATCAACACACTTAGGTTAGTAAAAGTGTCCCTGCAGATGCAATTACACAGTCAGTCTTTTTCAGCAGAATTTGGGGGAAGGGAGAAGAAATGGCAAATATGAACCATCTTGGCTTAACTCTTTGGTGGAAGCCACAGTGCTGGCTGCTCTGAAGTCTTGCTGTGTGAGGCAGGTCTGTGCTCCTATGGGAATGACAACATATGGGATTTCAGGATGACCTCTGAAAAATGTAGTCTAATAAGTAAAAAGCAAACAAAAATGCTACAAAATCTTACCCCAGAAGGAGGAGGGTTGCTGTGTGATGGGAGTAAAGGTTTGGGAACTGTTTCTCTGCTGGGCTGCTGAGGATGCCTGTGGTGTGACCCAGAGGGCTGGCAGAGGATGTTCATTGACTTGCCACCCATGTGATGTTTACATGTGTTCCAATAAATAACCATAAAAGTATTTTGTCTTGCTTTTTCACAGGTTTTCCAGTAGAAATGGTTTGCTTAGCTTTCAAACTTTTTCTTTTTTTGATGTTTCTATGCATTGGAAAAATGTATTTTATGCTTGCAAAACACTGGGCATATTGACCTTTTCCCAAACTCCCTCTTCTTTAAATGAAAAATGGATTTGAGAATGATGATGATGATTACTTTTTTCCAGTTACTGTAGTATTTAGAAATCCCAGTGAAAGAAAAATACCTGATACTAAGAAATGGAGACACACAGATCTAAGGCCACTTCCTAGCTCTTCTCTCATGACCTTGCTTAATTAAATTGCTCAATCTGTCCAAGGCCAAGTTCCCTGCCTTTAGTGAAGGCATACTCCTTTTTCATTGCCTTTAAGATTATCAGGGAGAAAGTGTCTTGTTATGTTTATATAGATCTGTTGAAGTCTTTAGCTGCTACTGTGATATGAATATAAAGAGCTGATGCTGTCAGTACTGTAGGGTGGCTGAGATTAGATTTGGGGTCACTGCCTGTGATCCTGTTAAGGCTAAGTATGCATTAGTGCTATCCATGCAAGTGAACAGGCAGGGTTAACACACCAGAAAGACAGACTTTCTACTGACACAGCTTTGTATGCTTTCTATAACATGGCACCCTCCGCTGTAGCCAATTCACCTTCTGTACGACATATTATACAATCAGGACTTAGACAGGGCAATTAAATGGGATTTCTTAAGTGGCAGCGAAAGAATGTTAATTGATGTGTGAAATATAATTATCCTCCTGGGCTCCTTGGCTTTCTTTTGTTCGTGACTGGTTTTGATTAAACAGCTCTACTTTCTGGGCCTATTGTATCCATTCACCCACTCTTTTCTTCCTAGAAGTAGGCAATGTCTAAAAAAGGCTGTCTGCTTGTGCATCCCAAACATTTCCCAAGGCAGGAAAAAAAGGGGAGGAGAAGTGCAGGCAAAAATCAGTCATCCTGCTTGGTATGTGGGTCCTTTGCTGAATGCTGGTTTTGGGTTGGAGCCCTGCATCTGGACTCCAGCTCATGCCAGCTGAAAAGGAAACTTCTATTTTGTTTGCTTTAAAGGCAACAAGTCAATGTTTAAAAAGGCAACCTGAGGGAATTTTTCAGGGACTTGACCTGATTGATCTGGAAAATAAGTTAAATGAGGTGTGGCCAAGAACTTCTTAAAGCAATCAAGCAAATACCTTCTTACCAAGATGGTCAGGAAGCAAGAGGGTGGGATACTATATGTTCTGCTAAGCATTGCCTCTGAATCATTTTCCTTATTTTTGTCCCGGTGGGCTATCATAATGCCCTCCATACGGGTGATTATAGCCATCAGTATGTGCAATAAGTTGAATATTTGTAGAGAATGTTTCTTCTGTGTGAACAAATGGCATCATGGGAGTGGGAAGAAACCAGAACTAAACCTCTGCGATGTTTTTTTCCATCCTGGGTCTTTGGATTTTTGGTTTTTTAAAAACTTTACAGGGTATTAGGGTAACAATTAAATACATTTCCTTTTTCTTTCCCAGCACCAACAAAATTGGGTTCATATCAGAGTCAGGGTAGACATTTTAAAGATTTATATTATTTTTTCATTCCTGAAATTGCAAATTCTGATATATATAGATAGACATATATAAACAAACTTATGTTAAAAGTCTACTATGGTGGTGGTGTTGGTTAGCAGTTTGGCTTTCTAGATACCGTGTCATATGTATCTAACAAACATACTGCCCCAGAAAGTCTTTATGCTGAGCAAGGGAAGGTCATGGCATTCTCAGATAAAGGGGCAAGTGCAGGAGGTTACAGGCTAAAACCTCCTATGATCAGCTGAAACTTAGGTGTCCTGCAGTTGACTTACTTTCCCCTGCACATCCGAGGGCGCCTGTCTGCATTTAGGAAGGCAGACAGGAAGTTTGTGGTATGTTTGGTGTAATTGCAGGACCAAAGTAACCAAATTTTGCTGCAAAAGCACGTGACATCCAAGATAGGTGCTCCCCTTCCAGCAACAAGACCATGATTGCATGTCCTGATGTACCCCAGGCTCCCAGCAAATACTTGTCCATGTGGGCCAACCTGTCCTCACGAAACTCTAATTCCTTTTATTTTTTTAAAGCGCTTATAGTTTTTTGGACTTTAGAACATCCCTCAGCAACAAGCGCCAGTTTAAATACATATAGGATGAAAAGATCCTTTATTTTGTAGTTTGAAGCCCTCTTTCTGTTTCATTGGGTAATCCCTAATTCTTGCTTGATTAGAACCAGTGAATAAGTTATTTCCTAGTAACTGTCATCATACGGTTGATGGTCTTGTAGTTGTTACTGATCTCTGTTTTTGCAGACCTCTATTGTAATCCCTCCTTAGTCATGCTCTTTTCTAGAAGTCTGTTTAGTCTGTCTAGTCCTTCTTGTACATCTCAGTTCAACCCTGTTGCTTTTTCTGCTGTACTTTTTGTAATTCTGCTGTTAGATTTCTCTGAGGCAACTAGAACTGCATGTGATATTCAAGATCCTGGAGTCAATGGTGGTAAAATGAAGTTTTTTATTTGGCTTTCTCAATTGCTAACTTTCTGTTTGCTCTTCATCTATAGCTAAGCATTGGTTAGATTTTGACAAACACACAACGAATTTTCGGAGATGTGGTAGTTAACACCAAGCTGATCATCCTGTAGGTCTAGTTCAGATTGTGTTTTCTTATTGTGTACAGTGCAGAGACATCTGTTCCCTAATGCAGACAACAGTGTGATTGTTGAAGTAACATTTTCAAAATATTGGTCAGAATTCAGCAGCTATTACACACAGTCCCATAATAGAACACTCTGAAAACCAAAGGTTGAAGCTGCATCTTTAGTTTCCATAAGGAACTTGAATCCACATTCAGTACATTAAAAATGTACAGACTGCTGTTACTCTAACATCCCATCTCACTTCTTTTTTTCATTAAAACATTTTGATTTTTTTGCCCCAATGTGACATGAAAACATGTTTTGAAATGTTATGAATGTCTGGCAAATGATTTGGGTTTGGATTTTTGCCCACCTATATTCCTGCATGGCCTACGCACTTGTGCAAAAATTGCTCTTGAACTTTTACGGCATGAAAATAATACAGCAGTGGCCTGAGCTGTGGCTGTTAGTTAAAGATAATAAAAAATGAAAATGAATTGATTTAAAATACTGAAAGGTCAAGAGGCAACTGAAGGATAGTGAGGGAGAGATAGGATGAAAGCTGGTTCCAGGAGGAGTTGAGAATGCCAGAGGGCAGCAGCAGCTCTGAGTGTTACACTCCAACCCATGGGTTTAACGTATGCTTGCACATATTTCTGCTTTTCCAAAGAATGTTGCCATGTGTCCTGTCCATCCAAAAATGCCAGTGATTTGGTAGGAACTTGCAGATGCTCTGCTTCTCTGCAAAGCAGAGGCTAACAAATTAAGAAAGAAGTCACAAAACTGCATTTTAGTGACAGCAGAGATAAACGACAGCTTTCCCAGAGCCTGGAGTGTAGAATACAGAACCAGAAACTTGGGGCGTGCATAAATCACTTGCAGGAGTTGGGGGTGGATGTTTGACTCCTTTCCTGGCACAATCCTAAGCAAGGAAGAGGGAAATGGAGAAATCCTCACTTAGTGGAGCTGCTTGGTGGAGACAGTCACTAGATCCCCTGATACTGCAGCTCTTGTTCTAGCTCATTTAGCACCACAACCCTCCATAAACCAGAGGGAGTACAACATGCCTAATGTAGCGTGAGAAGCAAGGCAGGGTGCGCCCGGCAGTGGAGATTTACTGCTACCTGATAGGCCTCAGTGAACAGCATCCTCCTCCCCCTCGAGAACTACCACCGCCTTCTCTCCCTGTTACACACACATTCACATGCACACACATAGATGTGCACACGTAAGCTCTTGAGAATGCATTTTGTTTTCCCTCATTAAAAGTGCCAAGATGCATGTCAAATGCCTGGAGCGGACTCCTGCTTTATAGTTTTATTATAGTACTATTATGACTTATCTAATTTATTTTTTCCTCTTTTTGCGTGTGTCTTAGTACTTACACTGCAAGTGTTCACATCAAGCGGAGATAATCTCTTTGTGTGTGTTTCTGTCTACATGCGTATCTTTAATTTTGGAGGGGCTTTTAAAAGGGCATGAATGTTTGCCTTTCCCTTCTTTTTCACATATGTAAAAGAATCATTAAAAGGGCAGAACCAGCCCCCATTCTGAATACCATGCTGCTATCTTAATGATTACAGTTCTGTAGGATCGCAGCAGCATCTCTGTTTGCTCTCAAATTTACACAGCTGTATACTGCAGGTATAAATTAGTTTAATATATATTGAGGTATGTATAATGTCAGTGAAGTGGGCACCATTCTTTAGAAAGGAATATTTATTGACTTATGCCTTTAAGGTGGTAGAGATGATCAATTCTTTAATTATGTTCATTAATTTTTTTCTTACATAATTAGACTAGAATTAAAAATAGTCAACGCCAGAGTGTATATAGACTAGATTGCAGTTGGTGGAGTATTGAATCATCTTCAAGTGTTTTAGGAAACTGCTCTCTAATGTCAGCAAGGATCCACTAGACATGAACTCAGCCAGATTGAATGCCATATTCACATCACCTATACCCCAGGCTTGAACACCAAATGTGAGCACAAACACAGGAGAAAACAGGCTGATTTTGCTGCTCTGAGCTTGCCTCATCCTTCCCTGTGTGAGAGTGAGCTGTTCTGAAACGTCAGCCTTCCTCAGAAACCTCACCAGTGTGTCCCTCCTGTGACAACTAGTGCTGGCTTCTCTCTGCCCACTTGCTCACGTTCGATCGCTGTCGGTGTGAGCCACCTCCTTGGCAGCTTTGCCGAGCAGCATCCCCTTAGCTTTCTGCATTGTAAATTTTTCCGATCTATCTCTGCACATGCAGAGATTCCTTATGTCTCATAAGAATCCTTATGTCTGGTAACTCTTCTTTCACCACTCTAACATTTTGTATTTCACTCTGAAAGGCATCTTGGACTACTATTTGCAGGAAAATTGCTCTGCATAGTAAGCTGTAATGCATTGTGCTGTATTTCCTCCTGTACAGCAAAGCCAAATTGGTGTAGTAGCTTGCATTTCCTTTCAAGCAGCTCTAGCTGCTTTGGCACTAATTGTTAGTGCCAAACTGAAAACTATAGCAAGGAAATCTAGACTGAACATTGCTGTGGGGTCAGGACCTTGGTTTTGTGACTCATACATTAGGAGAAACACCCACCTAAAAAGACTAATTCTGAGATGGCCCCATGTAAATGACATGAGAGAGACTCTCAGCCAAAATACAGATCCTGTTTCCACTTGTTGTAGGAACAGGGGAAGTGGATCTGCCCCCAAGCAGACTGTGAAACTGGGGCAGGACATTGCAGTATCCTTTTTCCTCTACGTTTGCCTTTGCTCCTACGCTTGCCCTTCCTTTAGGACCCTTCTAACCTTTCAAATGGGAAAGGCAAGTGGCTTCCTGTCCTGCATGTTTATGGAGTGAACTGGTGCAGGCTGGGTTTGAGGGAGGCTATAGATTTCCTGGCACTCGTTCAACCCTCGGTGTCCCGGCCTTCTGGGCAAACAATTCTCCCGGCCGACCTCTCTGAGCGTTTGCTGTTGCTGCGTCTTACAGGAGGCACTCTGGAAGTCTCTTATAACCCACCGAATGGTGTCCATTTACCATATGATGAGTTCATATATTTTCTTCAAAACTTAGAGAACTGAATTTCTCTCTATCTTTTTAACAGGTAATGTCTTAGATGCTGAAGCATAAAGCAAGCTATACCTGACCAGAGGGTATGTGCTGTCACAAAGAATAAACTGGGACCCTCTTACCTTCTCAGCTGCTGGTGGTAAATTTATGGCCTAATTTTGCTTGCTCCAGATAAGTCCAAATATTTTCCAGTGGAAATGAAGGGACTGAGACATGCCTTTCTAACACTGTTATTAACCTGACAATCTGTTGGTTCGTTATGGGATTGAAATCTCATGGGAACAACTCTCCATCTCACAGCAGAACTGACACAAAATCCGACGCAGCTGATTTGCAGTGGACAGTCTTCAAATGTTGAAATCTCGGACTTTCTAAGTACAGGGCTGCTATGCATGGGCACACTTCCTGCTAATCTTGAGGCATAAACACTCAGCAGCTCCAGACGCTTGAAGAAATAAACACACTGACTCGGTATTAATATTTCATCACAACACACTAAAGTTAAACCTCACTGATCCAGAGTGACCTGCAACCACTCAAGAAAATGTGTCTGTCTTTTTTTTTTTTTAATAATTTAACTTTTTACGGGGGGGAAATAAGAGGAAATGGTCTCCTGCATGGCAGGCTTAACATGGATAAGCAGAGCCATCTGAGCTGGAGCAAAGCTGCTCATGTGCATAGATGTTGCTTTGGAAAGGTTTGTAAGTTCAAAGAGGACAATTTAACAGCTTTGCTTGTTGTCTCTGCCATGTAAGGTGAACCGGGCACACTTAGTGCTGTGGAGTAACAGAGTACACAATCACTGCACACTTAAAACAGCAGCTCCTGTAAATATTACCTGATGGTCACTGCTGGAATGCAACGTAGCCTTGAAAAGACACATGCTTCACATCACTGCCATCAGAAAATCCTGCAATCTAGTCTGTGGCAGACGACCTTGTCACTGAAGTCTCCTGTGAGCTAAAGGGGGTTATAACCATAAGAAGGGTTTCTGCAACTGATACTCAAGGAGTTTCCAAGCAGCATTGTGTGAAATGGGTGTTAATGATCTGATCTTAAACACACTGCATGTGGTATGTGCTTTTCCATTGAACATAGATGACGATCAAGTCAAAACTTACTATGAGGCCAGTAGGAAATCTCTCCTGAGCTCTTTCTGCAGAAGACATCAGCTTGCAGCCCATGCAGGTGGCTGGGTGATGGAAGTATAGTGAGCTGGGTCCATAGGCAGCCAGGCAGGGTTAGGAGATTGGTAGCTGATCTTAGACACTCACTTCAGAGTTTCTAGGCAGTTAACATGGTTCCTAAAGCTTGGAACTAAAAATTGTCATCTTTTCCATGAACTAAGCTGGCTGTATATGACCTGAAACTACTCAAGGTGAGTCAGTGTGTTACCTTATGTGCCACCTAGCTAAGTGAGGTCTTCCCCCCAGTTTTTTTTATTTCTTTGGTGGGGTAAAGCAGTTGAATTAATGTAATAGTGGATTCCCCCCCACGCCCCCATGTTGCTGTTTTGTGTTGTTGAGTGTGTTTAAATCAAGTCTTAAAGAATTATTTAATTTGCCTTGCTTTGCAATTTATGTTCTCTTATTTAATTTGATTTTAATGAGTGCTAAACAGTCTGGGATATGCACACGAAGGGTGTTCATGTGTCTGTCTCTGATCCATTGAAACAAGGAAAGAACAAGGTAAAGGATTCTTTGAGCTGAGTTAGAGGCAGTCAACCCCAATGACCACACGAGGCAGTGGAGAGCACCAGAAAAAATTGTGAAGGGAAACATTAGCAACACTTAGTAGCTATAGCTGCTCCAGCATTTTATCAGATTTACAAGGGCCCCTGTAAAATATACTAGGGGAAAATGTAAAAACTCAAGTGCAATTTAAACAGTAGCATTCTGATAAACTCGGCATCAGCTGGTTTTGATCGCAGCACAGTTTGGTGCAGGAGCACCACTTACGCATTATGAGTGAGGATCGGAGGAAGCTTAAAGCAGCTGTGCTTCTATATTTGCTCACTGTCTGTATTCAAACCTTGGCTTGAGAGCTCAAAGGAAATGAGATGTGTTTTGCATAACCCAGTTGCAATCAGTGGAAGCACCTACTAATCTGCTGGTACTGCTTCTGACCTTTCCAGGATCTGATTCCTTATCACAAAATGAAAACATTTTTAAAAGAGGAGTGGGCTTGTTTATTTGGGGGTTTTGTGAAAATTCAAAAGGTATTAGTGGAAAGACCGATTTACACAAAAATGCGTATGAAAGTTTTACTCTCCTGGCCAGAAGAACCTGAGGTTATCCATAGAAGTGTCTTTTTACAAACTGATCACTGACATTATTTTGTAGACTTCTTCACTTTCACTATTTTTGGGAATGCCTATAACAGTGCATATCCTGATGGCATTAAAAATAAAAGGCATTCCATTATATCAGTAGTGATAAATTTGTTAAAGTCTGGCTCTTCCTCTAAGAGTTGAAATGTAAAATGAGGCCGGCGGTCCTGAATAACAGAGGATGGGGAAGACCTTGAAATGTGAGGCTTTAGTGTTGAGAACTTGGAATAAATCAGGGTCATTCATGGAAATCACTACTAAATCCCAAACTACCCTGCCTCTTCTGATCCAAATGTTTGCTCAGTAAGGCTGCAGTACAAGAAATAAATCCTGAATTATAATGACTTAGTCTGTGTGCCCCCACCTCACTCCCAGTTTTAGCATCCATCTGGGAATCAGATCTTCATTTTCTCTCTCATTTTCTGCCTTCTTGTTTCAGGGCTTAAATAATCAGGCAGATCTGCAGAAACCAAAGAATTCAGTATATGCAGATTAATAATTGGATGTGAAAAATGGCTATCAAATGTTGAGGAAAAAATCTGCAGGTATTTGGAAGCCTGTTCTGCGTTAACGAAGCAGGTGCTGAATGCTTCCCAAGTTATTCTGGAAGAGCCTGCTCCTTTCCACATGATGTGAGAGCATGGAGGCATTTTGCCTTCTTTCATCTACCCGAATGGGGAGCATTGCTTTGTGCTGTTTAGTTGAGCGCATGCACAAAAGCAGTGAAATCAGTCCAGTTAATTACCTACTGTGCAGGTCCGGGTTCTAGCTGTAGTTTCCAGCAAAAAAATGCTCTAGCTGAGTATTTGCAAGAGTTGCAAAGATGCTGGTCTATAAAGGATTGTGAAGGTGACCATGCAGGGGCATGGTTGCCAGCCTTTATGTAGAGGGGACACTCTTAAAGATCAAGTGGTTGTGAGGAGAGCATTTCTCTCCTCATTATGGGCCACTCACCCTCCTTCAATCATGGCTAAACAGCAGGTTTGCTCACATATTCTCCCCTCTCCTTTGTAAACACAAAATCCCTTAAACAAATAGTGGACAGACCTTGTTTTCCGCTCTTCTGTTTATTAGAAGGGTTTAGCTAATCCCTGTGTTTACGAGTAGTAGGGTGTGTCAACCTACAAGCCAAGGGAGTTAATGAAACTCATCTGTTCTCTTACTTTCCAACAGAATTGAAGGGAGGGGGAAGGCCCAACCAACCTTCAGCGTAACACAGAAATATGACTAACAGTGGTGTTTGCAGGCAGAGGCTCAAAAGGGAGTAGTGGGTGGGAGGAGGTGAAGCGGCTGAATGGGAGAAATGAAGGGAAATATTCCCCCTTCAATTAGAGTAATTAAAAAGTAGTAAAAATAAACCACCCAAAGGAGACTCTGGCCAAAACAAAGTCTTAATGTACACTTATGGTTTAAAGAGTCTGCCGGAGGCCACCACCATGTGTTGCCACAGTCCTCTTGTGTCTGTCTCTGACATTAAGCAAATACCAGCTCAGGAATGAGGATGGGGGCAGCTGTTGGAGCTTGCTCCAGCTGCAGAGTGCTGGCGGGCTGAGCAGCCAGGGCATGGCGTTCGTCAGAGCAGGCCTGCCAAATGCCAGTCGCTGTGGCTTTCATGGGTCCAGCCTTCAGTGTGCAGCTAAAGTTCAGCACATCAAGTATTAGGAGAAGCTGCTGTAACATTGAGTTGATCCATGGAGGGAATTAAAACCTCTCTGAGAAAGTGGTGAAGTCCCATTTCCTTCTCTATGAAGGTTGCTGGCACTGTCCATTTTAGTACCGCCTGGCTTGTTTTCTCTGGTCTCATTATCTGTACTGTTCTTGTTTGGGTTTTTCCAATTTAGTTTTTCCTGTTTACCTTCTTGGTCTTTAATTCCCTGAAACAATTGGCAGGGTGAAATGACTGTTTCATTGGTGATTTCTCCCTAGTAATTTGTTTGTCAGTATAGATGTATTTTGTCACATAAACTTCACTGAAGTGCAGTAGAAGCCAGCTGCGTTGAACTCCTTATTGTGGTACATTTCCTAGAAGCCTCGGTCCTGACTCCAAATACATCTTCATTAAATGTGGACAAGTACTTCTGTCAGATTGCATTGTGTTTTTATGATGTGGAAAGAGAAAGTGACTGAAAAATGAGTTAGATTATTCAAATCTGTAACTGGAGATTTAAAATTATGTGGAAAAATATGGTAATTTGAACTTCTGGGAGATGCACCAACCTTTGCAATCCAGAGACTGTGACTAACAGGCTCAGTGGCAGGAATTTTTGGCATTCACAGTGCTAGGGTCAGTAGATGATAGTTTTGGTTGTAATCCCCAAAACACTTCTCATAATAATAAGCATGTCTTTTCTAAGGCTGACGTACAAAAGAGGACAAAATCATGATGTTTGATCTTTGCAATTTTAAAGGACTAAAATCTATAATTCTAAAGATATTAAAAGTTATTTGCATTATAAACCACTATAAACTCCGATGAGACAAATTGGTCAAATCTTTAGGGGTACCAAGCACTTGGGGCAGTGGTTGATTTCAGTGCATGGAGGGGTGTAGTGCTGGTTTTGCATCTAAGAACATCCTTTTACTTTGATTTTTGGTGATTATTTTTATTCATCTGTAATAGGAAAACTTAGATGTTGGGGGAAGAACTGTCTTGAGGATTACAGAGTTTGGAGTAGGTCAGTTATCTACAGTGAATGTTACACAGATGTTTAGAGTTTGGTTTCACGGTGACTGAGAGGTAGAGTTGCTCTGCACATGTAGGGATGATAACTCCAAGATAGCCTACTTTGGGATTGATTAGTAATAGAAAAAAAAAAATCAGCTTAAGTGTTAAATAAACTCCCAAGAATTGTCAGATTATTATTTCCTTGTTTTTTTCTTCTTTTTTTTTCACCTGTTGTCTATCATCCTGCTTAGTCTGTGAATTCGTAGGGGCAGGAGCTGCTTGTATGTAACCCACTGTACACAATTCATTTTTAATGTGGACGCATCTGCAGCCACACAAATTCATGACAGCTGCAGTTTTGATAGATAAACCAAAATACAACTCAGTAAAGAGGAATAAATTTATTGTATGCTGGCCATGTTTGAGAATCACTGCTTTAGACGTGTGTGTTTTACAAATAATTAATAAGAGCATGCACATACTTCCCTTTGGGCCAAGTACTCTTTCCTATCAGGTGTCTGAAGTGAGGGGGCAGAAATATACCAGGAAATAAAATATCTGTATATGCCACTGTTTTCAGAAAGAGTATCAAATGTGGACCTTGAGTCTGCCTTTCCCTGGCTGGGGTTATACAACAAGTAAGTGTAAAACATCCTCATCTTCACAAAGCTCTGCTTTATCATCCCTTACTAAGCTGAGCTGGTGGGGTACTGCAGTGTTAGGTTTTGTTTAAACCAAAATCAGTCCCAGTTTCTGTTGTGTTTGCTGGATGAGCTTGCATTGTCTCCTACTGCAACCAGAGCTTGAGAACAGCAAATTTCATTTCTGTGATGTGTGTAAATACAAATAGAAGCAATTTCTGTAGGACTTTACAGAAGCATCCAGATAATCTGCAATACAACTAAACCATCTGTTTTTTGGTGCTCTAGCTGATAGCCATTTCAGCAGAAAAGGCCAGTATTATATCGAGCAGGACTAGCTTCTTGCATACCCATTAGGAGTGGGCTGAAGCCCTTTTGTTTATATTCTGAGAAAATAGGTTGCATTTAATGTTGTGGGACGGCTGAGAAGGCAATACCATGTCAGGATCTGTGATGCTATGGGCTGAGTCCAGTGCAAAAGATAAAAAATGAGAATGAGATCCATCTTAATTTTGAAAAATGCAGATTGAGGCACTCTGGAAAAATTTTTCTGAAGCTTGTCAGTTTAATATAGTGGCAGTGAAACCTTAATTGCTGGTCATTTAAGTAGTAATACAAGTCACTGCAAGATATATTATTAGTATGGTGACTATAGGTAAACTGATGAAATCCACAGAATAAATAAACTTTTGTTGGTCTTTGCTTTTTATACAGAGATGACATCTTGCAGCAGTGATGAAGTTGTGTTTAGCTTATAACATTAGTGTTAGTTTTTGAGCCAGCTTTCAAGCCTGTGAGTAGTCTGGTAGGTTCCCTGGCATAGACCAGAGGCGAGGATCAGTTGCTGGGAGGGAAGAATGGTACTAGTGCAGATGATAAGGAATCTAAATTAAACCATAAGAGAAGAGAGAAGAAGACGCTATAATATTTAAAAATGGCAAACTAAATAATATATAATTTACAGAAAATGATAGGGTAATGCTGGGACTATTTTTAAATCAACAGTAAATTAGAATTCAAACCTCTGATAGGTTTAACAGATGGTCTGGATCCTAGAATCCAAAACCCACACACTTCATTTCCCAGTACGTTCAGAACAAAATAATGCTATGCAGCCTTTGCGGAATGTTTCTTGCTATTAAGCTATGTTGAAGATAACTTTTGACCAAGGAGGACTGTATTGGGAGTGGAAAAATAGAATAAACTTGTTCAGTAAGAAAAAAACCACAACTCTGTACCAGGGTGACTGTGGACATGTTACAGGTTCTAGGCAAGGGAGACAACAGAATTTGGGAAGTCGAAGGAATATGATTTCTGACTGGCCCCACGTAGTCTAGTTCACTGTTGTATAGTGAAAACAAATGGATGTATCCCCTTTCCTTAACTTTTACAAATTTTAGAAAATGTTCTTTCATGTTGATGACAGTAAAGGGAGGTGTTTTGATGTGAATGCATTCATCCCGGAAATATTCATGAAGGCATCCTCACAACTTTTTGTAGAGTTGGGGAGAAGAAAGGTTGGGGTTTCCTGAGGAACACATCTGATTAAGAAGCAGTAAGCCCATATACACTGACTCTGAAAACTTGTATTTTCTATCTTGTGTTAGTACAGTTACACCATTGCTTCTGCTCATGGAGCCAGTGCACCTTGTGTCTTGGATACCAAAAAAATCTCGTGTGGTGAGAAATGATTGGGATGTAGGCAAAAATAATGTATTTTTTCCAGCTTTGTTTTTTCATTCAAAACAATACTGTTTTGATAAGACATGACATACTTGCGTATTTCTTGGAAGGGAGAGATTTGTGGTAGGAGAGGCTTTCTGAACAATAGATGCATGAGATCCATGTTTGATTTCTTCCTCTGCTTTGGGGAAAGTGATGTTGCCTTGTGGGAGAGTACTTCAACCATTGCTTGGCAGAAAATGCTGTACCCCTCCCCTACTGGTGCTGGGTTTTTATTTACAGGGTGTACAAAACTCATTCTCTAACATAAGCTTAGGACGTTCATCTAGCAAGTGGGATATCTGGGCTGCAATTCTTGGTACACAGCATATTTGTTAAGGCAAGGATGCAAGATCCTACAAGAAACACTGAGGAATTTCCATACTAACCACCCAGTAACGCAGGAGATAAGGTACCGTCCTGGGTGGTGAGAGTTGACTGTTCATGTTCCTTTAGGTAGACAAGCCAGATATCTCCCATGTTCCTGATGAGCACCTTAACCTAGCAGGGGCTTCTTGAATAGAAATTAGTGTCACCAACTACTATTCTTCCTCTGCATTTGTGAATGTAGCCCTAAAAATTATTCCACGTGAATTTGTCACAAATTTATAAGTAGCTTTGGCTCTTTTTTATTTTACCAAATATGCCAAATTTAAAAAAGTCTTACTTGTAGGCTTGACTATAATATAACTGGGAATCACTTTGAAAAAAAAGAACTTTTCTGTTATTCACTTACTAACGGTGGAAGTAGTACTAATGGGAAGAGCTGGTGTGTGTTCATCTCAACACTATCTCTTCAGCTGGGATATTCTGTGCTACAAAAAGACACACCTCAGAACTGCTGATAAAAATGAGGGAGTGCTGTTTACACCAAGATTTACATTATCATCTGTGACTGGGTAGATAGCAGCATTGCTGAGCAAAATCCAGCTTTAAGGATGACCCTCAGTGGCTGAACACACACTACGAATATTTAAAGCAAAAGTTACCACAAACTGTTATCATCCAGACTGTGTTTCTTTATTTGAACCATTTGGTGAATAACATCTCATAATGAGAATCTGTGATTGCTTAAGGAAGGCTCAAAAATTAAACACGTATCTAGCAAAGTTTGATCAAGAAGATGATTCTGATACACTAAGTTGCTTTTACCCTACACTGTGAGGTGCTTCCATAACTAGAAAAATAAAAAGGACTTGTGTCATTTCATAAATACAAGTCTCAGGATGAGTTCTGTGAGGGCTTTTTGGTGGTGCTTTCACTGGCTAGGTTAATTTTGTTGTTGTTGTTGATCATGTCCTATAGCCCATGGTAATTTGGAGGGAACACCAGTGAAGATGAACAAGCTGTTAAACTAAATGAAAGTTGTCACACTGAATAGTTAGGGTGTTCTGGTGTATCTGGATTTGGTGCAGAAAGAAAAGCAAAATATTTAGTGGTGTTTCAGAGCTTTTGGCCTTGTTAAAGCTAGTTGTTGTCGGTTTGAAGGAAAGCCTTGTTATTGAAATAAAATTCTTTACTGAATTTCAAACTTTTTTCAAGGGCTTAACAGTTCTGATGGCATTTTTCTCAGAAAAGGTATCTTGGGAAAAGTGGGATATTTTAACTAAAATGAAAGCCTAGTTGATCAGATATTAAATCAGACAGAACAAAGACATGACCCTAAGTTTCTGTATCTGTGGAAAATGCTCTGACCACCAGGTTATGCACTGTTCTTGTCTGTAACTCTTGAGGAAAAAATGCAGAATGTCCTTTTCTGCACTGCACAATAGCTTGATATATATATATATTTTTTTTTTTCTTTTAATCTCAGTTTTCTGCAGGACAGGGAAACTTTGCAGCCTGTCTTTAGTTCTTCCTTCTTTTGGCAGCCTGACACTATTTTTCTGGAAACAAAATTGAGAACTAGATATGTATTTTTTGCTAGGGAGGAGAAGGGGGGTGTGTGTATGTGTGTAGGCTTTATGCACTCACTAGTTGAACAGCTACAAATTCTTATTTAATTTTAGTGTACATAAAAGGTGCTAGGAGCCAGAAATCTTGTGTTTCTCTGTGTGCTGGACACAGTTTGAGCAGTAGCAGCACAGCACACACATTCCTCAGGTTCCTCCATTACATGACTTTTTTTTTTTCATCAAAAAAGATGGCACCACCATAGTACTTCACCTATTGTCCTCTGAATCACTAAGTAAGAAATTATGAATTGCCTCAGCAAATCAGATCCATAAGCCTTCTAGTCCAATATCCTGCCTCCATCAGTAGCCAGCCAAGACATTTCAGAAGAAACCCTACGTGATACCCTATAACTGTGGAATTGCATTTTGCACGTGAGATATTTTTATCTCAGGCAGTTAATACTTGGCACGTGCCCAACCATATTTTTATCTTTTTGTTGAAACTTATTGTTTTGATTATCAATGCCAATGACTAATCTTTTTTGGATCTTTATAAATACCTAAATCAGTGATATTTTATATGAGGCAGTCAGCTCCATAACTTGGTTGTGGGCTGCATAGGAAACAGAATTCTTTCTTTTTTTATTGGTTTTGAATTTGTTTTCATTCATCTTTACCTGATGTTCCTTTGTTTCTGTGTTATAAGGGTAAAAAAGAACACATGAGCTATGCTCTCTGCTGCTCACTCTTCCTGATCTTCTCACTAAATCAAGTCTTTTCACCGATATCATATGGAAGTCTTTCCCTGAATCTAAAACCTTTCCTTGTCCATTTTGGGCTGCTTATTTCCGCTACATCTGGTTTTGAAATGGAGTAAGGAGTGAACATAGCCATCCAAGGAAGGGTGTGCCATCAATTTACTGAACGTTATTAGTATCGGTATTTGCAGATTGTTCCAAAAATTGACGACTTTTCAAAATTCTACTGAAGTGGGTGTGTGGGGAGCAGAATGTGAATTTCAAATATTATGAAATTAATTAGAGATATTTTTCAGTGTTATATTGATAACCTCTATTTTGATTGGCACCTTAGCTTGATATCATCAGAGAAATAATCTGCTTTTCCCTCAGGGTGTGCTGGATGCAAAGAGGTATAATGGCAGAAATTAGTCTGAAATAATTGCAGAGACAAAATAGTTCCATCTCTGCCTATTAAGATGCAAAAACCCATGGACTGGATCCTTAGCTGGTATGTCATGATTGGCATGATGCCACTTTACACCAGGGAGGGAACTGTCCCATTACCTCAATAATCCTCATTCGGGAGGTGGCCAGTCACACAAATGCTGGTGGCTTCGGTTAGTGACAGAAACCTGGCTACTCTTCCAGCTGGAGGGAATGTGGGATTTGTGAAACTTTAGGAGTGTTGTGGCAAGAGTTGCCCTGAGATTGCTGATTCCATTCCTGCTTTTTGTTTTGTTTTAGTTGGCTTGCTAGGATTGTTTTCACTCTTTGCCAGGTGCAGAGTTGAATGGCAGGCCACACTCAAAAGCTCTTCTTTCACAAATCCACCCACGCTACAGATTTCTGTGTTTGTCACGTTCTGTGACATGTAGCTCTTGGAAATATGCAACTTGGAAATAATATCTTTGAATCTGAGTGTGCTTGGACTAGTGAAAGATAGATTTTAAACTGTCCAGAGAGGGCAGGAAGAGAAAACTATAGGAAAATATCCGGGAACCTTAGATTCCCTTAGAGTAGGACTGAACTGGAACATTTGACCCAAACCCTATGAATTTTGAAGATTCAGACCCAAATATGAGAAACCATGCTCATGTTTAAAATAAAGATGAGCCATGGTGCCAAATAAAGATATCTTCTGGGATTTCAATCAGATTTTGAATTCTCTACAACTATGTGTCTTGGTCCTGGCATCCAGTTGTGTGTGCTTGCTCTTGTCTAGCTGCCTTACCCTCCAACCTTTAAGAGTTGTTATATATCCGCTTCCAGTGCTGCCTTTTTGTCTGCAGTCAGCAATCAAACCCAGTTCACTATATCCAGTGCAGGGTAAAGTTCCCATGTGAGTTCATCAGAAATGTACACAGTGAGCCGAAGCATGAACAGTCGATTTTCTACCAAATACGTTAGGGATAGAGGAAACAAAAGAAGAGCTGGATTAATAAAAATCTGACTTAACCATCCACATTTGGGGTAGGTCTCTGGTCCCCTACAGGTCCTGATCTTCTCCTTTGTACTTACTTTACACCAGGTTGAGTTCATTGACTTTGCGGTAACTTGCCAAGAGTTTGCATTGAAAGTACATCAGAGAAGAAAAGGAGCAATAATTTTCAAGATAACGTGAAAAAAAAAAAAGAAATTAAAGACAAAATCCAGAAAATTATGGGGGTAAAAGGAAGACTGATAGTTTGGGGGATTTCGTAATGTTTGGAACAAGATTCAGGACTGCAATGATCATAAATTGCTACCACTTAGTTGCTACTACCATTACCACTCAAGAGGAGGAAAATCAGCAGACATATACTGGAAACTGGATCGAATCCAGTGTGCTTTTATCAAAAAATAAAATGAAATGAAGAAACCACAATTTAAATGAGGCTTGATTCTCCATAGGTTGGTATTTTGGCACAGATACTGATGCTGCCCTTACTTCTGTTTTATCTTCGTGGTGACTGTCTCCAAATAACAGAAGAAAGGAGACAGACTAGGGAGGCTATGCTTTATTCAGCAGCATTTATTTATAGCATTAACTGTATATCTTAAACTGTTTGGGATTGTCCTGTTTCAGCCTTTCTTCTTATAATCTACTAGAAAATAGTCTAGTGGGAGTCTTTTAATATTACCCTTTTGCCTGTAGCTCTCTGATTTTGATTATGCATTGCATCGCGGGTGAAATTTGGGTTAAAGATAATTGTAAATATGGTATTGATATTAAATGATGTTTTCCCAACATTGCAATAATGCTTGTTTTGTTTGCTGGAGAGTTTATTACTTTTTGATCAATAGCATGTGAGATTTGTGAGGGAAATTAGCATAGTGAATAACAATTAGGAGAAAAATCAATGGCATTCAGACAAATAAGTGACTTTTTCAAGTCCCATAGGCACACATACACTCACACAGATTCTTTAAAGTGTAATACATCTCATTTTGAATTCTAGAAGAGGAGAGAGCTATTTGGACCAGAACTGAAACTGATGGCAGTATAATTGAACTACTGTGGGGCTATTTGTTGCTATTTAGTGTTTCTAATAGCTTGAATGTATGACTGCTTCATTCACTGGCACTACAAACTTCATTTTGACTTCTATCGTGTTTTTTTCTGTAGTCCATACCAGTCTACTTTCTTGAGGTAACCCATACCATGTATTTTTTGTGTCACTTAATATACTTGCCTTTCCCCTCAACATAGTAATTTCCAGCTGCCTTACAAGAGCCAGGAGGGCTTCAAATGAGATAAGCCATTGAAAAAAGTTCAAAATAAACAGATACAAGTTATTCCTCAAAAAAGATTTAAGCTATGCAACTCTTTGCCACAGCACGTTACCGATCCTAAAAAGTTCACATGGGCACAAAAAGCTTCCAGATTATTTAATGGAAGAAAAATTCATCTAGGACTATTAAACACAATAAATTCCTCCTGGCTCACAAAGCCCATGTTCTGGACATGGTCAAGAGCTTAAAGAGTGTTTTGGTTCTCTAGAACCAGCATCACTGTGTGCCTTCCCCCACTTCTGCTGCTTTTCCATGAACCCTTTCCTGATAGACCCATGGCCCAAAGGGTCCTTTTATGCCTTTATTTTGAACCTACAGCTAGACTCCTTCCTCTTCTGTTCTAGGGGTGATAATAGCAAGACTGATGTGAGAAGGGAAACGTGTTCTATTTGCTGCTGTGAATTAGTGTTTCTTATTCTTCTGGCTTCTACCTTATGGCAACCATACCATTAGTTGCAGGAAGGTTTTATGGCTTGAATGTTCTCTTTGAAAGAGTTTAGTGTGTAGCTGTGTGAGAGATATCTGGGTATCTCTTCTGTAAGAAGGCAGGCCTTTCCTGGTTCTCAGGGCCTTAGGACCTTTCAGAGTAAAATTTGCACGCTGAATCTTGGTGAAGCTTCAGTAGAGAAGCCAATGGTGATTACAACACAGTCTAAGTGTACTCTTTTGTGGAGAACTGGGGGATGGGTGGCAGCTTCTCACAGGTGAAGCACAGCCATGAGAAAGAGAGGATTTTGCTATCCTGTCTATAATGGGAAGGATGCTTGAGCCCAGGAAGAATCAGGATGGCAGGAGACTCAAGGGAGCATCTGTGGGAAGCAGAAGAAGTGCTTGTATGTGCTGATGTGGTGTCTCCATACTCGGTGAGCTCTTGGGATTGAGGAATCCAAGAAAAGTGGCTGTGGGTTTCCTCACACTGATGCCAAGCAGGTGAAATAGTGATGCTGAAAGACTGAGAGAAAGATCAAAAGCAGTTGTCTTCCGGCTCTGAATATAAGCTAGAAGATTGGCATTTTATCTTTGGACCTTGAATACTACAGAAGAATTTGGGCTTCTTGACTTGGAAAGCCAACACTGCTACTTTACAGTGAAATTGAGAATTCAGTCCATAGTCATCCATGCTGTGGTGATGTGTGGCATGAAATCCTGGAGAAAGAAGCTGAGAAAGAAAGCTGAAGGCAGTAGGAGGGATCTAACAGGAGTTTTTGGATTGCAAAAAAAGCTGGAGGAGTGGGTGCAAAAGAAGAGAGGGCAAGTCTGTGAATAGTAAGCTTGGTGTTTAATTGGGTGTTCTCAGAGGCCAAGTGTCTTTGTGTTTGGATGATTATGTGCTGAATTGGACTGATGGAGGCTCTCAGAGAGATGCAGCTGCACCAGCTATGTCTTTTACTAGAAGAGTCAGCCATGAGAAAATATGTGAAGCTCCCCAATTTGGTTAGCCTAAACTCCCAAACACCTACTGCCTGGGTGAAGCAAATTTCAGTCTCAGCTACCTTGAACAAAACTCATAATTGTGGCAACTTCAGCACATCTTTCACGTAGTCCTCTTTTATCACCCAACATGTCTCTTGTTTTCTAAGCGGAAACTGATTCAGTGTAGACAGCTGGGACTGGGGGCCTCCCCTTTTTTTTTGGACTGAGAGTTGTTTGCATGCACACTACATATATCTGAGCACACTCCTCTCCTGCAGTCCTGTTCAGGAATCAATGTTTAGAATAATGGCTCTGCTTTCCTCTGAATTGAGCTGGTTAATAACTATTGCTGGGGAAATCAATCAGCTCTATGATATCTTATTACTTACGCTAATTTAATCACAAGGAATGGGTCGTTGCTTCAGTTCAGAGGGCAAAATGAGTGTGTGTGGATATGAGAGTGTATACAGAAAGAAGCAGAGGAAGGGAGACTTCATGAACTGGCACACAAGGGGTAGAAATGGCATGGACTCTCCCAAGGCTCTAGGATGGATGACAGAGAGAAAACTCACATCCACTCTCTGTAGTTCCTGGTAATCTGTAGGTTATAGATCCATTTTTAATGTTGTTTTCATGTTCCAAAGAATCTCATAGGTTGAGATAAATGAGAGCTTTTCCTTCCCTCCCCCCACCTCCTCCCCATTTTCTCTGTGTCCACACAGGCTAAAAGAGGAGGATCATCAAGAGAGACAAACAAACAGAAAAGACATGCAACTTCCATCAAGGACCTCTGAGCCCATTTCAAGTTCTTGCATACCCAAGAAAAAGGTAAATGCAGAGGAACTGTTCATGTGTTGAGTGTGTAATAATTAAAAAGAAGGAAACAGCAGGTAAATAGGGTGTCTGAAGAAATAAGCTTAATTTACAAAATGTGCAAATTCAGCCTGGCAAAGATTGTCATAACATTTTCAAGCTCTTGTCTAAATTCTGTTTCCTTTCCTGTATACCTGATTATGTTATGTAAGACCTTTCCTATATCCTCTTGTTCCTAGTGGAGAGTGCTACTTTTGTCTGTCACTACAGAAAGTAGATTAAAAAAAATTTCTACACACCGAACTGTATCTCTACTGTAATAGTTTTTCTCAAAAGAAGTCTTTCATTCAGAAAAAAAAAAAAGTATCTGTTTTCTAGTATAACCAAGTGCTGAGTTCCAGAAGCTAAACAAAAGCCAAATATATTAAGTGTAGCTGTGTAGAAAGTAATGAATCTCCATGATTTTTGTATTGATACTTCTTTCAAGTAGCCCGAGTTCTCGCAACTGTAGATTTTACTCAGGTTCTGTTGGTTTTCTATGGTTTCCCATCCAGTATGAGGGTGTAGATAAGACTGTTTACAAACTCTTAGAAAGATAACACCTGTTCCGGAGTAAAACATTTCTGATGTTCTAGTATATTGTAAAAAGCAGTCCATGTTGGAGGAAAGGCAGTGAATAGCATTTAGGAAAGTCTTAAATAGAATATTGGTTTGTGCTGACAAAAAAAGATTTGTTTTTAAAAATACTGGCTGATCATGCTTAATCCTTAAGGAATTAATTCCTCTGAAGTAGTGGAATTGCTTTTAGTGTTGGTCCCTTCCTAGGGGGAAGAAAAGAATCAAAAACTGACCCATCACATTATAAACATATCAGACTGTTGCTGAATCTCTCCATGGAAACAGCATCACTTTCCTGACAAAAAGATCTTGGGCAGTTAGAAAAATAGAAAGCACTAGTGCTAACTGCTGCACTAACATTATCTAATTCACCTTATTAACTAGGTAATGAACTAAAGCCATCATGGTCTAATTGAAATAAATAAATACATTAAAACTATGAATTAAAGTAACTGCATTTTGATGGGTTTGGGTTATTCATATTGCTTCAAAATGTTATTTTTAATCCAAACACTGCTGGACACATCTCCTTTTGCCCCAGGGATAGTAGAAAGTATGTTATTGGCCTCTATTTTTGTACCCCATTTACTTCACATTCACACTGCTTCCAGATGATTTTTTCCTAGCAATATCTGATAACTTAAAAAGAAAAACCAATAAAAGAACAAAAGAAATGTCAAACAACATTAAAATAAGTAAAAAAATTTAGACTTCTAGTATTAGGTATCTCTAAAGTGCCTTTGAATGTCAAAAGATTTTCAGAAATGCTCACATTTAGCCAAACTCAGCTTCTAATGAATTTGATCGGGATTCTACTTAGGAACAATTTGGCTGATGCAGAGCTATTTTGAAATGTCTGCCCTAACCTTATTTTTCATCAACTGCAGCATTTGATGCAATAATACTAAATGCATTTTAGTGAAGGTTTGCTCTGATCATGCAACACTCCTCAATAATAGAGTTGTCTTGTTTTGTCTATCTAACACGCTGATGGTCCTTCAGTGCTCTGTTACTCTTGTGTATCTACTATATCCTGTTGCTTGGGGATTCCATGTTAACTCCAGGTTTGTTCTGGTCTTTGCATTGTGTTAGACAGCTGAAAAGTATATTAACTTTGATCTTCTAGGGGGTCGATTTCTACAGTTGCTACAGAGATGCTTTTTCATCAGCAAGAGGGAGGTTATAAGTGGGAGAAGAGTGCTTTCAAGACTCTTTGTAAAACTGTATTCTGAGCTGTGACTTGGAACTTTCTCTCTGAGGTTTCTTTTTCTCTCCTGACAAGATTATGTGGCTTTATTTAATCTCCTTATTCAGTTAGTGATCAGCTGGGCAGGTAGCAGTAATAACCTCTCTTCTTTTACACTCTTTTTCATCCAAATGTGCTATTCTAGTTACAACAAGATGTACAAGCAGTCATAGTCTGGAGTTGTTTTCATTGGCAAAGGTAGAAAGCTAGAGAAACTTTAACTGTTCTAGGTTTACACCCATTTAAACAGGGATATAACTTATCTTTCTATATAGTTATGTCTACAAAGGTAAGTGACTGTTTGCTGGCTTTAGCCCATGGCTATTGTCTGTGTTGGCCTCCTGCTTCTGTGGAAGGAGCAGTTTCAGGGCACAAGTCAAGATTTCTGCAGCCCCAAAGATGCTTGACCTGTTGATTAATCCTGGGTTTAATTTGTCTTTTTCAGCTGATAAAGTGGGCAGCCCTGTGTTTATTAGTTTGCAGATATCATAAAGGAGCATTACTGAGTGCTTAAAAAACCCCCAAAACCAAACAGAAAGACAAAGACCCTGGAATGAATACATTACTTTTGTGTGAAGAAAAATATAAAATTACACCCAAAGGAAGGCCCTTAGTCTATAACCTACTATACTCCTGGAATACTCCAATGCCTCTATTAAGTTTATTAATTAGGGCTGTGAGATCTTAACAGGAATGCTGGCACTGCCTTTCTGCTCTGTTGCTTTACAGTTTTGGGGAAAGATTAATAACAGAGATGATTAATTGTAGGGCAGGGGTCAATGGAAGTTTGGGGGCAGAGAAAGAGGTTTCTTTTAATTTTTTTTTTTAATTCTAATTAATTCTATATCACCTGTTATATAACAGACTCCTGAAATCAGCAGTGTCAGAAATCAGGGCCTGATCCTACTTCCCACTGAAATCGATGGGAGTTTTGTCATTGATGGAACAGATTAGCAAGTAACTTGCAAGAATTCATTTATTCAACAAATCTGGCTGCTGCTTCTGCTTATCTCTATTGATTGTACTCATGTCCAATCAGGTTTGCAGCATTAGCCGCATTACCTTACAATAACAGGGTAATTCACTTGGGGCATGTTCTTACCAAGTCCTAGAATCCACACAAAGATAAACAAAAAGTTTATCCCATGCAAAGATGCCTTCAGTTTTTTTCAGGGGCAGCTGCCTCTTTTGTTAGCTGTGTATCTCAAGGAACTGTATTCCCTTTTTGGAGCTGCTAGACTGAGAACAGAAAGGTGAAGTGACCTGAGGAAGTTTAGCTTAGTACAATGGAAAGATGATGCAGCAACAAAAATAAACTTTGGGCTTGGGAAATCTAGTTTCAGATTTCAATTCTGCCACAAGCTTCTCTGCCACCTTCTGAGTGTAAGTCTACCATCTGTCAAATGACTCTTGGGTAGCCTTTCCTTACAGGATGGGATGCAGGAGCACAGATTCACTATAGGCAGCAAAGGTTTCTTGGTGCCACGGAGAAGACTTGGGCAGGCAGCCTGGGCAGAGGTGTGCCCTCCAGCATTGCTGTGCTGCTGTTACTCTACCTTTGACTGCAATGGATGTGTGTAGTCAGCCAAGGGGAGAACTAGGAATAGGATTGACGTTCCGTGGGCAGCCCTGCTCCCTGTAATATGCATGCTTGGAAAAGCGGGAAGAATGTTATTTTCTGTTCTCTAAGTGGGTGTCATAAACCACAAAGACTAAAAAAGCAAATACTTAAACATCTTCAGTGAAACCTTTTCACAAACATGGAGTTCTGACCTGGACCTGTACATAGTTGAGTGTACTCAGATGAGAGACAAGCACTTCTGCCTCCTTGTGGGACCAGGCTTTTTGCCACCCCCCCAGCCCCGCCCCCCCAGCAGGAGCAGAAGAGCAGGTTTTGAAAAGGTAGAACATCTATGACTATAATTCTGGTTTGTAAATAAACCATCAAAGGGAACCTTTTGCAGGAGTGATTCTGCCAGGCTTAGCACAACACATGCTTTTGCATCAGACTCTTGCCAGGACTGTGGGCCTGAAATCCTTGATTACTATTGCTTGTTTTTCTTTTTCGCTTTCTATTTTGCTGACACCCTGAAGCTTTTGTTTTCTGAATTCCTTCTCCACTTTCTATGACTGATGATCACAGAAGATAGAGCAGCTTGGTTATTAACCACTTGTTTTCCTTGCACTGGAAATGCAATGTAAATATTTATCTTCTGGCCACTTCTCTTTTCATAATGTCATTCAAATTTTCCTCTGTTTAGGGTTCATTGTATGCTCAGGCAAGTTATATGCTAGATTGTAGGGGTCATCTCTCTGGACTTTAGTGGAGGATTGGTGATGGTGGAGCAGGCTGCTGACATTCCTAAAGAAATCCAGAGTTCCTTCCAGGTGATAGAGTTTAGTTCCATAGCAGTAACTAATCGGGAGAACTAGAGGAGCCACCTGGGGGTACATCAAATATATGAGTCCTAGAATATAAATCTGTATGAAGTGGCAAGAAATCAAGTGGTATAGACATGCAATACATCCAGTGACAGCATCAGGTAGATATTAGGTCTTGGCTGTTTGGTTGTCTTAGTTGCTGGATTATCCACTGGACAGTCAGCAGTTCGAACAAGTCTGGGTCTGGTCCACTTCAGTGCTTGCTGTGCTTTTCATGGGAGGGAGGGAGGAGTCACTGTTACTGAGATAACTAGACACCTCTTGTTCTCTCTGATAGTTTCCCTTCTAGGCCAGACCTTTCCTAAATACCAAAATACTCTTCCCTGTAACACTATATTGATAAAAACTTGCTCTGTTGAACAGCAAAGTACAAAGAATAGGTTCTGCTTTGTTATTTTCCTGTATGGTCATGAAGAGGGGATGTTGAAATTATCAAACCTTTTACTTTTAATCCAAAGCTTACCTTTGCTGATATTGTTATAATTCCTTCTCTTTCAACCACATGCCCCATTTTTCTTTCTTTCTTTTTTTTTTTTTAAATTATTTGGAGAAAAGCAGAGCTAAGACACGATTTAGGACTAGTCAAACCTCTGTGGCTTCCTTTTGCATAAAGAAGCTGAGTGCAAGATTCTGCGCAAACAGCTTTCTATTTATGTATATAAGCTACTTTATGGAGACCTCAATCCTGCAAAGAGCTCTGTGTATAACCCAATGAAGCACAGGATTTCTGCAGAGAGCAAAGCTTATAAATACAGTTTACAGACTTGCCTGCATTAGAAAACCATACTGCTTTAAACATACTGTTATAGTTTTAAGTGCTGAATCCTCTACAGGTATGGTTGTATAAGGTTGCTTTCTAAAGATGTGTTCAATTCTGTATTCACAGTGACATAATTATGCCAGAGAAAGTAATCTTTATACAAGTAAAACTGCGTCTTCATTAAACTTTTTATCAGTGTAACTTAATGGGTTTAAAAAAAATATGAAGAAACACAGAATGGAATACAGTCTCCTTAGTCAATGTTTTTGTCAGTAAAATCTATATATACATAGATGAGAACGAATACCAACAGTGCATATCACAGTTAATTCCCGAGCGTGTTACATTTCAGTATAGTAAAAGCAGTTGTTCAATGGGGTTTAGAAACGGAAGCTGATTAATTTTCACTTTTATAACTGTTTGTTCTATAATTTAATAGTTTTTATTGTTTTGCTTTAAAAAGTTTTCCAACAGCTCCAGGTACTTTTTGGTTTATTTAGTCCCCCAAACAGACATGGTAGGGCACAGTCTTTGCTGTTCTTAAATAAACACAGTGGTTACACCAACACTTTGCCTGCTTAACTTAGCATTCCCCAAAGTGCACGTTCTTCTAGTAACAAGGCTGTTGGGGAGATTACCCAAGTGATTGTTACCCCTCTGCGTGTTCGCATGCAGAATAATTAGTAGGCTTGTGAAAAGCTTCCTTGAAATGAAGTCTGCTTTCATACAGCATTTGCTCATAGGAAATCCCACTACTGAAAAATTGAGTTAACTTAATTCAAGTTTCAAAAGACATTGGACTCTTAATGAAACCAAGAATTGAACATTAAAATGGAATTTGGAAAGAGAGGTTAAGCTAAGTTTGTTTGCCTCTCAGCTGGTTCCTTGAGTTACTTCTGTGTTATCAGCAGAATATTGTATGAAAGATGTCCTGTAAATGGGAGCCATTCATTTCTGCTGGGGACTGCCGCATTGTACTGCTGTGTCAAGTTTCCAGATGTCACTGACTTCACAAAGCAGCACAGATGGAAACAAACAACAGCTCCCCTTTCCACCTTGTGCTGTTGCAGAATTTTGTTAGGTAAGTCATAGGTGACTGGAACACATTGGCAAGCGGGGAATAATCATTAATTATAGATTAATTGCACTCACAAATAGCAGCCAATTGCTAGTAGAATGGGTGACTTTTTATTCCTCAAGTTGTCAGTTAGTATATTTTTTGCATATTTTGCATGAACTGTGGCAGAAGTGTCTTTTCAGAACTGATCTACAAATGCAGTGTGTGGACAGAAAGATGAATATGTCTCAAGAGATTTCTAGACAAAGGGCCTTGGGTCAGGCTAATGGAGAAAGGATAGGATCGGCTCTAGCACACAGAGCTGGAATTGTGCAAGGTAGGGTGAAGGAAGTTCTGAATTTCTTTTGACTTTTAGTAAAAACTGAATCCCCAGAAAATTAGGCTACTCTTCAAAATACTCACTGAAATGAATAATAAAAATATACACTAGGGGAAGGTACGCTTCTTCCTACTTTATTTGACATATATTTTAAAACTTATTCTCTCTCTTCATCCTCCCCCTCTTTAGTTTGATTGCATAAATTTTATTTCAGAGGAAGTGGACTGTTAAGATGAATGTTGTTGGGGAGGGAGCACTAGTATTACCCTTAAGTTTTATGCGCCAATTACAAGCGCATCTATAATATGAAAAGAGGAGAGAGAGCTAGTAGACTGGAAGACCAGAACTGCTTTCAGATCAATAGATGAGCTGACATTGAGGATAGAGGACTGATAGAAGTAGTGGAAAGGATAGACATATTTGGCAGATTTCTGAAGACATTCAATAGCGACACTGAGATGGGGCTGATAAATCAATAGCTCTTTGGGCAGATTAGATTGATATTTTAAATGTATATGGAACTGTCCTAGCCAGGAAGACTGAACAACACTGAAGGAACAGATAAGCATAGAAACATTAATTCATATTTCTGTATCATTTTAGTGTGGTTTTTAAAGGAACTGTGTGGAACGTGAGGTTGTTTTCTTTTTTGCAGCTGGGAGGTTGTATCAGATGTAAGCTTGAATTGTGCTGTTACTCTGGAATTCCTCGGGCTGGTGTGGGTTAAGTTAGCAATAATGAATAAATTATTGTTGTAGTGAAAAAGCGTTCAACACAGAGGTGGTCAGTTAACAGCAGGACGGGACTGGGACAATTGTGCAATTCTACTGGGGGTGGAGTGGAAGTTGGCCCAGTCCCACCATGTATATTATCTGTGTGTGGGTGTTTTCAGGAGCATAAGGATGTAAAGGAAGGCATTATGGCAAACCTTCAAACCATGCCATCAACAAGACTTAGAATTATGCCTTATTGAAGACAAGGGGAGTTTTGTCAATTATTTCAATGGGAGAAAAACCGGCCCTTTGTACACAAAGCTTTGTACTATTTTTGATGAATCAGGCTGTTTCCTCATGCTACCAATTATATCAGCTGTCATAAATTAGAGACAAAAAAATATAAAGTGGTCTTAATCACCCTGGAATTCCTGGGGTGATTTGCAACTTTTGCTGTGTGCTGATCAGTGTTGAGCTCTCCCACAATGTCCCTCCATCTTCCCTAAAAACCTACTAGAAGTTCAACTTGAAAGGTTTTTGGTGAGTGATGCTATTGTTGTGTTCACCAGATGTTGTGAAGCTAAATTAAAGGAGAGCTTGTAGTAATGGAATTTCCTAGAAGTTTACAAGAGAATTCTTATGGTTGGAAAACTTAGACTATTTAATATATCTTTGCATAGAGGTATGAGCGGATGACTGCGCTGAATAAAGTAAATGTATAATGATGACAGAGGAAGGATGTCCTTGGTTTGCCTTCCCTTATTTTGAACTTGATGCAAACTGGATCAGCCTAAAGATAGATCAGCCATTCATCTGTCCAGGTTACATTAGCCAAAGTGGTTTGTCTGGTACCATTTCCCTTTCCAACACTCACTGGCCTGGCCTGGCCTGGCCTGTTCAACAAGGATCTGATACATGCTAAAATATTTTTAGAATAATTTTATTTAAAGAAAAATAAAAGATTGCTAAGAGGAAACCAATTCCGTGACAGCTAGGTTAGAGTGATCTTGTCTTTAACTGCAAATACCACTTATTATATTTGCATGTAAATAGATGCCAGATAACTGTGTCAGATGAAGAGAACATTTCAAAGTCATTTGCTTTCTGGAAAATAGAATAGCTCAGCAGGACTTGGAAGGCTCCTAACTTGAGATGTTTTACGTTCAGTGTTGATAAAATTGGTCTTTGCAAGTTTATAACTCCCCAAAGTTACCCTGAAAGATGGCTGCCTCTCTGCAAGGCCTCTTGCTGATTACTTTTAAATTGTGGCATGGGGTAGTTAAAAGGAATGGGGAAATGAGGCCTGACAACAGTGTAGGCCTACAAAAAGTGCTTATAGTGCTGACAGAATGGATTTCTTTACTTGAGAAATCAACGCGTTAGTAAAGAACCTGGAATATCACTTTCTCCACTAGATATTTGTGGTTGGACACTTGATCTTCCTCCTCTTGACACAAATACTTGCTTCTACTTACGTATACTGTGATTGCTCAAAGCATGATCATATACTACTATGAGGCAGGGCTCAGGACCAATTGATTACATGCCTAAGTTATTCTCCAGGCACCCTCAAAAATGGCTAGGCCAGCCAGGCAGTGCTGGCTCTGGTTTTGTTGGGTTATAGACCCTCCCTCTGCAATTGGCAGAGGGTCTGATCTTGTGCTCATAGAGGTCTGGGTGGAGGCTCAAATGGCTCTTACCTGCAAACTAGATGACTTTCAGTGCTGTGTAATGTGTGTTCTTTGGGCTCCCAGTGGGTTAAGCAATGGAGCAATCACTGCGATAGCTCACACCCAAACCAAAAAGCTCTGAGAGGAAGTGTTGGATTAGACCAGAATGTTTCCAGGCCAGAATATTAGTATGTGCAAGACAGCTGTTTTCCTGGTGATCCTGTCATTCCCAAGTGTGAAATATGAACCAACAACTGACTTCAGTCTTTCTGAAAACTGCAAAAAGTATCTAAAAGTTAGTGGCAAATGTGAACCTTCTACAAAAAAGTTTGGAACCAGACCCACTCAAATTAGGAAATTTTTTTTTTTAAAAAGTATGGTATCACTAAACATAGGTAAGTCTGGGCCCAAAGCACTAAAGTGCCTTAACCAGAGCAATTTGCATCACTCCAGGGCAGAGATGAAGTCAGGAGGATACTTTAAATGTATGCTGAATCATAATTTGTCTGGATTTCTTTTTAGCTTAACCTAGCCACTGAATTTTCTTAAGATTGATTTTGAAATTATTTCAGTATGTCAATATTTGCCCAAATTTTAATCCAAGTTTCATTTTAATTTAACTTTTGTCTAGGAACACGTGTATATGTACCTGTAGTATACGTGTATTCATGCTTGTGCATTTGTGTGCACATGACTGCATGAGTTTGACCTCAGATTTGGAAGACCTGAGTGTTGCTCTTGATTCTCCTCCCACTGTGTAGCTTTGCAAATGTTCTTGCCTTCTACATCCCCTCTTGCACTTCTCTCTTGCTTATGGAGGCCATAGCTTTTCGGGGTAAGCTTGCTTTGCTTTGCTTTTCCTGGGTAGTTTTATGGTGTATGCCAGGACACCATGTTGATGGAGATGGTGACTTTTGGCACCACCAAAATCTAGAGGAGGGGAGAAACTTTAGGGAGTGTTCAGCTGCAGGCTTATGTAATGAGTAGCAAACATAATACTATTTGTGAGCACTGGCATTTAAAATAACATCTCTATGGTTTAAACTGATGTCTAAGCCTGGACAGGCTAAATACACCCTTTGTGTGATGTTCCCTGGGCCTTGCATTTGACCATCTCTTCTGCAATTTAACCCCCAAAAGCCAAACTTTAGTTGGTGAACATGAATGGTCATACGTGCTATTCACCAAAGGTGCATGGACCCTGGGCATCACACCCTCCTGCGTCCTCTTCTCCCCACCTCAGTCCTGCAAGGCAGCCCAGCAGACATTGCTATCCATCACCTGGCCTAACAATGACAGGCAACTGTCTGCCAGCTTCGTATCAACTCAGCTGTATTGATATCTCGGACAATAGATGGACACGTTTGTCAAAATTCCCTGCAAATCTCTATTAATTGGAAAATGTGTTTCTTGTCCTCGAGTCCATGTGGCTATCGATGTCGGCTCACCATGCTGCTGTTCCCCAGGGAGACTGCAGCCAAGAGGAAACAGAACGGCTTCCAAAGAGCTCAGCAGCTGCACCCTGTCAGCCTGTTGAAGAGCAATCGCCCTTAACAATGGACTAAAACATTAGCGCTACTGTATAGACATCACAGGCTTACCCTCACTGAGCAGTATGTTTGTGTATTTAGTGGCTGCCACATACAGGACCTTACCCATCCATCAATATCATCACTTTTACGAGGGGAAAAAAAAAAGCAGCAGACATCTTCCAAATGGTTTCGCACTAAAAGGAAGCAGCAGACTTTGTGTTTGGTATGGCATGCTGGAGGCTCCCACGCTGGGCAGCACTTCTCCCTGTGGATGGGCAGGGTGAGTTGCCTTTGGGGCATAATGCCTTTGATTAAAATTGGCAATTCTGAATCTCCTGCTGGCCCCAAGGCAGCTTGGTGAAAAGTGACTTTTTGTGACAGCATGAGCGCAGAAGCCTGTCGTTCTGTTTCCAGCCTGTTATAGTGTCGATGCAAGTCTTGCTAAAAGTAGCTCTCCCAGTAATAGTTACAGTAAAATACCCTCTTGTCCTGGAACCTTAGCATTAATTAAATCAAAATAGATCAAGCAAAATCAAAGGTTTTCTTTTATTGATTAAACCACAGTTTATGTGGCAAATATCCTCTGTCTGTTTACAGAAAATGTTGGCTTCTGACTAATACAGCACTAACTGCAACCACAGGCTGTGCTGGAGCCCTTGAAACCAGATTGAATTCTTCCTGGGACAGCATTGCCCCACATCACTGCATCGCCTCCCTTACCTGCCTTCCTCTAGGCAGAGTTGAGGCAGGTTTAGCTGCAAAGTTGGGTCTTATTGGAAATGTAAAATGAATATCTAATAACAGGGCAATTTAACAGAGCGGTTCCAAATGGCTGAAAGCAGATTTGTATCAGCACATTGATTAGTTGCTGGAGACTTGCAGAATCTTGTATTTCTGATGGGCCCTGGCCAGAGGAGCTCTATCTGATGATATTACTCCCACTGAGTTTTACACCAATTTCTCTTTATTACTCCCATTTCCTCTCCAAGAAAATCTACACGTGTTAGGAGTTTGAGGCCTGTGGCACTGGCCCATCTGAAATCTCTAGCATTTGAGACATGTTATCTAGGAAATTCAGACTTAAGGAGGGCAAAGAAGATAGGCACGCAAACAGAGCTGAGAGAGGGAAATGGCACTTACCTGTTTTGATTTTGCTTGTGAAGCCCAGGCTTCATGAAGACAAAGATAAACCTAAAAATAGAGGGTAATTAGAGATGTCATCAAAATGAAAGGTGCAAGTATCAGTGGAGACCCTCTAGAGCCCTCAGATGAATTTCTCTGTGTATGGAAGTACTGGAGTGGAAACAGCAGGCACAGCTAATAGTTCACTGTAAATTATTATTTGTAAAGATCAGAGTATATAGTTGGAAAAGAGAGGATTTCAGAAGTCAGAAGAATAATAGGATCTGCAGTGAAAGCAGGGAAAGATCATTTGACTTAGGCTAATTCTAGTCAAGAGTGAGGACTGAAAGAGCAGAAGAAAATGCAGGTCAGCACTCAGATACAGAAAGAGACTTGGGCTCCCCAGTGGATGGAGTGGTTGTTTCTAGCCTACATTGATCTCAGAAGTTTGCTTCTTTGTTTGAACTGTTCAGACTGTGGATCTGGCTGAAGCTTTATAAAGCTCTGGTGCAAACCAGCTGAATCCAGCCTCAGACTAAAACAAAGTTCTTACAGGTATTTTAATCCTCCAGGAGCTAATGAATTATCTGATATGAAGTAGGAAAATAAACAAGTTTTCAGACTTTATCAACACTTAGATGAGCACCTAAAACCACTTTGAAACACAAATACCCTGCCCATCTCAAGGAGACTAAATACGTCACATGGTGATAGAACATGGCCAAAGACGTTGTACAGAAGTCTTGAGGTATTGGGTAAAGCAAGGAGTGGGAATGCAAAACTACAGGTTCTGTTGGATAACCTTTGCTAACGTAATCATACATGCATATTGAAGCATGAGGGCAAAACCATTGCTTTTCCTTGCAGTTAAAGCTAAAGACCATATTTTTCAAGCTCTTAAGGCTTCTCTTCAGTCTTGATGTGAGTGCAGACACCTGAACTTCCTGTAAGTTGAGACATGCAAGACTGTGTGCTGGGTTAAATCACATGGCAGGAATGGCTATCTGCTTTACTGGGCTTTGTGGTAGGTTTGGGCTTCAACTCTGCATTGCAGCTGGGCAAGTACCTTCAAGCAGTGTCCTTTGAGCATCATCGCTCCTGCTGTGCAGTACCATTGCACTTCCCTCCCTGACTCAGCTGCTCAGCAGATCATAGCTCAGCTGCATCTGACATGTGGGGTGATAGAGCAGGAAAAAGATTATAACGCAGCTCTGGGAATTCATGAGATGGTGGTACCTCTGTGGAGAGTGATGGTCTCCAGATGTCATAGACAGCTTTGAAAATCTCAACCTCTGCAATGCTAGAATTCAGATCATAAAATAATTTTCATTCAAGTCCCCCCTTCCACCCCCAACTCTCCCCCTTAACCCCCCATGCTTAGTGTGCTGAAATCTTGGACCAAGCTGTATGGAGCAGATTGTCATTTTGTGTGGGGGATGCCTAATATAATGGGGTCCTTAGTTCCTGGTAGTGTCGTGGGGGTAAGAAATAATTACAGTAAGTAACCTGAGCTTTCTAATATGGTGGCTTTGATTTTGTATTGTAGTTAACTTGGTCTTTCTCATCAATACCCTTAATATTTCAGGTTAATAATCTATCCCTCAGATGCTGGGTAAAACTTGGATAAGAAAGAAAAAAAAGATCTGAAAGTTGACACAAAATTTTTACTGTGAACTTCTTTGACCTTTGAAAAAGAGATTCATAAATTTTCTAAAAAATATTTTCCATTTTTAGTCCGCTCACTTCCTGGTTATGCCTGGGAACAAGAAGCAGGATGCATCATAAATCTTGTGAAAAAGCCTGTTCTGGCAAGTTTCCTAGCCCAGCTTTGCTGATCATTGAGTTTTGGATCATTTGGATAAACTTCATGTAAGTAGCCAAGCTCATGTGCTTCTCCAAGCCATTTGCAAACTCCAAATCCCATGAAGCCAACTCATTGCTTAGTCTAGGCAGCCTGAACTCTGCCCTTTCCTGCCCAGCTTTTTTTCAGATATAAAGCACAGTTTTAGAGCTGCTTTGTTTTTTTGGATGAACTTGGTGCTAATGTGACTTTCAGTTTTACAGCCAAGTATAACAAAAGTAGGCGTCATGCAACAAACCTTCACACTGCTTTGCTAATACATCCTAATCCTGTCTGGTGATACCTTGTGCTGTTCAGAGGTTGAATTAATCCTGAGCAGAGTTTACCAGTTACACTGAAACACCCTAAAACTGCTGCGTAGCTTTCCTAGGCTTAGCTTGAAGTTAACAAGTTGTTCCCCATGCAACAGAGAAAAGCAGCTTTGAACCCCAAAGAGGGAAGCAACTCATGAAAAATTACTTGGGAATAGATTTTCAAATTCATTCACTTCTCATCTAATAGTGGCACAAGGCTCTGTGATAAGCACAGTAAGGTAAGTTAGCGTGGCAGGCAACAAGCAAACACATTGCTCAGGGCTGTGCGTACAGGTACATGTACAGTCGATATCCCCAGATGTCTGCTTAGCAATGCTAATAGGGTGCTAGTATTCTTTCAGGCATTAGGTCCATTTTAGTCCAGGAGAAATATGGTATTTGATGAGGGCAGTACAGCATTCCCTGACAAAGGGGTCTACTGCCTGTCACACCTTGACTTGTTGAGTGCTAACACAGCCTGGGGGATCACAAAGCTGTCATTACAAATCATTAGCATGAGAAAAGGAGCACTCCTCATGTTTTGGCATGTCACACCCAAGTGACAGGGAGCACAAATACAGTCAGGCACACAGAACAGTGCAAGTCAACGTCGGCTTTGACAATGTTGGGCACCAAGGCTGTCACTCCTTTGACACAGCCCCTCCTTCCCTCTACCCACGCTGCCATTTGCAACGGCAGCTCGCCCACTGCTTTTATTTCTGCACAATGTGTCAATAATTACTTGTCAGGCCTCTGCTTATAGACCTGGGATGGTGAATAAACGCTTATTATGCCTGAAAAACGTTGCAAGCTTTACCATAAATCTTGTGTTACAAATGCACACAATAGGGGCTATTGACACAGAGGCAAACACTCACATTAACATGTAAAGTCATGCTGCCGAGAATAGAGTTTGACAAACTAACTTGCAGCAAAGGAGTTTGTTGACCTTTTCTTTGCCTTCCTGGCAACCGGACTGGGCTTGTGTATATTAAAAAGCCAGATGAATGGGAGATGAGAAGAGATACTAAACATCTTCCTGTTAGGGCTGCTGGAGTGAGGATGCTCTACATCTGAGAGCACTTCGGAAATGGTATTATCAGATATCATCCTTCAAATATACAGGAGCTAACCAAGCGTTCAAAAGCTAAAGTTGACTATATTTGAATTCAGCAACATGTAGACTTCAGCCTGTGCCTGTTTACCCAGTAGAGACCCTAACTGAAACATTATATTGGACAGGCAGCTATTCGTGGCTTGCCCCTGCAAATAGCATCTCTTCAACTGCTTTATCTCCTCGGGTTTCAGATTGCTTCTTGCAATGGATTGGAGGTTCGATTTTGATGTACTGGAATAAATTGTACAGAAGGTATTTATGTCAAAGGTGCAGGTGTCATAAACTGAGCTCAAAATAAGAATGTTTAAAAGAAACTTTACAGAAGTAATAATTAGGGCTTGAATTTAAATACCTAACTGAAGACTCATAACTGACGGGGTTTTTTTTAAGCACACAGGGACCTTCCCTCTCTGTGCCATTAGGAGGGAAGGGTGAACTTCTCTACAGCATGGTTCTACCTGTAGGTAATCTGAACTACTTCCTGTAACATTTTATTGGTTTCCATTGGTTTCATTTTATTTCTACGGGTTCTGATGGTTTTCTTTCTTTATCTATTTTATCTTTGAAATGTTCTTGTTTAGTTTATGCCTTTTTGTTCCTGCATCAAGTGCTTGAAGTTATCGCATACTTGTTTAACCCTTTCGCGTTCTCAATATTCTTCCCCTTACAGCTGTTTTCTATCTTTTAATATCTCCTTCTACTTACTTTTTTATTTATTTTGGCAATGAAAGTTCAATTTCATTTTTATTAGCCAATTTCCCATAAGCTTTCAGTCCTAGATATCCTATCTGGATCTAGTGATCCAGAATTTGTGTTTTCAAGTTCTAGAAAAGAATATTTTAAAAGAAATGCTGCTTAAACCACAATGTTATTGAGAAAATAGGAACACCTTTCTTTTGGATATAGCCTTTACAAAAGACAACTTCTTTTAAGAAAACAGGATTTCTTTTGCTTTTAATAAAACCTGAAGTGTGGAATGTATTTGACCTAAACTCTTTAAGCAATCCAAAAACACTTTGGCAAATAAAGTTTACATTGTATATGTAAACTAGTGATTTACATGCGTGTTCTGGTACCTAGATGAATGTGTAAAGCCCTATGTACCAACCACAATCAAAATTCCACGAGAGTTTATATGCACATGCGTATCTATAGAGTATTCAGTTTACCTTGTAAAGTCAGTCTGGTGTTAAGATAATCTCTGGATGAAACACATGGCCTGGATTCATCCCACCTGATTTGAGCTCTGGTTCCACAATAGTTTAAACCAGTCTCAGTCTGTGCGGCTGTTGTCCTGCTCCCCCCCTCCTTGCACACGTGTGCACACGCGCATGCACACAGCCCTGGGCGCTCTCCTCCCTTGTATCAGGTCAAGTGCTTGGTGAGTTGCTTCAGGGAGCTAAGCTGGCAGCAAACTATTGGCTATTTTTATATGATTAATTTTCTTTTAGTTTAGCTCCTTGAATTGGTTCACTGCAAATTCAGACAAGCACAAGGGAAGGGTCATGAACACAGCAGTGGGAGGGAGGCAGGGAGTGAGGAGAGTTTTAGCTTTTGCAGAACCACACCTTTAGGCACTAAATAATTCATCTGAAGTAGAAGGCTAATTATCCTTGTCCATATCTTTCTACACTCAGTAAAGGCAAAAAGCCACCATCAGAAGGCTTTTCAGATCCTAGGTTTCCCTGAGATCTCTCTACTAACAGTCCTTCATTCTGGTGGGATTTGACATAATGAATTTTCATCACTGTTATCTTAAACAGACCCTGTCAGCTTTGTTTTAAGTTATGCTGATCTCAGTTTGGGATAAATGCATTGATTGCAAATGTTTTATCACTGTAAATGAGATTACTGGATTGCCCTGTTGCTGTTTAGCAGTGAACTAGGAAAGTCACCTCTTCTTGCTTGTGAGGAGGAGGGATTTTTCACTTTTTATTCTTCTGCTTTCTCTGTCTCATGAGAGCATCTAATAGTCTCAATATCGTGTCCTGGGGCCATGCTGAGCTGACCTAAATTCTACCCAGAGCCCTGAACCTAATGTTTTCTAATGGCTAGGTTTCTCTTATGGCCTGGGGCTAAAGCACACAGAGAGAGGTGTAGCCAGACCAGTAAATTGATAAAATTACTTCTGTTAAATCTGTTTATATAGGAAAGGAGGTGGAGTTCCTGGTATTTCTTCTTCCATACCTTTTTGGTGCCCTCCTCTTCCAGGAAAAGGTCTAAAAAGCTGAATTCCCAAATAAATAAATTGGGCTTTTTCCTTCTGAGCTCTGCAGAAACTCAGAAGGATGAAGACTGTAACAGGAACTTGTAGCTCAGAGAAGTTGGCTGTGTTCAAGAGGTCCTTTTTGCTTTAGAAAGAAAAGACTTAGAAAGTCTGTTCTATTTTCTAGGAAGAGTGTCTTTCTGAAACACTTATAAAGAATACTGCATATGCTTAGTATTGTAATGTTTATGGCTTTTTCCTTTAATCCAGTGCACAGGAGTCCCTTTAGTCTTCAAAACAGTGAATGAGGTATAAAAGATAATAAATCCAGCTGTGCTACTTCATAATCTTGTTTATAGAGCATTATACTAAATTAAAGCATGTCTGTGTTCCATGAATCCGCACAAGTGATAGGCGTCTCACCCTCCTCTCTTTGTTAGTGAATGTTTCAAACTGCTTATCTGCATTCCAGTAAACCTCTTTGTTCTTTTTGTCCCCACTGTGCCCAGTCTCAAACTTTATGGAAAACTGAGAAAATCTTAATAGCTGAATTCTTTTTTCATAGATAGTTAAGATACTGCATCCTTTCCCTTGATCGCAGAAGGAGCCCTGGAGTGGAGCATTGAAGCAGTTTAACTGAGTTTTGCTTTCAACATTAAGGACAGGGAGGGAACGGGGTTGGATTTAACTGTAATTGCAGGAGGAACTTTGAGAGACAGAACTTAATGAGGAGCACTGGCACTTGGCCTGGAAGATAAAACTAAGCCCGTCTCTTAAATAAATAAATAGTCACATAGGTTTTTCTCAAATACAAGTGGGCAGGAATTTAGTCTCACATGCAAAAGTTTCCAACTGAATGGCCTCCAATTCTTGGGCTCTGCAAATGTTATATCTCTGCCAGAGGTATCAAGATCTTGACAATTTAAACTGGAAGGCTTTTATTCTCTACCTTTTTTCCATGTGGCTACTTCCAAAGTTAATCTGGTATCATTAGGGAAATTAGAAGAAACAAAGAGCTAGTCAATTTGGTTTTTGTTTTTACTTTTTTTATTCTGCAGTTTCTGACTTTTGAGTTGATTGCAGGTTTGTTTCAGGGCTGTGTTCTGTAACAGAAAACCTATGCTTATAGTTCTGCAAACAGAGCCTGTGCTACAATACTGACATCTGCTAACAGAGACATGATGGGCAGAGATGGGCTGGTTTGTGATTTTTGGCCAACTTAGCTATTCCAACAAGAGTCACTAGTGTAAGAGTAGTTGTACTGACAAAACTTCCAGATTGTAATTTTGTCACTGCTTATATGACATGACCTTTTCCACCCAAAATAAACATAGTACAAAAAGCTAAATAGTTGCCTAATAGCCACTGTCTCCTATACAGGCTCCTGAGATTTTCATGTGAATTTGTGGGTGGAAAACAGGCACGGGACTAGTGCTGGTAAATCTCTGTGTATAGTTGCGTGCTTTGTTTATGGCCCCATTAAAAGTCCTTTGAAACTATTATACTTCTGAGTTGAATCTTGGCATTCTCTTTACATACAAGTCTCCTGAGGTCCCCTGGTATGCAGTTTGTAAGGGTCTCTGGGGAAACCTAGGGGCTAATCCTCTTCTTTGCTTAACCTTAAAGATTAACAAAAGAGGGACAGCAGAAGGAAAAATCTGTCTCTGGAGATAATATGATCTAAGGTCTATATGCAGCTCCTCAGAAAAATTCTGTGCTGGTATTGGTGTTCAAAATCTGCTTTTAAAACAGAACTTAAACATTTAGTCATTCATCTTGGCCTGGCTTCAGGTTTTTAAATCTCTGAAAAGTACAGTTTTTAAGAAGTATGTAATTTTTGTCTTAAAAATGACAACTACTGAAGTCAAGGTTTCTATGCTCGAATTATTAAGAGATGCTTTTTTTCTAGGGCATCTCAGCATAGCTATAAAATGTTACCTTGTCATTAGACCTGACCTTCCAGATCTGAGGCTAATATTCCTTGATGGAAGATACTGAGATGGAGCAAAATAACATTTATTGATAGAATCCCAATAACAAATTTTATCTGTGGAGAGACTGGCATTTCTTTTTTGAAATACTGAAGTGAAATGCTTCATCAGGCTACTGAATGGTGTGGAAGCAGTTTTCCTCTAAAACCTATTAGTAGTTCTTGAGGGCTCCTAGGCATCAAAGACACAAGGAAGTACTTTGGTTGAAGACAGTGATTTGGGGGTAGCTGAATTATCTAATGGTTTTTATGTGGTCTGGTTTCATTGACTCTAGAATTTTGATTTGCAGTGATTTGTTCATCTCTTCTGCTACCCCAGCCTCATGATGACAGGTTGCCCATTTAAAAATTTCAGATCCATGTCTAGAGTGGTGTTTATATGTACCACAAAGATGAGGGATTTGGTTGAGATACTTTGGAAGGTGCCCATGGACAATGCTAATCTCATGCCAAAGTGTGCAAGTATCTCCCTATAAATTCAGGAAAATACTTCAGGACTTGAGGGACAGGCATCCATTGTATATACCAATGGATAGTACTTGGCCTTGTTTGCTCCCAGCAACTGATCAGGAGTTTCTGTATGAATTAAAGCAGATGATTGATAAAGTGCAAGATGTAGAGGAAAAAAACCCTCTGCTTATTTTTCATAAGCATTACCATGAGTCAGCGGCACATGACTGTGTCCTTCAAGGTTACATCTGCAGGAGAGGACAAGTAGAACAGTCTGTCGTGTTGTGCACGAGAGCACGCTTTCAGCAAATTCCCTGCCCTTATCTCGGGTTGTTTATGGCTCCTCTGGGAGGATTATGACCTTCTATCTCCTTTCCACAGAGGGTGGATTTTGTTTTGAAAACATCCTTTTCTAGAGAAGTGTCATAGCTAGTTGGAGTCAATTTTATCAACCTTACTTCTGAAAATCTAGTACCAGCGGACTTTTGTTTTTAACTTATAATGGTAACAAATCCAATAACTATGGAGTGCATTAATGTCTCTGCTGCTGCAATTTTATATATTTTGCTGTTTGTTTTCTGAATTTATTTGTCTGAATTGGATCTAACCACTGAGAAACTGAAAACCTCAAGTTTAAGTGCAGACTACTATAAACTACTGTTTTTCAGGCTCTTGTACTGACATACCATTGCTGCAGGGCAAATGTATGTGTGGTTACTCCAGATTATAGTTCTGTCCTTCTAACTGTTGAGGGTAAAATATATAGTTTTAACTAGTTTGTGCATACCAAACCCAATTCCTATGATTTCTATTAGGAGTGGAAGCTATATTCTTTTTCGGAGAAAGTTGTCTGCCATTGCTTTCTCTCTGCAAAATAATCTTTCCAACAGAATGCTTTTATCTCAGCCTCTTCCCATGCTGAGCTTCCAGCATCTGTCTTTCAAGAATGGTCCTTACATTTTATTACAGCTCCTTAGGCATTCTGGTACTGAAATGGAACACAGAAGCACCTCACTATAACATGGTTTCTTTCTTTCTTCCTTTTTTTTTTTTTTTTTAAGACTGGCCTTCTGAGCCTTCTGACGTCTGAAATGCAACTTCCATCTGAAATGCAACTTCCGTCGCTTGCTTTGACAGTTGGTCTGCACATTCCACTGTTTTCCAGTAGCAGGCGATTATTTTCAATGACTCATCCTTGGCCTTTACGTTTATAATCATTTGGTGATGTCAGCTTGAATTTTTTCTGAGGGAAAAAGGTCTTTAGCCCATGTCTCCTAGCTCACGGGTAAGTGCTTCTGCCTCTAGACCATTACACAAAAATATGCTATTGCTGTTATAATGTGTCCTCCTCCCCATGCCGTGTTTTTCATTGAACAGAGCTGTAGTTGTTGCTTTGCACTAAACACAATGCTATTGGTACCTATTTAAGAATGCTCAGGGAACAATTACTGTATAGGGCTTCTCGTGCTTCGGGACAGAGATACCTAGTAGCAGGTCCTGAACTACCCAGGTAAGATTAGTAAGTTGCAAAATGTAAGTGCATAAATGTAACTTGTATAGATTGCCCTTTCAGCTAAATGCCTAAATTCCACTGCAAGTGAAATAAATAATGATTCTCCAATTTTTCACTCTCTTTTGAATAACCAGTTCAGTAGGTTAGGAGAAAAAAACCGTGATAGGTCCCAATTTTAGTGAGGCTTTTGACAGTGTTATCTTGTAGATGAAGGAGGGAAGTGTCAAGATTAAGTGACCATACAGTAGGTACGTGGCTGGTGGCAGGGGGATGGGGATGGACATTAAATTAATGATTAAAAAAGGTGTGATGTCAGACTTGGAGGGCATATCAAAGGAGTAGTTTTGTAGCTGTCTGTGCTTGGCTCACATATGGTCAACATTGTTATTGGTATCTTGGATCATGTATTTAAAAGATGAAGTACAAGATTTGCAAAGAAAAGTGAGCTGGGAAGGGCTGCAGATGTCCTTTACCATGTTGCTGGAATTCAAAACTTTCTGATACATAGAAGAAACAGTTAAAACTAAGACACCTAAATTCAGTAAAGCCAAATGCCAAGTGTCACACTGAAAGCAGAGAAATGCATGATTACCTGGCAAGTCAGTGGAAGTGCAGAAAAGGATGTGGAATTTGTAAAAGTTTTCAGACTGAAGATGAGTCAAGTATGGTGTGGTTGCAAAAAAGACATCTTATTCTGGTACATATTTGCAAGAGTACCATATGTGGAACTTAGGAGGTGGTTACTTTTGCTGTATGTAAGAAGTTCTTATAAAGAAAACACTGACATTTTTCTCCATGTCAGATGGAATAAGTAAAAAAGTAATTGGATTAAATTACTGCAAAGTTGCAAGTTGATTTATGTAAGGTATTAGGAAAAATTAAATGATGAAAGTTATGAAGCACTGAAAGTTGTATCCAAGGAGGCTAAGAATTTCCTTCACTGTACATTTTTAGCAACAAATTAGATTGAAATCAATCAGGAGCGGTCTTGAAATATTTATCCAACTGTTGTGCAAGTGGAAGAACTTGCTGACCTTTTGAATCTTCCTTTTCTATGATAATCTGTCTCAAAAATCAATTCCTGCTATTTTGCCTACAAGAAATTCAGCTTCTAAAATTCTCATGTGCGTAAACCTGGTTTTGTGACTGTTTTCCACTTTGTTTTTTTCTCTTACATGTTTTGTTTGATTTTGCCTCACACTTGTGAATGTGTGTTGGCTTTAAGACATGCACAGAGCTGGATGGAGAATGATGTTTTCCTATATTGAAAATATTGAGATTTCTAGAGCATTTTTATCTACTTACAAAGAAAGAAAAGTATGTTTTTCAAACAAACTTCATAAGATTTGGGAAAGGTCAGTGTAAAATTTTAATTTTGGTATGTTTGGCATATTTTGATGCCTATCATTAATAACACACGAGAGAGAGATGTGGAATTAAGAATGTTCAGAATCATTCATTCTGAACAAATACAACAAACCTGCTAGTTAACGCAATGCTAATAAGTGCTTGGATGACAGACATAAGTGTGAGAGTTGGGGTTTGAGCACACAGTTGGCATGTAGCAGCACAGAAAACCACTTCAGGCCGTGCTGGTCTTCGTGCCAGTGCCCATGCTTTTGATGTGGCTGCCACATGTGCACGGCCTTGCCAGGACAAAATTAGGCAAACATTTCATTAGAAAGAAAATTGTCAACCACTACTTTTACGTGCTTCCAAGAACGAATCCTTCCCTCCACCCCACCCCCACTCCCAATACTGTTATTTCTGGGGAGGAAAGCTTTCTGCATAGAAATCTAATTTTTTGATTGTATGAATAACTAGAACTGGCCAGATACAGAATTTGCCACCTTGATGGTAGCAGCACTGATAGCAAGGCTAGGACTTGTTTTGACTCCAGTGATAGTTTTGGGTGCTCATTTTCTGGGATGTTAGACAGGTGTCTCGGTTAACATTGTCAGAGCTCAGGGTAGCTACAGAGATGACAGTAGGAAGAAAAAATAAATCAGTTAATGAAGTTGTGCAAGTCATTGCTGGGTATCCATGTTAGAATAACGCTTTCTCACCTTTCTAGCAGGATACGTGACCTCATATGCCCACAGGAGACTATCTGTTGGATTTGTTCCATTTTGTGTAATTTTGAAATTCATGAAGTTCATTGGAAGGATTAATTATGTATAAGGCATGTGTCTGCATGTTCTTTTCATCTCTGAATGTTACCCTGCATGCAGTTATTAGGGGCCTGATTGGACTGAACATTTTGACAAGAATTCAGTGACAAAAGGGGCCCATTAGTCTTTGAAGTCATGGGCCAAGGAAAAGGAATGCAAGTCACATCAGTAATGACCTCATTTAACTTGTGACAGAGTACAAGATAATCATGAAAGGTCATTGTAATATAACTGCATTTTACTCTATATGCTGCACTGCTCATGTTTCAGCCAGTCTGTATTGCAGTTTTAATGAATGCTGAAATCCTCTTATGTTCAAATACAGGAAGGATGGACAGAACAAGACAACAAAAACTGGAAAGATCCTTCCCTCTGTCATATACTTAAAAGTGAATTAGCAAAGAGCTAGAAACAATGAAAGACTTTTTATCTACTGTGAGTTTTTCATGGAAAATTTAATTTTTTACTAAAGGAATGATCTTGTTAAAAGAAAAAAAAAGTTTTCATAGAAAATGATGTCTTTTCATCATAGCTACAAAGCAAAAAGTTTTCTCTTTTCAGTCAAAACTGAAAAGCTGTAGGGACAAACAGTCTATTCAAAATTGTTAGGGAAAAAAAAATATAGTCTGCATTAATAGAAAATTTCTGTGAACCTCTAATGCAATTATCCAGCTAGTTTTATAAGCAGCAGGCAAAGAGTGTTCAGTGGCCAGCTTTGGAAATCCATCTCCTTTCTCCGTAACAGTTACACCAAAAGTAACAAAACTTTTGGGAAAGAAAAGAAAATAAGCAAATCAAAACCAATTCCATTGCCTATTTCATACTCATTCCTTACATTTTGCCCTCTTATGACCCTGTACACTTTTAGATTTTGGAACAGATTTATATAAAAGTACAGAAGTACCATAAACCAGACAATTCTCCTAGTATTTTTGTCCTGGTGGGAGTCAGGAATTACAGGAAATCTCTTGGAAAAAACTGGCACTCAGAGGAAGCAACTCTACATGCAGTCCTCAGAGATTTGAGTATTTTACAAAGGGCTTGGGTCAACATAAAACTTCCATGTTACTAGTGTGGATCAGCTTTTGTGTATTGACACTGTAGGCAGTTTCCATTAGATGTCCATAGGCTGTCTTTCTTTCTTCTGTTTTGCTGCTTAGCTGTGTCTTTTCAACAGTTAACTTTGATGGTTTCAGCAGTTTCCACCTGAGGTTTGCAGAGATCTCCATTTAGCATGAACTGTCATCCATATGGACAGACTTCTACTTCATCAAATTTTTGGAATAAAGAATATTTTGCCATCAGCACAAGAAAGGATGATATTTCCTTTGTTTAGCCCTTGTTGGGAATGTTTTGAACGGATGCAGCCCACAAGGGCCTGATTTCCAAAACCAGCTCTAGATTGTGCCATCAGCTTATTTCCCTCCTGTACAAAATTGGCTTTGTGTTTGTGTTTTAAGTAGCAAACCATCTAACAGCCAAGGTTGCAGGCACAGTCTGTTATGTGTGGACCTCGTTACAGGGGATGGCAAATCTACATCTATGCGGACCTGGGGTTCATCAGAATTGAGATACCTCCACATCGTGTCTCAGAACTAAAGTAACCCTATAAGAAATATGTAAACCCTCCCATTATGCACAAAGTATACCAAGTTTAAGATACCAGTGAAGCAGGAGATAAGTATGATGTAAAGTCTTGTTTATGCCTTATGCACAGCAAAGTTATTTGGAAATACACATGCTTTTCTGATTTCTTCATACTGCTTGGTATTGTGTAAGTACCAATGACAGTAACCACCATGTGCTCAATGTTCTTCATTGATCACATCAACACTGTATGAGTTTCCATGCAGTGGTGACTAAACTTTGTGCATCCTGCTTTGGGATGCATTGATTGTATAGTAAAACACGGTATGGATTTTTCAGGCTAATTCCTTCTGCTGGTACTTCACAGTCCTTGTCAAGGGTTTTTGAAGGGATATTTCTCATCCACACTCCTGAAGTGTTGAGCAATGCTACAAATTTTAATTCCACAGGTCTGCTTGAATATCCAAACAGTTGACTCTTATTTCACAATAGCTGGATGTTTGAAAACATTCAAGTGTGTAGAAATACTGTTATACTAATTTAAATGTCCCACAGTCAAGCCTTGCAGTTGTTTTCTTGCAACACGTGTCTCTTACTGGAAACAAAACAAGTGGGGCTAGTGGAAAGCATGTGACTATTCATTATTTACATCCCCTTTCCACCCCCACCAGCCAACGCAGTTTGAACATGAAAGTCACTGGAGAACAGCAGCCTATAAATATTCAGACAAATCCAGGCAGGGCAAAAGCGTTGCAAAAACCTTTGACTAACAGTTCACAGACCCTGAGAGTTCGGACTAACCACTGCTGGCCAGGGACACAGGCTGAATTCAAACAAAGACTGATTGTAATTTTGTGGTTGGACATGAATGTTTTGCACAACACTGATTGAGGCCACTTTGAAAACTGGGCCAGGGTTGTAAAATAACCTATTTACTGCAGTGTGCATTGTATTTGAAAACACAATGAAGCCTTGTAGATTCTAGCTGGGCTTGGTAGAGACCTTACAGCTGAAAAAAGCTCTTCTGGCTATGAGGAGCCTTGTGGGACCTTGCCTATTTTATCTGTTGCCTTTGATTAGGTGAGGTAAAGTGATTTAAACACAAAGCAAGGAATTGGGTATTTTTAACTTCTAATTCCAGTTTTCCCATTGATTTTTCTGTTTGACCTTTGGCAAGTCACTCAACCCGTTGGCCCTTTGATTTCTTACCTAAAGAACTGGCATAAGGCTCTGCTACTCAGACAGCTTGGTGTGATGACTAATGAATTAATGTTAATGAATTAATAATCGTAAAGCCTGTAGTACATGAAAAGCCTTGTGTTAGTGGTAAATGATATAGGAGTCTCACGAGCGTGTACAGCATTGTCTGTGTATGACAAAGTCACCTCGCATTGATTTACTCTGGAACCTCAGTTGAACCCAAGCTTGAGCTTGGGGATTGAACTTGTGACCCATGGCACTGGCGGTATGATGACATTCTGCCTGAGGCAGGATGCTAGGAACTGGAGTCTTAAAAGTAAGTAGGTGTTGAAAGATGCAGATTGGCTCTTTCTGAGCTTTGCACAAGGGCATAAGTGCCTGAAGTCCATTGATCTTTGTGGAGCTCCCTCAGAGCCTGTCTATAAGCAGCATGGTCAGATAGCCGACTGCACCTGAAATGAGATGAAACCCTTGTTCTCCTCTGTGGTGCATTCTGAGGAAACTCAGGCATCACAAGGACAGTTCCTGGTCTAGCTAAGGGAGTGGCGGATCAAAGGCATATACTTGCTCCTCATGGGAGGAAGGTGTAACGTGCCTGCCCAGGCTCCCTCCAGTGCAGCAAGGAGTAAGTGGCTTTGCTTGACTACCTGAAGTTGTTGATCAGTCTTTTCATTAGATGGTTTATTTTGTTACTTCCATCCTTTTGGTTGTGTCTTGCATGGCAGATCTAAGTACCTGCAGGCCCTGGAAATGCGAGTGGTTCGAGATCTGAAAGAAGTGTTGTCTGTAGAGATTGAGCCTTAGCTGAGGACCTGGCCCTCCTTGTCACCCTACTAAGACTTGGCTTTGTGGCAAGCTGAGCGATCCATGGCTTTCGGTAGTTAGCATGTAGTAGGCTCCCTTATCCCTTTTCCAGTCATTTTGGGGTTTGAGAGAGAACCTGATTAAAATACTTGCTTTGGTAAAAAAAGCAGGTCTTGTCTAAATTCCAATAGCAAAGGCAAAAATGGGGGGGAATAGACAGGTATTGTAGATAATTTACTATAACAAATTTGCTTTCAGATGTAACTTTGGCTTCTTTCTCACCTGTTTAGGGCCTGACTGCTACAAATCTACTCTGCATGATCTGCCTCCTTATATTTATATGTCGTCTGTGTGACTTCCACACAGAACAAGCCATGATAGAAATCTTTCATTTAATTAAAATTGATTTTAAAATTCCCTTGATCAATAATGAGTTAAAATTCATCCCAGCAGTGATGGGAAGAGCAAACCTTCTAAGAAAAGCTTTCAGGCCAGTGGTTTTGGCTTTAGAGACTGGGTCTTGCCTGAAATTATCCCTTTCTTGGCTCCAGGCTCCGTGGTGCTTGGCACATTATGGTTTACCCTATAGCCCAGCTTCTCAACCACCCATATGAAAAGCCGAGACATTCAGACTAAAGATCTCTTTCTTCTTCTGCCTTTTTCAGTATAGATGCTTTAAACATCAAACTATAACATCTATTGGCGTCAGGTTGGTAGTGCCTACTAGGCTTCAAAATGAAATTAGTATTTTGTGGAAAGTGACCCAATATTTCTTCTTTGATTCCTACACTATAGCTTATCTAAACCTTTTGAAGTGCTCATTCAGATGGCAAAATGGGCTAAGTTATTACTAAAGTGATATTTAACAGCTAAGTTTAAAAGATTGCAAAAGGGTCCCTCTACATTTAAGTTTTATTCCCCTGCAGAAGAAAGACCCACAGCAAATATGTATAATATAATGGAACACAGTTTATGTAACCTTTCCTAGCAGAAATTTGGGAGATTAATGGAGACTGGCTTCAAGTAACAGTAATATTCTGTTGTTCACAGTCCTGGGTGCTTCCTAATTAATTGTCTCAAGGCTTCACTGAGAGGTACTTTACCAAAAATGCTGTGATCAAGGAAAATTAAGAGGCCGGAGTACTCACTTGGTGCTGCTTCTCTCCTGAGAGTTACTCATTTGGTCCCATACCATCATGTGATGAGAACTTTGTTCTTGATCAGGCAACTGGATCACCCTGCTTGACTTCCTTTGAAGCAATATTGACCTGTAATAACATATTAACATAGAGGATCCAATAGCAGTCCGATAGCAGGATTGGGGCTCATTAGCTCTGGACTAGAATAAATGCAGAACGTAGCACCAGAGTGGTTTAAATAAAACAAAAAAAAAAAACCAAACAACCAAACAAAAAACCTCCACTATGTAATTAATATGTAAATAACAGCAGTTTACATAATTTCATATAGAGTGAAACTGGGGTGCTATAAGGTGTGCACTGAACAGGAATTACAGAAAATTGGTCGAAGCAGATTGGTCCAGTGTCAAACAGGAAGGAAAGGAAATGTCAGCTGTAGTAGAAAGGTCCGGCATGATCTTGGATTGGACGAGTACATGTTACCATTTTATTCTCTAGTTAGGGAAAACTGGTTTATTGAATTGCTAATTTGCATTTTGTGTTGAAAATATTGTGAGATGATTTGCTGCTGTTTGCTGTCTTTTATAGAAGTATAGAAATCCAAAAGATGCTATGATGAGAAAATGTTTTTGGAAGCAGAGAAACAGGCACCCCCCTAAGCATTTCCTAGCATGTGGAAAAGGGTATAGAGTGCAATAATCACTCAGTTTAAATGAATTCTATAACATTGAAAGTATTGTATAAAATTAGTAAACATTGTGATGGTGGGACTTTCTTTGCCATTTAAAAGAAAATTTAGACACCTTTGTGTTAGTAGGAGAGGTAATAATTTCATAATAAAAAGATTTTAAACCCTAAAAGATTGCAAATCTTAAGCAAACATCAACAACAAAAAATCCTTGAAAAGGTATTTAACTTATATGTCTATTCAGAGTCTGCCCTTGAATAATGATAAATAATTATACCTATTACAACCTCTGTGACAGTTGTATGTAAAGGTCTCAAAACCACCCTGCAGTCATTCATTACGAGTCGCACTGTACCCCAGTGATGGAGCTGGCTGTGATTGTAATACCTGTGTAACAGATGAGTAACTTGAGCCTTGGAGATGTTCAGGCACTTGCTCGGTGTGCTGTCGTGAACTGATGACAGTACCAGGAATAGACCACGAGTCTCCCAGCTTCTGTGCTCTCACCTCCAGACAACACTGCTCTGCATGCAAAAATTCCTTTAGCAATTTTTTTTTTAATACCTACATTATCACATTTTTACAGAGCCAGTAAAGTAGCCAAAACTTACTCATTTTACTTTATGATGAGAAACATTTTTCACAGCTCTGCTTGGTAATAGAATTAGATGCTTGATGCTTTTTCAATCATGCATGTTGTGATTAGGGACTTGTTTTATGCTTGCTGCAGCCCAGTTCCACCGAACATCTCAGATGCATTGCAGGAAAATTCCGCTCTGTTCCCCAGATGGGACTTTAGGGCGTCTTGCACTGTGGTACCCTATATTTCAATGTACTTGTTCTGTGCTGTGAGATGACTGGAAGTCTTGCTTTCCAGTTTCTCCAGTCTTCCTTTTCCCCCTCTGTCTGCTCCCAAACAACTGAAAAATATTGCAGGTAATGTGTTTTGACTATTGATTTCTTTTACTTGTCTTCCTTAGCCCCGGAAGTAGGAAGAAGAGCCTCTGAAACAACCAGTACGATGAAACACAACTGGCTTTCTTAAATTTGCTTATTTATATTAAAAAAAATTCAGTAGCTGTCTTCTCAAATGGTTCCTTCTAAGGGGGCATATTCTGATTGGACAGTGTAAGCACTGGTTCTTATTTCTTGTGGGAAAACGACTATTGTGAGAAGGATAGGAAAGACTTTACTGTGATTTTTTTTTTCTTTTCTTTCCACTCTCCTGATACACCATTCCACAGCAGAGCATAAGGCTGTTAGATCCTTGCTAATAATGTAGTTCCAGTGACTGTGCAAAGAAATGTCAAAATGTTGATATAGTCATCAATAGCTCCCATGCTGCCTCAGCTATTTGAATTGATTTCAGAAAGAGTTCTGATCAGAGGAACAGTTCCTCGCTTGAAGTTTAAATATGCTTTATTTTCTGTGAAGGCATTTTGGAGCTTCTACCTTCCTTCCTAAAGACATAGTTGGGGGAACATTTGCCAACTTAAACAGCCCCCATTTTCCCTCCTCACTCATGCACCTGCTATTTGTTTCTCTGCTGCTCCATCCTTGTAATTGTGCTATTACTGTTGTTGTTCTTTGCCACAAGGGAACTGGGTGTGTAATGCCAAGGTAATTAAAGGGAAATGGCAAACAGACAAATGTAATTGCCTGAATTTTCATTTTGGCCAGTATGAGTATACTAATACACAGGTATTAAAACAAAAGCTTTCATATATTTCAGGATGAAGCATGGCCAGTGCCTGGGTTTCCAAATGATGGGAAGAGCAGGACTGATCTGAACAGCCTGATGCCACTTACCCCTGCCACAATGGGAAGCTCTGTAAGTCCCACTTCAGAGTAGAGAGACTTGTGAGTAACCACCACCGCCTCCTGGGTGAGAAATTTTGTCCTGTTTACTTTGTCGTAATTTTATTACTTAACGTAATTTCAAGTTTCCTTAGCAAGTTCATTAAAAGTTATGTGTTTTTCTATAATAAAAGCAAGAATATGTATCATCTTAGCTGTGCAGAAATGGTGGTTATTTGCTACATCTAATTGTATTTTGATTGGAGATGAAAATGGACAGTGCTTCCCAGAAGAAAGCTTGACCCTGCACAAGGCTGTATTGGAGGCAATTTAGGGATTATAGTTTGTGTTTTCTGAAATAATTGTCTGTTATGTGGAAAATTCAGTTTTCAGAAAGTCCACAAAATTGGCTAGAAAAAGAGAGAGATACTCCACTACTTTCAATTATCAAACAGTTGGTTTAGATGAAAGGCCTTGTTGTCTTTGTCTTATGATTTCTGCCTCAGCCTTATTGCTTGTGAGCCATGTATTTATAGTCTGTAGATCCGAAAACAGCACCAAAGTCTTGGAAAATTATTTTATTTGGTGTTTCTGGTGTGGTGTATTTGGTGTGTTGGAAAATGGCTTATAGAGCTTACCTGCTTCAAAGGCAGAAAGCTTAGGCAGTGGTTTGAGAAAGCTGAGAGAAGGAAACCAGCAAAAGCTGTTGCTGCTGTATCTGATTTTCCAGTGCATCCTTTTCAGTGGTATTATCGGGCCCCTGGACACACCTTGAGTTCTGTTACTCTTTGGAGTTCCCTTGTGGTTGCTTTTTGTCTCTTCCTCTCAGGACCCTTTTGACCATCTGTGGCTTGTGGAGAATATGAAAGCTCCTTCCTGTGTCCAAGATCAATAGCTTTAAAAACAGAGCACAAGAAGCCACTAATCATCTTTTCCACCAGGCATGATTAGTTTCTGAAGTGCTTCAGCTAGTTCCCTTTGAAGTTCCGTTTCCATTTTTTTTAATATTTTTTTTTTTTCAGCAAATGTCCAAAACTCAGAGGCCCACACCCACATGTGTCCTGCAATTGGCTGGGGCTGGCGATGATTCCTCCAGAGTCTGTGCTGTTTGGATGTGGGTGGGCCACAGCACTTTTTGGAAAGTTCTCCCAGATCCTGGAAATAAGATTTCAAAAGCCAGTTGAGAAGTTTCCCAAAGCACCCTGGCTTCAGTGGAAAGCAGTGCTGCTTTCCTGTCTGAATGTTGGATTAAGAAAAGAAGGAAAAGGGAGGGGGAGAAAAAAAAAATTCAAACAGCCACTCTACAAACTTAAATTGAATGTGGTTCGCTTCCTCAGCTCCACTCCAACTGAATAAGGCAGTGACTGAGAGAAGCTACATCCCCACAACCATTTCCTCTTTATGTGAGTAAATAAGATGCTGGTGGAAAGATTTAAAAAAAAAAATTAATTGTTTTTAAAGTTACTAAGTCATCCACAAATCCACCTGGTCTCTCTTCCTGCTTCTGCTGCACTCCACAGCAACACTGAGGGCTGCTATTACTAGAGCATTACTTGCAGAAGGAGAGATTACATGTAAGGTGTGTGAACTGGTTGCCTGGAATTCTGAAACTACACAAATTCAACACTGTCTTCTTTGCAAGTACCAAAAAATGGTTGTACTGCAAAATGGGTGATGTGGTATTGCCTCACTCAGAAATGAACATGCCAGCATATCAGTGTGGATATGTACATGAGCCTCAACATTGCTTCCAGTTGTATTTGGCCAGAATTGTCTAATACCTCTTCGGCACTCAAAGATGTGCACTTGTATACAAGCCACTGATGACTGGCAATTGATTGTTGCTCAGCTTGCAGGTACAAATAAACATGTGCATACATTTCCTCCTTTGCACAGATACATTTCTAATGATTAGACTTCAAAAATGGGTTATATTGCATGTGTGTATAAAAAATATATGCTACTTTTTTAAGACTGCCGTGGAATGCTGGGTGAGGAAGGCATCCATAATCTGTTGGCAAGAAATCCCTGTTTGAAAACAGGACCTGGCTATAATTTATTTTTAATATACTAGATTTGTTTATTTTTTTGTTCATGTACATCTCAGTCATAACCACTTCTGGCTGCTACAGAAGTGCTGAGGCTCAACAAGAAAGTCTATTTTCTTCATTTTTGCAGCATTAGTTAGGATGGAACTGAAATGTAATGAGGAAGCTTGAGCTGGCAAGGTTTCTTACCCAAATGTATCGGCTTATGAATTTCTGGGCATCTGTGCTCAATATGAAGCACCTGCTTGTGTAAGGTATGCTCTGTAAAGATTGGATGATGGCCCAATTGGAAAGGAAGAATTCCCACATTTAAGAAAAAATACCTGTTGAAGGCACAGCAGTGAGCAAAGAAACATGTGGCTCTACAATACACAGGAATGAGAGGGATGGGAAGAAAGTCTCTACAGCAGGAAAAGAGAAATGTACACAGAAAATTAAAATGTTCTGTAGTGATTACAGTAAACTCCTAATGTACAAAACAGAGGAAAGGGGTTCCCTCTGTGGTTCTGGAAGTGTGAAATGCATTTTATGCTGTCTCTTGAGGGTGGCCCTCTTATAAGGCAGTTGAATGATAGCAGTAGACTTCAGTGAGTCTAAAACTAAATAGAGCTGTAGACATTTTCATAAAAGACAATCTCCCAGGAAGTAAGTCTGGTAGGGAATCTAGGCCTTGTTTTTAGTTAATGGATGCAGTTTCTCCTGATCTTACTGGAGATGTGTGTTTGTCAAACCGAGTACAAAAATTGTGCTCTATTTAATCCATTCTCCCTTGTTTCTCTCTCATCTGTCACATGTAAGGAGGCTGTTTCTGTTGTATCTTCTCAGACTGCTTTTCTTCTCCCAAAATGGGATGACATCTCTGTTCTCTCGGCACTTGATATTCCAGGGTTTCATAGCTAATGCTCGTGCCTCTGGTGTCTCCTTCCTTGTGGCTGGACGTTATGGGGGGATTCATGACCAATGTGAATTGGAGTATACACATAAACTGGAGTTTTCAAGTCCTTGTAAGAATCAGGTGGCAAAAGACAACTTTCATTAAATTATATGATAAATTATATCTAAATATTTATAAATTTTTTCACATCAAAAAAGAAAAAAAAGTATTAGTCCTTATATTGGTTTTTCATGTGCTGGTCACTCAATGTAAAACAGTTTCCTGCATGATGGTCCCTGATGCCTGTCCAGTATTACATGCAGTTGATATGATATTAATCTGGCTGATATCCAAATAAGGACTTAAAGTGAAATTCTGGCCCCAAGAAAGAAAATGGCAGCATAGCCAAGTCAAGGCTTGGATTTTCACTGAGCTATCTTATGGATTCATTGCTTAGGAAAACATCTGATTCACAAACTAGCTGTTAGTGCAGAGACCATTTGAAACCATTAGCTCCAATTGCTTTGCATTCTCCTAGTTTCAAAACAGGCATGTGATTTTTCTGTCCTAATTTGGAAGTGGAGAAAATATTTGCTTCTAGGGCTGTAAACTTGTATTAAAAACCAAGTTTAATTCTAATTCAAATACTTACAGACGAGTTATGACCACCTGAGGCTCACCAAGCCCCCCTTGAAAAGAATGAAGCCATTCATTTAGAGAGTAGGGATGTTAGTCTTCAGGAAAAGGCTGTCAATCCATTTATTCCCCTCCTTCTTGTGTGCCATACAACTATTCCTTAAGGTGTCTCTGGCACAATAGATTTTATTGTTAGCTGTCCATTTACTGCAAAGGCATCCTTGCACCTGCTGCAGCAGCTCCTGGCAAGGAATATGGGGTATAAGTGCTTGTGCTTATGCTGAAAGTTGTCAGATATTTTAAGGGTTCAGTCTTTTCCCTGTGATGCTCCATCGCTGTATGGTTCTTTTCCTGTTGTTTTCCTCCTGGTTTATGTTCCTGTGCCTTAGCCCATAGAATGGAGGTCCGTGTGTCTCATCAGGACTGAGGACCTAATTCACAGCTAGAGGCCTCTTTTCTGACTTTTTTACATATTGCTTTGCCCCGTGTGCTGAAGCAACATGGGCACAGTGTGTGAGATTCTGCCTAATCAGAGTGGCAGCATTTCCCCAGTCTGCCAAGCAATGAAAGGTGAAGGTGGCAGAATACTAGGTCTAGCATTGGCTGATTGGATATTTGTTTAATATAATGAATAATTTTAAGCTGCTTTTTTTTTTTCCTGTCTGCTTTCCTTGTCCATTACAGGTTTTCCTTTCCTGTTTTTGCGGGGGTAGTCTCACTGAAGTTAGTAAGAGTAGAGTTTCATCACACCCACAGAAATTCTGGTTGCTGGTGCACTGTTTCTGTACAAATGTTTCACTGAATCTGTAGCCATTGTATTAAGCTGCATTTTTTCCCTGAATAGTTTTAAAATGGTTGGCAAGAGAGGATTTCAGGCACTTCAAATCTCACCCCACCCCCCAATAAAATTAATGTTGCTATTGAACATTTTGGATGGAAGAATAATGCTAAAAAATTGCTTTGAAAAACTATGAATGTAAAAATGTAAGAGGTTTTCCCTATGGTTGTTTAGTGTCTTTATCTTGTGCCTGGGAATGCTATTTTGGATGCATGTGTGAAATGGAGGGGGCTTCCCTCCCCGCCCCTGTAAACAATCTATTTCCTTCTTGTGGAGAAAGAACATTTGCAAAAAGAAAGGAGATAAAAAGAGGGCTACATCACTGTAAGGGATAGATGATGGAGTGCTAATATTGGCATATGTACAGGTCTGTCTTTTATTTGTGGCTAACTGAAGTGCATTGTGCATATGCCTCTGTAAGGCAGTGTCTGCCTTGGCACAAGAGCTTCCTAATATTCATGAAACTTATAAAGCACATGAAGATACATTTCTCTCTCTTCCCCTCCTTTCCCCCTTCTTTTGAAGCCTTAAGGTGTTGACTGGTGGCTCACTATAGCACTTAGTATGTTACCACCCATTCACACCTCTACTTGTCTACTGTCCCCACCTACTCTCACCCTTCTCTTGCTGTAATGATGTGTTGCAGAAATAAATTGTGTTGCACAATGAATGCATAGAAAGAACAAGGGGATATTTAAAAGCTGAGAAATAGGAGAACTAGTGTGGAAAGAGAGAGAGGGAAATGCTTTTGGCACATTGAGCTACTAGTGTATTAGAATTCAAGCTAGATGACTGCTGTGCTGGAGTGATTATAACATTCATTTGAATGCTGGAACTTGAATTTAACAGGAAGGGATTGGAAAGCCCTGGGCTTGGGGTGCTGCTTGAGAGTTTGGGAGATCAGGGTGTTGCTTCTCTGCTTTGCTGTAGGACCTGTATGAAAAAGAAAAGAGGTTTATTTGTTTGTTTGGGGCTTGTTCTTTTTCCTCCACTCAGGTCTGTACTCAAAGAAGGTCTTAGGCAGGTACTGCTGAAACATGGATCCTTAAAAATCCCACTCAGCACCTTGGAGATTTTACTTTATTTTCTTTGGTGTGAGGGAAGAGACTTTCTGAGAGAGAGAAATGAGTTGAAATAAACATTTAATGTTTCAGCCATGCAACTGTAACACTTCCCTTTAATTCCACGTCTCTTTGGGAAGATTGTGCCCCTTGATCATACTTTGAACGAGCTGAGGCTGCGCTTTGCATTCACAGCACAACTGGACAGCAGGCAACTTCTGCATTCCACGTGCAAACCTCCTTTGCTTGCTCCTTGGAAGATGGTGCTGCAAGAGATGGCACAAAACTTTATTATTTTCTTTCCAATTTCGTTAAATTTCAGTGAGCTCGGAATTTGAAATGATGGCTTGCCCTTACAGAGCTGGTTGTACTTGACAAGTGTGTGGCAGTACTTCATTAATTACAAGCAGCCCTTCCCAGCGCAAACTCAGTTAGGTAGAATATTTGTTCAGTGCACATAATTATCTCTCTGTCATTCTCTTTCTCGTATTGATTCATGTGGAAAATATGATTAAAACATGAACATCTACAAATGATTCAGAATAACAAGAGAGGAAAGGCCATTGTTTTTTTGCACTGACTATACTACATTACTATAATTACAGCTGAATGGTTATACATTTCTCTGTGTCCCCCACAAGACTGTATGCTCATTCACAGTCTCAATGTACCATTTAAAAGTAGAGATGTTTAAAAGAAATATCCTCTTAAGGATGTTTCTTTGACCCATTAAGAACCTTTACCTTGGCACTTGTACATGTAATCTCTGGCATAAGGTCAGGCAAAGCGGGGGTAGGGATAGGAAAAGAAACACCAACCCTTCAGACATCTGTTCTGGTGTTTCGGCCAAGAATGGGAGGGAAGGCTGTGCCAGTTCAGCAGCCGCTCCTGCAGATTGCAGTCGGCTTGCTTTTGATGCCAGCGTTAATAATGTGGGCTTCCCGCTGAGGGGGTGGCACTGCCAGATTCCTAATTAGAATGTGCTAAAAGCAGCAAAAGGTGAAGTGGTCGTTTCTTTCCACCCCCCACGTCTTCATCTCTTCTCCCACTAGATTTGTTTAGCCTCATTTTTATTTTGGCCACTTAGCCCAATGGAGAAGAGTGGGGCAAGGTCCTGTGTGCTCTTGCCTTGATCTCAAATTAAACAACTGGAAATTTTGATCTGCTGAACCCCTCAGGAAGGCCTGATTCACCATGGTGTGTGTGGAGATGACAGAACTAATTTCACACTTCATCCATTGTACGCAGTGGGTTCACTTTGTTGTTTGCTCTTGCAGCTGGTGCAGACTCCTAGGACAGGACATAATTTTCCTCTTCTGTTTCGATATGGACTACATTGGAAGAGCCTAGTTCAGAGGGCAAGAACATGTTACATATATCCCATTGGCAGTTCTTGCTTCCTCTTAAGAGGCTGTAAAAACCATTCCAGAGGTCTTGTTTACTCCTGAATAGCTTCAGGCAGGCCACTTTTTGATTGGTTCAAGATCAATTGGCTGATTTGGAGATCCTTGAAAAGGTTCTGGCAACTGAGGCTGGGAAATAATTGCATTGTAGGATCATTGGCATGAAGTGTTGCTGATATGGGTATATGTGCCCATGTCCTCTGGAAGAACAAGCCTGGAAGCAGGCAGGACACAGAGGCACAGCGTGGAGAAATCAGACCACAGTAGCACAAGCCAGCCTGAACATACTGTGGCCACCCCTCTCGAACTGGGGGGTGGCACTTCCCAGGATCTCTGTTGTAAAGGAAAGGATGGCAAGTTTGATGGAAGGTGGAATAACATTTTTCAGGATGAGGGTTTTTGTTTTTCTTTTTCTTTTTCTTTTCTTTTTCTTCCCCCCCCCCCCCTCCTCTTACATTTCTGTTTTCTTTTCTTAAGACGGGGCCTTGTAGAAGTTTATTATAGATCTGTTTCTCTCTGGTTACTTGAGGAAGGAATGGGGTAAGTTGTATGAAAAAGCAGGCAAAATGCAACCTGCAAAACATGGGCCAAATTGTTCAGCAGGAATTGCTGACCTGAGCCTGAAGTCACTGTCACTGGAGCACTCATAAGGAATGTGCAGCACTTTTTTCTTGACATGAAACAGGGCATTCAGCTTTTGCTTTTAAGGTTTTGAGTTGCAGACCTGGAACTTGGGCTGCACAAAGTTGCTTATGAATCAAAGTTGAAGAAAAGAGTCCCATGAACCCTTGCCAGCTGAAGTTTCTGTCTTTTCCTTGGCTTTACCTTTAATTTGCTGTTAGAAAACCTGTGATCAAATTTTAGCCTGTGAGCCAGAAGTAGCCAACTAATCAGCAGCCTTTCTCATTGCCTGATTAAATGAAATCCTTCATACTGTCCTGCCTTTTGATCAGTAATCCAATATGATGCATATTCCAGTAATTGTGAATGCAGAACAATGAGTCTTCTGCCAGAAGTATTTTAACACAACTGCACTGCCCACTGCAAATAACACTTGATTAGCTGACCTTCATGATGGAAGGGAAATTCTCTTTCTTGGTGTCTGTGAAATGCTTACCACGAGCCAGTAAATACCTTTAGCACGTTATTTTGGTTCCTTTCTATTTACGTCCTATAAAACAAAACAATGCCAACTCTCTTTTTGGCTATCTACTAACAAGGACATAATATTTACAATAAATATTTTGGAAAATTCCAATAACATATATATGGATGTAAGTGAGAAAAAGCTGAAAAGCTGAAAAAAGTCCAGGTTCCAGACAGGGTGAGATGGAAAGGGAAAAAAAAAAGACTTTCTGAGAGACAGCAAATGTGTATCTTTTGTTTGGTAATATGGTATCCATGTAATGTCTCTGAAATGGCCACAGTTAAAGTTCATGCTACATTAGGAAAGCAAAGTGGTTTACATTGAAACTTAATAGAAGTCAATTGTGTTTGAAACATCTGATGCAGAAATAAAACACCTTATGTTTTATGGGAGCGAGGAGCTGCATATTTGGCACTCGTTCTTCTTTCTAAACACGTGTGCTCTCTCTATCAGTTTGAGATAATCCAGGTCTGGCTCCTGCCCAGTCGCTCCTAATAACCAGAATTATGTGAGACGTGCTGCACTCCCTGCACACACACACACACACACACTCCCTCTTGAACCACAAATTAACTTGAGTGAGAATTTGTTGGCATCTTTTACAAATCTTCTGCCTTCCAAGATAACATTATTAACAATAGATACTTCTTCCTTCATCAATGTGATCTTTTCTTTATTTGGGAAGAGCTTCTTTTTTTCCCCTTTTGTTTTTGCTGTTACTTAATGGTTTCTCGATGCAAACTTCAAACTTCTGAAGTTCACATCAGAGTACAATCTATAGGACTGCTGTTGCTTTGATCCACTTACCTAGACAACCAGGAAATGTAGTTTCACTGACAAAACCACTCTATTTTATAGATAGGTATGGTTATGAATTGATCCTCCAATTGAACTAAGTTTTCTTGTGGACATCTTCCAACTTCTGTTGCTGCTTCCACTCAATTACATGCTTATTTTCTTATGCCTCTACTTGACAGGCACAGATTTTTACATTTTTGCATTCAAACTGAAATGTGAACCTCTATTCTTTGCTGCATGAGATGTATGCAGGCGTTCACACCTCTGGAGTGCAAGGCAATATAAACACAGGGAGTCAATCTATTAGAACGTGATCTATAATTTACAAATACTAATGCATTTCTGCATCTCCTTCCTTCTGAGGATCTGAAAGTCAATTTAATTAGCTAGTGAAATATCCTGTTTGGTAGGTTAGTTAGGATTTGGATTTTAGGACAAGATTAATGTTTTGTTCCTACAAGTCTACAACAGAATTGAAAATAATAACCAGAACTCCAAATCCATAGTTTAGTGCTCTCGCTATTGCTTCATACCTCCTCCCTTTAAATTTGACAATGTCTTCACTGGGAGCAAGTAGCAAACTTTATCCAATCACATGCATATTTTAGGTTCAAACTAAGTTACTCAATAATACTCAATTTAAGTAAATGACATGTTTGGTTTTTTTCTTGTCTAAACTTAGGTAAGCTAATGTGTGAAAATTTATAACACTCTCTCTCTGTTAACAGTCAAAAAAAAGACAAGAAAATGTGAGCTCATCAGCCACAGTTGAGATTATATACATTTAGCCAAATCTTTCACAGTAACCCTTTTATTTTTTAATATAAATCTAAATTTTGATGAAAAATTAATCTGAAATATTTGGTTTAATAAATTAACTTTATTTTGTTTACTGACAGAAGGTGAACACTTTTCATTGGGAGACTATAAGTTTTGTACAGCTGACAGCTGATAGCAACATTTCCTATGCTTTCAGTATATTTTAGTTAGATATTAAGGACAGAATTAGGATAAGCCCTTTCATATTGCATATTCTGCATTAATTACGTGAGTTTCTGACTTTACTCTTCCAATTAATGGTGTGTTATTGGAAACCAGGATTTGTCTATAGTCTTAATCTGTGCAAGAAATGGAAATCAGGTTGTTATATTTCATATACCAGTATATTAAAACATATTCCCCTAACAGCTATTTCTAATCAACAAGAATTGGTCAGTTTTGTACTATTTTATACTATGCCATTTTCACAAACAGGAGAAAAATATGTTTTGTGAAACAATCTAAAGTGTGTGGAAAACCTAATCCCAAAGGGGGATGTGATAAAACTTTTTATGTCAAAATTTTTAACTCTGCTCTAGTGTTACCTTTCCTAGGGGATTAATTTCCATAGCACTGAAGCTGTAAGTCACCTTCCATTACCATGCTTTGTTTTTGTTGGCTCTCTTGGAGGTTTTCCTTTTTTCTTTTGCAAAACTTTGGTGAGTATGTGAAGGCAATCTGGTTAGCTATGCATGGGAATGTGAGGAAGGTGAATCTGTCTGTAAAGAGGAATGGGTATTGTTCTGCATGCTTGAGTAGTACCTTGTATAGTAAAATGTTTGTCATGAGTAAGGAAACAGACTCTGCTCGAGAAAGAATTAAGTGCTGAGCACAGAACTGGAAAGGAGCTTAAGTGTAGAGCCAGTGTAGAGTGTAGAGCTGTATTTTGAAGGCTAGTCCACTCTGAATACGTCTTCAAGATTCAAAAGTCTACAATATGAAATTTATTCATGGTTTTAGCTATGGCTACTCCAAGCTTTGAGCAATTGTTGTTTGGTTGGTTTTTTTTTCTTTTTTGTAACACAAGTATGATTCAGTTTGAGGCTTTCAGCTTTTCCACTTCTATCCTTGTTTGTCCATCTCTTTCTGTCTTTTTTTTAATAAGAACAACTCCAAAATAAGCAAGGAAATTAAATAGTAACACCACCCCCATGTTAATGCAAATTTAAAGCCATTTGAATACACAGTGTAAGGCAGGAAATGCAAATTTTCTCACATCAACATTAATATTGTCATAAAAAACACAGTGGTGTGGCTAAGTGTCAGTCCTGCCTGACTGAGAAAACTCATCTCAGTATTTTTCCTAAAGCCACAATTCATGGCATTCTAGATTCATGTGAATATCTGGTCCTCCCAGGTGGAAGAGAAAAATTAGGAAGTTGAGCAAAAATAGTGATTTAAAACTTGAAAAGAAGACATGTGACTATTAGTTTAAAATGGATTTTTTTTTTTTTTTTTTTTAATTTTAGAACAGCTTTGTGACCTTTAAGTCCTGAGTCTTGATTTTTGAATACCCAGATTTGACAGTCCTGGAGCAATCTGAAGTGGGAAGCCATTCCTGTTAGGGAAGACTGACCCAAACACCCCAGTTCTGCCATGGTGTATGCTCTGTAAGTGGGCCCAGTGTAAAAGTGAAACTTAATATTGCCCTGTGCCAAAACCCAGAGGAAGAGAGACATTCACTGGACAGTGTGGGCTGTCAGTGCAGTCACGGGGACAGGAGTCCTTCCTTCCCCTACACTCCTTGGACATATGGTCAGCTTATGTGTCAGCCCTCGCCCCATCTCCCCAGGGGCTGCTGCCTGGGGGTGAGGAGATGTGATGGCCCTGCAGCTGGCTAGCATCAGTGCTGCTGTCAGCAGCAACTACTAGCCTGGAGCACACACTGCTCCTGTGTGCAAAAAAAGCCAAGTCCCAGCGTGGTTCCCTGGCCCAATCTGTTGAAGACAATAAGTCTCCCCGAGCAGGGAGCTTTTGTCTTTGCTCCCCTTGATCATAGTGACACAACTGATAATTACAAATACATTTCATGTATGAAGTCTGTGGAAGTCACACAGCAGTGCAGACCTTAGTGTTTCCTGGTACTTCTAAGTTCTCAGTGTTAGCTTTGCATTCATCTAGGACAGTCTATCTCTTCCCTTCATCACTGCAGTTGCAGTATGGCAGGAAATCCTCTCTTTTGTGCCCAGTCATCACTGTCTCCTTCTTCGTCTTCTAGCCCCACACTTGAGCAGTCCTGTTCCTTGATTGCTATCTAAATTGTCCTTATCACATGCCAGACACTGAAAGAGCTGCAAGGCATCATTTCCTGCAGGGCAATGCCAGGCACATAACATATGCTAGACATCTACAGGCAGATGGGGTTGGTTAGGGCCAGTGAAGCATGAAAAAACAGGGGCTTTGGTAGGAAGAGGCTAAAGAACTCCACAAACTGGTTGAATGCCATATCCCAAGCAATGTTAACAGCTCATTAACATTCCCTGCAGGGCTGGCAGGTCAGCACAGGAGGTCAAAAAATTTAAGAACTATTTTCTTAAGGAAATGGGAGGTAAAGAGGATTAGATACATACAGCTGGTGTAAGACACAACGTAAGGATTGGTCTGAGAGAAGGCAAAGGGGAATGCTTCGTCTCAGTCTCTGCCTGCTTAACTAGGACCAGCCATCTGTCCATTTTCTACCTGGGTTTCTCCCCATGCTGAGCTGAAACTTGCTTTATTATTCAAAAGCAAACTTGCCCAATGGCACAAGATGTTGGGAGGCAGCTGATTCGTGACCTAGCCAAAGACATCGGGAGGAGGGAGCGAGGTTTTCCTTTGAACCAGACTCTGTAAGCATATGGTAGGCCTTGTACTTCAGGACGTGATCCATATGCTGCTCTTCAGTGCCCATATGCTTTCTATATTTTCCGTATTTATTTATTTTAATCAGGATTGAGTCTGTGATCTTGATTTTCCTTTTGCTGCTGGCTGTAATTACATTTGGTTGTGCTACTGGAGGAAGGCAACGAGGTTAAAAATGAACACCAGAGTGTTCAGTTGTGTCCTTTTAACATTGTCTTGTCCTATGCATTTTGTGGAGAGAATTGTATTCTGGGTTAATGATCTGTAATGCTATTAGTTTACATTTCTTCTTCTTGTTGCAGCTCAGAAGTGGAGTTTCATTGACTCAGGGTCAGAGGAGAGACAAGCTCCAACAGTAGAGTTCTACAAACATTAACTGATATTCACTGTTTCTTGCGGGAGTACAGGCATAAATCAGTGTATTCTTATTTCACTGGAAAAAGCAGTGGAATTGAGAAAGCGACTCCAGTCTGTCTCCAACAAACATGGCAGAATTTGACCTAAGATAGTTAAGATTAATAGGTACAAGGAAGCACTGTCAGCCACTCTCTTCACCTTCCTTACTGATACGTGGATCTTTTGGCTTCAGTAGGGCAGTAGGGTCTCTTTAGCTGAACCCTTCCTGTCACATAGGCTACATGGTGGTGACAGACACGGCTCCTTAGGCCCCAAACGGAGCAAGAATGGTGCTGTTGAAAGCCCGCCTCTGTCCTGCAGACCTGAGCATGGAGGGGTCACTGCAGCCAGGGAGTATTAGCCTGACCCAAACCAAGAGGAGCAACACCTACTGAGCACAACAGTGGGGCTGTCCTGGCCCACTGTAGCTGTGTACAAGATCCAACTGCACCGTAACTCCATTAGCACCTGATCCTTCCTCCCATGCTCTGGCAGGGATGCCCCTTGCATTCCTCATGTAGCCCTACAGCACAGAGCAGGAGTAAAGGGCTGTTGGAGTAGCAAGACCCCTTTCTAGTGTGTCCAGCCCATACCCATCTGCAGAAAATCCACCATGTGCTAAAACAAAGTATTTGTAGGCACAACAGGTATTTAGAAAAAAAATGAAAGTGCGATCTGAAAAGAAGAGCTATGTTTTCACGTATTTAGTTCTTCAGCCTGCAAGAAGTCTTGATTTCACATTGTCTCCTGGAGGGCCAGGGCTGAAAACAGAAAGTCATTTCTCACAGCCAAAGAGCTTTATGGCCCAATTATTTTAACCATGTGCTTTTTGTTTTCTTGTGAACCTGCTGAAGAATTAATAGGGAAATCTGATTTCTTTTTCATTTCTGCATTTTAATCTTTGTAGAAAAATAAGTCCTGACAAAATAATTCCTATCTGTTTTTGTGATATTGGGGTGGGGGGGTATTGTTTTTTGGTATATTTTTTTCTGTGGGAAAGAATCGAATATACTATGGGTCTAGAATTAATGAAACCATACTCTTTTGAGGATTCACGCTAGTAATTAAATACATATTCCTCACTTTTCATTGCATACAAATAACATGAGCAGAATGGGTATTTCCTGCATAAAGTGATAACATCTGTGCATTATTGGGGAATACTTAAGTCCTTTATCACTGTGTAGTAACTCACATTACGATTATTTGGAATCAATGACAGGTTTGTATGAGCAAAAACTATGTCCTGGCTTCTTAAAGGCTTTATCGTTGATGTGTTTTACCACCACAAAATTCTTAGACGCTGAGAAGATCCTATGATGTCAAGGACTCGGGACAAAGCAAGGGCTTTCTTGCAAGAAGAACCATCTCAAATCTTCATTTAAATCTTGTGCTGGAAAGTTTTCAGGTAAGAAAAAGTTAGCAGTATTTATCCCTAAATACTTTTTGATTTCATATTTGTTATTACTGGAGAATTGGAAGTGCCAAAATACTGAATGGAAATCTGTTGTTTCTGATCTCAGAATGAAGCAGGAGATATTATAAACCTTGCAGGAGAGCATGCTTTTGTGAGAATTTGAAGATCTTTTTCCAGAATGAAGCTTTAGAAAGAAAACTATTCAGGACTTTTCTGCTGAAGGCCTTTTGGTAGAAAATAAAGATTTTAAAAATCAAAAATTTTTGCACAAGAGGTATAACATGGTCCTTACAGGAGAATGGGGGCCACGTGGCATTGAACTCCAACTCTTGTGAGGCATCACAATGTTTGAAGAAGATGCACTTCAGTGTTGAATGAAATCTAAATTCTATGATTCTATTCTAAATTGGTTCTAACAGAGGATATTAAAATGCTTTGTATTAACAACAACAACAACAACAACAACAACGTCTACTTTCTCCAGTAAAAATTGTATTGGAACTTTCTGCTCTACCATTTCCCCTTGACAAATATTTTTATTTTCATCTCATTTGGGAAGGAAAATCAAATGACGAAATAGTGGAGTTTCCACAGCACATGAATTCTAGTGTTTAATGAACTCCAGTTAGGAAGGATAGCCTTTGAACAGAAAATGTAGGAAAGGATCTGAATTTCAGCCCCTCCAAGGTTCAGTCATTTCTCTACTTTAGAACTTACATTATCATATTAATATAGGGTCTCATTTATTAATTTTAACACTTTTCTGAGTCACAGAATAGAAACCAAATCTTTTAGATTATCACAAAAGAATTCTCTGGGCAGTCTTTCCTTTCTGTCATAAGCAGTTGGGGAATGTGACAACCTCACTCGGCTTTTCCAACATGGGGAGTTAGGCTCCGCTTTCTTAACCTGTGCAAGCCTCAGGCTGCTGTCAAATCAATTGCTGATAATGATGGTAATCATTGCTCTACTGAGGCTTAAATGACAATCTTCCTTACAGTTCTGGAAAGAACATTGTTATCTTGCAACACATTCTGAAAAAATTCACATTTTAACTGTCCTGGAGAAGCCATGGAAAGTACCCGTGTGTTTTATGGCAACCCTTGGATGGGATTTTCCAAACATAAGTAGACAAAAGAGGGCAAAACCAGTCTTGACTGAATTTTAAGAATCCATGTGATGCAGGGTATGTCCTTGACACAAAGCAGAAATAAGCAAGATCATGAATGTTTGCTTGAATGTGTTGCTTGCATGCTGAGCAAAATGTGTCATTGGCCAGGAGTACTTTGGCACTCTGGGCTCCAGGTAAGTGGAGAGCAGAGTAACACCTGCGTTGTACAGCCTCAGGGATATGTATCTTCCTTGTTGTTAAACCATGACACTTGTCTGCCCTGAGGAGCTGGAACTGGGTAAGAAGAGGGGAAGGTCTGAGACCTAGACCCCATCTCTCTAGATAGGAAATACTGTCATTTTCTCTTTGTTCTCCTAGTGCAATTTCAGTGCATCTGTCATTACCTCTTCTTTCACCATTTAAATTATAAGAACCAAACAGATCTAAAAAATGTCTCCTGTATCTTACAGCAGTGAGCTTTGATTCACACTTCCTTTAATTCACTGCTGTGAAAAATGGGCTGGCATCCTACTGTGAATTTAAATACTCCCAACCTAGGAATAAATGGATCCCATGGCTCATTTATCTTTCAGCTATTAATTAATAGTGGCTAATTGTAGTTATGAACTGCAGCATTCCAGTCTCCAGCATCCATACATTTTATTTAATATATTCTGATTAAGGTGGAGTCAGCGAGTTGGAGAATAATTAAAACAGCTCCTTACCATCAGCTTCTTACAAAATTTCAACTTCCTCATGAATTCATAGGATAATTGCATCTGCCTCTTTAGAGCGGGAGTTGGTTTGGGACTGAAGCATAGCAAACCCTGTGAGAAGATCCATTTGAACACAGTCATTTGCCTGTCCTTGATGTCACAGACTAACCTCTTACTACCTTTTCAGGCATTGCACTAATGGAATAACATTGCACATCTGCAGTCTTTGTTCTAGAATCAGAGGATGAGAACAGTCTCAACTCTTACTTCTATCCCTCCTTTATGCAGAGAAATAGTTGATAATATGAGTAGAGCCATCCATGTCTGTAAGTCTACAGTTGAAGATAATTCCATGAATGGCTTCTTCTGTATTAACTTTCTGAAACCTGTTGCTAGCCCAGAAAGGATGGATCATGGAACAGGGCTAGGAGAGTAGTTTGCTTAGATGGACAGCATTTCTTAATTCACAATTCACATTTCTTTTTTCTGGAGACATGTAAGTAATATTTTTCTGTGCTTTATTGAGATTTCATTTATTGGTGTTGCAATAAGTAGATTTTAGACTGATGGAAATAAAAAACGTCATTTATTTGAAAGTGTATTAGTGAGCTTTGGTTTCAAAGCTAACCCCCCAAGTTTTATTTTGAGAGTAGACCTATGTTTGAGTCACTTTACATAGCTCTAGGCAAAGTGGGGGTCCATGAAGACCGGCAGGTGTTAAGGCATGTACATTGCAAGCTTTAAGGACTGTTTCCTGAGAGACTTCCTCCTGAAGGCAGCTATTGTTTGTTTAAGAGAAAGCCATATCCACTGTGCTCCCAGTGTCATCCTGAAACATAGCTGCAACACAGAAAAAATGATGACTCTAAAATTGATTTGATGATAAAGCTTCCCCCACCTCTCATAAATGCTTGTGGCTGAGCTCTGGCAGAGAGATGTCCTGTTGGAAATTGAACTTCGTTCATCTGTGTTCTGGTGGGAACCCCGTGTTCAAGATAAACATGCTAGTGCTCTTTGAAGTTGTTTGCTCATCAAAAGCACAGTTACTTTGTTTGTATTATGCTTGATACTCCCGTGAGATGTAGTTCAATTTATGGTATAAAATCTTGGCAAGAGGAAGGCAGTTTAAAAAAAAAATCCCCCCAAAACAAAACAAAAACCCCTTTACACTGCTGGGAAGGTGGGAATATTGTCCTCTGAGTCCATTGTACATTTCTTTTCATAGCATTAACAGATTTTACTTGTACTTTTCTGTATTTTATATGAAAAATCTTACTCATGCCTCCAATACTTTTCAAAGTCTTTTGGGGTAAGTTACATGTAAAATCTCTTGGGATTTTAAACTGGGCCAGAGACTGTAGTTTGTTAATAAGATGGTAGTTGTTTTATGATCTTTGACTGCCATTGCTGTAGGAGTAAAGATCCCCCTGTGGCAACAATCATTTGCTCCTTTTTCTGCATCATACAGGATGGACTTTACTGATGTACCTTTGATGGTAGCTTTTAGATGGTTTCATTTCCTTCTAGGTTTTAAAATGTCCTTATATACAAATTCTGAGCTAGGTGAAATACATGTTGCAATTAGAGCATCAGGGGGCGTTATGGAAACATGGCAGGATGAGAGTAGGTACTGTTCCTGGTGAAGGCATCATACATCCTCACATGTGCTAGGATACACGCACAAGTATTAATGAATGAAGGTGTTTGAAACGTATTTTTATGAAGCTCATACAGTTCATTGCATTTTTGCACAAAGAGAAGATTATGTTCCATCCCACTGGCTCCCAACCTTTTGGAGCTGAACTTCACCTGGGAAAACCGTGTCTGTCCCTTACCTGTCTTCATCTCATGGACCCGATATAAGTCCCACTAAGCTTGGGTTTTGGAAGCACAATGTGCTTCACCTGCAATATGCTTGTCCTCACAACAGGGGCTTCACTCCGCTAGCTCATAACTGCTCTTCTCAAGTGTTTTTTTATGATACAAACTTACCTGGAGCCTTCTGGGAACCTTCTCTTGTGAACTGTGGCATCTGAATTGCAAGGACATAATTTTCTGAGGCTGACAATTTAGCATTCACAACTTAATATGGAATTTGAGTTCTAGAAAGGTTTGCTAGTGGCGAACCGTAGCTTAGACCTTTTTTTCCCCAATCATAACTTGAAAAAACAAAACCCAACCAAACAAAAAAGTTTTAGAAATAAACCATAGTAATGAACTGCTCACTCTAAAATATAAACTTATAAGTCTTGTGCAGATAAAAATCACGTGATCTCCAAGTGTGACAAATCTGTGAGTACCGGCAATTTATAGCAAGAAATGTACCATATACACAAATATGTATTTTTACACATATTCTTTACAAGTGGGTAAAAATGCATTCTGAGCAGTCATAGCTGAACTGAGGGAAGTTTGTCATGACCTGCTAAATGCTCAAAGAAAATAGGAGAGGAATATGACTTATTTTTCTTATGGTGTGCTTTCTTCTTTGAGAGAAGTGTTATATTCCCTGTCTTTCTAGTCTACATTAATGATAATTGATACATCTGAAGAAGTACTGGTAAATTAAATATAATTTTAAGCTTCTGCATTGCCTCCTGAGAATCTTAAAGTAATTTGCTTTTAGTAAAGAATTAAAGAAGGATGCCACTGTTATGAAAATGGCCATCATTGTAACAATGATATTTTTTTAAAAGGCGAGACATCTAAATCATAGAAAAGCTAAGCTCAGGATTTTCAGAGCACTTTAAGTACATCATTTTTGTGGTTGCTTGCTTTGAGATTGCTTAATGTAGTCATCTAAAATTCAAGGCTCCTAAAATCACTCCATGGAATCACTCCATCAGTACATGGATTTTGCCCAAGATCACAGTGGGAGTCTGTAATAATGCTGGGCCCAGAACCTACATGCTGATTCTGACCTTGCTTAAGCTAATCTTAAATCTTCTATAGTTATTAAAGTCAGTAGATTTACTTTTGATACAATATTACTGTCACTAAGATTAAAATTCAGATTTCCAGACTTTTTATCCTGTGCTTTAGCTCAGCAGAAAATAATTCTTTCTCCATATGCTATTTTTTGGATGGGCCTTAAAATCACATGCTTATCTCACTCTCTTCTTTTGGCAAAAATGAACTGGAAATCCCAGCTGGAGTTTTCTATTCTGGTTGTGTCAGAAATGTCTCAGGAGCAGCTTTCTTTGCAGTGTTTCAGTGCTGCTCATTCTGCTCCCATTCACAATATCAGGAAGTACAAAACAAAATTTACATTCTGGTGGTTTAGACTTAAGAAAAATACTCTACTTGATTGGTTTAGCAGTGGCTGAAAACATTTATATTTTTAAAATAGTGCTGTGTAGCTGGAGACGAGATCACAAATGATTTTTATGTTTTGTGTATATTTACTACTTACACAATACCAAATGTAGAATTTTATTTGGTAATATCTGATACAGCTCATAAGGTCACACTCAGTCATTTGGCAATCAACATAGTACATTATGGATAAAACTGTTTTGTCTTTCTCATTCTACCTTTGTTTCCATGTGCATACACTACTAGTGTCAATGCAAGGAAATAAAGTTCAGTTGCATACACATTTTAGGTTTTAGCTACTTGTTCATAAAACTATCCCTTTTCAAACAGTTTTGACTTACTGCTTGCCTAGGCATGAGTTTCTCAGTTATTATTATGGTCTTAATCATTATTCGAAATATCCTTTCATCTATCAAGAATGCCTCCTCTTCCCTATGTAAGAGGAGAGCTCAGATTTTTTCTGTGCCTTGTAGCTGTGGTTCAGTACAAGGGAGCTGAGAGAACATGCTACTTTTGCAAGCAAACTTCACTGATGATTTAAGCGAAGGTAATGTTTTAGGCTCTTTCAGAGGCAAGTCTTTATATCCTCAACAAGGACCTCCTGAACCTTGAATCTTGGTTCATCCTCAGGTGTTTATATTGACATGTAATTGTCTATGAGAACAACCACATGTGTTTCGCTAATGGGAGACAGCGCTAGATAGCCTGGCTCACTCCACAAAACTGTGTGTATGGTCTGGTTTGTGCTAGTATCTCAGGTTGTTTTACTTTGTGTGTCATCTTGGAGGGAGCTGGCTCTGCAAATAAGAGTTTGTGGAAAAGGGTTCACTGAAAAGAACAAATGACTGTTTCCTATCTTCTGTCCATATAGACTGTTTTTGGACAGTGCATCTCCTGAGGTGTGTACCGTATATAAGTACTCTTTAAAGATGGTTATTCTCTAATGTCATGACCTAGAGAACAAATACAGTACTGTTGAGTGGATGAGCTGCAGGGTTTTTCCCTTTCCTTTGTTCAGTATTTCTTAATTTCTACATTCATGTTTAGGTCCTCTGTTTTTATTTGCATACAACATCAAACAGACCTTTTGATTCTGTACTATCAATGAAAATCAGGATTCACCTGTGAGTCAGTAGACACAGAGTTGTCAGGAGACAATAACAAAAACCCATTGCCTGCAGTCGAGCAGTTTATAAAACACGCAGCTATGAGAGGGGCTGGAGCCCTATTAGGACCCTTTCATCAGGGTGTCCCCAACCTTGGGTGGAGGGGCTCTCCTGTCTTCTACCAGGGAGGGCAGGTGTGGCAGCATATGGTCTCTTGTTTTGCCATCCCTGAGGGAGCAGCATAAGAACCAGAGGAGTCCTCAGAAGCTGGATCACATATTTTGGTGGGTTGACTAGTCCTCCTGCACCTTTTTTTGGCTTTGCAGGCTTCCTAATAAAAGTGGTGTCAGCAGAACTCAGGAAACAGTGATTCTTGCTTCATGGCAATGATTGCTATGGCTCACAAGCTTGCAGGGTATGGGTTGAGGTTTTTCGCAAAACAATAATGAAAAAAAAAGATTTTTTGTTTTAAAAGAAGGTTGAGATTCTGACCTACTTTCTTGATTGTGGAAATTAGGATTGTACTCATGTTGCCAATACCTTAATTTGCTGTCCTGGAACTTCATTTTTTGGAGTAGCTTCTCATCTGACCGAAAAGCATCCTTGTTTTTTGTCCTCCAGCACCCGCCACGAGGCCCATCCATTCCTGGCTGCAGTGGGAGGCTTCAGAATTGTTGGGGCGTTTTGATGCTGTGTTCATGTATTAAAAAGAGTGGGTTATTCAGAGTCTCGCATTGTCACTGGCTGCCCTGTCCTGCCTCCCTCTTCCTTGTCAGTTCATTTAGCTAATTCCTTCCCTCTTAAATTACTCCCTTCTGCTTAACAGCTTTCACAACTTGTTTGCAACCACCCGCAGTCAGTGTGGTTGTGTATTCTTTTCTGGGGGATATATTCAACTGTTTATTTAGGCTGAAAGCTGCTAAGGGAAGGTTTGCAACTGTGTTTTCATGCTGTCTAGCACAAACAGAGCCTGACCATTATTTATTCCAAAATGCACTGCAATAAAAACAATTGATGTTCTGTGCATTAATCAAAAAAAAGTTATAGCACAGTTGTAATTCAATCCCTTCATTTATTAAGTTTTTGTGCCCTAAGACTCTGTGAATGGGCCAGAGAAAGGCAAACGTGGCCCACATCAATACATGGTGCAGTAATTGCTGCTTTGAAGAGACCGTTTCACCTGCTCTGTCCTCCTTGCTCGTTCCTGTCAGTGTCTCCACTTAAAGCTTGTACTCAAGGCTCCAATCAAGCGAGCACCCAAATTCCTAGAGGTATCATTTTGCAGCAATATGAGCCTAATTGTTTCTAGATTGAATATTTTCATGGGATATCAGTCTCAGTGTTCCTGGAATTAGCATGCTCACTGAAGGATTGAAGATGCTTATTGGGCCCGACAGCTTTAGTGTCAGCGGGATCATCGACAGCTCTGCGAAACTTAGCTGGGCTGGCGACAATATTTATTTATGTGGAATGGAGACATATGGCCAGAATCATCCGCTCCCTTTCCTCAGTAATTAAAACATCTGGGAGCACAAAAGGGCCGTAAGAAGAAAAAAACCCGCCTATCTCTGCTAAATAAAACAGGAGCATGGTGCCTTTACATGATTGCCAAGGCTTTCTTTTGCAGTCATGGTGGGGTCTCTGGAGGACCAACATTCTCTAATGTTTTTTGAATGTGTGACGGTCAATAGAAACGCAGCTGAACTGAGCACAGTGCTCAAACTTTTTACTAATACTGTATCTTACTTTATTTTCCAAAGGATGGATTTTAATGCTCCTGAGAGGAATTGTGGATTATTTAAAGAGTAGCAAAAGCATACTGAAGTCATCAGCTGTTTTACAGACCATGATTACACAATGATAGCTTTCTCCGTCTGGAGTATTCTGTAGATATATCGTTAATACACGCTATTTCACTGAGAGCTTTGAGGTTCAAATTCAGACCAGGGCAGTATGATGACAGCTGTTATCATTTGATGGATATTCGGTACAGTATGTGAAGTGTGTTTAATACAGTTTTATGTAATTTTCAGAGATTAGGTGTCCCAAACACAGAATGAAGCAATCTTCTAACTTCTTGGCCCTTGCAAAATCCCCAGCTGAGCTGTATGCTTTCAGCCTTACAAGGTTGGACTTTAGAGGAGGGATCTTATTTTTGATATATGACACCTTTAAATCCTAAAATCTGTCATCTGCAGAGATGGGTAGCCATTTTGAGAGTTACTGTCGTTTTATTATACACAGGGCTCACACTGTGCTGCTTTGTAGAGACTTTACTTGTGTCTTATTCTTTCTTTTTTAAAATGGACTAAGATCATGATTTGAGTGGTGGTCTTCAAGTACCTGAATAACATCCCATCCACGTTTTGCTGGCAGCGGTGAATTTGCCCTCACAGTATCTCCCATGGGAAGAATGAGAAACTGAGGCAAAGAGGTGGAATAGAATTTGCCCACAAACATGTAAAAAGTCTGTGGCTAACCTGGAAATTGAGTCGAATTCCTCTGAGGCTCCTTCTGTGACAGCTCTTTGTGTTTTGAAACCACAGCCGAGCAGTATGCAGTGCTCCCAGCAAGGAACCTGACTAGAGGGTCATAATGATTTTTTATGATCTTAAAATCTGTGCAAGTAAAAAAGCCACTGCCATTGAGGAATGATACAATGGCCTGTTTCTGTGAAAAGTGCTTGTTTGTCAGTCCCAGTCTGTGAGGTCTGCACCTGTGTATGTAAAGCGTGGGGCTAAATGAAGACTGAGCTGGTAATGAAGGGATTAGTGCACTCACCTGCTACTTGCCTGGTTTAGAGCAGGAGCCTGGTGCTGTCTCCTCCATAGCTGAGGTGAGGATACCAGCTCCTTGTATGTTTGCTCTTAGGTGTCTTCTGTGTTTAAAAATGTTTTTAAGAAGTTGTGACACTTGGTTACCTATGCCTCCAGTGTTCTGGGAAGACTCTGGCAGTGATACAGCAGCAGCTCTTGGCATCTAGAGACTCTGCTTTTTATAACTGCTCTAAGGTAAGAACTTCTCTGCAGGCAGTTATGGGGCTGCAGTTTTTTGCTGCATGAAGTAGCATCCCCTGCCTCCAGTCTCTCTTTTTGAACCGTGTGTGGCAGTGCCTAAAACAATTTCAGCTTGCCAGGATTTGCTTTTGTGGGGCAGGATGAGGTACAGCCCAGGGTTTGTGAAATGGGCTGTGTTGTACATAGGTGATAGACTTGACGGCTCCAGTTTTAAGAAGGGTTGTAAGGCAGGACATGGGATGAAATGCTAATTTAGGCAGGTGGGTAAAATGGCAGAAGAGGGGTAGTGATGAGGAGAAATGCATGAAGTTCTTTACTGGGAATTTAGGAAAAAGCATGGGACCCTAGCAGCTGGGTGCTGCCGGTATTTATTTTGCTCTCAATACTCATGATGTTTCCAGCAGTACCAAAGCAAACTAAATTGCAAGCCATTGGCAGTAATATCCAGACTAGCTTTAATATAGTACTGGAAGCCTCTGCAGTGCAGCACACCTGCACTAATTTAGCTCTTTGTCAATAAAATTAGCTCTTGTGGAGTGCTGTGAGGTTTCCAGTAACTGAACTGGCTTGTTGACCTGGCTGGGTCATGCCGTGCTGCATTGCGCTTTGGGCAGTACAGCTTGACTCAGAAGTGAGGCATGTAAGGAGGTGAACACAGGGAATCTCACTATCTGTCTTTTTTGGTTTGTTACTCCTTCTCCAGGTATTTTATGGGTTCTTCTAGATGCAGGTAGCTAGTCCTGCAGTGTTAGCAGCTATTGCATTTAGTAGAATACCCCAGATAATGACAAGAGATTTTTTCCTAAAGAAAACTTATGCCAATAGAGGTCCAGTCCAATATATTTATATGACAAACAGTTGAAGTCTTGGAAATGTCTAGCTAGCTCAAAGATTCAATTAAACCCAGCCCAGTTCTAGGTGGACTTCCTAATTAAAGAATTTGACATCCACGCAGACATAAATATTTATGCTTGGTAGAACCTATCCCAAACAGCAAAACAAATTACTCTGACAACATGGAAAACAAGAATGCTCTCCATGTGATGGTTCTATTATCTGCACTAATAGCTTAAGTTTCAGCAGGTGACATTTTACAAACCGTAGAAGAAGCTGTCAGATGTGTTTGGAAGAAGGCTGACACTGTGGGGGAAGGTGCTAGTTTTAGTGCGAATGGAACAAGAATTCTGCAAGAAGCACCTTGGGCCTAATCCTGCCCCTACTTTCTCAGGCTCAAAAATCTGGGCCATATTTTCAAAGACACTGATGTCCTTTCACCCTGCCTGTGTGTTGCAAGGACCCTGACAGTGCACGCAAATGTACAAACAGATTGTTTTTACCTTGGGAATTGCATGCGAGTATTTGTTTGGTGGGTCCCACGTTGCTGCCTCTCATGCTGTGGCCAAGACCCCCAGCCAGATGCATGTTCTGCTTCCATGTTTCCTGGCTTCCTAACAAATCTAGAAACCATCCAGTCCCTAATAAATTCCAGTGTTATCAACCAATAATTCCTGTAACCCCGCAGTCTAGTACAGACAAGCACTTAGCAAGATATTTAGAGGCTGTGTTTTGCTGCTCACTTTGGAAGATGTTGCTGGCATGAGTGGAGTTGTTCTTAATTTATAGCATTAGTTAATTTGCCCTGGAGACTTAGGTTCCTAAACTGTCCTAATTCTGTGGTTTAGGCCCTATCAAATAGCATAATGAGGGTGATCATGATTTAGCATTCTTCTGGCTGGTGTAAACATGGGATCTTGGATTCAGAAAGACCTCAGTGTTCAAACAAAAAAACCAAATCTCAGAAGAAGTATTTGGAATGAAGATGTATACAGGATTAGGTGTTTCCGCTTTGTTTATCAGCCTTCATTTAACCCCTAATCTTTATTTTCCCCAGTGCTTTACTGTTAAAAATGGGTTTAAAAAAACAAGCCCAAAGCTGGAGGTATCTCATAGAACAGAAAACACTTGCATTTATTTAGCAACGGACATCTATTTTTAAAGGAGTCAATAATCACTCACTTCCCTGCTTCCAAGCAGGAAGAACACTGGTCATAAATAGTGTAATAGATTTGGTGCCAGGTGAGCATCTACATATTTTTTCCATTTACCTCCCTTTGTGCTGGTGATTTTTGCAGGGTCCCAGAAAACCAACTGTCTTCCCATCCTCCCCTCTGCTTCTGCAGTCACTTACGGAGCTGCCACCCCTTTATTCCACCCACCTCGGCTGTTCCCTGCACAAATATCCTGACCTCTAATGTCAGCCTCTGGTCCATGTAGAAGAACACAAGCCATCCATGGCAGCAGCACTGCTGGTTCAGAGCAGGGCCAGGGAGAAATGTGAGAGGGATGGGTGTTCTTCAGGGGAAACTCTAGTTGTGTGCCTTCTCCCCAGGCAGATCTCCACGTGAAAGAACACAGCGTATAGACCCCTGTGGAGATGTTTATCAGAGTGCAAATGGTAGGATGGAGAAACCCGCACGGGCTTACCGCAGACAGCATTTATAGGACTTGGTACTTGGGAGAGAAGCCCATATTTACACTCCATGGCTGTGTAGCTGGTTAGTGTTAACATTGCTTCTGTGAGCATAGGGGGAATTGTAGTAAATCTTCCAAGAATGGAGAGCTAGTTTCATCTTGTTTGACACATTGTTTCCTGATAAGAGCTTCTGGGAAAATACTTCAGTTTTCTTGTCAGCCCAAGCTTGCCGAGTTGCCAGGAGAGACTCTGAATCCACAAGGTCCCAAAAAAGAAATTTAAACAGCCAGGCTGTGGAGGGAGTAAACAGTGAACTGTGAAATGGCTGGACACCAGGGGCAGCTTTCTGAAATACAGGCAAACATAAAAAACTATGGAAATGTCTCTTTGTCTCTGCCTGACAAAGAAAGGCCAAGCTTTTAATTTTCTCCATGATTCCTGGTTTGTGCCTGTTTCTGGTTCCCCCCAGTTGTGCCTCTGTGTGGGCTGCAGTACGCAGGTGGAGCTGAGTGGCTGACCTGGTTGATGCTGGCTGAAATGGGCAGTAGCCAAAACCTACATACGTGGGACTTGTTCACATGGGGAGACTTTGGGGAGTCAAGGTGACTCAAATGATGCTGTACAGTTTAAGGCCAAAAAGAAAAAGGACACAAAACCACGACAGGGATGTTCTTTTTTTTTTTTGGCTGAAGGGGTTTGTGTTCATTGTAGCTTAGTCCTGCTGCAAATCTGTTCCTTGTGGTGTAGTTGCAGTTGGTGTTCCCGTGCATCCCAGATTCTCTGATAATCCCACTGATGTTTCTTGGAATCACAGTCTGTATTGCAAATAACATTGTTTTGAAAGTGTGTGTGCCAGCAAACATGGAGGCTTCTGTTCTGAAACCCCAAAGGCTGGATAATTCTTGAGCTCTTTTTGTGTGCATGAAGTCAAACTTCAGTCTAGTTTTTGGTGGAAAACCCGCACTAAAATTTTGTGTCAACCTATGTTGCAAACCACAGACTGTGCATGGGCTTGATGTGACTTGATTGCTAGTTTTTGCCTAAAGATCTTTCAGACTCTGAAATTCAAGGGTTGCAAGCTCAGATAAAAAAACAGACTTCCCATGAACCACAGTGAACCGAAGCCACTTATTTTCAGCAAAACTCACACTGGCTTGTGTTCAGCCCTGAACTTCACTGACTCCAGCAGAGGTAGAACATTTGCTGTAAAACTATTGTGGATGTTTATTTTTGGCATCTCTAAAAATCCAGCCATGTGCATAGGTGTCTAGTGAGGATTTTTTTGCCACCTGAACTGAAAAGTATTTCCTGTATGTCCAGCATGAAAAAAAAAGTCAAAACATAAGTGCAGAGAGGGATACTTTTGTATCATCTTATCTGTGTGAAGTAGAAAATACATCTACATACCTTCATAGTCTGTAAACATTTCTTTTCAATCTGAATTTCTTCTTGCAATAAAGGATAGGTGCTTGTAAAGGAGCACACTTGTGACAGGCACACACAGTGACAAACTTTTTAAAAATACATGTCCCTAATTTTCTGAGCAGCTGTTTAAAACTAGATACATGTCAAAAATTACCCCAGTGATGTCAGCTCAGCCTTTTGCATTTTTCACTACCTGTCCCTGGGCAAATTCTGATCCATCGCCCTGCACAATCAGAGATGCGTTCCTTCTACAAATTAAAGTAGTTAAACAAAATGGGAGCTTGAATAAAAAAGTTTATAAATTAGCTATGAAGTTCTGTAAACTTTTGCCGCTTTTTTTTTTTTTTTTAGATTTAATTGCAGCTCTAAATGTTTAATTCGGAGATTTCAACAGCAGACATAGCTAAGGATTCTGATGGGGCTGCTACAGCACAGCCTCCTGTCTGTCAAATGGACAGCGCTCCCAGAAAAAGCAACCCAGATTCCCCAGAAGACATCTATGTCAAATTGATGATGAGCTTGGCTGGCATCTTAGAAAGATCTTGAGATGACAAGATTAGCCCTCAAATGCCCTGGGAGGCAAAGGGCATGCTATTTGAAAAGAGGGGCACACACATGACTTAGTGGCTGGAAAAAGCTGCCAGGCTCAGCTAAATGGAAGTCTTCTATCACAAATGGTAATTTCAAAACTGGGGGAGAGGATGCAATTCATTCTGTTGGCTCTCAGTGTTTTTTCTTGGGGGGTATGTTTTTGGGGTTTTTTTTAGAATGTATTTGCTATGAAAATAACCACCGTGGAGTGCTTCATGGAAGTTATAGGCCGTGTAACATTTTTCAGGCAATAAGTTGGGAGGTCCTGAGCATCTTCTTGCTTTTCTCACTAACTGGAGAAATCCTTCATAGCAGGCACTTGGTGCTACTGTGGTGCTATCGGATACTAATGAGCCACCTTAAAAATTCAACAGTAGGTCCTTGACATTTCCCTGGAGGAAAAAAATAAACATGAAAGACAATTGCCCTGATAGTGAAGGGAGAGCAGTTGGCTGTGTTTGAATCTGTGTGCTAATTGCTGCTACCATAGTGTCAGCAATGTGACTCCTGGAATGGAAGAAGCCAGTTCCTCACTGGTGTATACTGGTGGGTGTCTGCTGCAGTCAGTGGAGCAAGATTTATTTATGCCAGAGGAAGAGCTGACCTTCATAAATTGTAAACAGTCCTTGACAGAAATACATACCTATGGCCTTGTCAGCTCTCAAAGGTTTTGTCAGTGTTGGTCTACTGGTAAACGTATTGGCAAACTTCCTCTAGCAAAGCCAGCAAAATTTTGTCCTTCCTGGCCTCATGTTGCAGTATCTCCTACCACAGTAAGAAACCTAAAGAGCCATCTGACCAAAAGTGAATTTTGTTGTTATGATTGTGTCCATCACATAGTTACGTTGGTTAGAAATTGCATGTCACTGTATTTGAGTGGCTGTATTCTTAGCACAGCTGTGCGTTGTAGGCATGACTTGATGTATATAATAACACTGCCACTGAAAGGTAATTGACTGTCTCAGTGAATTCAGCTTTATTCCCAAGGAATGCAAATGTTTCTAGAGCCATGAAAAAACCTTATATTCTGGCCTTAAATAACTAATCTCTCTCTCTTTTAAACGTATCTTTAGATCTGATAATGATGTAGACTGAGGCAAAGATTTTGGGTTTTCTCTCATGATATTCATAGGTCTCAGTTTGAAAGTAGCCTTTTGAACCCTAATTTAAATTGTGTGCAAGTCTTATATTTCTAGTGGTGTTACAAGAGTGTTAGAGCCCCCCATGCTTTCCCCTGTTTCCTGGGAATTAATCAAACCATGCTCAAAAAATTATTAAGGGATCAAAATATATATTTAATAGTGGATAAACACTGAGGGTTTTTTATTCCTAAAAAGGAGCAATGAATTGCCTAGAAATAGTCACTGAAAATGTGGAAAGTATTTAATATCTATTAGGCGGAAGCCGATGGACCTCAGGGCACTTTATTAACAATTAAGGAATATGGCTCCCACATACTGTCGTGATTGATATGAGTGTCTCCATGTACAGGTATGAAATACTGATGGAAGCTTCAGCAGAAGAGTAGGACTCCCCTGTGGATATATCACCTTGCTTTAGACCAGTGAGAAGCAGAAGTTAGCAGCAAGTTGCAAAGGCTGTTGCATATTCTACCCTGCTGTATATTCTCATTTAAGGGACAACAGTTTTATCGAAGAGAATGAAGAGGAAATGGACTCTGAAAATACAAGCTTTTATGGAAAAATGCATTTGGAAAAATCTGAGGACATCTGAAGGCCAGGTGGGGGCTTCTAAAAGTAGAAATCCTCTAAGTTTACAGGTTTCATGTGGGGTTGCAGGCTGAGATCAGGCTTTAACAGAACTTAAAACTTTAAGTCGGGATGGTAAATGCAGCTCTTAGCTGAGAATGGCTCTCTGCAGCCTTTAGAGAGCTCTTGCAGTGTGGATGATGCCCAGGAGAATCATGGCCATGATTGAGATCCAGGGATGAATAGCAGCCATTTAAGATAAATGCTTCCTATCGGCCTGTTCACTAGGATCATAAATATAGGTGACCAGCATATTAGCCTTTGATCTAACTCTGTGTAAGGACATCCACCATCTTTGGTTTTGTCTGTCATTAATATCTCAAAGTTCTAAACTGGCACAGACCACAGTGGTTTACAGCAAGTGAATTAGATCAATTAATTTCCAAAGCAAACCTAATGGGCATTTTAGAATAGGATTTAATGTCTCATTTACTCTCTATAGCTATCTTGTTAAATGCCAATTAAGTATCTAAATATTTCTTACAACCTTAATGAATTACAGTATAATAAGTAATAAATGATCACTAGTTTTTGCTAACATGCTGAAGTCTGCTGTTAACTTTAGAAAGTGAACATAAAATTTTTCTAGCACACTTGTTTGTGCCAGCGAAAGAATCATTTTTAATAACTGGATAATGTTTAAGTAACATAATAACTAGCAGAATACAGATGTTTTTTGTCCATTAGTATACTGTCAACAAGGAAAAGTCAAGATTAACCTTAAGGGTCATATATCTGAGTAAGTTTTTAAACTCATTTTTGCTCCTAAATTCTGCAAATACTTCTGTTTCTTCCAATTAGTTGCTTATATAATTAACCCCATTTTCACATGCAATTGCACAACTAAACTGAAAATCTAGCCCTGCATTTGTTCAAACTGATGAAAATAGTATTGTGGAATTTGAGAGTGCGGTGGCACAGATATCCTTTTCCAGGTGTACTTGGTGTCCTCCAAAAACACCTGTGAATTTTTTTTTTTTATTTGCAGTGAACCATAACTGAATATATATAAGCATGCAGACAAAAATAAAATACTTGCAGGTGATTTTCCTCCCTGCCTCCGTCTTTATATTTGGGCTCCATCCTTTCTTTCTATTATTTGTGAACCATATGCAAACATCAAGGGGGTGATTTTTAATCATTCCTTTCTGTTATCTTCAAAGAGAAAGAAATCTTGCTTGTTGTTCTGGACAAACTGGTTTACCTCAACATAAGAGGTGCATAAAACTTCAACGAAATCATGCAAACAGGGTCAGGTGGGCTAATGCAAAGGACAAAGCTTGTACATGCCTGTGAATAACCCATGGAATAAAGCATCAACTGCATGGTTTCCACAATGACATACTGCTGTTGTGTTTCGGACCTATTGCAAATGGGCATCTTTGCTGTGAAAGATGTTTCATTCTTCCAAGGCCATCCCAGGACTTAGTCCCTCTGATGAAGTGAATGTGAGTAAATTAACTCCTTACAATGCGCTCCTGAAAGTTAGAAGAGTCATCTCTCCTGCAATTATTTAGCACCCCACTACTACCATCCAAGAACAGCCTCAGTTTTCCAGCAGGATGAAGCGTCCTGGTTGGCACTAGGTTTTTTCAAGAGTGCTCCAGCACCTGAACTCAGAGGGTGAGTTTCCCCAGGTTGTGCTGAGCTGTTGGGGTGATGGGACCTGTACCAGGCACTAAGCTTTCTTACAGACATGCCTACACCTTTATGTTCCAATATGAGTGCTGTTACAAAAACTGGCTTGTGGGTTTTTTTATGCTCTGTTCCCAGACAGAGGCTCTAAGAGTATTCTTCAGGTATAATTTCTAAGCAGTGTCTCTCTATGATGTATTAAAGAGAATGCAGAGGTATTTTGTCTCCTATTCTGTATTAAGGAGAATACAAAGGTATTTTAAGATTCTCTTTTTTTTTTTTTTTAAGCAATGTCCTCCCTATTTATGTCAGCAATTAGTTTATTCTTAAAAGAAAGGAGGAAAATAGAAAAAGCAGCACACAAGCACTCAAACTGTGTAGCTCCCTAAGTGCTTTTTTCCAATTTATGAAACAAACAAAACAAAAAAATACCCTCCGAAGTTAAACTAATATGAAACAGCCCCAGCATTTGAACTTGTCGCACGAAGCTGGTTTAAATTTTAATGTGAGCTCTGGAGTAGATTTGTGTAAGGCAAGGTAAAGCAAGTCCCATGAAATATTGATTCTGTACATTTTCTTATGAATTTTTATACTCCAATTTAGTAAATTTTTTATCTCGCCTGCACTTAGAGGTTGCCTATAAAGTCGTTACTACCAATTGTATTAACTGTTGTAAATAAATCATCTTGGTTTGGGCTATTTGTACGAACGTGGGCCGACGGGACCCAGTTTTGTTTAAGCTGTGGCATGTTATGGCCTTAGTCTGAAAGGGCTGAAAGGGATTATCAAAATTTAAAATCCGTCATGGCACAGTGGCAGAGATGCAAAACCATGAGCATCTGTCAGAGGCAGGCATCTTCCTTTTACATTTCCCACCTGGGTCAGATAAAGCATCATGGAGGACTCTCCAATAGAAAGGTTCTTTTGTCTCATGTCAGAAGAAAATGGGGGCCGGAAGGGGGGGTGGCATTACACCCTGCAGTCCTTATATGTGCAGATCGATCCATTGAGGATACAAATAAAAACTGTAAATGTTTGTACTGCTTTGGGTATAGCTTGACTTTGCAAAACAGTGTTCTCTTTAAAATGCTATCTGAAAGGGGGCACTGGAACACCCGATTTGAGGGAAATCTGTAAGTAAAGATTTTTCATTTGGCAGTTTCAAGGCTCTAAATCCCAGTTCTCTCTATACCTAGAGCTGTATCTTGAGCTCAAATTAATATCCTCCATCAAACCTAGCTTAGATGTTCACACTGCCTCCCCATCTCTAATTATAACATATTAAGTGGGTAGGTAAGCAAGATTCTGTTTGGCTACTTTGTGTCTCTATCAAATGTGGTGAAATGTAGGTTTTCTGATGCCTTTCTTCTACAAGTATTTCAAAACAACTTCTAAAATATTACATAATATGCAGCTGAATGAGCATAATGATTTATTTTCTATGAGGTATACCATTGGTAACTTTGCTTAACTGTTAATCAAAACACAGCACAAGAGGGACTCAAGGTGTTTAAATGGTTTCCTTTATTATTCTTGAACTAATCTCCAAGGAATGCTTTTTTTGTTATTGTTTCTTATTTGTGTTTTTAATCCCCTTTCTCTGTTAAGACTCTGACTCAGCAAGTTTCAGCAACATACTCTTTTAGGTTAAGGTCGGTCAAGTGAACTCTGTTGTAGACACAAACGCAGGCTGTGCACTGTTAATATTGTGTAGCTCTTTGAGTCATAGATGTCAGCAATCATTTGATGAGGACCTGACTTAAAGAAAGTTTTTGCATGTGCTTATACCCCATAGTCTTGAGTGGTGCTTAAATAAGTCCTTAAAGCTAAGTATATGCTCCAGTGTTGTTCTGAAGATGGATGACATGAATGTAGCTTACTGTGGTTGATGTATAAATAAGAACAGATGTTTTTTCCAGATTCCAGTTAATGGTAATTAAACTCTAATTTATTATTTTATTCAGAATAAATCTCCATTAAATTTCTGTTTTTGTAAATATTCTGAAACAATGCTTTTTGAGACACTGTCATGAATATTTGGGCTATTTTAAAATGAGCCTTATGGTAATTTGACAACAAAGCATACCAGGTGCCCTTTTCCTGATTCTCTGTTGTCTATGTATCATTTTTCAATCATTTTTTAGTTCACCTGCCTATAAATAAATTTTATAAATTTATGTTCACTATATCCCTAAGCATAACCTGTTTCAGAAAATAATCCTGTTAATAAAATAAATTCTTCGGTGTTTGGAGATAACAGCAAGACAATTCATAACTGATGGAAATTCACTCAAAATGTCCAAATAATACTCTGACTTTCCCTCTCATATCCTAGCTTACTCCTGCTCAGAAACCAGCTCTGCTCTGTTGTTTTCGTGAGTTGCTTGTAGGTTGGTTTGCTAAATACATTTAAAGCTCTGTTATTTCTTTTTTAAATTCAGAAAAGCAATAGTATTCAAAGAAAAACTCAAATATTTTTCCAAAGGAGCAGCACCTCATTAGTTAAATGGCTTTCTGTAATAATCACCTCGTATTCAGTTTAATTTGTCCTGCATAGCTGGAGCTGACCTTTCAGCTGTCTGTATATTTTAAGTGTTTGTGTAAACAGCAAAGGATCCCGTTAATTACAGAGCCTTCCTCCCATTCAGCAAAGCGATGTCCGGCCTTCTCTGATTGCAAACACGATAGGAGAAGCCGCTGGGAGACAGGAAGGAGCTTACAGAAAGGGAAAACGGAGGGAGGCAGGCAGGAGCGCGCCCTTCAATAAGGAAAAGTGAAATGGAGCAGGTCGTGCAAGTAGCATCTTGCACTGGGATCTCAGGAAGCTGTGAAAGGCATACGTGTAATTACAGAGCTTGCTTTTTTGTCTGTGTTGAGGTTACCAGGGTTATATTACCCACAGGCTTGGCCCTAAATGTTCTCACCGAATGTTGGGGTTCGGTTTTGTATTGCATTCCCCAATCTGTATTGGGGAATGGGCAGACTGACGTGCTAAGGACTGATCCAAATCTTTTATCCAAACTCGCAGCCACTCCCTGAAGCTTAGTGGAGTTAACAAACCAAACAACCCCCCCTCCTGTTGCTGCTGTTCCCCACGCAGCTGTCACTGAGCTGCAGAGGAGGTTGTTCTCTTCAGTTACAGGTCTCGCTGCTTTGAAATCTGCTATTCCTTTACCCTGACGCAGCGTGGTTGGTTGTTCGACTTTGTGATCTTATGCAGAGAGAGCAGGGCTCAGTTTGAGGTGCCTTTTCTCAAGGGACATGGGTTTTCTGCATAATGATAAAAGGAGTATCACTACAGAGAGTGAGGTTGGTAGTAAACCTTCATGAAAGGGTCAGCATCTGCATTTTCTTAGTGTACAGTATCAAGACTGGAAAGGAAAATTAATTGTAGAAGGAAACCAAAAAAAGATGCTTAGTTTTTCCTTTGTGTATTTATTTTTACAACCCTGATTAGTGTTGCTTATTCTAAATTTCCGTGCTAGTCAACTTCATCATAGACATGATGTTGGAATCATGGTGATGGTGTTTTGCTGGTTTGGGATGGATGGCAACCCTGTCTGGAGCTATAACATTTGGAGAATCTCAGATGCGACTCTCCCACTACAAACCTGTATGTTATTGATTCATTTTTTTTTCAAAGATGCAAGTAAAATCCTGCTGTTTGTTTGGAACTGACAAAGTATAACTCAATCAGTTACATGCAAAAGCCTTTTGAGGGTAGCTAGAAACCAATATTACATTAAGTTCAGATATTTAGACTTTAACATATATGGTAAAAGCCATATATTTAAGTTTTTAAAAGCTATTTGGTCATAATAGTATTCTCAAACTAAAATCCTTCTTTTTAATAGCTGCCAGATGCATCATTTTCAAATGCTGTATGTGCAAACAACTAAGATGTAGGCACAGCTAATTAATCTGCAAATAAAGTATCATAGAAGGGAGGATAGTTGAATGCAGGAAGAAAACCTTGCCCATATTCAACTGAATTTTTAACAAATTGGATGTAAAAGGTTGTCCTTTTCTCTGTGATGTTGCCTGGTGTCATAAAACAAAATTGCTGTCATTATAAATGAAGCTGAAGGACAGCTCTGTGGTCACATATGGACCTGTTGTTCAGACATCAGCAAATTAGGCCTTCCAATATTTATGTATGGGTAAGTACTGTTAATATTAGTACTTTTTTTTTATCAGTTGGGGAAGTAAAAGATCAGAAAACTACATGTTTTGATAGAATAAGATCTAATTTTTAAATGTGCTTTCCTTCATTTTGCATTTGAGGTAAATGGAAGCACAGATAGCTAACTACTGCTTTGTGTATTTAAGTGAAATAATGAGCATCTCTAGATCTAAACTCCTATATAGGCATCAGCTTTGGCACGTATCTGCTTATTTGCTGAGTTTCCTTAACTCCTCATAACTCACTCTGAAAAGACTTGAATGTCAGGTGCTAGAAAGTTCAGCAGAGGGCAAGGTCAGACCCAAGGGCCCAGCATTTTCAGAGAGGAGCAAATTAAGTTCACCCTTCAACCCTCTACTCAGAATCTGCCACTCCTGTAAACCTGTTTTAGCTGTAGTCCCCAGAAGTCTGCCAAACAGAAACCAGAAACTTTTCAGTATATTTCTCCTGGAAGCAGGCATTGTCAAGAAATGCAATTTTGTTAGATGACCACATTAGCCTTGAACTTTTCAGACAAATCTAAATAAAAAGAAAGAGTTTATTCTGGCTTTTAGAAACTGATGGGAGCCCTGTGGGGCGTAGGTTCAAATTTTTAAATGTTCACATCAAATCAGATAATGGTATCCACCCCCTCAAAAGCTCAACGGGTGGAGAAGAAAAGAACATACCAATAAGCACATGCAATCCTTCAGAGTTCATTATACAGCAAGTGTGTTTGAAAGGACCTTGAGAGCATGTTTCCAAGGGAGGGGTAAGGTCGATGCTTGGATGGGAGAAGCCAATTGAAATCAATGGGAATTGATTTAGAGTCCGGGGGCACTGTGTTAAAATCTCCAGTCTTACGATACAGCTTCATGAATATTAACAGGAGTGGGATCAATACACAGCTGATTTTCAGATGTACAGCTGGCTCCTTTTCGTCTGTAGATTAAAGAAACGGCAATCTTTCTTTCTTTAGATAAGATTGAGAATTCCAAAAAATGACTTGTGACTTTAGATCCCGTTCTCCAGGACTGTTTGATAAGGTTTATGATATGTTCCTACTTTGTAAGTGTGCATTTTCCTAGTCACATTTATCTCTGGTGTCTGTTTCAAGGATTTCATCTAAAGTAATAAAGCGAAGCGGGTTGCTCTTGGGGCACTGAGGTGGCTCTTTTATACACTTACAAACGCTGAGTTTTGGGGAAGCCCTGTGCGATAGCCCTCCTTGCCTCCTACCTGCCAGCAGATGGCTGCCACTCTCTTATGGAAGTGAGTGGCTTCATTGCACGGTTTATCTCGTGCTTCACAGAAAATCACAGAGTGCTGCAAAATGCTCTGTTTGTCTGATCTATGACAGGCCTGGCTCCAAATGTATAGTCTGCCAATCTGAAAGCCCAAATGACTGACAACATCCTCTTGGAAGAACCCTTCAAGGTTCAAAGGCAGAAACTGGTGCTGCTGCTGTGCATGTAATACATCAGCTGAACCTTCGCAGTTCCAGATGCTGCCTGAGCTGTGAAAGTGAAATCAGGCTTGAAAAAGTTCTCCCTTAACAAAGGATGCACATTATTTGAAACATCCTGAACATTTTTGTTTGTTTGTTTGGAAAGTGCAGGTCAGGATCCAGACTTGGCAGCTTGTCCTGACTTCCTCAAGGAGGTGAACAAATGTCCCAGGTCCAACCAACCTACTTAAACTCTGGGAATGTTTTGGGCTCCTCTCTACAGCAGACAAAAGATTTCTGTATTCAGGCTGCCTAATAACGAAGAATTATGTCATTTTTTTTTTTTTTAATTTAAAAAAACCCCAAACCACCAACAAAAAACCCCAAACAAACAAATACTCAACCCCAAAAAGCTTCCTCTAAATGGAGAAGGATTTTGATTTAGCTCTGATAAACTTGGTTTTGCTGTGTTTTCTTATCAGGAGTGTCACCCCTGAGACAGCCTGCCTTAGCTGAGCAGCGCTCCTGGGGCAGCACCAGCTTCTGAGCAGCAGCACTTCTTGCTCTTCTGGCATTGCCAGGACTGTGTAACTTCAGCAGTAGATTCAGAGGTCTTTCCATGGGGTTTTTTGGACTCCTAGCATGAACAAGCCAGATTTTAGGTCCTGAGAATTGTGAGACAGGAGGGGAGAGACCCTCCTGTTCAGAGTAAATTGGGGCAATTCTTGTGTTTTATTGGCAGTTTCCTGCCCCAGAGATCCTGCGCTCAGTCGGAGGTAGCTGCTGTTGGCTCTGGCTGCGAATCTGTTGTGCAGCCTGAAGTGTTTTATATGGACTGATCGTTTGTCTTCTTGTGGCACCAGAAAACATGCTCAGGATGTGCTGCTCTCTGTACCAAAACTAGATAAACACAAGCCATGATCTGTAGCATTTGCAGAGTAAAAGGAAAAAAAAAAAAAAAAAAAAGCCAGAATGCCCTAAATCTCACTTTACCAAGGGACCATGGTGCATTGGGTGTTTTAGTTTTATTTAAAGCAATGATAATTAAACTGCATGTCTACTTAAGGGATTTTGAAAATCCTTCTGTAACATGATGAAGATATTTTACATGCACATTGCTCAAATAGTGCTTCTGATGTTGTTAGGTCTCAGGTGGACCTTTAAATGATGGAGCTGAAGCACTGAGGGCTTCTCCCAAGCTCTCTGAAGTGAAAGGGAGGTAACAGCCAGTAAGCTATTCTACTAGCTTAAATTTTGCCTGAATTGGGTTTCTAAATACATTGCAAAACACTTCTAGAAAGCTGAGTATGTCTTAAGACTTACAGATTTAGTGCTATTCCCTGTGGAAACTTTAGGTAGTATCTGTCAAACTGTATATCAGAAGATCATTGAAAATATGTTTATTTTATTCTGGTTTTATCACTATGGTTAGTGATATAGATGTACACAAGCGAGATATGCACCTTATCTCTGGCATCAGATAACAGAGTAAGTTACTGTAGTTCAGCAGTTCATCATAGAGCCTGTGCATGCTAGGGGTGGTCTCATGCACTTCAGGAACATGAAGTGGCAAGGTTTGCTGTATCCTCATGCTGCTGAGCTGTTCCTGGTTCCTCTAAACCAGTGTTTATTCCAAAAGTGACAAAGTTATCCCTGTGCTGAACTGTGGTGATTGCTTATGCCTCTAAAGGCATTGATACGTTTCCATGTTGTGTTTGTTTTGCGTTTAAGGGACTGCAGGTTTGGGGACAATTTGCTTATATTGTTTTTTCACTGAATTCTGCAAAACTGGACTTTGGAGGCTGAATTGATGGTTGTGACAGGGGAAAAAAAAAAGCTTGAAAAATTAGGAAGAACGCTAAGAAGTGGTTCCTGTGAGTTTTTTAAAGGTCCTCATAGCAGTGCTGCAGTGGGTTTCAGAATGGTTTTTGAAAAAAAAAAAAAAAAACCAGTGTGGAGGAAGGCAATGTGAACAATGCAATACAAAATGGGCTAAACTTTGAGACTTTGTCTTTCTATACATTATTCATTGCGGCTAGTGAAAGGCAACTTGGCTTCTCATGTGTTTTTGATGGCCAATTGGAAATGGTGAAAATGTTTGTAACTTCTATTGTGTTTTTTTCTAATTAGACAAGGCAAATAGTTTATGAAGAGGAAGGACAGAATTAATCATGGGCTCTTGCTCATCACAGCTGTGCTCTGAATGCCTGACAGAGCCACTTTATGGCATATAATTCAATGTATAGAATAAACGTACTACAAAGGACATAGTTTTCAAAGCATTTTCAGTGGCGATCATGTTATTTTGCAAAGTCCTGAGCACAACTGATTACAATTGAACTGAATGAGAGCTGTGAGATGCTTTGGAAAGTGAAATCCTTGCTGGCATTTTCAGAGGAGATCTGAAGCTGGATTACAGCTTTTTATGTAATTTGGATATAATTTTCATGTCTAATTTGGTGGCTGTGTAAGCATATTGAGTGTTTTCTGGAGGCAGTTGGTTACCTAAGTATCCAGCTATCTCTTTGGGTTTAAAAGCATAGAAATCAGGAGGTTCTGAGGGTATTTTCAAGCCATATGATTAAAGTCTTCTCTCTATGTCAATTTTAACACTAGAAGCTGTATTTATATTCTATATGAACTATATGTATGTTTTCTTGAATGGTCTGATGCCAGTGGCAATCATACTTAATGTTTCGTATTAACTTCAAAATGTATATTACTTAGTATTACCTTTTTAAAGAAATATTAACTAGGTTTTTTTATAGCTCTTCAACTGTTTTTCTTTCATCTTTAACCAAATCTGAAATACTTCTGCTGTACTACTTTTATTTTAAAAGCCCTCTCCCACTTTTGCTTTAGTAAGAGTGTCCACACTTGAGAATGTTACCCTTTGAATTGAAAAAGACTAATTTAGGTTTACGGGCTGTAGCTGAAAGTGGCTTCTCAGTCTTTTACCTGAGACAGACTTCAAAAATGATTCACGATGATTTTCACTTGTGAATGGATGTTTGTCTGCCTTGTATCTATGTAGTCTGAACAACTGACCTACAAGTGCAAATCCTATCTAGATATGCAAATCCTATCTAGATATGCAAATCTCATTAATTTGCAAGTTTAAGTAGTTGTGTCCACACTTTAAAGGTCAGTTTTAAATCACTTTGAGCACACTACTGACAGACATAACCGTGAATGTAAATGTTAGTTCATAAAATGTCTTGCATAAAAGAGAGGGTATAATTCTCTGTTACATCATTATTATATTGCAGTGATGCCTGTAATATCCAGGTTGATGTGAAAACTGAATTGAATGAAATTGTGGCTTATTTGGCTCTCAGTTTATCTATTGTTAGAACAAAATGTTCACAAATTTCCATTTTATTTTGTAGTGTTTGTATGTAGTATGCTAAAACACCTGACTTATAAACTGCCAGCTCTGTTTGAAAATACTGAAAGCATTGCAACTACACAGATTAGAGTGTCAGAGAGATTGGGTAAGTGTCTGATTATCTAGGTGCTTCGTGAAAACAAACCTGGTTGTTTCAAATCTTTTGCAATTGTCCCATGTGATATGGCGTAAGCATATTGTGGATGTTGGATCAAATACACTTTTGGCTATTGATTTTTAAAGCACCAATTTTCATGGAGTGGAATGGTATTCTTGACTTGATTATTTGTATTATAAATTACAATGGCTAGTCTGTTGTTAGCAGACAGATTTAAAACGTTGTCTCAGAGCCTGATATCATGTACACTGGTGTTTAGGAGAGTTAAGACCCTCATAACAATAGATCATGGAAAACAAATGTTACTCCTTACTGGTATTTGATACTTATTTCAGTACAGCAAATCAAAGTTTTACTGGGTTCAGAAATGCCAAAGCAGCATGTTTTGTACTCATCAAAAAAATATCAGCTTCTGGAAGTGAAGAACATCTGCATCTAAAACACACCAATTAGCAAGAAGACATGAGTGATGCTAACGTTCTCATTCTATTTTTGGTCACTGTCTACGTGATCAGGAAAAAAACAGAGATGCTATGGCTTTGATTAACTCTTCTTATTCCTTTTTTTTAAAGCATTTCTTCTCATTTTCAGTAGAGAAATGTTGATGAACAAAGCATGCCCGTGAAGACATATAAATATGGCTAGAAGAACTGAGCAAATACATGGTCGTTGGTAATTTACTTGATAAATTTACTAAATATTCTGCAGGCTACAGAGTATGATACACTGTAGCCTCCCATACAGAAGGCCAAGAAAAGGCCTATATATTTACATAAGTCATATTTGTATAGCTAAAGCTTGAATTTTCACATCTGCAATTTTTATTTAGTTTTGACGTCTGTCGTCTTACTTGACATTGTCTTTTAAAACTGCAATGACAGTAAGCGAAAGGAACATGTAAATTTAAATTTCAAAATCATTTGAAATCATCTTCAATGGAAAAAATAGCTTTGAGGTCAATTTTCTAATGCAGTTCTCTCCCTTGGGAGCAATCATATACCTTTGGATTACTTGATACTTGTCTACACATATCTCAATGTCGTCTTGATTCAGAAGTGACTTCTACAGACAGTGAAAAACACTGCACCTGTCTGTGAAATACTGTGCCACCACAAGTGAAATATAGAAAAGTTTTGGTTTGTGGTTATTTTTTCAGTCTTAATTGTGAAAATGTGATCATATTCATAGCTATTTGAGTGTGTGAGGTTAATATTCGCATCCCATGAGTATTTATGTAAGTCATACTCAGCTGCTCAAAGGTTAGGTGAAGGCAATCTCTAGAGGAAGGTAAACGGTGAAACAAACTCACTGGAAAGTTTGTTTGCAGTTGCAAATGTTCTTTGTGTTGTTGAAGTGAAATTTAGTTGTTCTTATCCTCTCAGAAAACTTCAAGGAATCTGTCATCCTCAGAAACAGGCAGGAGCTCTGTTCTGTTTTGCTGGCAAAAGATGAAGAGCGGTCCTCTGGTGCAGTCTGGTGTAGCTGTATTGCTCAAAGGGCTTTTAAAAATATGACCCAAAGTCCGGATGTGAAGTAGCTAAAGACTTGGCCTTGATCCCTTTGAAATTGTTGTCCTCCTTTGTTCCCTGAAAAGTTTCAGGTTTTGTGATTTGCTAATTTATTGCCATCTTACACCACATTGTTTCTTATTCCAGCCCTGATCTGTTTGGAACTATGTATGCATGATGAGATTTTAAAACCAGTAATTGGTACCAAACCGTGTTGGCAGAAGAAATCTTAGTAGAACCTGTCAAACTTTCTTTAACCTCGGTTGACTTTCAGAGAAGAGAGATGCACGATTAGCATGGCTGCCTTTTTTTCATGGATTTCTTTAGTAACTTTGTTATAAGATAATTGTCTTTTTCCAAAATCACTAGTTGAAAAGTCTGTTGAGAACATCCCTCAGACTATGGGAAAACATAAACTTGTAATATATTGTAATCCTTTAGTTCTTCAGTCTATGTGTCTAAATATTTCACAACCACCAAAATATAGCAGAAGGTGAAGCTTTAAATTAATCAAGTAGATTTTGCCTTTTGCGTAACAAGGCAGAGTGAACACCTGAGCCCTCGCTAAGGACGTAACAGACTCAAAGACATAACAGACAATCATTTTGATACTGATCATAAAAAAAAATACATCAGCTGGAAGTTGAATTGGGTTTGCAACATATACAACTAGTAGCAAATAATTCAGTTACTTGCTGTTTATGTGAACTGTGTTGGAAGCTGTTCAAGGCTTAGCTTGAGAACTTGTGTGACATCGCAGGCATGTGCAGAACATAAGGAACATCTCAGCTACACTTGCTCTTTTTCTTCCTTCCAGAGGTCAGGAGTTGTCAGTCAGTGATACCTAGCACAGGCTTTTAAATGGACACCAATGGCCATTCATCAGTGAAATCCCTGATAGCCTGATTCAGCCCCTTTGAAGTAAAGGTGAAAGTTCCCATGCCATTAGCAGTGGTGAAGGCTCTACACCTGCTTGTTGAGCTGCAGTTTGAAGCCATACCTTAATGACTTTGAAGCTGATTTACAAATATTTTAGTGTTGTTTTATCTCAAATGTTTAGCAATTTTCCTGGTCCTGTCAGGTAAAACCAACTCAGGAGTTAATTATTGCTATTTGAAGTGTAGCATATGGGGAAATAAAAAATGTATTCCAGGTACAGCAATAAAATGAAATCCTAATTTGTCATTGGGTAAAACTGAGAACAAAAGAGGGCACCAGTTCTCCACAGATCCCAGGTTTGGTGTGTTCATAGGTTTCCCTCTCTAAGTGTGGAGCTCTGATATTAGAACAATTATCTTTTTGGGGTGGAGTGAAATCTGTGTTTACTTATATTTGCAATTTCAGTGGAATCCTTCCAATGCTATTTATGAGACCTTGAAGAGACTCCGAGATAACGAGCAGGAAAGCTCATTGCAGAACAGCAGTAGCCTCTATTTTAATCCTCCAGACCAGATGTGTTGAAGACACCTATAGCCTTGTTGCTGCAATGGTGTAATAGTTGTGACCTTTTAAAGGGACCACTTAAGTTATGCAAAATTACACAGAATAGGGCAACACACACCATCAAGCTTCTTTTCCTACACTAAGGGTGGGGTGAGTTTGTACCATGTTGGAGTTGTAGAGACCTCCATATTGCTTTTACAGGCTCTGTTCCAGAGTCCACTGAAATGGATGAGAAGATGCCTTCAGAGCTAAATTGTGTGGTGACTTTGCTGGGTTTCAGACCTTGTTCAGAAAGCTCACAGCATCTTTTTCTGTGCTGCTGAGCAGTGGGTCTCATTACCTCAAAATTTTATCATTTTGGTCAGCAAGAGTTACAGAAGGTGACTAGCCCCAGTCTGTGGAAGAAAAAAAGAATTAGAAAAAAAAATCCACCTTTTTCTCTTGCTTCAAGGTTCATGGATATACTGGTCTTTTGTGTTGTGTTGGCTATGTAGCTTCCCTTGGGAAAGCAGATGGGTAATTTTGCACAGCACTGGAAAATGTGATTGCAGCATGGGTAGCTAGTTTAAACCTAGTTCAGCTAAAATATAGGGAGCCAGTACCTTTGGCATCAATCTCTAAAGGGCTGGAATAGACCTGTTACAGTCACACTGCTATCGCTACCCCATAGGCAGGCTGAAACCTGAAATGTCTGAACTCTGGTGTGAACTGAATATCCTGAAAACCGAGCAGTGGAAGTGTGGGTAGTACCACTGCTCAAATGGCTGTTAAATGAAGTTCATCATTTATATATCAAGTATAATCTTGTTCCAGCTATTTCCTTAGTTCTTTCATTTGAGCTTTGATTTAAGTAGTAGTATATTTTCTAAAGATAGCCAACAGGTAACCCAACAAGAATAGGAAATGATCCTATACATACTAGTTATTCCAGCTGCAACTACAAATGATAGAAAAAAATAAAATCACAGTACTTTTAACATTGTTATTTTGAAATGGTGTTATTTAAATTTCAGGCATTTTCAACATTCCAGATTCCTTGAAATTAAGAAATGTACTTGATGTTTATCCTATAGCTTTTTAGGTTTCTCACTTTAGTGCCTTTGTTGACCAGTAGGCTCTATTTACATTAGGCTCTGTGTGTCAGTGTAATTAAAAGTCAAGCCAGTGATGTTGCTTAAGCTTCAATGGAAACATTGAAATCCTCTGGCTTAAACTCTGAATTTGGGTCTGGCATAACTAGATAATGACTAGGCATCAAATGGTTCAAATACCTTTGCATTATAATTGATCTCTCTTACATACCTATCAAAATTTCTTTTAGAATTTAAAACAGCCTGAGGCTTTTCCCATGTAAAAACTGGATCCTGCCTTTCCCAGGTTTGAAGAGTTGATTCCAGCGAGGTTTGCCAGTGTTTGGTTCCTCTTAAATGCTTGCTATTTCTGTACAATTCCCTGAAGTGTATGATGGTTTATTCGATTTCATTAACATTTGGAAAGGATTTGAGGAATTGCATGAATTGCATGGTTTGATCACTACAGTAAAAAGATAATAATGCTCTTGGGAGAAGCTGAATGTGGAAATTGCATGTGAGAAGTTGCGTGTCCATCCTTGGAGGCTGTAACAGCCTTTCTCTATGGTGTGCTATAAAGTTTTAACTGCTCTAATCAGCAAGGACCATCACTACCACTCATGTCAGAGGAATGGCTCTCTTATGTGATAACATCTGAAGGCTGTTCTCATTGATGGCCATGCCTATATATAATTTTGTAAGCATGAGACCATGCTCAAGTCCAAACTTGTTGCATATTGAAATAATTTGGAGGGAAGGCCACCGTGAGAGGATGGGCTGGGATCTGGCATTGGATGGGGGAAGCTTGAATTCACATTACCTCTTTCCATGTGCTCAGTGATGCCTGTATTACAGGCACAGTTATAAAGCCATTTTCTTTATGTAGCTATCTCTTTCACCAGGTACGTAATGCCATGCAGTGGTGTCATGCTGCCAGAGCAGACTAGTTATCTAGTTTCTGTTCTTAACAGAAATGTCATTAGTAGGAAGGCAGCAGGGGGGTTGGAGGCAGCTGAGCTACACTAATCCACTTGCTGGTAATGACAGCCCACAGTGTGCTCTGGGCTTCTCTTCTATGAGTGCTTTAAGCCACAGTCCATGTGAACTAGCTGATAAGTGTAGATATGACTCCTGTATTTCAGCAGCATGTTACAAAGGTGTTTGTGGAGTCTTGTGAGTTGTTTTGGTGAATTTGGCAGGGATGTGAAAGGACTTGTGCGATGTGGAACAGTGAAAACAAATGCATATCACTTAGTATTTTAAATAGGTTTTTGCAAGACTTCAGAAGAGGTTGCAGTGATTCCTAGGTCATAACTTGCTGGCAATGGTTTGCCCCAGAGACCTTCCAGCATTGCTTACAGCCATGGGAAATTACAGTTAAAAGAGGTTGCTATCACAGCAGCCCAGGTTGACAGCAAGAATAAAATAGCGTGTGGCCTGCAGCATGTTCCTTGCTCAGTATCACTGCCTGTAAAACAGCAGAAGTGCAGGAATACTATTGTAGGAATATTGAAGTAGCCTCTCTCTTTTTTTGAACTTGAAGGTCCTTATATGTTAACACAGTCATGTATGTGTTACCCAGCATTTTGGGATGATAATACAGGGTTTCATCTCGAGTCTTTGAAAACTGCTTACTTTGAAGTCTGAAATGTTGTGTATGACGTAGCCATTTCTTGGGAGTAGGGTTTCTCTGCTCTAAATTAAAAAGAAAAAGCTTGATTTTATTTTTTTCTTTTCTTTTAGAAACAAACTAGTTGTGAATGAGGCGCAGAAAAACTTATCAGCATACTGTTGCTGTAGTCTCTTGTGCTGAGAATTCAAGCTGCAGTTTACATCCCTCCCTCCTCTCTCAGCCCTTCCCTCCCCACCTCCTCTCCCTGCACCATACATGTGTTTAATCTTAGACATGGGTGTAAACCTGTCTATCCCTTATTTTGCATCCTTCGAGTATTATTATAATCAGGCCAGTTTATTAAGAATTAATGCCTCTTAGTGAACTGAGGATAATGGAATGGCCACATTTCTTCTTGTGCTGGACTGTGATTTACTAATAGGAGCTTCTAGGGAAAGGATCATAAAAGAGTGAGGCCCCCACCTCTGGATTAATATTTAATCAGGTGTTAAGAGATCCTAGAGTTCCTAGCAGAAACCTGCAGGGGAAATGAGAGGGTCCTGCATCTTAAAGGGGCAATGCAATTATAATTAAAGGCTTGATCCAAAGCCCATGGACATAACTGAAAAGCTCCTGTTGATTTGAAGACCTTTGGATCTGGCCCAAAGGGAACCAAAAATAATGAATGTTTTTGCATGTAAGACAGAGAGACAGACATACTTTTTTAAAATTTATTATTATTATTATTTCAAAGGTATCAAACAAGGTTAACATGCATGGTCTAAATTTAAAATGGATGGGATGGAAAAAGTCTGCTTCTAAAGACGTGCATCAAATGAGCCAGGGGCCAAACTGTTCCAAACTTTTAAAATATGTGAATATGAATTTAGATGGCTTATTTCTTGTATTTCATGGTTAAATAAGCTTCACTGAGAGAATTGTGGCAGTTGAGTTGTTCTAATTCTCATTATGGTTTGTGGACTACAGGTCAATAATCTGTTTTTAAGTAGGCACAGATCAGTTCAGTTTACAAACAAAATCTGTCCCCAGTTCCCTAAATCAGCTGTAGCCGCAGCCTCCACAGCCCTCTCCACTTGCAGGAGCAGATCAAGTGTGATTGCTCTCAGGCTGCCTTTGCAAATGCCTCAGTGGGACACAGCCCTGCAGACCTCCAAAGAAGAAAGTGCAGGTAGCCCATCTGATGATGCATCTTGTAAATCTGCAAAGTAAGTGCCTTTTTCAATTACTGTACCATGTTTCCAGTTCTGTTACTGGGTTATTTCATCATAAAGCTGGGCCTATGGATTTACCAGGGCCTAAAAAAAATGTTCTTGATTTGGAACAGGGTGTTGGGGGGGAGTGGGTTGTTGGTCAATATAGTTGACTACTGTGTTTCAAACTTTGCTCTATAAGAAAAGCCTCCAGCTGACACGAAACCCCTGATAAGCAGAAAGGAGGCAAAAATCAGGGTTGTGTTGAGGCTTTCCTCCCCAGCTGAGGCGGGAGAGGAGTGGCTGCTCTGCTCTTGCAGTGGCTGAGAGAGAATGAACTTGACCATGGCAGATCTCTCTTCTTGATAGAGAGAATATTTTGCCTTCTGGTGAGTGTGTGTGTTATGAGGGGCTGCCCAGCTAAGCTATTTATATGATCTTGTGTCATCCTTTTAAATTGGCCTTTCAAACCAGTATCACCAATATGTATGAACATACATTAAAACTGCACAGGAAGATAGCACACATAGCTGCTCAGTGTGGCTTAACAGGACCTATTGTATTTCATTGCAGGCTGCCATGTTCTAGGTCACTCTGTTTCAATTGATCTGAGTTTGCATTTGCTCTCCACCTATGCTGGTTTTGCATTTGTGCTAAACATAGTATAGATGAGGGACAGTGATTAGGACCATGTTTGTATCGATAGGTCTTCTCTCATTCTCTGTGCACATTCTCTGGATGCCTTGCGTAAGTTAACTTTGTGCACTATAATATTGAATGATAACATGGTGCATTACATCTAGTTAATCTAGAACACCTGCTGGTATTCCTTCAATTGATTTTGGCTATTTGCATTCAAAAAAAAAAAGTATCCTAAAACACAAGCCCATAGTTAAAGTGCTTGTATGAGTGATAAATCCTTTGAGAGAATGTAGGTTAAACACTTTTTGTTCTTTGCTTTGTGCTTTTTGCAATTGACTTTTGAGCATGGATTCTAGTTTTCATGCAAAGTTACAGCTGTTTCTAACCTACAGAGTTCAACAGAAAACCATGAAGTGCTGCACCTTCCAAAACAACAGTGGAACTGAATTTCTTTAGGTCACAGACAGGGTCTTGAGAGAAACTTTGTCCTACAACCCATTTTTCATCTTGTTTAGGCCAACCTTCCTCCACTGAAGACAGTAACACACTGCTGTGGAAACTATATTGTGTGTTTAAACGTGGAACAGTGACATAAGGAAAGTAGTGAGTGTGACTGTCAGCATTTGCAATGAGCAGTGGCAGCCAGAAATAAGAGAGAATGAGGTGAGAGTAACAAGGCAGTTCCTCCAGTGCCATCAGCAGATGTTTTGAGGGTGGTTGTTGGGTGTGTACTGAGAAGCTCTTCATGTGTGTCTAGTGCACAAGACTGAATATACAGAGGATAGGAAAAGGCAGAACTCATTGATGTACAAGCAATAAATCTACAGCTGCATCATTGCATGAGCAATTCCACTATGTAGTTAGGCACAGGATAAAAAAAAAAGCATAGCTTTGAAGGAACTAGTCTTGGGGTGCCATGGGACATGTTCCTTGTGTGGTGGCAGAGCAGAACAATGGAGTTTTGCTGCCTAGCACTTCTGAATCTCTTCAAAGAGCGAGAGTATCACACTGTTCATTAAAAAATACAAAGCAAAGCTGAGTATTTTGTCACCCACACCATACAGCATCTTGGCCTTAAGCTCACTTCACTTTTTTTTTTTTTTTAAATGTTAATTAAAATGGTTCATATAAAAACAAACAAATCAATTTTCTTAATGTTATGCAATTTTGAGGGACTGTTGGAGGAAGAAGCTGGAGGAAGATGACTCACGTACAGAACAAGACTAGATTTTTTTTTCTTCCCCTATCCATTAAGAAATGTAGACAATTAGAAAGAAATGGATGGATACTGTGGAACTGGATATGTTCAGTCCTAATAGCAAAATTCTTGTGAGCTATATCTAAACCCAAGATATTGTTAATAAGCCTCTTCGCTCCTCTTTCCTGCAGTCATCTTTTCATTCATTTGATGCTTCTGATTTCATTGGAGAAATTGGAAAACTTTTTAGCAGAATTTTTAAACTACTTGTTTGTGGGTGTCCCGTGTCTGCCTCCCGCCCCTTGGGCTGGCCTTTTGGAATCAGATATTAGGAACGATACTTTAAGAATTGAAACCTATAACTACAGAAATTTTTTTTGCCTCAGATTTACACTGAAAAAAATGATCTGATTGTACCCTAGAGTTTTCATGATCTGAAGGCAAATAAAAATAGGCTGTATGTTATTGTTGGTTTTGTTTTTATCATCTTGAGGTCTTTGCAGCTACCTCAGGCTCCGTAAAAAGTTAGGATGCCCAATTTTTGCACTTTGAAGTATTGCAGTACAGTCCATGTCTTTGAGGATTGACAGCACAGAGGTGCAGGGATAAAGAGGGCATGTGTGAAGCAAGAAAAGCAGGGAGCAGAGATGGATGTGGAAGCTGCATCTACTAGATCTTAGCTGGGATCCTGAACCACAAAGCTAAATAGCCATCTCTCTCATAATGATTGTTCCCAGAGAAAGACTTTCCCTGAAAATCTCCTTCCAGCACTATCTAATAGGCAAGGCTTATTTCAGAATTTTATTCCAGCTCATTTAAGTTTAGGGACCTTCCCCGTTGCTCATTAATCTCAAGGAAAAATGCAGATGAGAGAAGTTCAGTCGGTGTGCAGCCACTCTAGATGAATCTGGGCAAGGTCTTTTCTTTCCTCCTGCTGGCTGAAGGTCAGGAGCCATGGCTGTATTAAAATGCCTCAACAGAACAGTACCCAATTACACAGTCTCTTCTGAGGGCTGGAGATTGCAAGACCATTACTATTGGATGGGAAGATCTGGATCTCCCCATAATTTGGTGGGAGATGAGAAATGATCAAAGAAAACTGACTGGTGTTTGAAATGGAGTAGGGAAGGAACTTTTGTGTTTAATGAAACAGTAACGGCTGCTTTGTGATTCAGCCTGCCGCTCTCTCTTGAAAATAGTACAAAATTGTCCATTAGTGGCACATAGCACTGCAATAAAACTTATGAAAATTATTTATTGCTACATGAAGCTGTATAGTTCCTTCTTATAAAGCAAGATATGGCAGAAGTGGGGTAAAGGCCAAGCATTTAGTATTTAGTTCCCAAATTCTAAGGTCTTACCTAATGTGAAATGTATCCTTTGCAATTAAGAGTAGAAGATAATGAAGTTTATGACAGTCCTTATTTTTTCCCAGGGAAAGTTTGCCAGTCTGGGCCTGGCCACAAAGCAGGTAATCTCCAATTCATGCAAACCTTATCTTTGCTGAGAAAAGCTTTGTTCTTTTCTCAGAACATACCTATTAAACTCACTTTCCTTTTTTTTGAGAGAGAAGTCCTTTCTTGCAGATGTTGCTGCATGGGAGTTCGTTGTCTGTGCAATCTAGGAGTGTCTCACAATCAACCAATCCTTGTCCCCTTGGTGTCTGAGAGCTTCAGTAGGTAACAGCAGGTAGCTGAGCTGATCAGGCAAAAGCCTCCTCATCCTGTGGTCAATGGGAACTTTGCCACTGACTTGTTAGAGTCAGGATTTCAGCCCTAATGTTCTCAAAGAGATATTAATAATACATGGTGGAAAACACAACAACGTATTTTATCAGAAAAATGAGCACAAATGTGCAAATAAAAACACAGAGATAGTAAAGGTCAAAGCTGTTTAATGGGCCTCCATAAAGTTATGTACCACTTAAATCCTAATTAGCTCCTATTTTGGGCGTTTCAGTGGGATTTAATAAGTAGGCTTGTGGAGAACCTCTGCACAGGGTTGAATTTCAACCTTTGCAAAGAAAATGGGAGGAGGTTAGTTTACATTAGGCATCTGTGTGTTTTGTTCCCAAAGTAGCATTTAGGAAAATGGCCACAAACAGCACATGCTGTGTTATAGCTAGCAATTTAATTTGCAGGCATGAACATATAAAATCCATGATAGGGTGAAGTTTGCATTGCTGCGAGTGTTGTATAATGGAAGTACTCACAAAAGCCAGAAGGCTGAGCAACAAGTGGCATTTCAAACCTCTGAGTTTACCACAGCCTCACGTATTTTGCATTATGGATACTTTACTTAGGTTTCTTGTATTTCAAATGCTTTACTTACTGTAGAAAAAACGGGACTGCATTAGCATGGGTGGAGTTGAGTGGTGTTGCTACAATGCAGAAAAAAAATCAATTTATTCTGTGGCTTACAATTTATTTCATGGTTGTTGAAATATCAGTTTAAGTGATGATTATGTTACCCAAGTATGTGGTATACTGTCTCTGTGTCTAATATAAACAATTACTGTATATGGGTTGCATGTGTGGTTATAATGTGATGGTGTGGTGTGGTACTGAGATTTTATCAGGTTTGGACTGGTCACATTACTCACCAATTCAGACTTCCCTGTGGCCAAAATCTTAATATCTATGCAGGTCATCCCAAATGAATGCGAGCAAAACCTTTATACCACAAGTCTATCATCATATATTCCACTGTTCGCACATACCGAATAGGCATATTATAGATTCAGTGTTTGCTGACTCCTTAAAAGCACTTGTGGGACTCTACCTGGAAGGGTTGACTTCTTCATTGTCAAAAGTCCCATGGGACAAACTGTTGTGGAAAAAAAAAAGAAAACGATAATTTCTTTAAGAACCTCCAGATAGTATTTCTTTATAATGTAATAGCTTGGTGATTCTCTGTGTCATCTCAAGATTTTTTGGCAATGTAGGCATAAGTGGTTTGAGCTCCTTGAAAGTGAATAGGGAATTTGCTCTGTTCAGTAGCACATTTAGGTCACAAGATACTGGACTCTAAACCTGCCATCCTTGTCATCTGTTTTCTGAAATTGTACCACAGAAAAATTAGTTTCAGAGTTGCAAAATGTGGAAAATAAAAGCGTTTCTACTCATTTCGACCTCATTCCTGGATCCTAGTGATGCATTTGGAGTTGTAGGGTCAAAGACTGTGTGGGTGGGATGTCTCCATGCCTAGTCTGTAAAAGCAGGTAGAAGTGCTGTCAAACAGTGACTGTGGTTTTATGTGCTCCCAAAGACTCTTCCCGCCCCTGGTGCAGTGTTTGGCAGGCTAACAGCCAGCCAGGCTAACCCTGATGGGAGATCTGGGTTGGGTATGAAAAGTGGCCCCATCGCCAAGTCTCTGAGAATAGTCAAAGCTCTGCTTTTGGTTAGTTAGGGGACGAAGTAAAGAGGAAGGGATCGGACAGCTTTCCCTTCCTAGCAGGCGGATAATGTTACCATCTTAAAATGGCATTTCAGTCCTGCTTCTTCCTCAAGTTCCCTCCCCCCATTCTCCTTTCAGCTTTAATATCTAGGTTTGTCTGATTTTAAACTGGGTTATTTGAATGTCAAACTTTCAATAACACTTTAATAGAGGTGTCCATTAACCCATGCTAAATTACAGCAGAATATCTCTGGAAATACATGTGACATCCACATGAATACCAAATGAATTCATTAGGATCAGCGCTATTACAATGAATACCAAATGAAACCCACAATGATGGGGACATCATCTTTCTGTGAATAATCGACAGCGTTCCTTTGGCACTAGTCAAACACATCAGCTGTTTGTTTCCACTGATGAGAGGTGGCAGTCTAGGTTTTGGTTAGATAAACAAATGATGACACCAATAATCACTTAGTTGGTGGCTGTAATGCTTAATAATCACATCCTGATATCATGCATACTAGAAGCAGTGCTGCACTTTTTATGCATAATGAATCCCAAACACTTCATAAAAGGTGATAACTTTCTTTGACCACTGAATATATTATTTATAAAAGTGCTCCTTTCTCTTCCCCCTCCCACTCTTGGAGATCCTTTTAAATTTTTTTTATCATGTAGAATACACTGGTAGCACATCTTAGGCTATGAGGTCTCTTCTTATACATAATTTATAAAACAATTTACAAGTGATTTATTTTTAGCAATAAGATAAAACACGGTGTGAAGCGTTTTGCCAACAGAGATATAGATGGTTTGGGAGTAATACTTGTGGAGGAGCCTGGGGTTGAATGAAATTTATTTTTCTGTTTTCCCCTGAGGTGAACCTTAAGGAGACTGCTTTCACACACGTTTACATAGTGCACTAAATACACACACTTCCCTAAAATTGCATGAAGTTGTATGGCACCATGTTTTAGATGGCCTTAGAAAAATACCCTTTAACTGAACGTTCTGGTAGTTAGATCTTGTTGGTAGATACAGTAAGAGTGTCCTCTCCAGATGCTGTCTGGTTTAATGACTGGGTCTTTCTGGCTGAAGCCCCTACTCAGTGGTGGAGCTGCTGATGTCCACATAGATGATGTAAAACTCTAGTTTATAATATGTAACTCGTTGATGAAGGAGGAAGGATTGTGTTATTTCCTCTCTCCCAGGAGATGGCAGTGTTTAAGAGCATTAGCAGAGCATCTTGCACGTCATTAACTTCACATCCTTGCACCAGCCCTGGTTCTCAACAATCAGTAACTCACGAATGTCATGGTAGTAGTCTAATGGAAGAAGAAACATGGGTTGACCCAAGGATGGAGAGAGGGCTGTGTTGCAGCAGAACCTCTTTATGTCAGCTGTGGTGGTCTCTGATATGAATTAGTTACTGTTTGGGGCTTGTGTGTAGCAGGATGTTCAAAGATGTTGACCTTGTAACTTTGCTTTTGTCCTAGCCTGCAGCTGTGCATACTGCAATGGGAAAACCCATCTAACTGGCTTTCTCTTATACTAAATCTTATTTCACATCAGCCATGGCTTTCTGCAAAAATAAGAAGTCCTTTTCTACAGGGACCTTGCCTTGGAGCACTGGTAACCAGCATAGCACAAAATGTAATGAGTATCAGTGACAACACGTGCTTATCCAATAACCATTGAATGAAGTTCAAGCCTTTTCTGTCCCCGTTTCTTCAAAGAGATGTCAGGAAAAATTGCCAGTTCTCATTGGCTATGTAGAAACACTGGTCAAAAGTGATCCCTACCTGCTGGTATCACCAACTGGTGGCTTTCAAAATTGAAGCTGCAGGCTGGGTTTTACAGCATTGCAGGTTGCACAGTCGTTTATAACCATGCTATATGCTACCTAATCAGCATGCTGGATCTGCTAATCTGCTGGAGTGCTTAGAAAGCTTTTTAACTTTTGCTTTGTACACGACTGTGTAAGAAAATGGAGAACAAGACTCCAAATCTTCCGTCTCTGTTTTTCATGTAACAGACTGAGCTGGTTCTGACTTTTGGCACTTATGCAACAGAGCTGGGGAAATGCCTAGCTACTGCGGGCTTCCAGGTAGGATCAAGGCACCGACACTTGTGTGCCCACAGGTAACGTCCTCCTGGAAGGTCATCTGAAAGGGTAAATGTATTGCAACTTACCCAGAGCAGTGCCCATAGTCATGCTATGTCCTGACACTGAAATGACTGTGATGTAAGAGGAGAGTACAGAGATTGGGGATATTCAGCCATTTTGGGGGGTCAGGTTGAAAAAAAACTGACTAAGAAGCTGGAAGCCCTGTCTGTGCTGTTCTGGGGTCTGCCTTGTTGCAGAATTCCTTTCATGCTCTCTGCTCCTCAGTGCGTCTTGCCCTGCGCTCCTGGGTTATCACCGAGGTCTCTGTTGTGCAGTCCTGGCCTTGAAATGGTTCAGCCTTCTAACTCCTAGGCAACTAATTTCCTACTAATCTATTTGTTTAAAATTAGTATCTGCAAAGTTATTTGGGGAGACTGGGGACATACACCCTGGAAAACTGTAAAGGCAGGCACTGCTTTCCTTTGCATCCAGAATTCAACAGAGCTGTCAGATAACACATGAGAGATGGTTAATAATAAATTAAAAACATCGCAGCCACAGGGAAACTGCATCTCTCCCCTCCCCCCAGACTCCCCCTCTCTTTTGCTTTTTTCTACCCCATGGGCTTAATCAGCATCAAAGAGTAACAAATCCAATAAAATGTTTCCCTGAGCCAGGAACCAGCCTGAACTGGATAGGCGTGCACACACCAGCCTCTCTCCATCTCCCCCTGACTGCCAGCCCCTTTGCAAAACAGCTGACAGTCGAGGTGAACATAGAACAAAGGATGAGATAGGGAATGGTAAATCACAGAGACACCCCCCATCTCTCATCTGGCGTTAGAGAGCTCTAATAGTCCTCCTGTGCTTTTAGGCTACTGGTTCAAAAAGAGCTTTTCTGGCTCCTGACTTGGTTTTTATCCCACTAAGATCAGAAATTCAGGGGGAGGGAATGAAAAAGGGAAAACATACATTAATTTCTACTGATTTTCTCCCCCCCGCCCCCTTAAAATTGAATTCAAACAAAACCAGTTCTGACAAATTGCAGCAGGCCATATGTACACCTCTGATGGCTTTATGGCCGTGGTGCTCCACAAACACCTGCCAGCGCCTTGCTCGGCTGCGAGTGAGCAACGCTGTGCCGGGAAGTGCTGCCAGGACCCGGCGAGGGTCTGTGCGGCCACCCCCTCCCCACCCTGCCCTTGCAGGCTCCTCCTGTGCAGGGATACCTCTTTTCAGAGCTAGGGGAGATATAGATCATACCTGAGCAGAATGAGAAGGTGGTGTTGGGCTGGATCTTCAGGGGTGAAAATTGATGTGGGTGTATTCGAAGTCAGTGGGCTGACATTGCTTTTCCGAAACTGAAGATTCAGCCTAAGGTATCTACCTGTCTAAGAGCAGTGTGTGAGTACTCTAATAATGCTTATGGCTGAAGGAGATTAAAAAAAATTTTAAAAAAGGGTTAGGAGGAAGAACTAAGGAGAACATAGCCTCAGCAAGTTCTTCATTCTGTGCTGCTCTTTGTGGATCGCTGCTCTGGGTACATCTATGTCCCCTGAAGCTGTAATATCTAAGCACTTCCTAGTTATTAATATTGTAAGCACATCTTCTCCATAGCCTTGGAGAGAGAGTTGCCATCATTTCTGTCTTAGAGATGAAAACTGGAGCACAGAGGAAGGAAGGTTTTGCTCATGGCCAGGCAGAAAAGCCTATGGCAGAGTTAAGAAATGAATCCACATAACTCAAACTCTGCTGTATCAGATCATAGCCAGGAGAACATCCTTGCTTTTGGCCTGTCTGCGTGAGCCGTAACACTTTCAGGTGGGTTCAGGCATCAAGTCTGCACTGTGCTGAGTCCAACTTTCTAAATCTGCTGTTCTGTGCTAGAGCGTAACTGTGCTAAAGGTAGAGATTTCAAGTAGCTGACAGACAGCTCCATCTGCCCGTGTAATGGCCATCTGGACAGTGAGCACTTTATAACTCCAAAAGTTTGACTTCACCTTCCAGGCAAGATAGATTGGCTGTGCATTTGCCTGTGCATATGTCTTTCAAATGAGATCCCAAAAACCTGATCCTGTTTGAGGTACATCACGAGAAAGATCCCTTGGCATTTTTCATAAGAATAGATATTCTTCTGCATTTCCTGTTCTGTAATAATTTTTCCTGTGTGTTGCTGTGCTGTGGGTGCTGTCACCCACTTAATACTTGTCTCCCAACAGATAGCTACTCTGCAAGTGAAAATTGCTTCGTTTGGACAGGCTAGGTGTAGGGTAAGAGGAGCCTGTGGCTCCTGTGCTGACCCACTGTATAGGGCTGGATCACGTCTATAGCATATACAGTATTAGTCATTAGAGGCACTGTAGGAGGTTGAGGTGGTGCTGCTGCTGAAGTAATTCTATCATAACACTAGAAAATATCCTTTGTGGAGAGAAAGTGCCTTGGATACACTTTCTCTGTATGGAGGTGCAGTTCTCCCCTATTAGAAGCTGTAGCATGGCTGGCACTGTGAACTAGCCAGGCTTTAATGAATGAATTAAAAAACTACCAAAGAATTCCTATGGAAATACAGACGGCATCCACATTATGGCCATAATTAATTAACCAATCAATTATCATGATGAATGCTATTTTAATGAATCAGTTGCAAATCATTTTCAGTTCCTATGGTTTTCATTGGGAGCACATTAATCACAGCAGACTCTTTGGGTTGCAGAGGAATGTGGGATGTAAATCCAAGACCCGAGTACATCTTTAACAGAGGTGAGCCAGATTCTCAGCGATCAGATCCAGATGCAGGTATGGAAAGCTCTCCTGAAGGTCAGAGGCTTTTCAAACATGGAAAAACAGTGCTGGCACATTATAGCGATTGGCCCAGAGCATGAAACAAGCAGATCTGAAATGGCTCAGGACTGGGATGGGATTTCAAAAACTTTCAGATATGGACTTTCCTGCTAATTCAGTTTATACTGGGAAGAAGGTAAAATAATGCATAGTAACTGTGAAATGTTGGATCAGCCATACTGGTTTTGGTTTTTTGGGTTGGTTTGGTTTGGGTTTTTTCCTGATGTTAGATAAGGATTCTTGTAGATTTGTATAAATACAGTTGACTTTGGTGATACTGCACAGGAGAAGTGGCTGTCTGAATGGAACCATTTGAGGGACTGGGGTTAACTCTGTAAAGGCTGTTCTTGAATGTCTGCTTGGACATTGCATTATTTTCAGTTTAGTATTCATTTACTCCTGTAGAGAGCTTGCATAGTTCTACCATCTCTGAATGTTTCAAAACAGCCGATCAACAGAAGCACCAATTTAACTTAATGATTAGACTTAAGCCCTTGGATGTAACATACTTATTTAACTGAGGTGTTGCCAAAACTCACTGATTGCTCCTGGAGTTAGCCAGAAGGCATACTGGCTGAGTTTGGGTGTTTTGTACAGCTATGCCTAAAGCTCCTTGGAGTTGGAGCTGCTACAGGGAAGTGCAACAAATACATCACAACACTCATAGCATTGATGTGGAACGACACAGGGAGCACAGGCTTCTCTGCTGCAGGAAACAGTGGATTTGTGATGTGGCTGGGGATTTTATTTCTTGGGGGAAAAAAATTCTAACCTGTTTGAGGACATTGATAGGCCCTGCATTTCAGGGCATTGTACTGAATGAAGAGAATCAAAATGGAAAAAACCTAAACCAGTTAGAAAATATGTTAAGTAATCCACAATGTTAAGCTTGAGCCTGAGGTAGTTTTATAGTATATGTAACCATATAAGCATTAGTTTAGGAACTGATCTCTGTAATGTACCTATTAAAAATGGCTTATTTCACTAGCAGCTAAGAAATACATAGATATTCCTCTTGCACAGCTAAGGGAACCTGATTATCATGGGATGGAGTTTGTATATTTTATTACATTATTTGTACTCGTGTTGCTGTAGCAGGTTAGAATGCAGTAAGAAGAGGTATCTTTAGTGACTTTAATGGCATGGGTAGATAGATATCACTGGAAACTTTTTTGCAAACACAGACATTATAGTTCAGATAATATGTTTGTCTTTAGTGTTTATTATATGTTGCAGTCTAAAAGGCACAGTTGTGGCAAATGTGAGCCTAATATGTGTTTCCTAAAGCTATACAAAAGTATCTGTTGACTTTTGGAAGCCCTTGGAAACCCCTGTCTTCTGATGGGATGTGGGCACCCAATTCATGTAACAAATACAAAAGCTTGCAAGTAGTCCTGACATGGATATATTAAAAAATGTGGGGAAATATTTGTGGGATATTTTTTGGAGTCTTTGTACTGCTTTACTGGCAATCACATGAATTTTATATCTGTCATGAAATCTCCTGACTTTTCCACCAATATGTTGCAAGGAGGTCATTAGAACAATTACTGAGATGTGGGAAAAGAAGTAGCATTCCATAGCATCAATTGCCAGCACTGCCATCTCTAAGCAATTAAAAACCATGAGAACAAAAATTTGACATTTGTCTGGACTGTGTATCAATAGGGTGCACTTGCATTTGTTTTTGAGGCTTTTTGCACGGCTATAGCACTCGACTTACGTTCTTGAAAAAGATGAAGCTGGTTTAGAAAAATCAAAGTCAATTGAAAAAATATCAAGGAAACTTTTTTTATCCGTTAGAACTTGCTGACTTGATACATTTAAAGATTTTATAGAAACTATTCAATTTTGAGAACTTCCCGTGGGAAACAAGTTTTGTTAGAAATCAGTTTGTTTTCTGAGGTTCCATCAGATTTTGTTTCAATTATTTGTGAACCTGAAACAAAGAGTCAGTCCAGTCCAATCCAATAGTTGCAGCTGCCTAAGTCACTGCCTGGCCAGCTCAGGTGGGCTAAAGAGGAGTGAGTGTGTCTGGGAACATCATCCTGATGTAAGACACTAGAACTGGGGAGGAATGGTGTTTCTGGGCTCCCAGCTCCTTACCCATCTGACATATTGCCAGCGACCCATGGGTTTCACAGGCTTTTGGATCTCAGAGGTCTTTAATTGCCAAATGGTTGCGACAGATTTGAAAATGAATGTCACTCTCTTCAGCATGGAGTCATAATGGCAAAATTACTGAGATGCTATTTCACCCTTGCTTGGCACTGACGGGCAATGCTGAAGACAATGAAAATTTTTTCAGTCTTGGGCTGTAGTGACCAAAGCTGTTTCACCCACTATAGTCCTCTAGGAAGGTATTTAGACATCTGAAAGATTGTAATTCATTCTGGAAATGACATATTTCAATATTAAAGTTGAATTTCACTTCCATGACATGGAGCTTATTTCTGACTCCAGATGGAAAAAATTCCCAAACTTAAATAATTGAATGGAGCTGATATCTGGTTTCCTGAGCAGCTCTATTTCTCATGCGGCAATAAGCTAGAATTCCTGACAAAATCGTCAGGTATTGAAAGAACCAAGGAACGGCTGTATCGAAAGGCTCAGTGAGTCTCCCACTCTCAATAAGGCATGTAGGATTATTTCCCTGGAGACTCAGAGCAGAGCCTGCTGATGGTGCGGCCATTAATAAAACAGGAAAAATATTAGTGAGGTTTGTCCAAGACCTGCTTTGAGTTTGTGGAAACACCCTTTAGTCTTTCTGGATCCAAATATATGATTTATTCTCCTTAAGTCCTAAATTTAGCAGAAAATAAACCAGACCAGGCTGTCCTCACTCAGGTAAGGAATTTCAGTATGTTATGTTGCCACACGTTGGTTTTGGACTGTAGGAACACAGATTAGTTCATTGATCAGCAAGACTACATCTTCATTGCCATACCGCTGCTTAAGGCCAGGTATGCCCGCCCTCTTACATGCCTGATTTTTTCACTCGTGGGAACATTAAGTTGATAGTCTGGCCAAATAATAAGACTGCACCTGGGTTGCAGAGGATGGGGTCTGCGATGGGTCTGGTATCTCTTGTTTAGGCACAGCTGGGATGCAGGGTAGGAGGCTGATGGAGGGAGAGGGCTTTGGGGAAGCACCTGTTATCCCTGGTTGGGGTGAGCCCCTTCTGCCTTCAGCTGAGCAAACTGGTCCTGAGCCTCCCAGACCAAACCCCTGGAGACTTCACTACTGTTGGAGAGGTGATGGCTTGCACTTTCCCAAACAAAGCACAGCAATGTTTCCTGTAATTTGAAACAAAGAGACAACTTGCTGCTTTGTAATCTGTGGGTGGGGGAGGCACTGTTGAGTCAGGAAGCCCCCAGAGGGTGCTGGCTTTACTGGTTTCAGCTGTGAAATCAAAACATATGCATGAGTCAGGCCAGTGGTTAAGTTCTGCTCACTTTGAGGCCCTGGCTTTGATTAAATTCATGTGTCATTTTCAAAGGTCCATGTTTAGCTTGGTTTTAGATCATGCTTGCATAATTAGTTTATTTAAACTATGTCTCATGTTAAATCAGGTTTTGCCTGTGGACTTAAGTACAACTATGTAATAAGATATACCTATTAAACAGATGTTTAATCTTAATGACTATGTTCTTGACAATCAATTGAAATTGAACATCTAATAACTACACTGCAACTAGGCATATCTCTTTGCATTTAATAAGATACTACAGTAATATAATTATAGTAATATAGGATATTATAAATAACATATTCGTGGCAATATACCAATGTTTGTATAATACACATAATATATATAAAATCATCTGAGAAATGAGGAGGCTTTAGCTCAGCTCATCATTTCCCCAATGGGAGAGAACAAAAAAAAGAAACCCCAAATGTTATCCTCTTACAGAGGAAACAATTTGTATTGGCACTCTGCACTGTGTGTCCTGTAATAGCGCTGTGTCCACAGGTCATCACCCCAAGTAATGTCTAGAGCAGTGGTGTAGCAGAACAAAGCTCAGGTTTGTGTTCATATATATAGTGACTGTTGGGATACTTTTGTCAGACTCAATAAAAAAGAAAGGGAACTAAGAAAAATAAAGAGGAAGAAATAGAACAAATATAGGTGTGGAAATACTTGTTGGAAAAAAAGCCAGCCAACTGTGTCAATCCTTATTGCAGTTGTTCTTGTAGTTGCCTGTAAATATGATACTTCTGCAGTTTGACACCTGAGTCTCTGATTTGCAATTGTAACCATACCAATAAATGAGCTATTTCATTAACAGATCCCACAGAATATCTGATTGTTCCACCAATTTGATCTGATATTCCTGACTCTAGAGCTTTATATTCTGCTGTTAAGACACGTACAAATGATTTGGTTTATATCCCTTTGTTATGCTTCTGTACCATAAGTGTATACTGATGGACGTTTAAATATAATCCCAAATAACAGATTGATAATGTTCTGCTCAGAATTAGCAAGTACGTGTCAAATAGTCTATTGAAACAATTGAATATTTTGGTAGATGTGCAGTATTTTAGGATTTTTTTTTTTTTAAGGTTTTTTTTGGCCCTAGTCGAGGAGGCATTTAAGCCTATGCTTAAATCTATCTTTTTCGGCAAATCTGTTGCACATGTGTTCAGAATTAAGTGTGTGCTAACTAGAAATAAGCTGATTAACTTTTGTCTTATGGTTGACTTAGTATTCATTGGACTCTATAGGAAATTTTCCATTGAATCCAATGAGCCCTGAGCTAAACAGTTTAAAAATGTGGTGGAAAGGCAGGGAGAGAGGGTGAGAAACAGGTGGGTTAAAATTAGGCTTTGGATTATTTGGTATCTTTTGGGATATTAAATATGTATAGAATGGAGCTCTTGTTAATGCAAATTACAAACATGTTTCGGAATCTGTTTTTATAGCACATGTACAGTACAGTGATGGACTAGTAACATATGAAAGACATATTGATGATAGTAAACATTAGCTCAGCATTCTGGTCTACAGCATTGCTCAAAACTGGGGCGGGGGGGGAAGTCTTCAAAGTTTTCATGTTTCATAAAAACAGTTATCAAGGTCTCTTTTTGTTCAGCCTTCCAGATTCCTCTTTAAAAACTAGCCTGGTTTTCCTGAGCATCTCTTTCCCAGCACATTATATTTTCCCCATGCCTGCCTGCATTAATTTTTGTTAATATTGTTGTTGCCATCTTTACACTAAAAAATGCATGAAGGAGAGAGAAGTGTGTGTGTTCTCCCTTCCCCCTTTCCTCATCTAACTCAGAGTCGGGGAGACACTTTAAAATTTTTTTTTCTCTCACATGCCAGGTTTAAAGTGTAAAACTAGGGAATTCTCCAGAGCGAAGGCCTATTTTGGTGGCCACCTTATATTACTGGAGGGCACCTCTAGCTAACACTGCACTGGGGTAAATTAGGCCTAGAACTTGTCAAGAGATTATTTTTACTACTGACTTTATGTAGACCACTTTACCCCCTATTTAGGCTGGGAGAGGATGATGCTCTGTGTTTTGTTTATGGGCCTTTTTTTTTTTTTTTTTTTTAAATTCTGTTTGGTAATTTTTTCCAAACACCTGTATTGAAGACAGTGATTGCAAACATGTTCGACTTGATATTCAACTCACACTTTAACTTAACAAGTAGTTCAAAGATTAATTACCATGTACCTTGCAGTTCATAGATTCTATTATGATACAGCTCAAGCAAAGAGAACGGGAAAAATCCAGCTGATTAGCCTGTAATTATGTGTTAGCCTGTGCTTATGGTCTTTGGTTGGTTGTCACTGCATGATGCAAGAACAGCTACATGGTTATGGTTTCCCATCTATATTAATTTTAATGTAGTTGATGAGTTTCTAGGACTTAAAATATAGTGGTAATATTAGTCAGGTTAGTACAGTTAAAATTGTTAATGCTTAAATAGGTGAAATTAATATTCTCAGCAGCGGAGCGAGGGAAGTTATTCACGTTTTACACATGGCTACTTGAACTGTGGCTCAGCTATCACTAACAGCGGACTTGTGCACTACCCCAGCACCCGGGGTACAAATCTGAGCTGGATCTGCAGCGGCTGTGCTTGTGCTTCTGGCAAGTTAACCAGAGTGCAGTGTGGAAACTACACTGGTGCTCTGTTTTCCTGCCTTGCCAGCTTGGTGGCTGCAGGAGGGACCATAAGACTTTGAACCTGCACAGTGAGACCGTAGTGCCACGGCTGGTGGGGTTTGGTGGCAAAGGCAAGTTAAAAAGGGTTTTGCTTTATTCTAGTTAAAAGATGGATAGTTCTTAATAATTTTGGATGAGTTCACTGGTGTAGCTCACAGTTTGACCCCGCAAATGGTTGGTCTGGAGCAGAGTGGAAAGCAGCTTGCTGTAGTGCAAGAAGTGCAGGTGAGAACTGGCAGGACAGAAAATGCCCTAGGCTGGCATTGCAGCTATGTAATACAGAACAGCTGAGTTAGTATTGTGTCTGAGGGACTTCTGATTTGGTAGTACCGCACCTAAAACTAGATTTAGCACCTCATCAGACTGTAGCGTCTGGTAAGAGAGGAGCTTAGCAATGGGGAGAAAGCCCCAGATGAAGAGTTCATCCTGCCGTTCCTCTGTTAATAGCCAGAGTTCTGCATTTCAAGATTTGCAGAGTGAGACCTGTCAGAGGTGTGATTAGAATTTGCTTCCTGTTCTGTTCTCACTGCGAGCAGCTCACTGTTCCCCTTATTCTAGAGTAAATTGATTGGGACTCAATAAAAAGCACAGGGAGAACCCGCTTGTCACTTCTTAAATGTCTTAGCCTGTTTGGAGACTTTGCCTGAATCCCTGAGCAAGTGGGAGCTCTTTCTAGTGTGAATTCCCCACATCTATAGTTTCGCTGGCTAACAAGGGAAGGCAATATACATAGGACAGAACAGGTTTCTATTCAACCGTGGAGAAAGCACTTGTGAATGTTGCAGGAAATGAGATCTTAAGTCAGTGCATAAAACAATCTAATCCATCACAGCCCCTAGAATGGCCCCTCATAACTCAGGGGCTGTCATACCCCTTTGTGTGCATGAAGGCAGTTGTGGAAGAAGTGACGAACTGCGCACATATTCTGCTAAATCCGTTCTGGCAGCTGAGGTAATATATTTTCAATGCCAAGTCACATAATTTTACTTTAGCTCATTTGACTCCAGGCTACAAAGCTATTCCAGAAAACAAAGGGATGGTGTTTGAATAATGAATAATAATGAATTTAATTCTGTGGGCTTGTGCTGGGCTGAAGCCTCTAGGAGGTTAAATGCAGATAAAGTAATGGAGAGCAAAAGTTTTACCTTACAAAATAGTATTATTTTACTCTAGTCCTCTTGTCTTTTTTAGGCATTGGTACCTTTGGATAGATGCAGTTGGCATCTGAATTTAAAACTGATACATCATTAAGTATGATTTACAGATTTACACCTAAAAAATAGCACAGAATTACTCTCAGCATCTCCTTTTTGCCTTCTAGTTTTGGGTTTTTTTCTTGTCCTGTTATTTTCTCTTGTTTTTGATAGTTGTAGACCTTCACAGTAGTTGCAAGGAAATCTGAGCATATCCTTGCACTGTGATAGATGTACGTACACTCTTTTTTTTGATGTCACCCAACATCCTCAGCTGATAATTCAGTGCTCTTCAGGAAGGAAGTAAGGCAATATTCCTGTAGTTCTGGGCAAAGAGAGGGTGCCTGCCTCTGCCTGTACAACACTTAACATGCGCTAGTCCTGATGCTGCTTGACACTTTTGAAATTAGTTTAATATTAATGACAGGTGGGCAGGCAAGGAGAGGGATTCCCCTGTAGAGAGATCCTGGAAGGCAGCTTCAAGGAAGACTTTGGTATTTGTTAATTTGCCACAGACAGGAAATTAAACACCATGGTGGCGTTAAAGACCACTGAGCTCTGGGTGCTCAATTGTACTTTATCCCTTTGAAAACCCCTCTTTCCTTTCGCATTTTAAGGGAGTATGAATTTGTTTACAAACCGTTTAGGTTGTTCATGGAGTTCCTTAAGACACTCAAAGATTCACGCAGGCAGATCCAGGCAAGCAGGAATGTGGAGAAGTGCTACAGATGGTTGTCTGGGAGGTCTCGCCCCATCTGGAGAGGAAGCTGGTGAATACATGCACAAGGCTGCCTTAACCTTTGTGTTTCTTCTACAGCATGCGTACATAGTTGTGCTCGATCAGAGATGCTATTCCAGCTCAGCTGCTGCTTCTGCGTGTGGGTCTTTTACTGCAGATGGTGTCCTCAGAGCCCCAGCAAAGGCATGCACAAAGAGGTACCTGCCCAGATCCTGCTCCTAGAGGAGAAGGGTGAGGTGAAAAGAGGGAAGGCAGGAGCAGAGCAGTGGTAGCAAACTGAGGCAGTGGCTGTATGCAGCTTCACTGAGAGCTGTGGGAAGGCCCTGGTGAGGTCCTCCCTGGAGAAGGTGGAAAAGGTCCATGGTCAGGGGAGGGGGAAGAAGGGGACTCATTCTTCACCTGTGCTGGGGGTGTGCTAAATGGGTAGCTGGCAGTCATGGGGGATGTGTGGCTCTGATCTTTCCTGTGTTTATAACTTTACAGTGTGGTGCTATGGAAATCAGTGTGATGCCAAAGATTCAACACCATCTATTAATTCATGGCAGGAGAAGATCAGATCAACCAGGAAGGGGAAGTCACGTTTAGAAACAATTTGATAAGTAGTAAACATTAAAAAGGAAAAAAATCAAGAGGCTTGATAGGCAAAGTGGGTTTATGGAGAACCATTTTTGGGAAGAGGTAAACAATGTTTTCTGATGCTGTTTAAGAAGAAAACCAATTTATTGAACAGCTATGTGTGGGACGTACATTCTTTGTCTGCAGCCCGAATGTGGCAATACTTTGTTAATTTGAGAGAATGAGAAAGTGAAGCTGATTATAAACAGAAATGAAACAGTCATTCAGGCACCATGTGCATGGGACTTCTAGCGAGCTCCACTGGAGGTCCAGGCACTGAATATTTGCAGGATTATGTGTCATCTCGTGGATCTGTTTTCATGTTCCAAGCCATCTGGCATACAGGAGTAAACAAACAGCAGAAAAGATAATAAGTAAACTGGTTTTTAACTATTTTTTCCCCAGTCTTAATACTGTAAGAGCAAAGGACTTTTAATTCCTAAACCAGATAAACTTTAGATTACATCTAATATTAAGTGAAATAGTAAATGTAACATTTCCAAATTACAGGAAGGCAATCTCCCATTTCCTTTGTTCACAAGGCTGTGCATGTGTTTTTTCTCCCAGCTGTAGCTGTGGTGAGAAAAGGGGTGAGCATGCCCCTGCCCAAAGCTACTGTCAAGTGTCTTAACTGAGGCTGATGCAGCTGCATAGTGGTACGTACCCAGCACTAGTGCAGGCAGCTCTGAGCATGACTCTTGGTGTCACCAGGAGAAGCTATGATGGTTTTACTGGAGCATATCCATTGGTTTGCACTGCCTCATCTGACAGCAGCAATTCACAGGTGTTGCCTCATAACACTGAGCACAGAATTTCACTCCAGTGAGGGAAATAACATTGATCCAAACTTCTTTCCTGGTTTTACCGAGGAGAGTCTGTTAGAAGGGTTCCTGCATCCACTTGCTTGAATTCCTATGTTGGTTCAGAGAAATAGTATCCCAGACTAGCTGGGAAGGTTCTGAATTTCATCAAAAAGTCTCTGAAAAATTTCTGTTATGGTTGATAAACTGTACAGTAGATTTAAAACTATAGCTCTATTAAAGTAATCCAAATGTGCATAGTCAAGGCCCACTGATACCAATTCATACTGTTTAATTGAATACAGCATTATTTAATGATTTTCCTTTTGGTGTAATCTCACTTTGCAAAAAATCTCACTCAAAAAGAAAAAGAGTTTCTAGTTTTCTTGGCTATAGAAGAAACCCAGAGCATGTCAGCATATAGGCTTCCCAAAAAAGAAATGAACTTCAGTTCTCATATTTTGCAGTGGGGAAAGGAACTCCATTGTGTGCATGAAATTTTACCAGACAACTATTACTTCTCGCTGTAGTACTTTTGGAAAGCTGTAGTCTACAAATGGCTGTGGTGGGGTTATCACTTCTTCAGAACTACTTCAAAATCAGCTGGTTAGTCTGGGCTGTAAGAGAACCAGGTGGGTTAGCTTCGGGTGTCACTTATGAGTGTGATGCTTTAACCCCCAGCTCCCATCAAAGGAGTCAGTCCTACCATCCTTCTTACCTCCAACTGCATGTTCCTGCCCCATTTTTGGTGTTCACTGGCACTTATGAGAGAAGCTGGGCCAAGGAATTAAAGTGGCTGAGGAAGACCACTGCAAAAAGACATTCTTTACCAGTTCAGCCCCTTGGATCCAAAAAAGGAAACTTATCTACCTTAAAGTACAGAAAGTTAATTAAAATAGGATTTTTTTCTGTTTGAAGACAGAAGACTTATAGGTAGAGTACAGTGAGAAAAACTGACAGTCTTTCTCTCTGGTCAGTAAGATTTCCAGGAACTCATCTCATTTTTTTTAGACACTACGTGAAGTCCCCTCCTATCCTAGACCACTGTTTGTCAGAATTTAAACCTCCTGCAGAAGAGGAATGAAGGCAAAGCCTTTTGAAGCTGCTTGGTGTTAACATTCTCATTTCTGAAAGGTGTATGATACTTTTTAACATTTTGAATGGAATCAGAAATATTAAAGAGAAGGAATAGGCTCAGGGGACAGGAATTGTCTTAATACTGTTGGGTGCTCAGTTGCCTTGTTGGTTCCTTGTGTATGTCTAAGTCGGTGTTTGTTTATGCCTGTTTGATCGCATTTGCCAAAAGTATTTCCCAAGCTGTGCTCAGACAGAGTCTATGGGAAGGAACCTTCTGACTGAAATGGAATCCCTCATTCAAGATGAAATAAGACTTTTTTTTTTTTTTTTTTTTTTTTGTAAGCTGTTTCCTGGCAAGGTTTTCCTGTGACATTTGCTGGGAGGGTAACCCATTAATTTGAATCCAAGCACCAGCGGGAGCTAATCTGGATGACACTAGATCATGCTTGGCATTTGCTTCCACACTGGTTAGGTGCCATGTGAAATATTTCCAGTGTTGACCCATGTTTCCAGCTTTGGAAGCTATGCTGGAAAGTGCAGTTATGCTAGAAGAGTTGTCTGATGATTTTTTTTTTTTTTAAATTTGTTTTTAATGAATAGTCCAATGGAAATGTTAACTAAGTCACAGAAAACTCAGGTGCAAGCACAATATCACACCTGTGTCAGTACCAAAATGAGGAGTTGGCACATGATTGCTGTCACTGTTATTTATTAAGTTTATTGTGGAAATGCTTAACTTCCCAATTGAAGATGAGGATTTCACTCTGCTATGTCTACATACACAGCTTAACCTGCTCTTGAACCTCACAGAATGCCTCACCGCAGCCTGTATCTGCACGTAAAAGACTCCTAGAATGAGCTGTTTGAGTTGTGGTCCTTGGGGAATACTGCAGAGCTATGCCTGGAAATAGTGGGTCATGCTCAGAGCTGGCACTCTGCATAGCGTTGTGTAGACTTAAGAAGTAGCCAAGATTTAAATACTGAGCAGGAAAATATTTTGATCGTTCTGTGTTCATGTCAGCAAATAGCTGCTGGTCTGTTTCCCATGGGCATTGATTGAGTTTAAGTGCTCTTCCCAATGCGGAGTCAGGGTATATGATGAGAGAAAGCTTTCAAATTACATGGTTATGTACTGGTTTCATACTTATTCTGGTTCAGTGCAGACTGGTTTGTTTCTAAGGACATGATGCTAAGTATTTTTATGTATTTTAATTTCCATTCAAATAAATAATTATCAGAAATTTACTGGGGTGATAAAAGAGGGATGGGGGAGCAAATGGCTAAAGCAAAAAATAAAAATCTTGTCTGGACAGTTTAATGTGTGTTGAGATGCAAACGTGGACTATGAAGGTGTGATCTCTTTAGGAAGCAGATTTTCTGTTTTTCTCTCCATTTTGCAGTGCCTAGCCACATAGGGCTTCTACATGCTACTGCATTATAGGTAATGAATGACCATGAGATGGAAAAGCAGAGCAAGAACGACAAGGAAGTTGAGGCAGTTACCAGAGAGGGCTGAGTTGATCTGGTAGTTGAGCATTGCTGAAAGACAGCTTTCTTGCTGTGTTGGAGAGTTGCATCAGGTTATGGATGGGACTGGTGAATACCACATCTAGAGCAAAAAAATGGGTGGGACCCATCACCAGGGTCAGGGGCAGAGAAGAGAGGCAGAAAGGATGCTTTCCTGGTTTGGTGGCTGATATTTGTGGCTGGCGAGTGATACTGGCTCATAAATTTGTGGAACTGATTTATCTGGGCTCACAGAAGCAGAAACAATGTTTTCTGACATGCAATCCTTTTGCTGTATCCTCTATTTAAAAAAAAAAAAAAAAAAAAAGCTCTCCAGCCCCCTGCCCTTTAAGAACAAGGAGAAGCTTCTTCATCCTGACTTTGGGCCAATGAGAGGAAGGACAAGAATGAGGAAAACTTCCTTGAAGGAGCGATGCTAGAACACACCCAGGCCCACTGTAGGCATTCTGAATGGATTTTTAGGCTGCAGTTTTGAGCCCCTGAATTTTTGTCAGTGTAATTATCAAACCTAGGGTGAAGAGTATTATTCTGTTTCTTGAAGTGCTATAAAGGAGAAATGTTGGAATCCCAAGCTGTTCTTGCATCCCAGGATAATTTCCAGGGCAGAGAATCAGAATCACCCCACTGCCAGTTCTGAGATCTGGGAATTCTAGAGCCAAGGGTGTTGATGATTAGCCCAAAGTATGGTCAAGATTTCTGAGTGACAAGGTGAGCTTTAAAGCATGCTAATTAGTTTTGAAAACCCCTGGTGTTTGGATATAAAAGAACCTGCTTTTGCTCAAATAAAGGGAAACATGCAAACTGGTTTCCCTTGGAATTGCTCCAGTTCTGAATTCATCCTGTTATAATCCATCAACTACTAACACCAGCAACTGCATTAATTGTAAATCCAAACCTCCTTTTTACCAGATTTAGTTATCTCAGGCCTGATCTAATGCCTTTTAAGATTAGTGGTACTCCTTCAGTTTACTTGAGTAGAAGCTGGGTCAGACCCATATTAGATGCCTGTCACATTGGTACCTAAGCAATTTGTAATTCCAATGAGACCTTAGGTTTGATTAAGAAATCTTTAATAAGATTGCTTTTGTGTTTAAACAACCCATTTGTAAAGGCTTCTTTCCCCACAACAATAGTAACTGGATATCCTCAGTATCCAGTCATTTCATTGCAAGATGTTTCACTCTAAGAAAATAATTTCCAACCCATGTTTCTTTTCTTCTTTTAACTTAAAAGAGCCTCTTGTCTTCTTTGTGGTCAGTGCAGTCCATTTATAACTGCCTGGTATGAACTGAAATCTGTACATTCTTATCTCCCTTGCTTTGTTTTTCTGTACCAAACTGTAAGCAAGCCCTGAAGTTTGTTCAGATTAGGGATCAAACACTGAATTTCTATTTCTTTTCTTGCAAATTCCTAGAGGGGGAAAGAAAATCAATATGCTAACGCTGTTGCATCAAGCTTTCAAATCTATGCAGACATCAATAGGCAGCTGTTCCGTGCTTTTTAGAATTTTGGGCCAAGTTTCTGATTTCAAACAGATTTATGTAAAACCAGAGGAACTTCATAGGAACTTCTCTGGATTTTCACTGCTTGCTCAGACTAGGTCAAGCTGTTAAATCAATCCAGGATCAAAATTTTGGTTTTCATTGACTATTAATATAATAATTAGAAATTGATTAGGAATGGGGTATCTGTACCTTCATAGCTGGTCCCTAGGAAAATTAAAACATAAATTTTGTGACATTGTATGCTGCCCAATATATATATAGCTATTCTTATTTGGTAAATGTATATGAAATAGTATTTGCTACTTCACCGATTTAATACAAAGTAAAATCCTTTCAAGTCAGAGTAATGTACTCTGCTTTATATTTGAAAAAAACAAATGAATCCCCTGATACTCTGTGATTTGCAATAAAGTTGATCAATGTGATCTACCTCCACAAATTGCAGAACATACCATTCACATTCTTTTGAGTAATACTGTTGTTTTACCTTGAAGTACATTGCTGTTGTTCCTGGGATTAAGTATAGCATCTTAAGACATTTTAATAGAAAGAAACTAAATGAAAATTGATTGATAAAATCTCCATCAAGGTGTTTATTGTTTTTGCCCAGGGGTAAAGCAGAAACTTTTGAAAGCCATGTCATTTGTATTAGATACTGTTTTTCAAAGTGCACGGGCAATGGAAATGTGAACATAAAGGTAGGAAATTGCTTTTAATCATTAATAACTTGCACAGGGAGCTTGTAGTACAAGGTAGTGTCCACCTTCATGCTGGATAATGATGATTTGTTGCAAAAATTGGTGTATGGAGGTGTAGTGGAAGATTGTGTATGCAGTCATAGCACTGAAGTTGGCATCTACAGCAGCTTGAAGCATATGCAAATGAAAGAGAAAATACCTGATTAACAAGGGACACTGTTATTTTCCAGCTATGTAAGACAGAAGTGCAGTAGTAGAGACAGGATGTGGTTTAGCAGCAGTTGCCTGTAGGGCTTTTAAGGTTCTTAACCCTTTGGAGCAAGGCCTGAAACAACTCGTTTCTCCCTAGTTCCTGGAGTATTCTGGTTTGATCAGGGCAGAACCAAATCCATTATCGTCAGTAAGAGAATTTTAGTGAGGTTAAGAACTGTAAATTGCCCTATTATATAGGGAAATAATATCCAATCTGAGAGCCCAGAGTAAGTAACGGGAAAGATTATGTTAGTGGAAGGCGTCTTAAGAGAGTTGTGGGAGGACATTTGCTCTTGGCTGTTGTGAAGGGACACTGGCTTGAAAACGCCTACTCCAGACAGTAGTTTGCTGCATGACTGCCTTTTAACCCCAGCTGCCAAGGCAAACTTGAGTAACCAGCCCAGCTGTGTATAAGTGAGCAGGCTTGAGCTAAACGTATTAATTTGGGGGTTAATTTTATGCTATACAGAGGTTATTTTTCCCCAAAGTATCTCAAACTGAAATGTCTCTAATTCTGAAGAATTGTGAAGGGGTATGGTCAGAAACTTATTTCCTGCTCCCCATCACCCATGGAGGCAGGGAAGCCCAGCGATTTGCCTCTTTGGCTACTCAAGATCATTTTGCACTCTCAGGTCTCTGTAGGCCTTTTAGCTGTGCCCACTCATCACACGTTAAAGGTAATTATTTGAAAAAAATGAAGAGTAGAAGTGGGCCTGGCCTTTCTGTAATCAGATACGCAGACAATAGACATGTGGGCTGCTCACATTGTCTCACCCTGACCATCATCTCAAGTACTGGGGCCATAGTGGAGAGCTGACCCTTGTTAGTGGTAAGCTCTGGGCACACAAGTCATGATATCCAGTTCCTGACTTGAGAAGTCTCCAATCTAAATGGAAAATCAAAACCCAAATTGGAAAAGGTTTGGGAAAATGGTAGGTGATGTGACTTGCCCAAGACCATGCAGTGTTGGTGGCAAAACCAGAACTGAGTTTCTGGAGTCTGCTGCAGTAGAGATTGCAATGGATTAACCAGCCGTATTCCTTACTCACAAGACTGTAGTTGAATTTCTCTACTAGTTCTGCTCTGTTCTCACAGATTGAGGATGAATTATTTTGTGTATGGTTTGAGGTTTTTTTTGCATTGTTTTGCTCGTGCAATATAGACACTTTAGAAATGGCATACATGCCAAGATTGCTTCTTATGGCCTATTGGGAAGGTAACTATTAAAACTGGCTGGAAAGTGTCCCAGTTTTCCCTTCTACCCAAGATGAATTTCACTTTTTCCTCTTAGGCTGAAGAAAAAAAAAAAGCATTTTGTTGAATTTTTCTAGGGAAAAATGAAAAAATTTCTATTGAACAGCATGCTGCTTTTTGTTTGAATATGCCATTATTCATCAGCTAAAGAATTTAGGTAAAAAGAAAAAAAAACCCGAACCCAAACTTTAGTTCTAGAAAGGATACTTGTGGTCAGAACATGGTTTAACAAAACTCAGTAATCTAAAAGTGGAAACATGAATTCTTTGTTTCCATACACTTTATAAATCCATGTAAACTAATAGATTTATTTCTTTTATACTTGGAGAAGGAAGGAAGGAACCGTTTAATTGGAGAAAGTTCAAACACTGTAGTGATAAAATCCATGTTACTGCATATGCAAGTAGTGTGTGTGTTTGTAACATTATTCTATTAGCTTTACGGTTTTTTTGGCTTTGACCTTTCCTACTTGTAGATTGTTTCTGTAGCCCTTACTCCGTGTGCATATGTGCTTGTTTAAAAAAGAATAAAAAGGGTTTAACAAAACTTTGTAGATGTGTTGTACAACATATCTTTTATGATGGGATATCAGGTAAGTATTTGATAAATAGAAGTTTTCAGGCACAATTGCTCAGTGTGTACAAACAGTTGTAGTGGGCATGCACAAATTAAACAGGCAGAAATGCACAGTTGAGATTAAACTCTTCCAAGGTCAAGCCCTACAAATACACTGCATATCAGCTGTGCTACGAGTTGGCAATGGGACTTGAACTAAACATATGACAAACATATGGAAAATATATTCCTTTGCTTTGTATGTTTAAAAAATGGATCATACTCAACGTGCTACTGCCTTTGAGGGCTATTAGATAAAATGTTGCAAGGTTCAATGACTCTGAGATGGGAATCCTGGGTACAGCCCAGATGGAGGCCTGATAGCAAAAGCTGCTGTTGTCTTTGAACATTACTGGCCTCAAAGAATTGAAATTCCTTTTAGGTTCCCCCCCCCCCTCTTTAAAACAATATGAGTGCAGTTTCCACTTGTTTTTGTCCCTGTGCCAACCTGTAGTTTAAGCACTGAGGAAAATGTGCTTAGGAAAGGATTGGCTTGCAAGTCCTCTTGCAGTCAATGGTATGGACTCTGAAGTTTTTTTGGGAAGTGTAAAAAGCCCATCTCAAACTGCTCTGAGGTTGCTCCAGTGTAGCTATTCTGGTGCTTGCAGAAAAGATGGTTTACGAAGGTTGTGGCCCTGCAGACCTCATTCTCAGTGCCGTGCTGATGTTTCTCCTTCCTCACCCTGGTTGGGCTGACATAGTCATTTGTGGATCTGATCCTTTAGTTAGATCTTTGAGGTGATCAGGACTAACATCTGCACTTCACTTTCCTCTTTTCATTTTATAAAGTTTATTTATACGTAGCATCATTTCATACTGATGCCTTAGAAATACTTCCATTAGCAACTGTGGGTGGAAGGGCAGGTAACAGTGTGGACCTGGTGGTCCAGGTTTCCGGATTGTGCTGGTACCAGAATCAACCCTCAAATGCTACCTCCAGCATTTTGTGACACTTCTGCTCTTTACACTGTTTTGGAGACACAAATCAGCTGTTAACCTTGTTAACTAGGCTGGTGTTTGAACACAGCAGGTGTATTCCTGTATGATGATGAATCTCTCCAGGGATAAGGTGTGAAAGGGGCAGGGTATGGGAGGAATACACTGAGCTCTGGTACCCACAGCAAGTGTCATTGTCGCAGAGAATAGGGTACCGCTGACACTGCAGCCCAGGTGACCTAATGGCTTGTTGGCACCAAAAGGAACAGCCCTCCTCCACCCCCTCTCCGGGCCCTCCTTTGTGCATTCCCACTTCCTCCATTGTAATCCTGAGCTGAGCTAATTAAGGCAGGAAAATACTTTTTTAAGGCTTATATTAGTATTGGTTTTGCTCCCTAGACTGCTCATTGAAGGGGTTCTGCAGTTCGTTACAGGTACCACGCAATGTACGGGGAAGTGGGACCTCCCTTTTTGGTGTCAAGGTTAAACCACACGCTGGTAGGAATAGCTCAAGCCTCTGTTCTGGTCTCAGCTAATCTGGTGGTTAGAGCATAGAAGGTGAAAAGATGCCTTAAACTTAGCTTTTCCTATCCTTCTTGCAGTCTCATGCCAAATAGGGAATGGAGAAATTGGCTCCAAAGCCTTTATTTTTTCCTGCTCATTTTCTGTTATTTGTTGTTTTTCTTTTAAAGCAGACTTCCAGGCCGAATGTGATTTTCCTGTGGGAGTAGATGCTGAGTTCTGTCTGCGTTTTTATCTCTGTAGTTGACAATAATAAAAATTCCAAACAACTTCCCCCGCATTCCCTGCTTTGCTGTTGTCATGTTTTCTGCTGGTTGACAGTGTCACCTCTGCGGCCTTAATATTTGAGTACATTTATTTTGCAAAGTGCTGGGAGCTGCACGACTTGTTGATGTTTTCAAAAGCTTTCACAAAAGCTGTTGAAACACTGCATGTTGCACAGTTAAGAATTTAGGAATTTTCCACTCCCACTCCCCAACTGTTTTTCGGATTAGTGTTTGTGTTTCTCTAAAGCACCCTGCAAACACCTCCTGTCAATAAGGGGTGGGAGAGAGGCTGAGGAAATCAGTCATGCAGACTTTCTTTCTGTGAAATCCTACTTGTCCACTGGGATCCTGTAAGAAAGTCTTGGGAAGATTAAGTACATCATCTCCCCTTTGTGTGCACAACCCTTTCAATGGAAGTGAAGTCACAAAACACTTAGAAGGGTTTCTTTTGTGGAGTTGAATCCTTCTCTTTTCCCATTCCTCCCTTGCCCATTTCCTCCTTCCACCCTCAGGTATTGCAAAGTATTACTTGCCTAATCAGTAACTTTGTTTTACCTATTTGAAGGTGGAAAAAAATACCCAACAACGAAAAAAGAGTAGCTCAAGAGATACTGGTTTTGGGAACAACTGAGACAACAGGATTAGGCTTAACTTTAGCTTGCAAGTGATGTGTGGCTAGAAGAGGAGCGAAGTCTCTTCTGGCCAGGGGAAGGAAGGAACAACAGATGATTCTTGTGCTGTTTTACAGAGGCATTGCTGATGCTATTGAATCTGTGGCTTAGGGTCTAAGTGATGTTTAAACAGTTTATTGAAAGACAAGGACTCTTTAGGGCATGAAGATTTCTGACAAATGTCACAGTCTTTTCCTTCTAAAAGGTCCTTCCACTGCTAAATGGTACAGTAATGATACAGCACCCTTTCTACTCAGTTTTCAGCTGACAAATCAACAATTTCAGATCTTATTAAGAAGATAATGCAACTTATTGCTTGAAAACAAGACAGATAACAACATAAAGTTGAAGTCTAGAATTAAACCCAGGTCAGATGGAGCTTTTATTCCTCTTCCAATTCTCACCTCTTTCCTAGGCAAAGGAAGACATCAAAAACTCCACTCGTTATTTAGCTATGACTGTTTATTCTAAGTGGTATTGCTTGGACACTACAGTAGCAAGTAGCGTCTGAATAAGAAGGAAGATGAAGGCAAATCATTTTTTACTTTAGAACACCATCATATTTTTAATGTGGGCTTTGTTTATTCAACTGTAAACATTAGCTTTTTCACTGATAATGGTCTCCTTACGCCACAGAGTTATGTGTAAGTTATTCATCTTGGTCATCTGTTCTTACAGTGTGGTGTAAGATGGTTCTGACACTGGAAGAGGGAAGACAAGCCCCTTGTTGCATCTTGAGGAATCCCCAGGAGCCAAATAACATAGCTACCTCCAAGGATTAATCTATTCTGTGCTCCAGAGTCCTGATTTTAAAAGATTGCATCTTGCAGAACTGCCAGACCATGAACCTTGGCAAGCATGAGTTCTACACATTTCCAAAATGATATGAAAAATAAAATTGGCTAAACAACTGATGAACCTGTTTCCCCTTTCCTACATCTTCAAGTAATAGTAGTAAACATCATTCAGACCATTCACTTTTTAGTCAAATATTAAGTGTCACTAAAAGATAATTTACACACACACAAAAAAATTTCTGATAAATGAAATTCCAGGCTGGCTGCATATAATGTAGTAGCTCAGAAATTCAGTGCTCTTCATTCCAACCCCATGTTGTACAAATCAAATTGCAAATGAAGCCTGCTTCTGTTGGATGGTGCCAACCATCTGATAGGGAGATCTTGGCTGGCTACTCCTCATGTGTCTTAAGGGGACATAAGAAATGAATATTTGTAATTTTTATTACTTTTTGGAAATACCATTTTTTTTATGCCTTACAAAAACTACTTGATCAATTTTCATCTTAAATCAATTATCACAGGGCATTTTCTCTTTCTGCAGACTGCTAAGCTTTTGTCTCTCTGAGTTTATCTTAATAAACACAAAACCAAAAAACCCAATGACCCATAACAGGATTCACTTTGTTCCTTTTTATGTTTTACTCTGTATACAATTTGGAAATGTCTGATTCTGAATGGAGCTGTGATTGAGAGTCATTTAGGATGGTCAGGGGCATGCAGAATACAAGCAGAAAGCTGGTGGTGCCTCTTCATGTCCAATGAGGTCAGCATTTTTCCTTGCATCCGGACTCTAGGCTGCAGTTTCATTTTAAGTGTACTTTGATGGCTGTACTGCTTGGACTTTTGTTGTAAAAGCAAATAAATAAGGAGATATTTGTTATTTTAAACTTGGACTGGGCCCTTATCTGGTTGATAGTGCACCACTGCAGGCTGTTACTGCTGGGGAGAGAGGGATTGTGGGTGGTGGTGGGCAGGGGAAGGTGGGTGCTGTGTGTGCTGGCTGCACCCCTGGGGAATAGAGTGTGAAAGTGGGGCTTTTTTACTTCCAAATATTCTTGCTCCTCATACTTTTAGGCTCTGAAAAATTGTCACAGTTGGGAGTCAACACCATTCATACTATGTTGATTTCTGTGCGGTGTTAATGAATGTGGGTTAGCACAATGATGAAACAGATATGTAGATTTTATCGTATATTTGTTAAATTTTTACTTGGCTTGTATCAGGAAGAGAGATTATTTGGTAAAACGCCCTTAATTTTCAAAATTTTATCATTTTAGAACCAAATATATAATTTCCATAAATGGATAGTTACACTAATTACTAAATGTTTGCTTAGTGTTAAACATTTTCTCAAAGTGTGTGCCTGCCATATGCTGATGGCAAGCTGGTTAATATTATTTATTCCAGCCTACGTGTTTTCTAGCAATATGAATTTGTAGAAAGAATTTTGTGTGCGTGAATAGCGATGTGTATTCACAGCAAGTAGTTTTTCAGTTTCCCATCATCTGTTGGAACCTGGTTCGAAGAGCTGTGTTTGCTTATTGTGCCTGTAATCCCTATTTACTGAGTTTATTATCTTAGCTCCAGAAGCATGAGTTATGTGCAGGTTTATGAATGAAACCTTCAGTCAAGCAGAGCTTGGTCTTTTAGGTGTTTTACACCATGCTTGCTAGCACAAGGAGTCATGTGAGAAGGGTATGCAGCAAGCAAGAGTACTGAACAGCAGAACTAGAGGACAGGATGTCTCCACAATGATTATCATTATTATCAAGGTGTAATTTATCCAATTAGCTGATTCCATTAAAAAGGTTCGATTGATTGTTCTTCTCCTGCCACTTTTTAGTGTGTTTATATCTTGAACGAGTGAGGGATGTATTGTTTGACATGACAGCTTTCTTTGTGTGTAGCTACCTCTTTATTTCAGTCCAATGACTGACAAAAGATAGGAGTGGGTCTTTTTGATGTAGCGTAGGGAATTATTTACTGATTTGACATCCTAATTGATTGGGGATTTCTTATTGTATTAAGGAATTTTCATCCTGAATTGCTCAGCAAAGCAGCATTGGTACATTGCAACAGGAGGATAAAAATGAAAATGTCAGGATGAATCAAAAAAGCAGAACTATTAAGCGTACTTTTCTGTGCTGTGATTCTTACACATGGTTAATAATCTTTTTTCCTCTCCTCTCATTACCTTCAACCCTATGCTTCTGTTCTCTGAAGTGGCTTCAGAGCTTCTTTTTAGAGACAGTGGGTCCTTTTTAAAGAATTTTCAAATTGGGCTGGTTGAAAAATATGAAGCGTGTTCCTGTAAAAAGTAGACAATCTGCATGTTTTTAGTTTTGTTGTGAAAATATGTTTTGAATTTTAGATTTTCCCCTCTATTTTCAATGGCAAATGGAAAAGAGTTAGGATGGTAAATGATAAGGGGCATAAGGAAGAGATGGGAAGGACACTTGAGAAGGTCTTTAGTAGCGAAGGAAAGATACTTTGCAAAGAAAAATTCACCCTGCTTGGCTGAGCAAAATCTGGTTTAGTAGCACTACTGTAGGTCTAAGCTCTCTTTTACATCATCTGGGCAATCCTGAACATCAGCTTTTCCTAAAAACTGTGAGAAGTCCTAGCAGCCTTCAGTCAGACCTGAAAGCGTTTTGTTGATGGGATGCAACATGCTGCTATAGTGGGCTTTCACATGCCTGGTTTTGGCATCAGCGCCTGCCCTGGTGCCACCCCTTCCGCTGTGCCAGGCTGGCTGCTGAGACCAGCTGGGTGAAAACCAGCTTGGCTAAAGCAATTAGCTATTTGCACCAGTGCTCCCTTCTTGCCCGGCCACTCAAACTTTGGAGGTGTTTGAGCTGGCATTGCCATCAGAAGAAATATTTGGGAAATGAAGTCCTTCACCTTGAAGATGCAGCCAATGTATTTTACTGCTGGGCAGAAATAGTAATATCAACGAGCGCTAGGGCTGGTGAGATGCAGGCAGAGGGGAAGCACAGGCTGACCACAATGACATCTTAAAAAATTTGAACAAATGAAGTGAATTGGTTCTTTTTACAGAGATTTTTCTTTAGGAAGAAAGTTGCTCTGACTTCTGGAAGGAGCTGGATATTCCATCACATTACTGTGTTTCGAGAAATGGAAAATACAGTGATGACGACGCTGATTGTTTTTAAAATGAAACCGTATGTAGTTATCTCTAGAGATAATAATGCCCTGCTGGTTTAGTGCTTCCTTGGTTTCGTTCATATAAATCTAGAGAATGAGGCATCGCAAGGCTGTGTCAGCTCCCCCACACCACCTCCAAGTAACAGTGTCTCATCTCAACCATGTTTCAAAATATATTTTCTAAATCGATTCTATAACGTTTTGCTGGGATGCTTGTGCTCTCATTTTTTAATACTGGACCAAAAGCTTGAATATAACAATTTTTTCTTCACTGATTTTACCTTTCTATGGAAGACAATTAACTTTGACCCTCTGATTTGCATTGCCCATGAGACCCTATGTGATGTCTGTATGTTGGGGTGTTTTAGCACTTGGAGGACAGAACATATGCTGCCTGGCACCCAGGTATTCAATTACCACTGTGCAAAGCAGGTGTGAGTGGATGGATGATGCTAATTTCATAGCTTTTTTTCATTTACCTGAGTGCAAATGGCCACATGTGAAGGATAAGATTCAGGATTTGTAGGCTTATGTTGGTTTTGCATATAGGAACCTGGGTAAAGCAGCTTTTGATGACTGATTTGACAATTACTCCTTCTAAGGGGAAGTTTGGTCTTGTATCTATCTCTTAAATTTTTTTTTTATCCAAAGAGCTGAACTTTTCAATTGTTTAGATTCATTATTTACATTTTAACAATATAGAAAATGGAAAAGAAAGTGGAGAGAGGCTAAACATGAAAGTCTCTGTTGCTTATAATGACACCAGGATCTAACCCAAGTTTGCCTAGTTCCTACTCTGGCATAGCTACTTTGAGACAATTGTCTTATGTGAGATTTTTGTGTATATATTTCAGGCATGCCTCATGGTTACCCCAGTTTGTGTTTTTTTGAAATCAGTATCAGCTGAATGTGCTGTCAAAAAATAACGTATAGAGCTGTTTTTCAATAGAAAGATTTTGCTTTGATCCCCTCAACTTAGTGGGAAAAAAAAATTCCTCTCTGTTTGTTCACAGATTGGACACACATTTCTAATATTGGCAGTAGGAGACATGACATAGTGTGATGGGCATTACATTAGCAAAACATGCATTGTTACCCCGTTAGAGGCTGGGCCACCAGAGCATAACAATTTGCTGCTGCCACCAGCTGATGGAGTTGGTCCTTCAGCTGAAGTGATGGATGTCAGTAAAGCTGTGCTCAAACTCTGCGCGTTCACAGATTCCTACTGAGGCAACATGTATGTGAAAATGAAAATTGTGTGTAAAAGTTCAGCTATGTATAGGATGGGTTAGATATGGTTTGGAATTGCAGAGTTCAGTAGGCTTCTTTTCTCTAAATTATGTCAGTATAACACAGCTGATTTTGGGGCCTAAATATGACAGTGCTTCATTGGAAGTATGTTCTCCAAACATCAAGTTAAAAAGAGTTTACAGTGTAACAGGGGGGACAGTCATGAGGAGGAAACCCCCAGGGAACCTGATGTATGATCTTCCCAGGGTATGAAAAGCCACCAAAGGGTTAATCATCCCCCACTGCATATGAAATGACAACAAGCTCTTGGCAGCTTTCCCCATTCTTTATATGACACTTCCAAGCGCTGAAGCTTGTATCCTCCTAGTAATGCTTTTAATTTGTGCTCTGTTGGGGAGAGGCCAAGATTTAATCGAAATCATTAGAATGTCTTTGCTTGAAGTAGCTGAGGGCTTGTAGTGAGCCGGAGGAGGTTACTTCAGAATAATTAAAAGAAATACATAAGGTCGTCATTGGTGTCTGAGCTATTCCAGACACTGGGTTCAAGGGGGAAAGGTTGAGTTTAATGACAACTCCTCTTACCTTAAGTAAGATGCTTGCATGGCCACATAGTTTTAATAATTAAACTTTGCCTTTTTCTCTTCCCACACTTACCCAAGTGGACTTTGTTTCTAGCTTTATCTTGGTACACTTAAAGATGGGCTTGAACCAAAGCCTGGGAGCCAGATTTCTTAGAGATTCAGGGCTTTGGGGGCTCTACCACCTAGATCCAAATCTAAATTTTGTGATTTATCTTTTATCTCTAAAATGGGATGAATTTCAATGTGCCTATAAGCGTGCATATGTGTGTGTAAGAATGCGGTTATGTGTATGTGAACATGTGTGCATATTTGTTTACACTCTCAGCTGAGGTCCGGTCTTGAGTTTTGACTCTCTTTATTTACATGGGACTATCAGAATGGTGGTGCTGTTGCTTTCAGTGTGATATTGATGTCAATGTATGGATTTTAGTCCTATACGTGCCTGAAAGGCAATGCTATGCTCTGGGTGTGTGCACAGGAAAATAAACTGCTGAGGTAATTTTGAGGCATGATACATATGTTAATTGCTTAGTGTAAATTAGAACATGCACTTTCTTTCTTTGTTTGCTGTATATTAAACAAAAAGGTACTCAAAGGGAAGTTAAAAAAAATAATTTCATATCTCTTGCACTGTACAGTCCCAATGTTGCATAGACAGTGATGAAGCAGACTGGCAAGCGATGAATTTGTGTGAGAAACTGTCTTGCTTGAATGACTTTTTATGCCTACATTTGAATACGGCCTCTTACAGCAGAGTAGGTTCAAATAATGAACTAATAGCGAATGTTAAAGATTTAGGGAATTGGCTGTGAACTTTTGACCCTGGGAATATAAGGAGGTTTGCTTTTCAGGAGAATTAGTCTAGCTGGGCTAATGGGTGCCAATAAGGGCTGTAAGCAGTGTGTCAGGGACCAAATCTTTTAATTAACCGCTGAGTAAAAAGTAGTTTGGGAAATGCAATAAGTCAGATTCAGGTCAGATCAAGCAGAATAATATGTGGGCAATGATGAAATTAACATACTAGGAAATGCAAGCTGAAAATCTCCAAACTTTCCTTATTAGACTGATAGAAAATAGGATTTACTTTGATTGCTTCAAGCAAACATTGCACCTACTTCTACTGATTCATTCTAGCAAGGTTTAGACTGTCCTGGCCAACATCATCTGCAGATGAAAAAGATTAAACTGGAGACACACCATGGTCCAGCTTTGAAAAACTCTGTGACTTGTAGTACAGGCTGGCTCAGAAGCATTGATCTTGCTCCAACGGTTTTGTTCAAGGCTATGATGCCCACAAAGTTACAACAAGGATTAAATTGCTAGTATGCTACTATCTCTTGTCTTTCTTGACAAATAATATTGTCTCTGAGCTTCTTTGCACTCTCAATTTTTCTGACTCTACTTTTTTTTGTTGCTGACAGTGGCATTGTCACTTTTCAGGGAACAGTTTGTCTTTTTGTCCTGTGCTTGTATGATACCTGTTACAGCTGTGCCTGGTTTGGGAGGTGAGTACCGCTAAATGTTAACACAACATGGATAATTACATTCAGTATTGTCCTGTAGATGTAAGGTTCTCGATTTTAATTACACCTTATTAAGAAAATGAGTAGGATCAGAAATACATCTAGAGAGTTTGGAAGGTAAACCGGTGCCTGTCAATGTATCATTATAGAGTAAGGTTTAAATTATTAGTTTAGTTCATATCTAATAGGATTTTAATCCTATTCTGATTGTTCTCTGTACACATCAAAAAGTATGATTTTAAAGAAGGCCCATGCCTTAAAATTTGGTCCAGAGGGCTTTGAAATTAATGGAAAAACTCCAACTAAGCTTAGTGGGCTTTGAATCAATCAGTTTTGAGTCTTTTCCATCAACACTGAAATTTAAATATGCTTTGAAAACTTTGATTGTGGGTCCCTAATTTCCTAAGAATCATTATCAACAATGACAATGTGGTATCTGATCTGTCAAATAACTTAATTCAAACTTCTACTAATGTCTCAGCTGTTACTAACTACTTAAGTCATTTACTTAATCGCGAAGTGCACTAACTTCAGTGTTACATGCAATGGAGAGTAGTGAGGGATTCCATAAGATCAGAAACAACTTCCCAATGCCCCATTGCATTTCATCCTTGCTTTCTGACTGTCTTGATAGTTGCAATGTTTAGCTAGAATAATATTTTCTTCCTGCATAATTGTTGCAAGGTGCACTTCTTGCCAAAAATCAAAGGGCTAAATTGCATTCACTGACTTAAAGTCAGTCCTGCTGTCAACTACGATGCATGTTTAATTGTTCTGTCTGTACGTTGTTGGGCTGGAACAGTTTCAAACAATCTACCAATCATGAGCAGGAAAAAAAAAATCATTAGAAAATCAATTTTTGCTTAATTGAAGATCCTTCTTCCAAATGGGAATGAAACAAGATTTATAACCTCAGATACACTGACTGTATAATGATGGCACTTGAGCTTGTCAGGGTTTGCATTTGGTAGCTGTGGCATGGACAGCATTTACTTTTTCTCCCTTCTGTGGGTCAACACAGCATGGGCCCTGGGGAGCAAAGGACTATGGTATGTACTAGGTAGAGCGCAGGAGGCCATGTTTACAAATCAAGGGTGGAAAAAAAGGCAGTATATAGGGAGGAAGCAAAGTAGTAGAAAGGAATTTCGAATGCATTGTTTATTTGTACATTTCTTCTGAATGCTGTGAGTGAAAATTACAATGACTGACTCATGGTGACATCCCTTTGGCATCTGACTACTGATGCCAACATTGATAAAATCCTGTATCGCAGAGCCCCTTGAGTAGTTCGTGCTCTGCTCTCAGAACAAGGGTTCCCAAAGGTAAAATCCTGTCTCTACTCAAGATAATGAGATCTTTGCCATTGATTTCAGTAGGGTCACAATTTCACTTCAGGTCTTTTAAAAACTTGTAGCCTAATTTTCTTCTGTTGAAAATTGAGCAAATCTACAGAGTCATGATGTGGTTAAATGGTAGCAGGCAAGGAAAGCATAGGAAAATGGAAAATTGATAGGAAAATCAGACTTGTTATGATTATAGTCCCTTCCCCCTTCCTGGTTTCTCCTGCTGTGCTGAGAAAATACAGCACCATTCTCCTTTAAGTTCAAAATGAGTAGAAGAGGGAGTCATGGTGTAAATATCAAGCAATAGCTAAAAGTGAATTTACCAAAGTTCAATAAACATAAAAATGATGAATTTAGATGTCATGTAATTAACTCAGAATTACATGAGCAATAACCAAGTAATTACACCTTTAATAATGCATTAAACTTGTCAGGAATACTTAGTCATTCAACTAGAATTTAACAAGATAGCCTATAGCAAGTTACAGTAATTAGATATCACTACTGAAAACATTGACAGTTCCTAATTGATACCTTTTATTATAAAGTTAAATGCCAAACATTTCTTTTGAGTGGATTAAGGAATAATATTAGTGGTGTTTAAGACCATACTGCCTACTCTTATAAATTGCATGCAGGTATAAAAAAGCAGCAACAACAAAAAAACCTAAGAAAAAAAATGTATACTAGCTAAACCCATCAATCACACAAATTTGGTTCAAGTTCTCACTCCTGTTATTTAAATTACAACCTAAGAGAGTCTGCTCCCTGGCAGGTCTGTCAGCAGCAATGGAGAAGGGGAGGTAGAAGAGAAAACTTCGTGAAACAGGTAAAGAGAATAACAATTGCATCATCTGGAAGATGCAGGCCTTCAGTGTGAATAAGGCACACTGCAGCTTTTGCAAGAGTACAGCAGAAAAAATAAACAAGCTTAGGAGTTTGTAAATTAGATATTAAGGCAGGACTTGGGCTTACTAACAACTAAATCAGATTGTTTAGACTACAGGAGAAAGGGGTTTTTTTGAGAAAGAGATGGAATAGAATTGAAACTATGTGTTTACTTGCTGTTTCTAAATGTGGGAGATATTTCTGCTGGTTTATGTTGTTCAGTTTATGCACTTGGCAAGTAATTATTTTGCTTTTTTTTCTTGTAACCAAACCAAAAAGTAAAGTTTATTCCAGGAGAAGCTGAAAAAATAATGTTAAAAAAAAGAAAAAAAAAAAAAAGGAAAGGGAAAAAAGATCTTTTTGGTCAACTTAAAATGTAGTTTTCCTGAAATAAAAATGTTTTGTTTAATTCTATTTTTTAAAAACTTTTGAACCGCTTTCTTATTTACAATAATTCCCATATTTTGCCTGAATTCACAAATATTTTTGTTTTCCTAAAGTTCATCTCTAGCAAATTTCTACAGGGAGAAAGTATACAATCCTGTTCTGGATATGTACTGGAATCTCTGATGCTTAGTGGAACCATCTGTACTTTAAACAAAACTAAACAGAGATTAATGCTGTCTGTTATGAAACAGTAGAGATCAGCTGGAATGATCACATACATCTTTTGTCCTTTTTTTTTTTTTTCATCTGTATAATTACAAGTCTTATCAGGCTGCATGCTGAGCTATGTCTGATTGTCAATAAGACCTCTCTTGATTGCATCTTATATAAATATTCCACGTCAATCTGTAGGATGCAATTTCAGAGTCCAAACAACTATATTGTAGTCCACAGATGCAAGATCCTGGCCTTTTTTGCTACACTGATAATCAAATTAATTCCTAAAATGTAGGCTCCCAGCTACCAACTGGTTAATTCCCCTGCACCTTTAACGCTACTCCTCTGCTCTGATGTATGGTGGCTCTGCTGAGCCCTTCTCTCCAGATACATAAGATTATTCATGAAAATGAAACTACTGCATTTATGTTTACATGATTCTCAGCCTGTTGCGTGGCAACTGGAATTGTCTTTACTTTTATGCATATTAAAACACTCAATAGATACCCTTTCAATAATTAATTGGTAATGAATGTAGAGGCTGTAGAATGCTTTATCTGATGTGTTTAGGCTTTATCCAGTGGTTAAACTGGCTAAAAGAGCCTTGTTTTTCTGTCTTAGGACTTCTTTAACAGGAGATGCCTTGCACTGTTCTCAAAAATAACAGGCAGTAAACAAAACACTAGAGAAGCTGACTGACCTGAACAGCATCAAGGCCAGCCAAGTGTGTGTGTTTGCAATGCACGGGACACAAACTGTGTATGTTGCAGAGCAGACTGCAAAATCTATGCTATGGGGTAGACAGCAACAATTTTCAATGCATTTTCCACACCTCTGCTCTTGATGCTCACCCAGTGCACTGCATCTCTCTTTGGAATCGCCCGGTTGGCTCTTCCAGTGTGCAGCTTCCTCCTCAAAATGGTCAACATCAGAACAGCAATGCTGTGGCTTGAAATAGCCCTGCAGGACTTAATCCTCTCTTAGTTGTCTATGAAATAAAGAGTTTCAATTACATATAGAAAGTGAGCATTTGTAGACTCGATAAATATTTCTCTTATTCCTTCTTGCTTTTTTCCTGGCCTGTTCCAGAAAAAAAAAAAAAGAAAAAAAAAAAAGGTCATCTCAGCTCTGGCTAGACTTCCCTATTTAACTGCATCACTTTGGCAATCTCACCTCCCCATCATGCCTTTGGGCTTCTCTTGATAGAGAATTGGGATTCCAAAAACTGTGCTGGCTGGGACTGGCCACCCTTTCCTGCTTATTGGAAATGGGAACAGGACTTTTTCTAAAGAAAAGGCAAAGAGGCAAATCTCTGGTTTCTGTGTGGTTTTTATAATTGTTTTAACACAAGATGGTGTAAGAGGTTTCTTCACTCTCCACAAGTCTCCTTCTGACTTGCTTAATTAGACCTGAAAGCTAATGGATTCTTATGGGTTGTAGAAAAGTTGTGTACATGCTTGTTTGGCCTTGCTCTTGTTAGCACTAGATTTGCATGGGTGTTTGTGCAACTGTGTTCATCACTGAAGTCACTCACTGCATTGCTTCTCCCCTTGTCTGGAGGACGTCTGGAGTTTTAGTGTCGCCACTTTGTCCCGATGCATATCTGCTTTTATATATGCATGTGAAGAATGGATGCACAGCAGTATCCTCACTGACCCTGTATGCAGTAGCAGCATGTTGAAAGTATTTTCTTGATGCTTCTTCCTTACTGTCACCTGTAATGTAATGGATTAGGTCAATCATGTTGTTTTGTTTACATACAAATATGTGCATGTGTGTGCATTTTTGTATATGTAATGCACACAAACCAGTTTGCTGCTATGAAGGCTATTCTGTAGAATGTGACTTTGTCATTCAGAGTTACTTGAATAGAGGCATTCTCAGCAGCTGGGATGGGAACTCACCCAGTGTATCTGCATATCTGTTCATGTGGTTCCTCAGGTGGGTGCACAGTTACCATGGCTGCAAGATGCAATCACGGTAAGTCATATAAATGAAGGATACTATTGATTGTTCATTTTTGTACACACCATTGCATGCACACACTTTTGAAAATAAGACTTGGGGCATAATTGATTGCCAATGGAGCTTCACCAAGTTGACTGCATACATTTGGTTTCCTTTATTTTTACATTTTAGAGAGCTACTCATGCTGATTCTCGGAACCTGTTCTAGGGCTTTGAATTTCCTCCTAGATGTGTGTGTCTCTGCATTGCTCTTGTGTTATGCACCTAAAATAGATGATGTGTTTAACCTTTCAGGTATGCTGATTGTGTTCTGCTTTATCTCTATGAAACAAGGAATCAAGTGTTCCCCAAAAGGCTTCCCAAGTTTGTTCCCAGAAACAAAAGTACACGAATTTGTTGAAAGCCTGAGACAAGAAATGTGTGGAGGCAGATTTGACAAAGTAGTTGATGGGTGTACTACTGAACAAGTTGCTGGGGAAAAATCAGACAAATCCTGTCTTGAGATCCAAAGATTACACAGTGTACTGAGGACTCTGAATATTGATCCTGACGATGGGCAGCTGCTGGTGGGTGCTTTCCTGGGCTCTCCACCAATGTGAGCAACCTCATACCGTTGAACACAGATGAGACACCTGTGTTGTCCCAGGCTGCCAACTAATGAAGTGACAATGGGGTGTGATAACTCACCAGCCAGTGCTGGGTTATATAGAGTCACTGCAGCCTATTAACACTTCGTAAAAATCCTGTATGGCTTAGCTTCACTGAACCTGAAAGGCATTAGAATAAGGACTGAAAAGCTGAAGCCCATATGAAGCCATGAGTGTTCCTGGGACAGCAAAACTAGAGGCTTTCAGATGATTTTTTTGAGCCAGTTGGAGATTGGGAGACATATGCCTAAACAAGTTTCTGCATGAATGCCTAGCGTGTTATATATGGAGGTTTACATGAGGGCAGATCCTCTGGGCTGCTACACAAGTGTCCTGCTCATCTCCCCTGGTGAAGACAGGAGAAGGGGTACAGTGAATTATCACCTAAGTATTTTTGTACTAGCTTTCAACTTCCCTGGAGAATGTAGAGTTCAGCCTGTCCTTGCAGGTCTTGATCCTGCAATGGGTCTGAACCTGATTTACCTTGCCACTGAATTTCCTTTAGATTCCACTTCAGGGTCATGGATTTAGGGTACAGTTATTGAAGAAAGGCTGATCTGATTTGTTTGCTGTTCCTGCTGAAAGTAGGAATAGATTCTCAAGAATAGGTTGTTTTGGGCTAGTTAGCTGCTAGCTCCTGAGTTAGTGAGCTCAAACAGCTCAGAGAAAGGTCCCATGAGCAGCTGAGCTGGTGCAAGAGTTGTGCAGCTGGGAGTGGGGAAAATGGGAGGACAGTAAAATTCCTGCCCTTTAGTGACAGTGGGATATCAGATTTTGTTGGCCGAGTAAGGTCATGCACAGACTTCTCTCCCACTCCAGCAGGCAGTCTTTGTTCTAGGCACTGTAAGCTCTCAGGCCCATCCTTTTCTTGGAGTAATAATTCTGTTAAAAAGTCATGGTTTAGTGATACTTCCTTAAATATATTTTTAAACTAATGCACTGTTCACTCAGAAATAATCATAACGTCTCTCCCAATTCCTACATGCAGGCGTAGTCACAGCTCTACAGCGCTGGCTGTGGTGTCACAAGAGGAAGGCTTTGGTAGTTGTACTGGGAAATGCCACATTCCCCCACTCTGCTCTTTGTTTCCAGGCATTTTCTGCAGTGTGCTGACCCTTTGCGTTTTGGTGATACGTCTGTGTGACTGTGCTGTGAATGAGGTGAGTAAACATATTTGGGTGGAAAATAACCCTGCAAAAAGAGTTTGGTTTTAGTCCATACTAATTAGCTGTAGGCAATTAAAGGGTCAACATGAAGAAGGGAATGATCCAAAGGATGTAAGAGATAAATGAGGAAAGAATGTCTTAATTAAGACATTCTCATGCTTCTATCATTGCAATCAATGAAAATGGTGTATAGAAGAGTTTCTCTAGAGCTAGAAAAGTTAGTCCATAATTTTTGTCATATATTAACTGTATTCTAGCTGCTGCATAAATTATCCTTTAGTGATGTGCACCGTATAATAACCTAGATAGATAGATACACCTTAACTATTATCTTTCCTAAACGATGCAGGAGCACTGGACCGGTGCATTACACCACAACTGCAAGCAATCACACTGTAGATGTTTAGGCTGGAAAGGTCCAGATAATATATTTCTCATACCGCCTACTTGCCACAAAAGTTTTCCAATGACTTATTTAAGACCTAATGAAAAAAATCAAAAGGCTATAATACACTAGAGGAAGAAAGCAGGAGAAATCAAAGTCATCAGCAGTGTCCTAAGGTCTGGGAACTGCAGGTAACTTGCTGAAATTCCCAGGTAATCCTAGGATGCTGATGGTGCAGGCAAAAAATCATCAGTGATCGCCATCAACATGGCTCGGAGGAAAGCTCTTTCCTCCTTAATGCAATATCTTGTGATGGGTTGAATTCTGTGTATGTAAGTAAGATATACCAAACAATAACCAATGGCTCTAATGTCACTGTAGACCCTGACTGTGCCCTTCCTGTCCTGTTTCTAGTTATGGTTATCTTCAGTGAATCAGGGGAAAGCAGTAAAAGTCCTCAGAGTCAATTTTTTTCCCTCTTTTGATATATAAGGTCTTTGTGATCCTTCCAGCAAACTAGTGGGAGCCCGGAAATGTGGGATTAACACAATATAAAGGTGAGGTGAGCATGCTGTGAAAAGATTTGAAGTAACATATTATGTCCTTATTGAAAGTATTAACCTTTTGTGACAGAATGAGGGAAAATGAAGTTAAGATGACCTGGCTGTTTTATAACTGTGTAAGTACACAGTCTGTACAGATATCTCTGTTTCAGATAGCAATGGGAGTTTTCAGTGTCCACCAAAATCTAAATTTCAGTCTTTGTCTTATTAAAGCCCTGACTCAGCAGATCCCTTCAGCATCGTTTTGCTTTGAATTACATTATGCACAAAGTGGCTTAAATGTTTTGGACTCCCCAGTTTGATTCCAAGTGAGATAGAAAATGGCAAAATTTAGAACATGGAACCAATAGGTACACTAATCCTCTGACGTCCTTGATGCCAAGATGTGTTTCAACTCTGGCCCGTGTGCAAGAGATCCTCTTCCCTTTTTATAGTTCATTTAATCAGGGGTGTTTTTGATAGAAACCAGCAAAATATTCTGGAATTACCTAACGTGCTCCAAGTGACTGTCCAATGGTTTGTGTAGCGTTCCCATGCAGAGGTTATATAAAAATGTTCTGTTGCTATGTGAACTGGAGGTTTGTTTTGATGTAGCATCAATACCCAGGAGGGGAGAAGGGGGTGGGGGGAGGGAAAAGAAGACAAGACACTGGCATAGTGCCAACCTCTGGAGTTTTTTGCGATGATAAATGGTTCACAAGGAGTCAGCATGACCCGCCAAGTAAACCCAAATGCTCTCAAAGAGCCGTGGGCTTCAGATACTGCTGACAGACAAGTACTCCTTATCTGCTTTTTTGTTTAAACATACACGCAGACTGTGCACACGTAGGATATCTGCTATAGCAAGAGAGAACGTATGCCAGCAAAGTGGACTGCACTGGCAGATAATGTCCACCCACATGTCCAGGTCTGATTCCCTCCCACAGCCCCCCCCCTGCCCCTGCCCCCTTGGCTTCTATAGAAACTTTGCATTTCTTCTCAGCTAGAGGCATAGATCACAGTAGATACCCTCTGCTGTTGCTTGCGATGGATGAGTTGCAAAGGCCTCATTGGTTTCTAAAGGGAGGAATTCACATTCAAAAATTTTGACAGAGCTAGAGGGGCCCATGTTTCTGTTGTAGCTGGTTCAGAGGTAGAGCTTCTCTTCATTTGGTTTGGTTTGTTTTGTCCTGCTTTTTGATTTTTGTTTTATTTGACTCAGGTGAAAGGTATGGAATTATAGCTTTGAAAGTGGATTTCATATTTGTTTCCCATATTTTTTTCCCTTATCCACTCTCTCCTAGAAAGTGTCAATCTTGTTCTGATGGGCAGGTCAAGGCATGAGCTCAATGGTGGTTTGGGGAATGCTTGTTTGTGCACCACTTAGAAATCCTGACTGATTTTATGGAAATCTGTCTGTAACTCTAGCCCCTGTGGTGCCTCAAGCAGCCATTTGCTAACAGAGACTGTAACGCACACAACTTATTCTCGCAGGAAACAACTACAGGACAATCAAAGATATAATTAACATGAAATAAGTATTCCCTGGCAGAACAGACTTAGGGAATTGATCAAGCTGAAGAAAACTGTTTTTCTCCAGTTACTCTCAGAGGGCAATTTTGAAGGGATGGAAAATCTTCAGGAGAGTATTCAAATGTAAGAGGACATGTTAGAAAGATCCTGCCTTTAACCGAAGGGGAACCATTCAAATCCTCTAAGCCTAAAGAGAATGAAAAAGAAAAATGAAACAAGATAGATTGAGAAATTAAAGATGTAAGCCAGAGAGAAAAGATAAAGGGACTGAATCATGAGTCTTCCACTGTTTGGGTGAGTTGAATCATCTCTCTCTTAATCCACTTTCCCTGTGTACACAAAGGGCAGGCAACAGGGGAAATAAGAAGGACATTATGAAGCATAAGTAGTCACAGGACATTTGGAACTACGAAGTGTTTTAATAGTAGAGATTGTGAGCAGAGTGTATTAAATAGGTGCTTTGGTGAATAGCTGAGTTAAACGATCTGCAAGTCAGGAGCCGTGAAGATAGAGCCTGGTGTTGGTGGCAGTAAGACTGGTGGTGAGCTGGCAGGAGACATTTCTTAGGGGAGCGAAGGAAGCAGAAGAAACACTTGGAACAAGCTGTGCTCTGCATCCCTGAGACAGCTCTGAGTGAGTTGGAGTGTCTGCACTGTGCAATGAAACATTGGGAAGAAATACTGGTGTGGGCTTCAGGAGTGGTGTAGCTACATTAGCTTTGTGCCTGAGATTAATAGCTCAACAAGCTAGTGGGGCTGATTAGCACCATGCTGGTGAGGCTCTTCTCTTTCTGCACTGAAATTAGCTTTGTCAGTATTAGTGCAGGGTTTTCTGTGCTGTGCTTTGCTGTAAGGTGTTGATGAGCCCTGAGGGCTTGACCATGAACTTATCTGATCAAGCTGAATCCTCTGTGGTTCCCATAAAGCATGTGGAGTTAATGGAATAATACATTATGGTAAGCACAATGCAGACACAAGAGTTAATGCTTGCAGTTCATGCCTGGCTTTCAACTGGATTGACTTTGTCGTGACACTTTATTTATCGTTTTGTGCATCTGTAAAATGAGGAAAGGTGGCAGTAGGTATCACCTTTCTGTTACGTTTGGAGAGAAATGGGAATCAGATATTGAAAAACAGAGCCTAGGAGATAGGTTGACACAAGGGGGTGAGGCTTCCAGGGATAAGGAGGTGGATTATCTGATGGAGTAACCAATTGCTCCCTCTTTATTTTGTTATTGTTGCCATCAATGTGAAGACCCAACGTCCATCATAGATATTTGGTTTTGTGAGTGGGACTTTAAGTAGACAGAAAATCAAATTGGAGCCAAGAACTAGCCTGAAGGCAGGTACATCCTAATGCAAAACTTCTAAAAAAAGGGATTTGAGCATTCCCTGTGGCACAGCTTCCCTGTCCCGCTGCCGCTGATGCAGCATGGACTGGTTTCCCTCAATTTCCAGGAGACCAAAGAAATAAAATACTGTTCTGTCAAAATCGAAGTGCCTCTGGGCAACAGATGAGGAGGATTTTGGAGTTTTCCTCTATCTTTTATTGTTTTAGTTTTGTTTCTTTTTCCTTTTCCATCCTGCGTTTGCACTTTAAGAAATTGTCATTGGGGGGGGAGCGGGGAAGAAGGCAAACAAAAGTTGACTTTTGTTAAGCGACTGAGACTTGGCAGTTGTGTGGAGGTCATGGTGTTCAGTCAGTGTCAGCCTCCATTCCCCAGAGTTGTATCCTGTAATGTATTTATTTATCATTACAGACGGCCAAAATTTTTTTTTTCTTTTCAGTTTGTTCTGTCCAAGGCCGCAGGGTTCCGACAGAGATCAACAGCATTCCCGCAGTGATGAAGCAGCTCGTCAAAAGCTGAATTAGATGTTAAATCTTTCTGAAGTGGGGAGGAGGTGGAAGGAGGGGAATCACATTGTGCTAAGAATTTATCATGTGTTGTTTCCTGTGAGATAATGTATAGGAGAAGATTTGTTATGGTGCAAGTTTCAAACTGCTGTTTCAGGGCTACAGTGTCTGCCAAGCTTATGATGTATTTGATCTTTTCTGAAAGTCCTTCTCTTCCTTTTCTACCTTTTGTTAAGCCATCTGTCTTCCAGGTAGGTAAATACTTAAAATACTCCACCTACTGAAATATGTATAAGTAAGCACCAAAATTTGCATGGGTAAGAGGAATAAGGAGAAATCTGCTAGATTAGACTGTGAGATTCAGTGAGGTTCCAGCTCCCGGACAGAAGGTTAGACACTCAAATTGTCTCTTAGCTTTGCAATTGGATATGTTAGACAAGATGTGTAGGCATGTCTTTTTGTAGAAACTGTTACAAATTTTGGTATAGGCCTTGAAGAAAATAAGGCATTGCTTTTCAAAGGCACTGCATACGCCCAGCATTACTTAAAGCCAAAGGAGCAACAGCTTGACGGTGCTTATGAAAATGGTTATTGAACCATTCCGCATCAGTGACCATCTTTTACAGTTCAGGTCACTGTCTCAAGCTTGTGCACTTGTAACATGGTGGAAATACTGTGTGTTTTTCTTTTGCTCTTTCATCACACTCCTTTTTTCCTCAAAAGGAAATACAGACGAGTCTCATATTCATTTATGCTTTCTGAGATAATTGTGTATGCTCTCTGCAGTCATTGAAAGGGGCCCATAGGCAACTCATGTACCTTATTAATGGACTATAAAATGCACCCCTTTTCAATCTAAATTGAGAGGGGGAAAGTGTCAGAAAGATTTTTCTCTCTCATCCACTGAATAAATATGCTGGTGTAGGAACCTTTGGGGTAAAATAGTTTTGCTCTGATTCTTCAATAAAATGTCAAGTGCAATGATAGATGAACTGGCAATCCTGAAGTTTACTCAACATTGTTTTGTGCTCAGTATCTAGGTCAAGTTATTTCTGGTTTGCTTGGATCAGACGAAATTTCCACAGATCTTAAATAACACTGTTAATATTATAAGTGGTTTGGTTATCGGGCAGGAAGGAAGCTAATTGATCAGCAGGATAAGCACTGTGTGCATATGAGCCATCTTTTCCTGCCTGACTGTAATGAATCTGAAGACCAAAAGCAGGCATGGCAAGTTGCCTCTGCTGAGGGGTGCGGGAAGGAAGATAGTAACATACCTATTTCCCTGCCTTAGCTACTTGCATGGTTGTCTTTACTAGAGACACCTGAATAACCTTAAATATAACTTTTCCTTAAAGCAATCCTAGAAGTAAGTGCTACTGTGTACTTTGCAGAGGAAAGAGTGAGGTGTAGAGGAGAAGTCACAAATTCACCCACTGTTGACTGAATTTGGGCCTTGACTTTGGACTTGAACCTGATCTACTTACTGTCTAAGTGTTGGTTTGGCCTCTGGACTGGGTCAACGTGCTTGTCAGATGCTGGTTCCCACCTGAGTATCCTTATGGGGAAATAACATGACTGGGCCAAGCCGCTAGAGCTCAGAAAACATGAGCAGATACCAAATGTGTCATGGGTGAACGATGACTTTGGCACTGCAACACCTAACTTCATCCAGGGTCTGGGACCTTAATCAGCTACTCAGGTTGCCCGTTTTGAGTACAAGGGACTTAGAGGTCAAATCTTGTCTCCTTCAGGGGAAAAAAAAAAAAAAGTTCTGACTTTTCTAAGTTATCCTAAAAGGAGCTTTTGTCCATTCTTCCTTTTGGAGGTTTGCGATGTTGCCAAAGAAATCCAAGGTAACCTGCCTTTGCTCAAGCAGAAAGGTACATAAGTTGTGACATCATCTTTCTTAAGAATGGCTCCTATCTTTCACATCATATTATTTACAGAAAACAGCTCATAGGGCAGTAGCAGAAATCCCTGAGTGAGCATCGTAGTCATGAGATGAAAGATAAAATCATGGTGTTTCCTCTGCCCATTCACTCATTGAAATGAACTCTTTCTGTGAAGTAGCTAGGCTTTGACAAGAGGAGTGGAAAGCACCTCCAAGACAAGCAGGTAGCCAGGGAATTACAGCATCATTCTGGGACATGGGAGATGTTTATCTGAAGCCCTCTGGTTGAGAAGTGGAGCTTCTGCAGGAGTGCAGGAGCTGCTGAGTAATTCAGTGAAACCACGCATCTACTTGGCGTGGTTTGGCCTGAAAGCAGCCCCAGGCAGCCTGCTTTGGGAGGAGCACACCCCACCTAGGAATGCTTGGCACTCACCCACAGGTCCTGCAAGGGATTTAGGTAGATGAAAGCCTGTTTTGTGGAGTCCAAGCCAGAGCTAGGTGTGAGCTTGGTGTGCAGCCCAGCTCAAGTGGCGACATGCGCAGATACTGAGCTGTGTAGGGAGCACTACTGCTGGAAACAAAGATGCATAAAGAGTTAGGGATTAGGCACATCACCTCTTTCAATGAAGGTGCCCAAAGGGCAAGTTGTGCAAGGTGGCTAAACTGCTCTAACAGTTCACTCCTGCCAAAAGAGGGAAGTCTCTTTACCACCCAGCTCCTGTTAGATCTTTGCTGAACCAGTTCCCCACACTGACTGCAGCAGTGGTGAGCTATCAGAGCAAGTATCTCATAGGACTTCATCCTGTCAGGTGTTTGCAGAAGTTCACAATGAAGCAGAAAATTGAATCCTTGCATCTGGGGTACTATGCTAGCACCTTCTCTGCCAAGCAATTTTATTTACCATGTGTTCCTGTTTACAGTTTCTGAAGGATCTGGAAGAAATTACAAGAGTGACGGTTATGAGAGGGGACGTACTCCAGGTTGACAAGATTGGTTTGTGCTTTGTTACCACATTGCCTCTTCCTAGCAAAACGGATGTGCTGGTGGTATTCCCTGACTTTCTTGAGCTCTCATGTTAACTCTGGTAAGTGTGCATAAGCGGAAGAATGAACATCGTACAGCAAATAACAGTTTAGTTTTCAGTTTTTTTGTAGGCGGCCTGTGTTTCAGGCTGGAAAATGCCTCTGCAGCCCAGTTAGATGGGAGTGTTGCTGAATTGCTTTTCCTGGTTCCGTATTTGCTCCATATTCCTTTATGTTGTATCAAGCTATCCAGCCTGTGTTTCGGGGAGGAGATGATCCTCACTGACACTGCAGGTCACATAGCAAAGCCCTGTGGTAAAGCAGTGTATCTGTCACAATAATATGCTTCCAGTGCACAGAAAAGAAATCCAATAGAAAAGTGACATGATAAAAGATAAGCTGTGTTAAACAAAGATGTTTTCTGTGTATCACACCAAAACGTGGTGTATTTCATAACACAGCAGAGCACACTTCATCAGAATCCCAGGGAAGAAGCAGACCTGCTAAAAGAATAACATTTTGGTGCCAGGGAAGTTATGCATTTAATAGATCTCCTCTGTATTTTGCAGAGAGATTTGCAGCTACATTCAGCCTTGGCTAAAATGTAATGGCAACATGTTGTAGGAGCCAGTTCTCCTTAGGGCTTCATATTGCAACAATGGAGCTATAAATGATGTTATTGAAGTGGTAAGTGTCAGAAGGCAAGCAGGATGTAATTTCAATTGGGAGGTGCTTTTGATTAATCGGCCTGTTTAAATGCTGAGCTGTCCAGGAGAAAATCTAGTCAGGTTGCTTTTTAGACACTTGAAGGGGAGGAAGTTTGACTGTGCTCTACGTGCCTGGTTGCAATGGACCCTGCTCCTTATCCGGATCCACTCTGGCTAGAGCAGAAACTCAGGGAGAGAGTTCATTTTCCTGCATGCAGCCTCCCCTAACTGCTGGCAGCTGCTGATGTGACGCATGCCTTGCTGAGAGGCAGGTTTTATGGATGGGATGGGAATCATTGGTCTTTGCTCAACCTGTCTTCTGCTGACGCTTCTTGCCCAAGAGAAACCTCAGCTCAATGTTTTAAATGGAGACCTTTCCTAACATTGTCAACCTCTAGTGGAAAAAAAAAAAAAGAATGTGGTGTTTCGTGTTTACATAGAGGGTTTGGAAAAATATAACCTACAGCGTGTCAGAGAATGTCAATCTCTTGCAACCTTTTTTATGGGCACTTCCTTTCTGCAGCATTCAAAAGAGCAAAGAGCTGATCCTCTGTTACTTTTGTGTTTACTTTGGAAGGGATCTTTCTATAGCAGAACTGGGATTGTCTCTGAGAGACCAAGCTGTAATTAGGTCTTGTGTATTCTGACTATATGAGGAGAAAAGCCAATTTTATAAAGATACGCCTCCCTTCTCTGCCCTCGACTCCTCACATCTACCTGTCCCCACTCTAAGAGGAGGTTAAAAGGGAAGAGTATGGCTGAGTGGGACAGTGAATAGTGCTCTTGGCTGGCACTAGAAGGGACCGTGCCAGCAACGGAAGGACAGAACATGGTCTACAGGGCCCTTTTACCTTGTGGTAGAAAATCCTAATAGGGGTTTGTTTTATTTTGTACTTTGAAGTCAATAGGTTGGTTTTCCCTTCCCTCTCCTATTTTTGAATCAGAAATTTACTATTTTCTGACCACAGAAGGAGGAACTGGTTGAATGCAACTACTCTGTAATGTATGAGAGCAGGAGACCTCCCTGGGCCTGGGGGGATGGCTGGGGTGCACTTGCAGTGTGTGGAGAGGAACATCGGGCAGCGGTGGGATGTGGGACTGCAGAGTGCTGTCCGTGTGCATGGAGTGACAAGTGGGAGTTTTCACCATTGGCACTCAACACTGGTACTGCAGGGCCTATGCTGTGTCTGCGGGCTTGCAGGGGAAGCTAAAATAGATTCTTGGATCTTGGATCCTTTTTATTTAATAGGTTGCTCTGTCTCCCTAGTGATACCACTGCAGCTGCAAGCCACAGAGGCATTTTGGCTGAAGTCCTCTTGGTTTAGAGGAGAGAATACTGGATAGATCTCCTCGGCAGGAGCATGACTGAATACTCTCTTTCCACTCCAGCCTGGGAGAGTCCAATTCTGCTGACCTGAGGGACGCATCTCCTCATGTCCCAGGCTCTGGAGAAGAGAGAAATAGTGTGTGCAAAAGTTTTCAGTTTATATAGAAAGATTTGAGGTCTCTGGCCAAGGGACTTTTTTGTGCCTTCTCTGGCTTTTGGAAATTGCTGAGTTTATTTTTGTCTGTGTGAGTTGGCCTGCTTTTTTAATATATGGCAAAGGTGGCTAGAATCCTGGATAGACACTTTTTTATATTTCATATAAACCTAAACAAATACATTAAATAAAGGTCCTTTCACCTCCAGGTTGGTGGTTCAAATCCAGTCGTGCTTGGGAACAGAAGTGTTCAAGCAGTAAAAATAAAACATCTCCTGATTTATGAATAGAAGTGTCAAGTTTTGACTTGTTCTGATTACTGGCATCACATTATTTGTGAACATTCAGATAACTGCCAGAAATTCATGAAACACATTTGTGAATCCCAGAAGTTTCATAAACTTCAGCCTGAGTGATTATTTGCTTTCTGGTGAATAAGTGGGCTGGCTAAAGGGATATAAAGAGAAAGCTAACTAATGCTCAGGTCCCATAGTAATAATAATGAGATGCAAAGGCTCTTGTTTCTGTTACACATTAGAGGGTGGCAGTTCTGCTCCAGTTTACACCAGGCAATTGCCATTTGCTCTGGGGAACTGTTGTTACTGGTTTGAGAAAGCCAAGGAAGAAGGGATCCAGCTTGACTTTCAAATCTTACATTGTTTGCTGGGCCAGCTGTTGGAAAAAAAGGTACCTATTTTTTGCTTGAAAGCTGACTTGTTATGTTGGAGACACCATAGCAATAATAATGCTAGGTAGTGCTTGTAGAGTACAGGAGGTGGGGAAAGAGCGGTGCTGTGGTTCAGAGCTCTGTGCAAGACAGTATGGAGAGCTGCTTCCCAGCACACAGGCAGATCAGCAGCTCTGTAACTTTGTACTAGCATTAAAGTGCCTTTAAAAAGCATGGGGATTCAGCAAATCCACATGGATTTCACACCAGCAGTAGAGATGCCACAATTAGAGCCTAAATTCAAGGCATAGCTGTGCTAAGATGACTCTCTCCCTAGCAGACCCTGTCATACACTTATTTGTTGGGCATTCAAAAGCTGTCAGTGAATATCAGGCTGTGGGAAACTTGGCTAAAAGCAATGGCAATACGTGGCCTATAGTATTTAAGAGCTACTCTGGGACTAATTGTAAATGACATTTTAAACATTTTTTTAATGTTCTTTTCCTTCCTCTGTGTGAGTCTTTATATTCTCTCACTGCTTCCTCTCCATCTGCAGAAAGTAAAATTTAGAAAAGGTTATTATGGCTGCTTTGTCACAATATGTAGTACTTGCATGGGGAAGTTGCAGGATAGGGATAACATGGCATGGTTTGCTTGTGCTGCTACTTTGCATAAGTGTGACTTTAAGACATTACCTATAATTTCTATTGGTATTATAAATAATAGATCAGGTCCACAATTTATTTGCTAAAGGTTCCAACAAATGCAGTGTAATTAACAGACTGTAATCATTAGGTTTTGGAGAGAGGGTGACATATCAATTTTTTAACTGCTTTTCCACTTAGAAATACATCCAAGTAGTGATGCCTCCAGAGGGATATGCACATGGATGAATGTACTTTGTGCATGCCATTTTATATACATTCTCACTTTGCTTTCCAAGTATTAACATGTGTAAATCCCTTTGGCATGTGCAGATACGTGCAAGTGGGTTGTGCATCTGTAGCATTTATTTGCATATGGAAGAAAGCATATGTGGAATTGTGTGCACTGAGTTATGCTTGCGCCAAAGTCCTTTGAACATTTGACCTTACATAGTATCTCTTCAAATCTGCAACTCAGTGATTCAGTTCCTTTTGCCTTAAAAATAAAGGCGGGTGACTTTGGGTGGAGTAATAATGATATTATTTTCGGAAATAAACCTTTGAAGCATATTTCCCAGTTACGTCTCCTTTAATCTAGTAACATGAAAACCACAGAGATGGAGAAACCAGTTTTGGTGGATGAATACGGGTGTAGCTCAGTGGTACGGGTATTGAGCTGATACCCAAGCCTCCAGTGAGCACAACCCATTACCACCAGGGAGATTGTTCTTTCTACCACAAAAAGCATAACCCTGAGGAACAGCATGTCACCACAACCTCTATACTCTTGTAGGTCCCATCTGTTCAGCAGACTTGTCCAACAAGTTGTATTTAGCTCATGGGGTCTTGGAGCAGGAGGGAGAGTGGGGTGCTGTGATGCCAGTTCCCCAGAGGAGTATGGGATATGGCCCAAAAGGGAGTGAGTCTTGTGCAGGTGATTCAGATTAGTAATTGTAATTAGCTGCTGGTGATGTCAATGCACGCATTTGAGTTTTGAGAGTGATTGAAATACGGAAAAGAAGTTCTGGGGAGAACTGCTTTTCCTTTACATTTTGGGAGGGCTTCTAATCTTTTTTGTCCAGTAGCTCCTGATTTCTGCCAATAAATTCTATTCTTTGTACATGGAAGTAAAGATGATGGCAATACTTGCCATTTAAAACCTAAGAAATTTTACCAGGGAAACAGGTGAGAGCCTTGTGGCAAACTCTTAGGTTGTCCACCTCTAAACAGCTACCCTTGATTATTTAAAATTTTGTTTTAAACAAGAAGTAAATGAGAGTACTCCTGATTTCCCCCATGCTGGCAATTGTGCCCACATGGATTTTTTTTTTTTTCCCCTCTTTTGGAGAAATCGGAAGTTCCATTTTGTGTCTTTTAGCTGCTCTAATTCAGGTTTCCTATAGTTATATCCCTTTATTTAGGGACAGTGCGGGAGACAGGAATCTGAACTGACTGCCTGATGCTTAAGAAGGTGAATAATGACTTGGAGAAGACCTTGTGCGTATCTTTTGATCTTTGGGCTTCAGACACCCCTTCACCCATAATTAACTTGTGTGTTGACTGATCACCTGAGTGATCAAGGGAGACTCAGTATGTCAGTGGAAACCAGGAAACTATTACTCTATGGCAAAACAGCAATCAAGTCAACTCGTCTATGATACAAATCAGATACCTGCAAGAACAAGTCATGTAAAGGCAAGCTGTACTGGAGATGGATGATATTCTAAATCATTATCTTCAATAGCATCAATTATGTTTACAGGGTGAGTAAGACCATGGTATCTTCATGGCAAGCATTGCATCCAGGTAGCAGCAGCAGGAGGAACAACAAAAATTAAAATTACAGCATGAATTTCAGGAGGGGCAGTACACTACACATGACTAGCCAATAAATCAAGGCCATCAGTGGATTAGATGGGGTAGAATGGTAATGGTTATCATTCTGTTGTATAAAATGCACAGCTTAGGTTATATAGATCATTTAAAATATACATGAATTTGAAATCAGCCAAAATATATGTCAGGCATTTTTCTTCTTAGAATTATGGTATGTTTTTAAAATCTAAGTGCTTTTCAGGACAGATTTTATCATGTTTTGCATTCAAATGAAACATCTACTATACGTGTGAAGCCCTTGCATACACTGCCTGTGAAAGTGGGTGGAATCATTGGATTTATAGGTTCTTTTGCACATTCTGTTGAAGTCAGCCTTTCTGCCTAATGTAGCACACGGAATAGGAAAGGCTTTCATTGCACAACTTTCCATAAGAGAGAGAGGGTTTACTGTCTGACACATCGCAACATGTAAACAAAGACTCAAAATAAGTCTGTATTAAAAGAAGGAATTCCAACTGGGAAAGGATTAAGTTAATAACATTTTCTGTAATCTCTTTATCAGCATTTCTGTGGCCAGTATATGATAATAAACAGGCAAAAAAAGATCATGTTTGAGATGGAAGTAAATTTCAGTCTGATATGAGTGATGTACCTCATAACCAGTTATAATTAGAAGGGAGGCTTCTTACAGCACTGTTCCTCTATAAATCATAGCAGATATTACCCCAACTTGTACAACTATGAAATATGCTATGAAATGTGAAACTCATAAAATAGGTTCTTTTGTTGCAATTTCATTCTCAGAAGAGATCTAATATGACACAAGCTCATGCCTTTTTTTTTTGAGGGGTTACTTAAAAATAGGGTAAACAGCCCCAATTCCCTAGAAAAATGTATTAATTTTTCCATTTAGTAATGACTATTTTGTTCTTTATAATCACAAATTGTGCAAACTGAAAGCATTGTATGTTATGGTACACAGCATCCTTTCCTGGAAGAGCTGTTCAAAAAACCCCAGACAAAACTTGTCTATGGCACAAGCTTTGTATCGAGCAAAATTTTACACCGAACAAGAAGTCGGAAATACAGGATGATAACTAAATAGATGCATATTTTCCTTTCCTCTTCTGACAGAGTCAGCTTTGACCTGGCCTGGTGCCCACTCACTTTATTCCAGATGTGACCATGGAAAGTCCGTAGGGGAGGTAACCATAGGGAAGGAGACCTTGCTGGCTTGATGCCCAAAAACAAAACAAAAAAACCCCAAATAGTAAGATTCCTTGAGTCTTTTTCTTGTATTAAGGTCTAAGTCTTTTTCTTATGATACTATATTTTTAATAGAAAACGGATGGGTTTATTTCAGAAGCGTGTTCTCTAAAAACTATGAACCTCTCAGGACTGTTGATATGGTAGGGCTGTAGCTGCCTCTATTGATCCTAATTTAAACCTGTAATTGCAAATAAAAACATGATTATATCCCCCAGCTACCGTAATTGAAAGGATTGATTCACAGGAGCAAAGCTTGATAAGAACTTCTACATGGGCCAAGTGCTTATAGGCATTTTAACACCTCTATTTCTGCATGGCCTGGGTCCGTTCTTGTGTGGAAGAATGTCATAGGCATTGCGGAAAACCCTTCACTCTTCTAATATCTGACCTCGTTTATTGGGCTCCACTTAAAATAAGGCAGGGGACTTACCTAGGACTCTGTAGGCAGCAGGAGGATCACTGGCTTGATCTCCCAGATGGCACAATTGTATAGAGAAACCATATGTGTATCAACGTATCAAGGATATGTGCTGTAGTTGTGTGAAAGTACTAACATAAGAGGTTCCTATAAGCATAGGACAAATAATGTTATGACTATGAATCAACTTTCTAGTCTGAAGTGGATTAGTTATTTACATCTTCACAAACTGTTTTTCTTTCAATCATGTCCTCATACGTAGAATCTGAGACTTTTTAACCTTACAGTATGGTTTTCTCTTGGTACAATGTAGAATAGGATAATGTCAGGTAATTTTCTGCACAGCATCAAACTGCTGTATTCCAGAATTATTCATTATATTCTACAATATTTCAGGTTCAGGCCTGAAACTCATGTAGTCTGCAGAATCACTGTCTACAGCTTTTAACCGTATGAGATGATCCTGTTAGTCTGTATCTCTTAGCTCTAGCTTACCTGCTGTCTCTTGCCAAAACTTTTCTGGTCTTAACAGATGTGCAGTTCATTAAGTAAGTCCTTCAATTATAAAATAGCATAAACAGGTAGAGTATTTTGCAAAGTCCATGTCTGAACAAATATATAAATATATAAATGAATCTAGGCAAATCTGACTGAGGTGAATATAGCCCCAATATAAATGGATCAAGTAGGGGATGTCATAGTGATGTAGTGAGCGCTAAGAAGGCTGGTGCTACAGGTGTTGCAGCTGCAGAACTTAATCTTCCTGCCCCCTTTAAATCCCTTTCTAAATACCTGTTTGATAGAGCAGTTGATGTGAGAGACTTGGGGAAGACTTAGAAGACCACCATATTTCCCCTCCTCTCAGGGTAGTTTTTGTGAATGAATGTGTTTAGAGGATCTGAGGAGGAATAAAACCAGAAGATTGTTCCATCGTAGTTTCTCCTTGTATCTGCCCATATTTTACAGGATTAGGGAATGCAAAGCATATTAAGTATGCCAAGGTCTTTTATTGTGACTGGTCATCAGAGAAGATGAAAAAAACCCTTTTCCTTAAAGGAAATGGTGGAGGCTTAAGATACGGAATTACTTTTTCAGTAACAGAAATAGAACAGGGGGCACTCCTTGCACTGGCATTCTCTCAGACCGCAAGAACATGACTATTTCATAACAACTCAGGGAGGTGAACACCCAAGACCTTCAAGGTACCAAAATGCTTTCAGGGATCTCAGCCCAAGAGATTAGCTCTTCTTTAGCAACTGAGATTATTTTATCTTCAGAGCCAAATAACTCTACTTACGGTACAGTATAACAAGCCAGTCATGTCTGCTTAATGTACTCAACTTGGAGGAGTGAATCTGTAGGGCAAGAAATATTTTTATAAGTCTTAGATTAAGATCAATGGCGGGGGGGAAGTTTACTACTATGATTGGCTGGAAACAAGATTGATATGTCATTACTCAAGGGATGTATTCTGTCAGGCATCATTCAAATATGTGGGACAAACTTAGCTCCTTTAAAAATATATTAGTATTTTTAAAGAATTAAACAAAACTCTTGTTTAATAGATTAAATTATCAATTTTTTTGTCTTCCAGAAGTAAACAAAGAGCTGAGGAAGTCTCAATCACTCAGTCTTATGACATTATGGTCACTGTCCAAAATACCAGTGGTAATGTTCCACGCTGTAGAACTAAGAAGAAGAAAAGCAGATACTCAGCAGGGTTAGCCCAGGGTCTTTCCAAGTAATCCCTTATTTTTGCAAAATATTTCCATATGGGAAACTCAATCACTGAGCAGAAGCACTGAAAATAGTGGGGCCAGTTCTTTGTGTAGATACTGATATTGGCTGTTGAATACCTAAAACAGTTGACAGGGTTTAACAGTGCTGCTCTGCATGTCTAAATGTAAAACTGATGCCTGGGGATGAAAATTGATCTATAGCATTAAACTTTAACCACAAAATGGGTATCACCATTTGGAAGGGAAACAGATAGCTGGTATTAGCTCATCTGGTGAAGATGAGTAGCTAGAAAGGGTCTGAAGAACTGTTGCAGATATGAAACCCTTACCCTGAACTTCATGAAAAATTGGTTCAAAACACAAATTTGAAGCATATACTTGTTTATGTACTGGGCCTGAGATGTAGCCCTGAATCTAAATCCTTTTCCACTGAGCAAAGTTGGGTCTGGCTCTTTGCTGACCCTGCAGGCAGGCCTATCTGCAGTTAACTGATCCTAGAAAGCAAACAGACTTACTCTTAAGAAAAAGTCTCTCTCTGTTGTTGGGGTTTTTTTCTCTTTTCTTTTCAAGGGAAAATGTGTTGCAATAATACAGAACTATCATGATCTCTCTGGTTACAGCTGAGTGACACTACATCAGCAGCAGAATATGTACAAATTAAACTGTAACAATGTACCAAGGAGAGGCACAGCAATATCAAAAATTATCCACAGTACAATATGACTAATGTGGTGTGAAATGCATTCATTGGCGAAATGATGTCTAGGTGTATCTTAAGGAGTTATGCTGATGGAGATAATGGTTATAGAACAGAGATAAAGGAAGGAAAGGCAAGTGAAAGACAAAAGGTTGCAGTAAGGGCAGTGTGGCTGGGGAGGATGCTCAGGTAGGCGTCTTTGAATGGGGGAAAGCTGTGTCCCTATGGAACATAGAAGGGTGTGATAAGAACTCAGTTGCACCTTTCCTACTCATATGCCTGGCATGGAGGTGTGCTCCCTCTTTCAGGCACGGACACATGTTCCTGTGTTCTTTCTCACCTGCTTTCACATGGACTTTTTGCAGTCAAACATTTATCTAGAAACACAAGCTGCATATGTGTTAAACATTCTCTGGCAGTGTTACTTATAGAAATGTCTTTTGTTTTCCCTTTCTAAGTACAAAAGTAAACAAAAATCCCAAAGAGAAGGGACTGATATTTTATTAGCGTGTCTAAAACCAAGAAATCAGCTCAAACTTACTCAGAGAGGGAATGGCTAGAGTAAACACTGCATTAAGGTGCATTCAGAAGTCGTCAGCTCCTTCCTTAGTCTGAGAGTTTTTGAAGTGAGTAAATGTTTTGCCTGAATAAGGAACTTGGGTATTGGTAAATTAATTTGATTTTCCTCTCCCTCTCTCTGTTTAACATAGAATTGGGAAAAATCTGTCCAGTGACCCATTGTGCCATTATGCTTATCCACAGATGTTTACCTAGTATGTGAACATTTTGTTTTCAAAGGAACATAGGGATTACCCAATTAAGTCTTTTTTTAATAGCTAAATTCCATTTTCCAAAACAGCTGAGGTGCTCAAGAGCTCACAGCTCACTGAGTGTCTCTTAAAACCCTCTCTAAGTACTTCTTAAAATCAGAGCACTGGAGAGCAAAGTGGACCTGCCTGAAATAAAAATCAATCTTTGTGCAGTGTGCTGCTAGAGTGCAGGGCCTAGTCTCTGATGCAGTCAGAAACTCTCAAATTACTAGAAAAATGAAGCATTTTTATGGTGTTCTTGATTAGTTTGCTACCTGGTTGATTATGAAGGGAAAGCTTAGGCCAAAATTGTGCAACAGTTCTTGTTTCTGATGTGTTGGAGCTACGTGAGCTAGTTTTTTTCCTCATCTATTGATATGTACAAGAATGGGAGGTAGACCCAGCCAAAAATGTCGGGATCCAACTATTTTGAAAGACCTAAGATATCCAGAGGTGGGAGTTCATTTTGTCTCCTAGAGAAGAAAGGGTCCCCTAGGAACATTTCCATGGGAGGCAAAGCTCCATAGACATTGGGTGTGCTGGACTGAGCACTTCTGTTGTGCTCCAAAGGCAAAGGAGGAGGGAGGGATGTGATAAAATCAGTGTTTTCAGCCCTAAGTCTGACTTGGATCTGGGGGTTCTTTGTGAACCTCATAAAGCTTTTTCTCCAACCAACCACCTCCACTTGCTGCTGAGCATGTGCCAGGAATTCCCTCCCGAAGGAAGCTGCCAAAACTCACAGAGCTGTGATAACCCTCTGCTATCGAATGGCATAAAGCTCCCTGTCAGTGCTGCGCTTTCCCCCATGCAGGCAGGGGCATGGCGTGGCCAAACTGGTATATCCTGAGCATGTAGCTCAGGCTCAGTGATTTTTCTCCCTCTCCGTGCTGCAGTTTCCTGTTTTTACAGGTCCGTGATGGCTCTATGCAAAAGAATTTCTGCCTGCCCCTCTTTGTTTGAGAAATAAACTTCAGCCATTTACTCTCGGCATGGGAAGGCACGCTTCTTTGCTTTGACAGGAGTGTGTGCAGTAATACAGCAAGCTCAACCTTGAGAAGGGGGAGAGGCACTCTGAGAGCTGGGCTGGTTTATATCTCAGCTGATTCTCTTCTTTCTCTCTTCCATATCCCCTTAATAGCTTGACAGGAGAAATATAGGGAAGATACAGCCATCTGATTAACAGTGCCGGGGGCTGGGGGGGGGGCAGGGATGGATGACAGGGAAAGGGAGAGCAGTGTGGCTACCAGCCAAGTTCCAGCAAGAAACAGAATATCTGGCTTCCTCTAATCTCTAGAGGAAAATTAAGTTACAAAAACCTTTAGTGGAAACTTTGCATACGTTCAGTACCATTGCCATGCCTGACAGAAAAAAACTGATATATTATTTAGTTTATAGTTATAGAATTAAAGGCATAAGCTTTCCCACCAGGAATGAAGAAAAAAAATCCTCTTGAAAACCAAAGACAAAACCCCTTAAAACCCCCCTGAACATTTTGTGCCATCAGAGTTCTTGAGAAATTCTCCTTTTGGTGTTGATGGATGGTCGTGTGTGAATTGTGCGTCTTGAACACCTTCCCCAAAGAGTTGGATGAATTTTTGCACTTGCCCAGAGAGCCCTTCTTGTTTTCTCAGCCATTTGCGCCGCCTTCTGCGGGAGCACAGTAGGGCAGGTGAGGGTGGAGGTGGGGAGGAGGCTCTGAATTGCCCCAGGCAGACACACTGGCCAACGAAGGGGCTTAGGCTGCTCATGCTGCCAGACAGCCAAGGCCATCGCCTCGGATGAGTGCTCCCCATCTTGCATTCATCACAAACGTGCGTGTTACACAGAGAAAGGAATTTCTCCCCCTCTTCCACGTCTGTCATCGATGTGTTGATGAAAAATAGTGGAGTTCGATTTAAAAAAAATAGCATAGGTATTAAGTGAGCAACAAGTTGGGACCTATGTGTATGAGATAAATCGCTGATTAAATAGCCTACTTCTTGAAAGTATGATGAAAGTATTACTTACATGTTACTCGGTTTTATGAGAGTAAGAAAAGAAGCTGGATTGGCTGGTTAGATCTTTCCTTCACTTAGTCTTATGTCAGGTTCATATCATATGTGTGAAGTGAGATTTCTTTCATGTCTGAAACGCAGGCTAAGGGTCTGAAATGGCATCGCATGGTTCAGCAGCCTGTGTTCCCCTGGCTGGCTGGGCTCTCCTCTTGCTGGTTCCTCAGGCTGGTAGGAAACTGGCTCTGTTTGCTCAGAGAGGAAAAAGTACAGTTGCATTTTGCAATATTTCCCTCCACCTCGTTGTAAGCAAGCTTGCTTCCAACCTGCACGCTAGCAGGCCCTTTCTCACATGATTCATTCACCAGCCTCATCTGAAGGGAACATTTTCCATGCAGGCGAACATAAAAGCCATGTTTACATGCTGTTTCCCCTCTGAGAGCTTTATTTCTCTTCAGCCTCAGGGACCTCAACACCAGCCAAAACTCGATGTGGGGCTGAAATTGTACACTGGCCATCCCCATCCCTGGCCGTCCCTGCAGCAGGAGAGAGAGTTGTGTTTGTCTAAGCGTGCACATGCGTGTGCGCGCACACAAAAACAGATGTGTGCTGTCCAGAATAAATGAGGCTATTCAGAGTGTCACAAAATGGACAATTTATGGCCAGTTTCAGCAATTAGTCAGACCAAAGAAGTGAGGTGGGTCAGTATTAAAACCTCACTGTTTTGTTTACTTTAAAAAAGAAACAGGGAGTTCCAGCTGATGAGCAAAGATACTGAGAGAGGGTAATTAAAGAGAAACAATCTTTGATGTTTACTTTATTACAGTTTCTCCTCATTTTGTTGTGCTCCCCTTGCTCGGTCTTAAGAAACAGAGCTGCTGCTTTCTTTTCGGGAGGGCGGTGCGTGGGTGGCTGCATGGGCAGTTCTGTTGCAGGAATTTGTTACTTGCTTCCTGCCGGGCTCTTGCACCTTGCAGCGAATTAAGGTCCTTTGTACAGAACTGCTGGCACCTAGCAGAGCTTCTAGGTGTCAGGCTATAGGGCCATCCACTTGTGTGACTATTTTTATTGTGTTAACAGGGGAAAAAAATTTCCCTGAAAAATATTGATAGCTTCTAAAATAACCCCCTAGCCCAAGAGTAACTTCAACTGTGTAAGTTAAACCTTGAGAGTGACCCATGCCCCATAGTTAACTGCCATAGTTTACCACCTTATTCTAGTATAAATATTCTGTTCCATTTGGATTAACTATTTTGTCTACTCAGGTCCCAGTTCTGCTTCCAACACTCGATTTTGTGCCACAGTCATAAGATAATGGATTTCAAACATGTTCTTAAAAACTCCTGAGCAACCCAAAGCTTTGGGCTATATGGAAACAGGCTGTAGTCCTTTTCACTGCAGGCTGTATGTGTACAGTAAGAAAGTAAACTTCTTTGCATGACTTTTTATGTTTCTTGGTCCATGGGCAGCCTCACCTGACTGGTTGGATACACAGTATGGATCAGGAAACCCACTTCTTGTTTGCCGCTTACTAGTTCTTCATCTAGTATGTCTGGGATGTAGGAGGGGAGACAGTCTTTTTTTTGTGGGTCACCATGACGGGTGGACCCTCTGAAGCAATATAAAAAGCAGAGGCCTCTTCTGACTTGTGCATCACAGGTGTGCTTGGTGAAGCTGGCTCTTGGTCATGGATGCTCTCTCATGTGGGGATGAGGGCGAGAGATGGAAAGCGGAATGGGATGGTTGGGAGTTATTTAATGAAAGTGTTTAATGAAACAAAAGATATTTAAATATGTTGTTTGTTTCACTGCAAATTTTAGGCAGTAGATGGGGCCCTTACTGTGATAAAATTCCATCGAGTTGGGAAGCCTTTTGGAGATGGTGCACAGATGCGGTATATTGGTGCTGGCTCCTGGAAGATCAGCTCTGACTTGACTCAGGCACCTTGTTGTTTCCATGTGACTGCCCAGCGTGACAAAAAAAAAAAGTGGGTGTGAGAGGGGGAACAAATGTGGATACATCTCTGTGCCCCTATCTTTTCACTCCACTCTGTCCTAATGCTTTCTTTTACTGTCTTTCCAAAAAGTTTCAAACCCACATCTTCAGTTTGCCCAGGCTCCCTGACTCTGGTCCTGCTGACTATGGTCATGACAGTGAGTGTGATCAAGGATGAGCAGGAAGGGAAATGCACCCCTGAAACAGGATGGGAACAGAACCAGGACCTCACTTTCTGCCACGATGATGTGGATTTGATGTTTCATTCATGCAAATGCACATTTCCTGGCAGTGCTGGTGCTGGCCTAGAATCCAGACCTGGTCTGCTCGAGGTAGAGCCATTATCCTAAAGTGCTTTTATTGATCTGTTGACTTTCTGTCTCCCTCCTTCTCTGCCTCTCTTCACCCTGCCAGCTTCCTAAAGACTCGTATCTTGTCTCATACAACCAAGGTATTTTAAGAGGCAAACAATGATTTTGAAGTCAGGTTAGACAAACTGTACTTGACCAGTGAAACCAGATATCCCCTGAATGACATCTGAAGAAGGATCTGTCTCCATTTACAAGCAGTCTCTCTTTCTCTTCCCCTCTTATTTTTTTTCCCTTCTATGTACGTCCTGGTGATCTTGAAAAATTTGGAAAATACCAACAATTAATTTCAAGGCCAAATACATCTTCTTTGCAGTAACCTATTGCCCAGAGTGGCAATGCCATATTGTCATGCTTTATTTTCAGTTGGTTAAAGAGAGCTATAGTAGTAAATCTATATATGTGCTGTGATATCCAGCAGTATTAAAGGCTAAGATTTAAAGAGAGGCCTGAAAGTCTTAGTAGTTGATGCCTGTAGAAAGCCAAAAAGAGCTGTGTGCTTTACTGGAAATTTCAGGCAAAACGTGTTATAGTGCAGTATATTACAGTGACCTGAGCTACAAATCCATTTGAGCTGGAGATAAAGGGAGAAAGAATAATACTGGAGAAAATGTTTACAATTCTGTGTATTAATAAACACTAAAAGAGGGATTTGAAGTTGGTTGATTTATTTGCTTTGTTATTTCAGTCTTCACGGTTTCTCAGGTTTCTGGAAAATTGTATTTCCTTCCTAATAACATTGCTCATTAAGTAATTGGTTAACACATGGGCATTCAGATAATGGTCTAAAAAATATACAGGTAAATACAGAACAGTTAAAAAAAGGCTAAATTTGGTTATAAGGGTGTGTTTAATTTTTAAAAAAATCTAAACTCCAAGGTCTTTCATATAGCTGAATATATATTCATGAATGCAGTATTTGACAGATAAAGAAGTTATCAGTAGTTTATAGTCAGGTAAACATAAATATGCATAATGCTTTATCAGGGAATAGCTCTTTAATTTTTAAATGTGGAAACAATATAAATAAAAACATATCTAAGTAAAAAAGCAGAAGTTCACATTGAGCTCTCTTTTGTTAGGCTGGATAGTACTTTACCCTGTGAGGAATGCCAGTGAAAATATAAGTGTTTTTACTGGAAAATATTAATGAGATTAAGAACAAAAACGTCTATAGTTGCATTTATTCCTTACCCAGTTTATTCATATCACCATTAATTTTCTTTTTATGGAAATTCTCAGAAAAGAAGGTGAATTAATCAGCAATACTAATGAAAATCGTTGCCTGTGCACTACTGAAACCCTCCTTTCAAGTCTATGCTATCACTCTTGCAAACCATGAACAGAAACAGCTCTGTGTGGTTTAGGTGAGTAGTTGTACAGCACAGGTCATGGATCACCACTGGCACTTCAGTCAACAATCAATGTGAAGAGTTTGCAAGCAGTCTGCTGGCTGAAATATGTTCATGTAAAGCATTTATCTAAGAAATTTGAATATAGTTAAATGTGGAAAAAAAAATCAAAGCCTGTTTCCATATTACTGGGGAAATGAAAAAAAACTTGGTGTTAAGTTTCTCAGACCATGGGATGCCCTGTTACGCACTGATGACAATGCACCTTGATTGATTTGGGGCTTCATGTAGTGAAAAGCAGTTAACAGTTCCCTGCATTGCAAATGATTTAGCTAATTCTAATACTATGTTAGTAACAGTAAACTTTCTTTTTGAAATCACAAACAGGGAGAAGGGAATTGGAGTCCTGGGGAAAGAGACTCTTGAAAGATTGAGGCTTGGCAAACACCCCTTAGTCATTTACTTTCCTGGAGAAACTACAGCAGGACCACAGCTACAGCCTGATGTGCACTGAACTGCATTACTTGGGAGTAACCTGCATAAGCTTCGTGTCATGCAATGAGCTAGTAGGTAAGAGCCAGAATTGTCTTTCCTTCTAGACAATAGTTCACATTGCTGCTGATGATGAAGAAAACATAATTCAGTGTATTCCAAGCTAGACCCAAATTTGCATTTCTTTGTCCAAGCCCGCGCTTACAGATTTTGAGGCAATATGATTGGCCAGTTCTATAGAAATCTTGATCAAAGCACCAGCTTAACCTGTGAGATGCTCCTAACTTCTGCTAGAAGTAGACTGTGAAGTTTGTTGCTGTGTTTCAAAACCTAATTGCTAAGTGAAACTACCTGAGTAAACAGGTTTGAGGGCCAGAAAAAAGTTCATAATCATGCTTGTCTGGTAAGAGATCTTACAAAGATAATGCCGATGTTAATTCTAACAAGTAAATATGTCTTTATACAGAGCAAGGTGAATTTGTGGACTCCCCTCTGCAAGATGCTATCAGGACAAGCTGTGAAGTTGGATGTCTAAACCAGATCAAGATGATTTTCTGAACATCGGTACACAAGTAAGCACTGTAAGTAATTTGCAAGCTAGGGAAAGTGAGCCAAAAATCACATTTCAAGACATAAATGATGCCTGAGCAGAATTATGTAAAACTCTGTCTCCTCAGACAGCAATGCTGAATATTGACAAGTATATTTTGTAATGTGGTACTGCTGAGCGTGAGCCAGCGCAGAGGCAGGAGCTTGGGCAGGTGAGCTGATCCACTGTGGGAAATCTTGTATTGACAGCAGTACTCTCATCGTAGTCTCTGGGGCTTTACGTAAAAGAAGTTTCCTACGTATTAGAATGCAGTGTTTGGTATTTTCAATTACACAGGATTACAGGCAGTCCCAGTGAAAAGAGTTATGAACTGGGAACTGCCTGGTTGTTTTCAGCGAGTAACTGCCAGCGAGGTGAGCCAGGCAGCTACACGCCTGGTCTGTGGGACATAAGACAAAATAAGAGGAAGAAGGAAGGGAAATATTCTCTGGTAATTCGGGGGGAGGAGGGAGGCAGAAGGAACTGCATGCACTTTCCAGTTCACACCAAATCTAATTGCCAGTGGAGCAGCTGTGAGCTGCTAGGTGTGAATCCCACAAGAACCTGCTGTAATTAAGCATCCTGTAAGGTGAGGAGGGATGCGAGCACTGCGATAAGCTCATCAGCAGCGTCCGGCATCAGTTCCCCGCCCCCCTCAGATACCCTTTGGAAATCTTCAGCATGTTTTGTGTTTGTTTCAGAGCCAGGAACAAATGCTGGCAAATGTAAAGGTGTTAAATGTTGGCCAACCTATCCCAACATGCCCTACAAGGCACTGAAGGGAATATTACTCTAAATGGATGATGAGCTCAGTTCAGAGGCTGTTAAGTTAAAGCTTATTACCCTCATTAAGAGATGTGTGTAATGTGGTTTTGGGCTTCTGATATGGGAAAAACAACATTTTCCAAGTGTTTTGTTGTCCTGTCTGTTATGCTTGGAGAGGAATTCAGTTTCTGTTTTGCACTGGGTCAAATTCAGCCCAGAGATAAGATTTCTTCACCAAGTTTAGAGTTTGGGATTGCCTCTGTGAAGGCAGAGGCTGAGTCTGGGGAAATGTGCTTTGTCAGAACCAGGAGGGGTTTCCCTGTGAACAGAGGGAAAACAAGGATCAGGGTACAGAGATGTTCACATGCCTCTGCTGGGAACCAGTCCTGTGCTGAGAGCACAGGGGCTAAAACGCAGAGCCATGCAGGTCTCCCTGCCCTGTGCTCCCCGGAGCTCTGTGTGCCAGGAGATCAGGTTGTATTGCCCCCAGCAGCATGTAAATGCAGAAAGCCAGCTTGGGTTTAGCTTTCCATGCAATTTAATAAACCCCAGTGAACCAGGAGTACCGGGGTGGGCGGTACAGTGTCATGAAGCAGTTTAGATTCACCAGATATTATTAGCTTGAGTTTAGGACTGGCCCTGCAGGACTGGGCTAGTTTGCACAAGAAGGCTTGAGTGTCTCTGCCATGTGCTCCTCATCATCTCCATTATCTGTGTTTTTCCTTTATCTGGGGTACAACAGCTCCTCCCAATGATGGAGCATTGGCTCTCTAGTCAGTTTTAATCTCTAGCTGTCTTTGGAGGGTCAGGTCAGGAGAGGTTTGAGGTCCTCAGCCCTGAAGTGAAGCCCTCCCTGCTTCAGACAGGGCTGCAATTGAAACCAGCTGATCCTAAGTCCCTTGCAAACATTTCCATTTCAAACCACTGAATTTTTATGTCTTCCTAGTAAATTTTTTTCTTAAGCCTCATAAATCTCATAAAGATCTGGAACAGCTAGTAAATTTGGCCATTCAGATACACGTTTTCCAGTAAAGAGGATAATGATTGCTGTTTCTGATGCCACCTCCCCTCCCCACCCCCTCAGCTGAAGGAGTTCACCTCTTGCTGGCTGACTGCTGCTTGCACGCAAATTGGGCCACGCTAAGAGAGGCAACACATACAGGTCCCATTTGCACAAAGAATTCAGGAGTTGCTGGACCTCTGCTAGCTTTGCCACTGCCCCTATATGTGACCTGAGAAAAATCATTTCTCCTCTTCACATCTCAGATCAGAAGAAACAGGTTGATGCTCGCCTGCTCAGGGGTTGGGAATCTTGCTCAGTTCAAGCTGGACAGCATGTGTTCAAAATGGGAAGCTGCAAAACTCCAGGCTAGGGATCCTCCTTCCAAAGTCCCCACCAAACGCAGAACACGAGAGGCCTGCACTGTCAGCCAAGCCACAGCCTCAGTGTCTTCTGCTCCCTGCCCTCCATGCCAGTTTGCTTGTGGCGATGCCCAGGAGGGCTGCAGAGCTCTGGTTGTCTCTAGTCCCTGGGATAATCCAGAGAGGAAGCTTTCTGCATCCTCCCCGATGCACCGGTGGCAAGTCCAGCCAAGTCTCTTAAGCTTGGATTTCCAGGCAGGCTTGAAAGAACATGAACCCAAGGACAATATAAACCCAAGACTTCTCAGGCTTCCATTGAAAATTCCGGGCAAAAGTGCTGAAGATATTTAGAAAAACATCCTATAGAAATAGAAAATTGCAAGCATATTTTCCCCTTTATTTGTTGTCTCCCAAATCCAAACAAGCTTATTTCCTTTCCTACAATGCTGCTTTTGATAATCTTGTGCCAAAGGCACTGAATCTGTTCTTATTGCTGTTAATAGCAAGATGCCTGTTGCTTTTAATGGTTCAGCTATTAAAACACCGCATCCCAGTTGTCTGGCTGTGAGCAATCCCAAGCTATTGCAGTGACAATATGGAACCTTTTTCCTCTCTGAATGTTTCTCTGCAAAGTTTGACCATTTTGGCTGGGGTAAAACATGTGTCTATCTGGGATTCTTTCCAAGGATGAGATTTTGACAGCTGTGCTCATGTTGGCAAAAATCCTGACATCTTGTGCTTCGTTGAAATAGCAGATTCTTAGTGGAGGGGGGTGGGAATCCGATTTCATAGATGAACACTTATGAATTGAAGACTGTGAGCCTGGCTTAGCTCTTTTCACTTGGGGGAAGAGGTTGAACCCATCCTCTGGGAACAGGGTGGAGCCTTTCTTTCTTCCCATCTCCACCTGTGGGCACAGATGGCTGATGGACAGTGGGGCTGATGGGAGCCCTCTGTGCCTCTGCCAACTTCGTGCAGCAGTTTGGGACATGCCTTGGACTGCACCCATGAAAGTGCGTGTCAGCTTGTTTGGAGTACATGCCTAATGATTTTCATTTACATATTAGAGGTTTGGGCATGAGTGGTGGGTGGTGTTAGCGCACTTTCAATGAAAATCCACCTTTGCGGCCATGATCAAAGCTTGGCCTATTATTTATGCCAGATAACTTGTGAAAAAACAAAGCCTTGGTATAGTTTGAAATAGCCTGTTTTGGGGTTTTTATTATTACTATTATGATTATGATGATTGAGTTGTTTTTTGTTTGTTTTTCACTGGAATCTCCATCTTGAACTGGAGAAATATTTCCCACAAAAGCTGTAATTATTCAAAACCAACATATGTCTGCAGTAACCTTCAATCTGATGAACTGTCATTTTTCTGATGAAAAATCACTTATTTGGAGACTAGAATTCCTATTATCTCGACAAATAGGGAATGGGTGCACAGAAAATTGTGTCACAAGGTCACCGAGGAGCTCCACATCAGAGCCAAGGATAAACTGGAACAGGTCTGGTGGAAGGTCATAAAAAAGTTTTTGGAAGGTATTTTGCAAATATTACATTTATTTCAAACTTTCCAGTGGCCAGATAGTTCCTTTATATTTTACCAAGAAAAACAAGTAAAAAAATCACAAGGTTTTAAAACCATGTCAACAATAATTTTCCATTTCTGGTATTTCACTGAAAAACAAGGAAAAATATGTTTTAAAACAAGATAGTAGTCAAACAACAAAACCCCAAACAAAACATACCTCCTGATGAAAACAATTCAAACAGTTTTGCTCAGGAAAGATTGTAGCTTAGGGTTAGACACACAAAATCAGACATTCATGGCTTGTGTCCATGGCAAATGCGAAGTCTTTTATGGTACTTTAACTTTCAAGAAAAAACAGCTAAACTGGCTCAAATTTGTACTTGCTGTGCATTGAGTGATGTATACAGATATTTACTGCACATCAGCAAGCACTTGGTTGGCCTCTTCATGTGTTTAAGCCCTCAAGCTTATTTTAAGGATTTGGGAAGGCTGTAGGTCCCTGTTATATGATAGATGAGTCAGATTTGAAATGGTTAAATGTGGGACAGTCTCCGAACAAGAAATCATGCATGCGTGGGGTGACTGCATACTACGCTGTGACCACAGTCAGGCACACAGGCAAGCTAGAGGTGAGCTCTGAGCGTGTATTATTTATCTGCACGTAGACTAGCCGTGTTAGCTGAGTGGCCGGAAAAGTGACCAGTAACTACAAAATTATACGGGAAAAACTGTACGCCATATATTTTGCTTATAGGAGATGGGGTTGAAGAGTATAATAAAGGACACTGTATTACATGGGACGTTTGGTGAACGTGGCACTGACCGAAGGCCTTAGAGGCTCTTTCAAAGTCATGCCTTAATGACAAACACTCCCTTCCTCTCCCACTTGTTTCTTGAAAACTAGGGCAAATATTAGCACATCTGGGAGTGTTGGGCTGCCCTGTTCAGAGTGCTTCTAGCACCCGTGTTAGCTTGATTAAAACTAACGTGACCATTTCTACACTGAGAAATGCCAGTGGCATGTCTACCATAAATTAAACTGAAATTCCAACTTTAATTTTTATTATAGTTCTGCAGCAGATCTGTTTACTCTGGAATAGCATAAGGCAGATGTCTTCATCTTTGCTGATTCTTAACAGGTCACAGGCATTGACTTTAAATAACTAAAGGCCTTTAAAATAATTTTAAAACATGCTTTCCCCTCCTCTACAGACCTTAACCTTTAGTTGGCCTCCACTAGAAACACCCAGGATAATATGATTCTAAAACAGACCATCATAAATGAGCAGCAGCTTTAAATATATAGTGTGATCTTTACCTGAAACCAGTGAAGAGGTTGGAATAATTATTGCTCATGTTTACACTCCTGTATCTCTGTGGATTATGTTCAATCCGATAATGATTAAAAACATACTGGAAACTCATAGTAATTAGAGAAAGCACTTACCATGTTTCTGAAAGCACAGAAGTAGCTTTGAAGTGGAACTGGACACAGTGACTGCTGCCAAAACATTGCAAGATTTAGAAGCCCAATGCAGCAGGTCGTTGGTAATTGTACATACAATAACACGTCCGTTTTGGCATATGCAATATCTGCCTTCAGGACCAACCTTATAATTGCTTCTTGTACATCAATGAGACTTTTGCAGCTTGCAAGAAGGAGCAGGTTGATGGCAGGGTGAAGGATCATATAAATGCTCTGCTTTTTAATTTACATAAAGCCAAAGTTGAACTTTGGTTTGTTTCTCCGTGGGGGACTTTTTGGAGGGTGAGGCAGTATTTAGGAAGAGGGAAAGAGAAGGAAGTTTGGGGTGGCAGCAGAGAGTGGGCACTGGTTCAGGCGCTTTGCCCTGCCAAGGTTTCAATGTGGGTACTGACATGAAAGGGAGTTCTCAAGCAGTAAGCTGTAAACCTCATGTTTTAGGAGTGTTTCTGTGGGTGAGGGATAGGGGCATGTATTGTGGAATGTATTCCTTTGTTTGTTTTTCCCATTTAAACAAACAAAAATACTCTTTTATAATAAGAGAAGAAGGGAGGAGTGATGAAGCTTGTGCTGTAAAATCATGTTTGCTGGAAAAGTTGTCCTGTTTTCCATTGCTTAATTTCAGCTTAAAAGGGGGGGCACGAAGGTTGGAGAGAACACAGCTACTTTCTTGGGAGTATCTTTATGAGAACTAGAGATGAGCCCTCTCAGGAGGGAGCAATTTAGCAGTATGTAACAAAAGCAGAGGTAGAAACAGGCACTCCCCAGCATTTGCTAGCATTCCTTTGAGGCTCAAAGGGACTCACTTTTGGTCATTGTCCTTTAATTTTCTACACCATATCTCTTGGTAATTTTCTCTGCAAACTCAAATTCAGCTTCTGTCCCTGTGCTGATGCTACAGAGACCTACCTGCTTACAACACGTGTCTCCCGTTTCGGTGGCGTTCCTGTCCCCCCGATGTCCCCTTGCAGATGACCAGCTGTTGGCTAATACTCAACACAACTAAAACAAGGCTCTTCCCCATATATCTGCTCTTTCTTAAGCACCATGGACAATATTATGATCCTGCCTGTCACTTGGACCCGTGGACGTTATCTTTGACTCAGATGTCTCTCTTGGTTCATTCCTCCAGATGGTGTCGAACTCTTGCCACTTGTTTCTCCATAGCCTCTCTAAAATACTGCCACTTTTGTCCCCCTCATGGCTCACATGCTTGCTCAGGCTGTCATTATCATGCTCCTCAATCGCTATTACAACATAGCTAATTCTGGCCTTGGCAAATCTAGTCTCATCCTGCTCACGCATGTTCTTTATGCTGCAAAAAAAGATCATTTGCCTCACCTGCCCGTCACGCCTCACACTGCATCTCTCTTGCAAGTCTCTGCTCTTGATCATATCGAGCATAATCTGCTTGTCTTTGCTCCCAAGGTCTTTCATGGCCTTTCTCCACCCAGTATAGTATTTTTATTTTGTGATTAAGATGTTGGTTTGGGCCTCTGATGAGCCCGCTGTGCCACTCTCTATTGCCTAGTTTTTCAAATTTGAAAGTGCCCCGATGTTTTCCTGTGCTGTTAACACAGCTTCATTATTCTCTTCCCAGTTTCTAAGATGGCTATAAAACCTTCACAGCAGTGAAGTTGTTGGTGTGCTGAGCTCTGTGATGACTATGTGGACTTTGGCGGTTTCCATGGACTCCCCTTGTCTGTAGCATCATCTGTTGGCTTTTGGCTTGGAGTGAACACTCCCTGGTTTAAAAACCATCTGTTTGTGCTGGCTTTGCATGGTGCCTGTCACTGTGGCTTACTGTCCCATGAAAGGAATCCACAGGTGCTATGGTAATAAGAAATAATAACGATGATTAAAAAAGAAAGCATTAATAGCACCACATGTCTCTTGTCGCTGGTCTGTTGTTACCCCTGCGACATTGAACAAGCACTGATCCTGGAGAAAGTTGACGGGTTTCACTTGCTTCTGGAAAAATGTGGAGGAGCGGATTCCCCTCCCTACTCCATGCCTCTTGCACAGGGCCCTTTCACTGCTCCATCGTCCATTAAAATGAAGGTAAAAGGCTTAAAAAGCAGGATGGCAAGTGGTGGGACCAGAATTATGGAGTTCTACTTTTGGGTCTTCTGTCCACTCTCTTCAGAAATCATTGTCAGTTAGTAGAAAGTCTGGGGGACTTGCAGAAAATGAGCTGAAGTTTGTTTATGAGAAGAGATAATGTCATGGGTCCACATCCAATTCCACTCTTATTCTTGTTGGGGTGTTCATTGGGGAAGCCTGTCACTGTACGTGGAGTCCACAGTGCCCTCTCTCCGGTTCTGGCCTGTGCAGGATAGGATCAAATGCATACTGACAGGGCTTTGCAGCATGCTCTGCAGCTATATTCCAGCCCACAGTCTCCTGAAGCTGCCAGCCACATGAAACCAGTATGAACAATGGGCTTAAATCCATTTTCTAAATAGAGTTTTCCCTGTGAAAAAAAATCAGATGCCAAAATGTCAGGCTGCAAACCCCAATTGCCAAGCAGTCCGTTTTCCTGTGAGAAGAAAAAACTCTGGTGAAAACAAAAAAAATAATAATCCAGCCCTGTGTCAGGAACAAAGGTCGCTGCCTCTGCAGCAGCCAAGTGTGTAGCCCAAGGCCAGTGAACATCTTGAGCCTTCTACCGTGGCTTTGGGACCTTTTACAAAAGCCGGGCACGTTTCCAGCGCTGAGCTGTAAGAAGGACAGTTGACCCATGTTGCACCTGGGGCATCTCGGCCTTATTTCAGTTTCATATAAGGCTTTGTCTAGGTTTATTTTATTTAATGGGCTTTTTTTTTTTTTCTGGTTATACTGTCACAGGAAATTCTCACTGTTCTATTACTTTTTTCCTGTTGGAACTAGCCTTAAAATAAAATGAATAAATAAGTATATATATACATACATATAAAAATATGCAGACAGGAAAGCTATTCAGATCTGGAGAGGCCTTGATAACGCTGCTGATGAGATTGCCAGCTTTCCCTGAGTCTGAGCTGAACAATTCCCCACCACCTCCCCAACCCCTGGGAACTTAAGCAGTGGTAGTTGTGAAGCTTCTAATTCTGACTACAGGTGTTTGGTTTGAAAGACACCACGTGCCATGTTGTAATCTCATTTAGGAAAAAAGTAATTAAATAAAAATACAGATGTGTTACAGTCACAGTTCCTGAACATCTGAAATGCCAGTCAGTTTAAAAAAAGTAGAGAATAAATCTCTCTAAAGGAGCACTATCATCTCATCTTTTGTAATATTATCCAGTATTAGTATTTTAAATAAAAAAAAAGAGAGAGTTTCGAATGTCAACATCTGCTCTTAACCATCTCTTTACAGCAGGAACAGTTTGCTTAAAAACAAACAAGATAGGAATGCCTAAACTCCCCTCATTCTGCTGCTCTGCATATCCAAATATTCCTGCTAGTGTTTACTTGTTGCACATTCCGGTCCATCATTTAGTGTTTAGCACCATTTTCTTAAGGTACCGTAGATTATCAAAACCGTTCCTCGGGTGCAAAGTAGTAGCTAGACCTGCTCAGCTTTGTCATAACAAACTGGATAGTCACTGATCTTGCTCTTTTGAACCATTAACTTGAAATATGTAAATGCCAGTATATTCTGGATAAATTGCACAAAAACATTATTTTGAAAAAGGTTAGCCAGCTTTTAACATGGACTGTTCTCTGTTCAGTAGTAATGATGATAGTAGTAATGATAACAAAAAACTAACTACGGAATTCATCTGGTCTCAATCCGGCAAAATATTTAACCCCGTGCTTAACTTTTTAAGCATGTGTGCATTCCCTTTCATCAGATATAAGCATATGCTTTGGCTCTTTGCTCTACTGCTGCTCGATTCCAGCATGTGCTGCTCCTGTTGTTTGTTTGAGATGTGCTATTTCTGGTTTTGACTGGCTGGGATAAACCTTTGGAATTACCAAATACTGAAGAATGGCTAATATATTAATTACCCAGTATAATTTTGGGGGGTTGCAGTAACAGCTGAGTGGTGTTAACCTCCTTGTTTACTACATACTTTAAAAGCTTGTTGGTCTCTTCTTGCCACTGTTTAACCCTTTCTCTGTAGTGCTACCTGAGGGAAGATCATCCTCAGCTGTGCTGCAAGTGGAGACTACTGGCCTTGGAGGAAGAGTACAAAGTTATCAAGCCTGGTAATGTTAATGTGAATCTTTCCAGTAATGCTTGGGGTTTCTCTTAAAGCCTCAGCTCTTGTAATCTTGCTATTTCTTTGAACTCTCACTTTTAATACACAAAAAATAAACCCCAGCACATTTCTTCTTTATAGAGGTGCAAATCCACACGTTTCTAGTCTTCATGGTATGGTGGAAGAGAGCTTGAAACATGATGTGGTGGTTATGTTCTAGGCTCCAAAATAAAAAAAACAAATGAAAATTCCCCTCCTTTTCTTATTTTTTTTTTCATGATTTTCAAGCCAATTTCAAGCCTTTCTGAGACCTGACAAGTTTTGAGCATTTAGTGCTAGTAATTCTTTGAAGCCCTGAAGCCTAGCTTATGGGGAATCAGATTTTTATTGAACTTTTTAGAAAATTCATCCTTCCTTGCTGTGTCAAGCATTATACAAACACATGAGAGAGGGTCAGGGCTTTAAAGGCTGTACCATCTAAAATGGTTGCCAAAGAGTGGGAACTACAACTGCAACAAGTTTTGTCATCTCAGACCCCATTTTGCAGCATTCACGTAAGAGCAGAGCCCTAAGACAGCACCCAACTCCTTGTGGGCACAGCTAAGTGAGGCTGCAGGTCTGAGCTTCAGGCTGCCAGGGGATTTCTCAGGGCTGCCATACATCTCTGCATGCAGCCATGTGAAAGCACTGGCGAGCAGGGGGACCACAGATTCCCAGCAGGCCCCTGAGAGTACTGACTTTCCAATTGGACTCATTGGGTTATTATTAAATGCCTACAAAATACATGAGAATCCTGCCATTGTCTCAACTGGTCTTTGACTCAGGGGCTCTTAAACAGATGATATGGTATTCTTCTTTTGTTCCACATTCCCATAATGCTTTTAAAAGAAAAGAAAGAAAAAAAAAACCAAAAACCAAACCTGAAATGGGATGTCAGTTTCACCCTGAAAGCCAGCGGTGGAAGGAATGGTTAGTCAAGATTAAAGTCGTAAGCTTTGCAATTTCTTTATGTAAGTTATGGCTGTATGTCAGTAGCAGTAAGCAAAGCAAAATGCACTAGCAAGACCAGTGTTCTGTTCAATTGCCTGGGGCCCCAGCTGAAATTTAATAAGCAAATGTAAGATTTTAATGCTTTGGAATGGAAACTTTATGGTAACTTCTTTCTGCAGACCCTTTTTAAGTGATGTATCACGTGTATGGTTTGTGCAGTGCACCTTGGATGCTGAATCCCGTTCTGCCGTTGTGCTGTCAGTCCTACCCTTTCTCTCTGGGTAGGACAGCATCAGCATGGTACTGTGCCTGGTTGTTGCAGTGAGGTGACAGACCACACTGTATAAAGCCGTGGCCTTTCTCTCACGGGCTGGAGCCAGGTGAATCTTCAGGTCACAGAGCAAGCTGGTGTTGAATACAATTACGGCTGGGGTATCTTCCCTGCAGCTCCCATTCACATGGCTTCTGATGCTAATGGCTAAGGCAGGTGGGGGAAGCTCTACTGGTGATGTTTTTTAAGTCAGGGGTTACCAAATCATGTTCAGGGATGGCTTATGGAGAGTAGATCCTGGCTTGGGGGATGGGAGAAAAGGGGCATGACTTCTTGCAGTGTTATTTGTTCTTATTCTTTGGGTTATTCTTCAGCTTTCAAAACACAGAGGTCTTCTATGGCATTCTCTGATGATTTTCTTTTTTTTTTTTTTTCCCCAAGACACAAATTCATTTATTGCTCAAGGAGTTTATTGTCAGAGCATGTTTTACTCACCAGTGAGGATGCAGAACCCTCTCATGGGAAATGAAAAAAAAAGCTCCTAATTTTAAATATCCAGTGCCTCTGTTCCCTGCACAACAGTAGGCGAGGAATGCATGCTCTCCTCTGTTGCCATCTTGTGTTTTGCTGTATCTGATACTTAGTTTCTTCATTATGATGGTTCATGGAGACTTGTTGTAAGGTGTTCCTCATCTCTCTCCAAGCATGAAAATCTAGTCTTGAGGGTTGCATTTAGAATCAGATCGTATCAGTAGCTGCTGGCAGGAATACACTGAGATGGCAAAGGGAGCTTTACTCTTTCCCCAGCTCCATACCCCTCTTTCCCATTAGTACCAGCTGGTACAGCCCATTTGTCTGGGATTTTCTGCATGTTATGCAATACCTCCAACACCCATTGCTGTCTTTAGGAAATGAGGAGGCTGAACAACAATCAAGAAGAACTTAGCATCTTGAATTCAGTCTAACCAGGGGAAAAAAAAAAAATCCTCTTTACCTTGCACAACTGCCTATTCCAACTTTGTCCTAACAGCACATGCAGATGGTGTGCAAATGGCCAGTCAAATATGGAGACCCCTCTCTAGGGAAGCACATAAAAGCCAGCCGTGATTCTTATGCTCCTTGGGTACCTCTTGTATGCTTTTCCTGGGTTAGGGCCCAAGACCAGGCTGTCTCATTGTGCATACTCAGCCACGGTTGCTGAGGACAGAATTTACGTATATTCTGTTTCAAAAACCATGTCTCTGTATCGGTAAAGTCTTTAGAGTTCAGCCAGTGAAAGGTCTCCCATGATAATAAACCACCGTTCATTCCTCTTGTCTTCTCACGCGTGTGTTTATTTCTGTTTGCTCCTTTCTTTTTTGCAGATGGCAGATAAATCTTGTCAGTGCTTTTTTGGCTTTGCAGCCTTCTCTCAATCATCTTTCCTTTTGTATCTCCAGCAATGTGCAAATCTGATGGTTTGCTATTTCTGCTAAGCATATTTCTTTTCTATGCTGTCTCATTGTCTAATTCTTGTGCTTTTTTGCTGGGTGAAAGAAGAGACAAATTTCCAGTAGGCAAAAAATAAACCATCCCCAGCTCGTGAAAGAAATGAATCCTTTTTAATCACTGTTATAAAATGTAATAGTTTGATGTGAGTTCCTTGTCAATGTTGGAAGACTGACCAATAGGTCCCTGAGAAGCATCTTGATGTGTCTGTTGGATCAATTGGAATTGTATTGCACATGAGGAGAACAATACTGCATGAGCCCTTGAAGTGGAGTGAACACAGATGACATTTTTATTCATTCTCAGCCAGATTGCTTGGTATTGTGTCCTTTCTGTGAAAAATGACACTCTGGCAACAGGCCACTGACTGCAAAACAACTTGGCATGGGCCTCCTGTTTGTCTCAGCCTGAGCTGAGCATCACTAGAGATGCCAGACTGCTAGCCACAAGCTAAGAGTGTTAAAGCACCATCTTTCTTTAATCAGCACCTCTCTACCATTTTTGGGAGAAAATACTCAAGGGAGAAGGGTTAGTTCCTGACTGTTTAGATCTTTGGTGGCATCAGTGATGGCACTTTGCTCTCCCCTTGGTAAGAGCATTAGCTCTCCTGGCTCGGAATGACTGGCAAGCTTGGTGCAGTCTAGCCAACCCTAGACAAATTATTTTTCAGAGCTTCTGATTCTGTGCTTCCCATCTCCTTTTTCTTTTCTTGCATCTTAAGTGGAATTTTTGAAAGCCTTCAAGTGATCAGGAAGACAAATCTGATTGAATTCCAGTTTCATCTAAACATCATAGTTACTGCAGCAGCTACTGACATAGCCAAAACCCTATGGATTTCCCTCAGACTTTTCAGAGGGCAACTCCACAGTTTGTCTGGGACTGGGAGCTTTCATGAGATGACTGGGTATGCTGTGAACAAGGTGACACTGAGCTGTGGGTTGTATTGTAGCTGGGGTCTTGGCATCAAAACTAGGTGCAATACTGGGGCATTTCCACCATTATCCAATAATCTATATCATAAATCATCTTTCCAAGGTCCCTGTTGGGTCTTTCTGGCTTCTAAGAAAGTAGTTTAAATGGAAAAAGTGAAGGAAGATTGTCTTCTTCAAAGCACATTGGTTTAACTATTAATTTTGTAAGATGCTCAGATATTTTATTCAAGTTAAATGTTTTTTGTTCCACCCAAGTAGGAGTGTGGTAAGATACACAACAGCCACCACTGTGTACTAGGAGACACTGGGCTGAAAAAATGGATGTGAATTTCTGTTCTGCCTGCTGGAACCAGGTTCTCTCTGTGCCTACTGCTGTGGAGTGGGTATATCCCTAACTAAATAGTTGTGTTTTTCTGAAGTAAGGACAATATCTTCGCTTCCAGCTCTGATGCAGTGTGACATGTACAGTAGGACCTGTCATAATTCATGAAGTCAGTTCTGTTTCAATGTTAATAAGTCCTTAATCAAGTCATTTGTTTCATTCAGGATGTCACATTTAGCAGTGGATTGTGAAATGCTTGAAAACTGGAATCATAAGAGCATTATTTAATGTTAAGTGTTATCCGCATCATATCTGAAGATGGAACATGCCAGGAAAACATCCTGCACATTCTGCAACTAACATATCCGAGCTTTCAGGATCAATCGTGAGTTGGCTGGGTATGTACACTATTTCTCTCTGTTTATGTGTGGCATAATATTATATGCTATATTCGGTAACTCATTCTCACATTGCTTATCTGTTACCTATTTTCTATGGCTGGTTCTTTTGCTTTATAAAGTAATACTGTGCAACATTGGACCATTCACTTTAAACTAAGATTGGCACTTTAAGTCCAACAGAAAATAATTGAAATTTAAAACTAGTAGTCCTCATTCTAGTCTGTTTGTGATATGTAAGGAAAAAGAAGAGGTTTGAGCCAAGCAGCTGCTGGTGGGATTAAGTAGGAAGCTATCCAGTGAGACCAGGTTTATGATTATCATCTCCTGTTCTTGATGTTGTCTTCAAGAGGAACAGAGCTATGGGCTAAAATTGTATCTTTAATACCTAGTTCCTGTAAGTCTTTTCCACTTACAAAGAAGGAAAGGAAGCCATAGTGAACTTAGGGCAAACATTGTCCTAATGCATTTTCCTTCTTTATTTAAATTACATTTAATGTTGTGCCATTTTTTCTTATAAGCTTATTTCTGTCTGTAAATAGGTACGTTACATACTGTCAGTGATAATAAAAAACATACCTGTATATGCGACATATGTTGCTATACAGCAATGTCATTATGTACAAAATTTCTGCAGAGTGAAACATTGAAAAGTTTTTTTTTTTTGCCTTAGGGAACTGTTTGCATTTATGTTGTATATCTGTCTTACCGTTGGGTCCTTCTTGTGAATCAGACCCCTCGTGGTAGGTACTGTGAAGACACAGAAGAAGGAGTCCTGGTCTACCTGTGAGGAAAACAGTTTGGTTTGGGGTTTTCCCAGTTTCTGGCCTAAAATACTCAGTAAAGAAAGGTGTAAAAAGGGAATTATAAAATACTTCTTCAGATTTTATTTTGTGTTTCCATAGGCTCTATCAAAATGAATTCTTCCCAGTTCCAACCAGTTGATCAAAAATACTAAATGTTTTAAGGATCCATGTTTTCTGCAAAAATTTTGTCTTCTCCTAAAAGTTATTTTTCACTATAAAATGTTTTATTTGAATTTGGTCCAAGTCATAATGAGTGCTGGAGCAATTAAAGTATCAGTCACTATAAGGAGTCTTGGGAGCACAGGAGACAGATAGGATCTGCAGGGCTTAAGCTACTGAAATACCTTTTATGAGAATAAAGATTTCACAGACCTCAGTTTCAAACAAAATAGTTGACATATGCTAAGCTCAAAATACTAAACTACTTTTCCTGCCCTCTCCCACTAAACAAATAAAGATCTATGAAATATTCAAACTTAAATCTGCAGGAAGAAAGAAAACACTTTATTTTAAAATTTTTGGCAAGTGCTCAGATATTTATGATAATGGGATTGTAAAATGACATGGAAAGGTTAGTGGGAAAGGTGCGGTGGGAATTGTATGACTTTGTAAACTGTCGCATTTGTTAAATCTTAAACTTCAAATTCTAGACAGATTGTTCGTTTACATGTGTCATAGTGTAGATATTGTGGGTTAGGAAACTCTTAAATCAATGAAGAGTTTATGTGTAGAGCTGGATCATGCCTTCATATAGTGCAATCAATTAAATTCCTTTTATTTAATTCTTGTAACCATTAACCTTAAAAAAAAAAAAGAAAGAAAAAGCCTTTTAAATATTTTTCATTAACACATACTATTAAGTGGGTAAGTGCCCTAAGTATATTTTAATTTAATTTAGAATTAACAGCAACATTTTTCCCGTGCTAATTAAATGCCAGTTTGTTATTAAGAAAATATTTATTGAAGTTGAACTTGGTGATAGATACATATCTATCACATCACTGTTAAACCTCATTAAATAGTGTTTTAATTGCAATTTGTTTTTAATTACCATTCATTAAGCATATTATTAAATCTAAATTGCATGCTTATGAAAGACAGGTTTGCCAATACAAGTGGCTTAACTACTGCCTTACTTCTAGGCTCCCATAATTTGAGGTGTGTAGGGTGAAAGTTTGATCTATTTACATTATTTCTAACAGTGTGCCCGCCCTCCCTTGCTGCCTGTGTCTCCCATCTTTATTACATAGAATTAATAGCATCTGAGCCAGTCAACAGATATAAAGGAAAATAAAGTATGAAAAATGGTGACAAAACAGCTCTTTGGGCAAGGAAGCAGGGAGCCAGCAGGGAGGAAGCTGAAGCAAAGAGGGAACACAGGCAGGGAAAACAGAAGTTAAACAGGGCATTGAAACCAATTATCTAAATTAAAAGAAGTAGAGGATGGGGACTGGATGCCTGAAGGATGCAGAGGGATATGGCTAATGATTTGCAGAGCTTTTTCTCTTTGGCTTATCACGGCAAGTCTGCCCAGGGTCAGTCACTGTTACCATCTGATGACAGCCCGGTGGCTTTTCAGCAAAATGAGTTGCTGGTCTCAGTCCACGTGGTGCACAGCTGCTGGCGTGGGCAGGCCTCGTCCCCGAGACCAGGACAGAAGCGTGCTGCTTGGTGGTTGTGCAATATCAGTTCACAAATAATAGTTAAAAAGAAAGCCCAGTGCCTTTCAGTTTTTCTAAATTTTTTCCAGAGGCAGTGCTGCCCCCCTTAGAAATGCCACTCAAATGAACAGCCTTATGGGAAGTGTGAACTTGCTTTTCTTAGTCGTCTTTGCCAGATTTCTTAGTAGTAGTCCGTGAACCCAAGGCAAGCTGAAAAATCCTGAAATAGAAGGTTTTCCTTTCTAAGGATATCAGTTCTTTCAACAAAAAGACCCTACTGAGTTGTGTTTTTAAAGGCTGGATGTTTGTTTTAACCTTAAAAGAAAAGAATCTTTTGGAGCCTTTCATTTAGGAATGATGATCTCTCTTTGCCAGAAAGGAGGAAAGGCTGGGAGGAAGGGTGTGAGGGTGCTCTTCTGAGGGAGACCAGCTCAACATAACCAGTTAGCAAACTGGAGAGCCATTCCCAAGGCAGATGGAGGGGTGGTAATAGCCAAAAGGCATGGTCCCTTATGGGGTGCAGTGTTGGCATCCTCTAGGATGCCAGGGTCTGACCCTGTCAGAGCACTCAGGGAGGAGTTAATAGGGATGGGAGCTGTTGGGCAATGCCATAGGGGTGAAAAGACAGTTGTATGATGGAAATAGCTGAAGTAGCCTGAGGTTATTGCAGACTTTCCCACGGGCTGGATAAGGAAACGCAGTAAGGCTCTGTACATTGACACTCTTTGGCTCTGCTTCTCTTTGCATTGAGGATGGGTTTTGTGCCAGGTTATCTCCATTGACTCCAATGGATTATCTCCAATTCACAGTGCAGTTTAAATCAGATGCAGGACCTCTTTTCTCCTCTTTCCAATTCATTAATCTCTTTCAAAACCTTCTGTACCAGATGTTACAATTGTAAACAAATCATCCTGGCAAACCAAAGTATCTTCTCATACGTCTGTGTCACAGTAGGTGAGGTCCTAGCATTGGTGCCTCTATCTGCCTCTGGATCTTCAGCTCATAAAACATTAGTTATACAACGTTTTTTTTGGCAGTTGGGTATCTTCCATGAAAAAGCCATTTCCATTCCAATACAACAGTGCTTTTATATGGACTGTTTCAGTCCGTGTTGCGCAACCCTTTTGCACAATGATTCATTATGCTATCTTGCTTCTTGATATGCTGAATCATGGGATGACACTTTGCCAGCTTCTTTGTATGCCAACAATAACTTGCTCATGTTTCAAAGATAGAGAAGGCTGCAGAAATCACTACAGTGCAGGGAGCCCAAACATTTGGCTGAGGGAAGTTCTCAGCAGGATTTAAACTCCTCCACATGGGTGGGGAAGTTACCTTTCAGCTCCTGCTCTCTTTGGATGGCTGTAGGAAATTGCATATGGCTTCCACTTGTCTTTACAAAGCTGGAGAAGGCCCAGATTCCTGCTCCCTCTAAACTGATAGCAATCAGCCACTTCTGAGCTGTAGCCCCTTAACTGAGAGAACATAAATCAGTCCACCTATCCATGGAGCACCATCTGCTTTCAAAGGCTTGACCTAGCAGAATCGTGGAACCATGGAGAAGACTTTGGAAGTACCCACATAGATACATCAGGTGGCTGCTGTGGGATTTCCTGACACTGTCTCCAGCATGTTGATGTGAGGAGGCAGCTAAATTAACCCCTTTCCTTCTGCAGCAGCCGCAACAGTATACGTTTCTCCACATGTTCTTCCATGACTCCTGGGTGCACTGGGTGCTGGGTTACAGTACAGCTGCTTATTTTCCACAACTCAGGGGTTTGGTAATGATTTCCAACTTCTATTTTAAAAATTAATTTATTTTTCATCAGTTATGCACAGGATCCTTGCAGAGGCAAATGACGCTTTCCCTTGGCCATTCTGGAGTTCTTTCTGATTTGTTTTTGTTAAGAGTTTCTAACTGTAACTATTTATCTGATCACAGAGAATTCAGAATCAACTGAGTATATTCACAGCTGTCCTGCGAAAAGGGACAAGATTTTAGTCTGAAAGGAATACGTCACACTGCTTGAAAACAGGTTTTTTAATGGAAATACTTTTGTATTTTTAAAATGTATACTTATTTGAGTGCTGTATTTTATTTCCCAACGTACTTCAGTTTGTAGCACAGCATAGTACTACGTACCTTATACACTTTGGACAATCATTTGAAAAGCCATTGGTTTTCCTATGAAGACACATAACTCTGAATCGCAATGAAAAATTCTAGATTATGAAGGTGGTGTCCTAATAGACCTTAAGGGTCCATTTGCACATCTGATTTTTAAGTGTAATTATTACAGCAATTTCATATACAAAAGTATCCACTGTTTTTAGGTATTATTACCTGACTGGAACTTCTATAAGACAGGCAGCTTTAATGCTTCCCCCACCCCCCACCCCATGTTTATTGCATGTTCATATTCCATGAGAATCTGTCCATGTGCAGTTAGGCTTTGATGTGAGATATAATAAATATCAGATTTTAAAGAGCAGCATGTACATATTTGTCTGACGTGTATGTATGGAAAAGGTCAAGGGACTTACTGTTAGTGTTTTTGTTCAGGGTCGTGGGTATGTGAAACATTCTTCATATGGATGCTATATTTTCTATAATATTTATATCTCTGCTTTGGTATTTCTAGTTCAGTGTCTCAGCCATTCTTAAGTGTCCTGCATTATTTTTCTATGTATTTATGTGCTTATTAGCTTATGTCTTCATTGTTTGTGTGTTACCTTCTTGTGTCTCCACCTTCTCTCATGACCAAATGATTTTGCAGGGCCGCCCTGCCACAGAAATGGGTCAGACAAGTTCCAAGAACTGTAGATTGGTTGGATGGGGATCCACCTAGCAACACCACCACACTAATGCTGGATTGGGAAATTTGCCCTACAGGAGTTTGTCTTGATTAAAGGCTTCAGTCTGTCTTTGCAACACAAACACAGGAGCCCCCATGCTGCTCTCTGAAATTTACAGCGTATTTTCTTTTTACTCAAGCATATTGAAGCAGAACAGAAGAAAGGATCAAAGGTACCGTAATGTTTCTATAAACAAGTACTACTTAGTTTGGTTTTTTTTATCTTGGGTTTATTTTTTTCCAAACAAATCTTCTAGGCACATTAGGCTCAGATTTCATTTTATTGCCAAATCACCAGCTGGCAACAAAATCACATATGTCTGTGTAAATAAAGTAGATGAGAAGCTGAACAGGAGATTGGGAGATGATTCAAGCAGTCATATTGGCTTCTACACCTTAAAATTTGACTGGTTTATCTGTCTATTCAGCAATGTCCTGTACAGACCCCTTTTCAGCACGAAATATAGAATTACCCCAAGCTGAGATTTTAGTCTGTGGTTTTCCTCCCTTCTAGTGAATTTACAGGAAACCAGATAATTCTCTGGGACTATAACCCAAAAATTCATTTTTTGTTTGCTCACCAAGTGATGACTAATCCACTCCCTGTTACTCAAATATAGGTGTAACTCTTGTGATGACTGATGTTATTATGAAGCATTTTCACTTTGAGGGCCAGATGATCCTTCCTTTGAAGGTAATGCAATTTTGCAATTGGCTTGAGGGCTCTATTACTGCCTTTTTGGTATGTTTGGATTCACTTGGCAATGAAGCCTCAAAATTGATTAATTTATCTTTAAGGTCAATGTTGCTATATAGCCCTTCTCCATTTGTAGGTAGACAATGGCATGGTCACCTCAATTTGTAACCTTAATTTAAGTTTTTCATGCCACCCTCTAATTCCCAGGAAAAAAAGCCTGACCGTTATTATTAGGCAAACATATAAAAAAGTTAGTAATCGTCATCTTGCTTATACAAGCAGATGAACTAAAGCATCTTTTCAGACCTGGGTGATAACGAGACAGTTTTTCCCATGCAGTCACGAAAAATGGGTTCCTTTTGGCTATACTTACGCTGCTTTTGGTTCCCTTGTGAAATTTTTGGGTAACTACTGAAGAATTAGGATAGCTGGTCATATTGGTCTATTCAAATATCTCTCATCCAGGGGAGATGTTCCTTGACAGAGCTGGGTAGCAGGATTCCATTTGTCAGAGTAGTGGCACAGAAACGCTGCAATAGCTATCAAGGATATGTTTGCAGGGGCAATTTTGCCCTCAGTCAATAAAATCTAAAAGATCTTAATTATCAAGTGAGGAAAGCCCCATTATCTGGGAGGTGGAAGACAGAAATGAAAGGGTTTAAGCAGTAAATAGGCTTTGTTTCTTGCTAAAACTTTTTAATCCTTGCCTTTTCCCTAACATCCTCCTCTTAGGAGATTTCAATCCTAACTGAATTCTTGAAGCTCTCATCCCTACTACAAGTTATGCTTTTTCTGTCAGGGCTTCAATTCTGCTCTTTCTTCCTAGTGTTACCCTTTAGTTTGTAATGCAACCGGGGCTGTAATGTGAGGGAGAAGGGCTTCAGTTTGGGAAATATCAGTGCATACTCACTAGCTGACTTTTTTCCCAAATTGGCCAGAATACAGAATACTTCCTGCCCCACTCAAAATCATCTGCATAGAAAGATAAAATGGGAGTTAACAAGGGTCAGGTTTATGACAGGGAAAGAAGGCTGCTAATGACCATTATCTATGCCGCAGGTTTAACTTCATTACTTTTGCATTAAGTTCTTAATGCCCAAAGCAATAAGCAAACTGAGTCCTGTTGAACTGTAGTAACCTAATCTTCTCTCCAAACGAAATAGAGGGGAAAGCAGAGTCATTTGACATGGCCTTTGTTTCATCTTTTCTTTTCCCATCCCCCATTCACGTATTAGGCATGTTGTGAGATGGAAGGAAAACTCACAGCCTTTTTCTTTTTTCTCTTTCCTTCCTTCCTGAGTTTTTCTAGCTGTCCAAAGTGGTATTTGGTGCAGGATCTACTCTGATGAAGGGCTTAGGCCTTCCGTGATAGTGGGTCCAGGGTTTGTCACATGGAGAAGTCTATCTTGATAAGGTTTTAAATTACAGAATTAAGCAAACTATGTCCAGAATCAAAAGCTTTTAATTTCAGAGGTAAGACAAACTTGAGCTGGCCATGAAACTGTGGGTCCCAGTAAGTCAGATCTAGGAGAGCACATTTGCTGGGTGTTTTGAAGTGTAATCACACTTTTGCAAGGAGAGTTGAAGGGCTTGGATGATTCTATCCGAATGTGACTTGTGGGCATATGCCAGCCTTGACTCCAACCATTAGTTCATCTTCTGCTCATTCTCCAGTTACGACCCCTGCTGACGTTTATGGCTCTGAACTTGCCCCACTAGATGTGTGAACAGTTTAGGTTTAGTGAGCAATGAACAAACACCAACAGAGAATTAAATGTAATTCATTATTTAGAATGAGAGCAGCATTTCCGTTGTTTCAGCTCTTTTCCTACTCACTCTCAACTTTGTCAACTGAAAAATAATGAATTACCCTCTTCTGGTATGACCTGCAGAGTTTTGCTCTGTAACTTGAAAAGGAAAAGCCGCTGAGTAAGAAGAGGGAGCACAAATGGATTTCCTAATACGTGCAACTCCCAGACCAACAGCCTCAGCTTTTGGCAAAGGACGAAATCGACAGTGCATCTTTTTTGGGTTCCCCAACAGAATGAGAAGGAAAGAACCAGTGCTGGCAGGTAACTGGTGAATCAGTCCAATGTGTAAGAAATATATTACTGCTCATAGAAAAAGGTTACCAAAGTGATAGGTGCCTGGGAAACGTGATAGATTAGATAGATAGAAGAAAATAATAGAAACTATGGAGAGTTAAGAAATGAACGTGAAAACCTATGAAAAAACCCTATCAGCAATGCAATGTAATATATTACCATAATCCAATATTATATGGTAACCTCCATATGAGAACCTTGCACTCTGAGTAATAAGTGCCGAAGGCTGAACATTTATCTTATGACCTGTTCCCTGTTCAGAATGATCAGGGTTACCAGATATTTGGGACTCTGAGAAAATTGTCCCTCCATAATAACATTTCCTTGCCGTGCAGCACAAAGGGGTTTAGTTTCCTTGCTCCTTTCTGTCTTGGAAAGGACATATCAATGTTTTTTTCTGTAGCCAGGAAACTGTGTCTACAATAAGGTCCATGAGTATTACAGCAAGGCTTGATATATCAGTCTGACAGCCATCGTCTGTTTTAAGAAGTGGTATCTCCTCTCTACAGACCTGTCTGCCTCCTGACTGCTTGGCTTGACTCCACGGCTGCTTTTTTGGCTTGTACTGGTCACAGATTCTTCTTCAAATTGCTAACATCCTCATCGCTTTTTTCCCAAACAAGATCTTTCTTGTACTTCTAAAATGAGAGAGTCAAGTGAACTACAGGGCACATCAATTCAAGCTGCTGGGAATGCCACAAGTAGAAAGGAGTTGAATGGTGGATCCCACCCGAGGTACATGTAAATACAAGCAAATTAAATGGTCTCTGTTGTGTCTTTGGTACTGACTTGCTGAGCTTTGCCTCCCTTCCGTGGGAGGGAAGGGAGTGTATTTCATCCATGCACTAGGCTTTTTAAGATTGCTGACTATCAAACTCAAATGTCTCCCTCTTTGATAAGTTTCTGGGATTTCCCACTTCTCGCTTTCTTCATGCTTTTTCCCATTGGTAACACCTCTTGAGTAACAACATTTCCTGATGTTTTTCAGCTTGCCTGGGATTCATGGAGAACCCAAGTTTATTAAGATATCATTACTGAGTTCTGCAAGAAACAAACAAAACCAAAAAGCCTTCCAGTATGGTAAAATAACCTACCCCTTCCATAAAAGATTTGAGAAGAGATGCACGCTTTTAAATTCTGATTGCGGTCTCCTTTCAGACATGGGAAACAACTTCATTGGATGCCAGATTGGGTATTTAGCCACTAAATGCCTATTTTTTGAACAAACAAGCTCCCACGGTTCTGAAGTTCAGGGTGAAGAGGGCTTAGGGAGAAGCAACACTATTTTCTAGGAGCACAGAGCAGATCAAGGGCTCCTGTGCAGTGAACTATATCTGATTCAACATAGCCTGCAAAATTAAATTTTGTTCGGCTTAAGCATTTAATTACTGCAGATGTTCAGGAGATACTCTGTGAAACGTCACCTACTGGGACCCTTTGGACAGATGCTGTTTGCTTTGACACTCCATCTGTCACTTCAAAATAATCATTGAAGCTTTAACTAGCATAAACCTCTAGGGCTGGCATCAGGGCATGACATCTAAGAGGTTGAAAATAAGGTCAAGGTCATTGCACATCATGCATGCTAGAAGGTCAGTGAATGACGATTGCCACTTCTTGCTCTCCACGATTTTCAGTGGAGAGCACTGTATGTATCATTACACAAATGCTTTTGGTTTGCTTTCTGGAAGATCTTCTAATACCAATGATACCGGCCCCATAGTTTGTTAGATCCTTTTATTCAGAGAGTGTTTTGGACATGAGCAAGATATGGCAGCAAATAATGGGTATGGCTTAAACCAAATGAAAAACTTGGTCATCTTATACCAACAAATGGAGATGTAGTATTGGTATGGATATGGGACACCACTGGGACCTACCAAAAGACAACATAGATATTAATTGGCCTCAGAGAAGTACAGTGCCTTTGGAAGGCATTTTCTTTTCATGTTGCCATTCCTCAGGTATTTGTCCATGTCTCAGGAAGAGCAATTGTGGAGACAATGAACTAGGCTAGTAAATATACCTTACCATGTTTGTAAAATCTTGTTAAGCCCAGACCATTCTTGCTCCTACTATGTCTGAAAAATCTGTCCACACTGAGGCTGTAAATAGCCTTAGGAGTGGTGCTGCTGCAATGGAAGTGGCAGGATGCCTTGCTCTGCCCTCCCTTGTCGATGGTGGCAGTCAGCTCTTCCCCTGCCCTGCAGTTCCCAGCCCTGTTAGTACCACATATTATAAAGCCAAAGGGTACAATAGACCTATGCATTTTCATCCATTGTATAACATTTACTTCTGCATAAATCTGATTTCAAATACCTCCTAGAAATCTGATCATAAGCTGTTGACTTTATTAGCTCCATTTATAATCTCATAAGAGAAATGAAATAGGTTTGGTAGGCTGTGGTTTCCATAAACTCATGTTGACTGCTTATAGGTTTGTCTATTTCTGTGTTTTGTGGTTCACATGATTCCTTTGGTTAGTTTGTTTTCATCAGTCTCAGTATCTGAGTAATGTATCTGTTCATTGTATTAAGACATTGGCATAACATCAGGTTTATTTTCTAGAATATTCATTCCTCCAAGGCATGCTGAAAGCCTTTGCTTCCCAGTTTGGGATCTCTTAAATGGGAATTGCTTTGGTGTATTGTCTTGAAAAAATGTCTTCCTCTGGTAATAGTCTTTTGCTTTTCAACGTTAGCTCTAAGCACAAATTCCATTTCAAGATTCCTAATAAACTTCAGATTTACTCTATTTTATGCGTTATCTGACTGGCTATATAAATTTCCTTGCTTTTATTAGGTTTCTGAAATTTGTTAGTGTAGATTAATTATTTGACTAGTATGATCTCTTGACTATTGGATTGTGGCATCTGGTAAGATGTTCATAAACGATTCCCAGACATGTTTGGTCAGTGAGACTTTTTCCCTCAACTGAATTGTCCATAACAGTTTCACAAAGCTGGAAGCTTTTCAGGGCACCAAGTATATATCATAACTAGTTTAGATAGTTTGATCTTGTTGCCTGTAACAAGGGTGATTGACTCATAATTAATTGTACTTACATTACTGCTGTTTGTTGGGTGATCAGTTCCTCTGTTTGTCAAGAGTAAGTTGGTAGAGGTTTTCCCCAGCCTGGTGACTTCTCTGCTGCTTTGACAGACTACAGCTAGAATATTTAGCAGTTCTAAGAGGGGTTAGCATCGACCTTTCATATGGGAGACCTTGAGGTTAGTAGATTATCTTAACTGAAAGAGGGTAGATTTAGATTAGATAGAAGGAAGAAGTTCTTCACTGTGAGGGTGGTGAGGCACTGGAACAGGTTGCCCAGCAAGGTGGTGGATGCCCCATCCCTGGAAGTGTTCAAGGCCAGGTTGGCTGGGGCTTTGAGCAACCTGGTCTAATGGAAGGTGTCCCTGCCCATGGCAGGGGGGTTGGAACTGGATGATCTTTAAGGTCCTGTCCAACCCAAACCGTTCTATGATCTTTTCATCCTACAGCTCATAAAGAACCAGTTTTTGTATGTCACCCTTCTTTCTAGCATGATGGTAGGGGATGTGAACTAATATGCCATCTTGTTGCTTTATCAGGGTCATCAAGTAGGAAGTGTTCAGGATAGCGCTTTTTTTTTTTAATTGTTAGTGACTTGGTTATAGGTAATGCCATCTTTTCTACTCCTCATTTTCTTCTAAGACCTGGGACCTATCTAAGTAGATTATAACCATTGATTTAAACATTCACACATGCAAATCATTCTACGAGGTTCAGTAATAGCAGCTAGGTCAAATTAGTGCTCATAAATGACTAATTCTATTTCCTCTTGTTTATTACCTAGGCTTTTGGCATTGGTGTACAGTTAATTAAACAATTTCTTCTTCCCATCCTCTCTTTGCATTCAGCGCCTTCCTGACCATAGTCTCCAATGGAAATCCACCCAGGGCAGGGTTTACTGATGCTGCTGTTTGTAGATGATGGTTGGGTGCTCTCCTCACCTCCCTGGGGTCCTTCCAAGTGAGAGCTGAGCATTACAGCAAAGAAGCTGTTACCACCTCTGCTATTCCCGTCTTGTGTCTAAACTGAGAGCTGAGAGATGGAGGTCAAGGGCTCTCTTTATGGCTTTTCTTTGGTCCTATAACATACACTTCCGCCTCTGTCTCTTCTCTGTCCTCCTGAATTGGCAGATTATTGTGCTTTGTCACTTTTTGGTCCCTATCCCCTACTGAAAGAGATGTCTGACTTCAAGGGATGTGCCTTACATCAGGAGATCAGTTAGGCTTGTTCAGTGTCCCTTCTGGAGCTTCTTTTTTCTTATATCCTGACTTACACTTCCATGTCTGATTTCTGTTACTGTTTGTCCTTTATATAGAATTTGTTCCCTCCTTCATCTGAAGGAGATTATTTTTTCCTATTAAGTGATGGCTGCTGCTGCTCCTCATCCCAGGATTTAAATAGACTAGCATTTTTTCCCTGTGTTTTACTAGCACTAAATTCACACAATGTAACAGAAAACCAAGCCCATACCCTGTCAAACAGAGACACTCTCACAGTGTGGTGACCCTCTTTCTGTCACCTGCCACATTTTTCATGCTCAACCTACAGCTGTGAAACTGTTTTTTCCCCCTTCTCTTCGAACCACGAAGTCCAAAGAACACTCCTCAGTTTGATGCCTGTCTCAATTTGCAGAACATCCTTGGACAGAAATGACATTGATAACAGTGAGATAAGAGTCTTCATGAAAGCAGCAGCAGCAGCTTTTCATTGCCAGCTCCTCCAGTGGGTCTGAGCTAATAACAGCCATGCTGCAAACTTTATTTAATTTGTATAGGCCTGTTCCAGAGCTTTCCTATTGACTTCAGGGGTGTTGAATCGGGCTGTATGGTAGCTATGGCTTTGCTTTATGACTCAGTATCACTGTCTTGGAACAGTCTCTGCCAGATCAGTCAGATTTTCCATTAAAACATTCTCTAAGGAGAGAAATGAGTGCTGCCTGCTAGCAGAAATGTCTGATTTTTCACTTGTGTAATTTTCCCAAATAACTTTCTCCTCTGCCATGAGAAACTTCTGGGTTTCAGGTGGGACGATTCTGTGAATGCCTTACAGAGAGCTGAGAATATCTGCTTGAATCCTTACTAGCTAGCCCTGCTTATTATGTTTGAATGTTCCTTTTGTCCTTTCAATACTTTTCCATGTTGTTACCTGAAATGAGAGGAAACTGATTTTTTAGGAGTAAAATGTGCAGAACATATTTCCAGTTAATCTTCTGTAATAGCAGTTGCTATTGTGTGGCTAATTGACCTGTGGCTAAATAACTATAATAGTAAAATAATTTTAGTCTAACACCATAAAAATCAAAACTAAAACTATGACTCTGTAAAGCAATATTTGTTACAAGCTGAGCATATACTCCATTAGAGAAAAGGAGACTGTTTGCATTACCAAGCTATAATATACACCTGCCTCTTCCCATATAGGTGATTTCCAAAGGTTGCTTTTTTTGGCTTGTATTTTTTCTGTTATGGTTTTTTTTTTTTTCCTGAGGGAGTACCAGACTTGAGTATTGTAGTCTGATTTGTGTTTTATTTTGGTTGTTTTGTTGCTGGAAATGATTAATGGTGTGAAGTTAATCTGCCCATGTAACACACCTACTGCCACTCTGACTTGGTTCCTTATCTGCTCTGGGATTTTAGTTGCTGATCCATCCATACTGCACTCAAGGCAGTTCAGCCCCAGGAAGGAAGGGGATTAATTCCTCTTTATACAAATCAGTGTGTTGGTCACAATTGCTTTCCAACCTCTTGCTCTAACAGGTAGGGGGATGTGCAGAGCTATAGAAGGACTTCAGCCAACTGGAGAAAATGTGCATATGTATGTGAGAGTGGTGACTGGAGATACACAAATGCATAGAGAAGTTGTAGAAGAAGGTAAGTGCACCTAGAAATTCATGAGTCATCTCCTGATAACCATCTGACTATCTTGCCCCCTAATGGTAGGGAAAGATAGAAGATTTCTTGATCTGAGCAAATATAGGTAGTCATATAAGTGGACATACCTTCATTATCTTCATGGGAGTCAGGAAAACTCCTGCTAGTCACCCCTGGGAATGTAGACTTTCACTTCTGAGATGGAGTTGTGTCTGAACAGAGAAAAGTTGAGATGGATGGACTGAAGTCACAGAGCAAACCATGACACACCGTGTTGAAGTCAGGACATGAGTGGAAAGAACTTCCTGCATCTCAGTGTTCAAAAGAAGAACAAAAAAAGAGAAGTAAATGAAAAAATTATTAGCAGTTTGCAGTTTTGCTGCTGTCTGCTCCTCTTGTTGGTTTTCTTCCTCTCTGTTCTAGGAATTCTATAGTAGTGCTATGAGGAATAATCAATTAATGCTTAGAAAGCAATTATAATGATTCCCAGTTTACACATGAATAAACAGAATGCAGCTTAGGTGACTGAGTCACAATCATTTTCTAAGTCTGATAGGGCATGGGCAGCAACAAAGAGCCAGCTCAGCACTTGTGCTCTAATTGCTATTTTGCCAGAAAAGTTGGGGCTGGAGATCAAACAGACAGAAATGAGTTATAAAACTCTCTGAATGCAAATTGCTGTGCACTGTTTTTGAAAAAAAAACAAAAAAATGGCTACACTCTGTAGTGATTTCACAAGTACTACATAGCTAAGGCAAGATTTGCTTGAGGTCTCACAGGGTGACTGTGGGTCATACCAAGGAGAGGATCCAGGCTTCATGACTCTAGTGCTGTGCTTAAGCACAAGACCATCTTTCCTCCCTCTACGAACTTGATATTTTATTACAGAGTACCTTATCATATAAGTCTGTATGTGATACTTTCTCACGTGTTCAGCCTGAAACATGGTTAATGTAGAAACGTCCTTTTTATGTGCAATATAGCTCATGTCTTGCTTTTATTGGAAAATTCACAGCTTCAGTTCAGACACTTGGCCTGGTACTGTGATTGCTCATTGATGTTATTCACAGTTTGGTTATGTCCACTGAGTAAGTGCCTTTGGTACTATATGTTGAGATAGGAGAGGATATGTTATAAGGATCACTCTTTCTCCTCCAGGGATGAAGGTGTTACCATGATGTAAAACCAGGTCAGGATGAAGTTCCCCCTTCATGTCTGGGGACATATTTTTGTTATTTGAAAACCTACAGAGCCTGTATAACTGCAGAAGAACAAGCAAAAGCCTTGCTATCCTGCTTCATGTACTATCAGCCAAACAAGCAAGCCAGCTTTTGAGTCCTCTGGGGTCATTTTATTTTTAGGGCTGATGCCTGAAGCAGGAAGAAAACAGCTTGATCTGTAGGTTCTGCTTTAAGCTTCCAGTGCTGGCAGCAAAAAGCAACTTCTTTTGACGTGCGGGCTGAGTTTAACCAATGGAAAAAGCCGTACGGGCCAGTGAGTTGCCATGTTTTGAGTGTTGCTGTTCTGAAGCACAGCACAGTTCCTTGTCTATCACAGAGCTGATTTACTTTTGATCTCTTCAGTCTATACTTGACATTCCAGCTATTTTTCTGTCTCTTTATTTAATACCAGGCTTTTTCTCTCCATGCTTTTTCAGGTTTTTCATTTTCCCTTGTTTGTCTGAAATCCATCTTGGAGACACTTGTTGCCTTGTTCTCTGATCTGTTTTGAGCCTCTGCCAGCTGCTGCTGCTGCCAGTGGATAAAATGACTGAGTCACCACTTTGTGAATTTTGCATTTGCTTGTGGGGTGGCAGAGCCAAGGCCATCATGAACAAATCAAGCAACCACAACAAAGGCCCAAAACACAAACACTGGGACTTAACCTCAAAGCATATGCTGGAGCCCAATGAGGTGACAGCCAGCAAAATGCATACCGAAGGACCTCAAAGCGTTACTCAATCTCAGTCCTACTTTAACCACATCAGAGACATACACCTCACGCAGCTCTGGATCAGGGGAGAGGATGGAAGGGAAAGGTAGCGGTGACCGAAGAATCTTTTTCCTCCTTCCAGAATGAATTTATCAGAGCAGACCAGCAGATGGAAAAAAAAAAAAAAAAAAAAAAATGCTCAGGGTTATTGAACACAGCAAAGCTGCAGTTGAAGAAAGCAGCACTAAATGCACAAGAGAAGGTCCAGCTTGGCAGATTGGCTCCTTCTCTGCACTGTCTTGTGTGGCTATGGGCCCAAATGACTGTTTTGCCTTGCTTCAGCTGGGTCAGGCTGGTCCGGACCAGCACCATTCCCCTCCAGCGCTGGCAGTGTGCTGTCACCACAGTGCTTCCACTGGTTTGGTTTTGATCTGTACCTGCTCTCATGAAATTGTCCCAGTGCTGATTTGCTCTCAGTGGCTGTGTTTCCTTGTTTCCCATGCTTTCTAAACATCCCGCTTGTTAGCCTAAGAAACATATCAGGAAAAAAACTGTCTCTGGTTGACCTGAAGGGCCAGTGGGTGTTTGAGCTCTTCACACCTCTGTCTGCTGGGACTAGAGCTTGCCAAAAGGTAATTTATACCCTATGTGCCAGCAGTGACTAACTAAACACAGGGTTAATCAGCATGGTGATGCTGAAGCCAGTGGAGGTTTTGTTACTTAATTTCAGCTTGATCAGGGTCACCCCTATACTGCCAGCAGGGGCATGGGGGGCATTTAATATAATCTGGATATCAGGGCTCTGTGGCTACCTCCAGGTTTGGTCACTTTTGTTGATGGCATGTGTTATTAGGGATAGACAGGGAAAGGCTGAAATACACTCATCCAATCTGCAAGCAGAGGATGGGACTGTATTAGTGTGTCATCTAAAATATCCTGGCCTGTTTGGCTTGTAATAGCCCTATAGTAGAAAGATTTTTCATTCTTTAGCCCTGATGCAAAAGGGAAATGGGTTCCTATTTGCATTGTCCCCACAGTGTTTGTGTAATTAATGTACGTGGGGGTTCTCCCTCCCCCACCCTCTCCCAAGGTAAAAAATGACCTTGTCAAAACTTAGATTACAAAATCTTAGTTACTAAGCAATGGGTAGGGCCCCACTGGGATGGCATCCTGGCTCCTGAAATGGTATGTATAGTAAAAACTAATAAAAATGGTGTCAGAGGCTCTCAGGCTTCCAAGTCCCCTGCTGTGTGACCCCCTGATCCCAATTTATTAGCTGAACCCAGGGAAGCAGACAAACCTCGCTGGCTCCAGACTGTAGGCTCCAAGAAAGGAAATAATGTGAGCTCCAGAGCAGCGGCTCCAGAGCAGGAGGGAAGGAAGGAGGGAGGGAAATCCTCATGGAAAACAGAGGGGTGAGAGCAGGGCTGGAGGGAGCTGCTGACAAGAGCCATCTGAGCAGGATAGGGAAGGGAAACTCGCTCTGTGATATCTCAGTACCTTGACATTCAGATGCTTTAAACATGTCGGAGGGGAAGGGGAGGAAGGGGGTGGGGAGAGCGGGGCCTGTAAGGAGGCAACCAGCCAAAGTTGTTTCCTTTTATGTGTTAGCAGAGCGCTTGGGTCTGAGATCACCTTGTGCTGGTGACGGAGGATTTAGCAGCTGGGGGTGGCAGATGGAGTGGCAAAGAATGTGCCCTGTGGGTCAGAGGGGAATGCGCCTTCCCCCTTTCCGCTGCCCAACTGCAAGAATTTTGTCTTTAAAGCATTAAAGGCGATGCAGCTCATCACATTGCTGCTAACCCCCTGGATTTCCTCTTTGGTGTGCGGTACACTTAGCAATTAAACCATGTTGCACAAGGGGAGTGTGATTTTTCTTTTCTTTTTTTTTTTTCTTTTTTTTTTTTCTTTTTTTTTTCTCTTGAAAAGCTGCCAAAGCAAAGTGATATTGATGAGGATGGCTTGCTTCGATTAGCGGTGGCTGGCTGAGGAACAGTCACCTCCAGCCCATTTCCCTCCCCCTCTTCTGCCTTGCACAAGAAACCTCCACATTTTTTCTGCTTTCAGCAGTTGTCTGTCTGTTCTGCACTTCTAATCTATGCCCAAATCAAGCTTAAGTAGGGGTAAGAAGTGTAACAATAACTCTCCTTGTTTAATGCCAACCGTTGCATTTGAAGTGCTTTGGCTTCCCAAGGGTGATGTTATCAGGAGAAGGCATTGCACTTTTTTAAAGGCATGATTATGCAGTAAAACAGCTAATGATGAAAATGAATGGATGAAGGCTATGTGGAAGGTAAGCATACAGCAGTAGAGCAGGCCTGTCCCATTTGCCAAGTCTTTATACATGTGTAATTTGCTGTTTGGAAATGTATCAGGGGTTTCCTGAGGAGGGACTGGCCCAGTGTTTCTCCTACTCAGTGACCTTAATGTTTGTTTCTAAGAGCAAATGAAAGGGCAGGCCCATAGTTTTGGTTGCCCTAGTGCCATCTGGCTTGTACGAGAAAGGGTGGTGATTATATTCCTGCTTACCTGGAGGTGTCTTGGAGAAATACCCCTGGATGTAAGACCAGTACAGATGACAAATTTGGGGGCTGGAAAAACATGTGTGCACACGGAGGTTTTCTCCTTCATGCTATTAGGAAATAGGCTGCAGCTCTATAAATCTGGGTTTTCCTGGCTCTGTGTTGCTTCTTTTTAAATCACTGCCAGGGCGATCAGTTTAAACCACCACGTTATTTGTGTTTTTCCGTAGTCGAACACAGGAATTTTGAAGCGTTGTCTAAAGGAAAGAAATGTAACATACTCCTCCTCTCATTCCTTAGCTGTAATCAGTGCGAGTTGGACAGCTAGCAGAGGTCCTTGTTAGAGGTTCAAGATGTACTTTCTCCCCTGGATACACACTGCAACGAAACAGAGCCTAAACCTGCATCCAGACTTGGCTCAGGTGTTGCTATTGGTGCGTAAAGGAACCTCAAATGCTGCTAGTGATCTGCAGCTTGGTGTTTGCCTCTCTGCTGTGCTGTGAAATAGGTGTGAACCTTTTGAGGGAAAGGTGGGCAATGAAAGCTGCTTCCCCAGGAGCAGAGCCTGGGCATGAATAGGAGCATGGCTGGAAATGATGCTGCACCTGCACTTCCTAGGGCTGGTGGTTTCCACTCTTCCCAGTGAGGCTACGGTCCTGGATGCTGTAGCTCCTACATCCATGTGCTGTGTCCATATGACTGAAAACAGAGGAGGAAGCATGGTCCCAACAGGTAGGCTTCCCTCCTGCACAGGCTTCAGTAAAAAGTAGCCTCAAACCTGTGCAAGTCATGTCCTACAAGTGCTTCCTGAGGTTTGGGAAGGGGAAGACAGCTCCCCTGGATGAGTGCTATTGTGTGGTTTGGTTGTGGTGGAACCTTGGTATCTACAATTTAAGGGCAATGGTCGGTTTGCCTCACTTGTATGCTGAAACAGTGTAGGGGTGGAGAGTCTGAGTTCTCCTTAATGTGGATGCCACCATAACCTTGGGCAAGTTGCATTCACTTCATGGCCCTTGCCATTTGTGGCTGAGGTATCATTTTTCTCAGGATAAGCTGAAATTCTGTGCATTGTTGGATGACTTTTATCTTGCTATCACAGGCAGTGTGCTCTTTAAGTGTGAAAGGCACTGCTTTGCTTTATAACTTGGATGTGAAGAGGGATTATTTTGCAAGAGGTCATGGGAGAGTGAGAGAAGTTATGATCAAGTTGTACCCGCTGGAATACGCTGCGGGATGAAGATGTGGAGAGTGATATCTTCACTCTTCTTCCTTTCCCTTCTTTTCTGATGATTCAGAGCAGAAATGACCTGGGTCATTTTATGTGAGAAAAGATGCTGGTCTGATCTGAAACAAAAGGAGAAAAGCAAGTCACTGTTTCAAGTGCATTGTGGTTCAATTGAATGAAAGCCCAGTCTTGCCAACTCATGATTTGATCATCAGTGCCGCAATGCATAGTCCTTTCTTATAGCTCCAGGTCTGGAGTTATGGAAGGTCTTAAAATATATTCTACCCACCCCCCCGCCTTCCTCTGTAGGTTTCATGATTTCAAAGAAAATATAGGAAACGTGACCTCAGTGTACCCTCAGGACTGAGGTAGTGGAAGGCAATGGATTAAAAACTGGCTCAGGTTGTGAAGTGAGAAGATGGTGATACACAGTTCATATAAAAAGATAAAGAAGAAATGGGGTCTCAGGATTGCTAGCTCAAACTTTGAACAACACAGAGAAGTTCCAGGATTTGGGATCTGAAAAGGAGCTTCAAGTCACCTATTTGTAGCTCCATGGATTGAGCTAAGTGGGTGGGAGTTGAGTGTGCAGAAGTGTTGTGGAGATCTGCACTGCAGATGTGAAGGCAGGAGAGCAGCTTTTGTGAATTTTTATCAGCACTGTGGTCTTGGTCACATTTGTGTAAATCCAGAGTAATATGGTTGTCCTGCGTAAACTGGTATTTTCTTCCTATATTGTGGACCAAACAAAAAAATTTGAAAAGAGATTGTCCTGGTTTCAGCTGGGATAGAGTTAACTGTCTTCCTAGTAGCTGGTACAGTGCTATGTTTTGAGTTCAGAGCGAAGAATGTTGATAACACTGATGTTTTCAGTTGTTGCTCAGTAGTGTTTAGACTAATGTCAAGGATTTTTCAGCTTCTCATGCCCAGCCAGTGAGAAAGCTGGAGGGGCACAAGAAGTTGGCACAGGACACAGCCAGGGCACCTGACCCAAACTGGCCAACGGTGTATTCCATACCATGTGACGTCCCATCCAGTATAGGAACAGGGAAGTGGGGGGCAGGGATTCGCCACTGGGGGACTGGCTGGGTGTCGGTCGGTGGGTGGTGAGCAATTGCACTGCGCATCATTTGTACATTCCAATCCTTTCATTATTGCTGTTGTCATTTTATTAGTGTTATCATTATCATTATTAGTTTCTTCTTTTCTGTTCTATTAAACCGTTCTTATCTCAACCCACGGGTTTTGCTTCTTTTCCCGATTTTCTCCCCCATCCCACTGGGTGGGGGGGAGTGAGTGAGCGGCTGCGTGGTGTTTAGTTGCTGGCTGGGGTTAAACCACGACAGAGATCCTCTTGTGCCTGCCTCTGACTCAAAGTGACAATAAGGGTTTTTGTTTTTTTTCCTCTTTTTTCCCCACTTTTCTTAAAACTAAGGTTTGATTAAGGGGCGCGAGGGGGGGAAGTTTAAATCTCTGTTCATAGTGGGACGCTGAATTATCCTTACTGGGATCAAAGTATGGCGTATGCATACGTGTGGTGAATACTTTCTTTGATTACTATCAATGCTGTTGGATATTCATGTGCAGGGTGAATATCCCCACATAGAATATGCATTAATCAATACACCAGTTACTACTTTAAGAGAGCTGAAAGTTGCATATGAATTTGGAAGTATGGCAAATACAGTCAGTCATATGATGCCAATGAACAAACTAACACTCCAACGTGAATGAAAAATCTCCTACTCCCATTCCTGACCTTAAGAACAGGCTTGGGAGCATGAAAGGTTTTTTGTCTCTTCCTGCCATATCAGTTGGTCTAGTAAAGAGATTTCCTTAGAAAGGAAAAGAAGATGTATTCTGTAGTCAGTAAGTTATGGGCTAGTTTCTGGATGGCAATGAAGGGCAAGGTTAGGTTAGACTATAGCGGGATATTTGCCAGGGTACATTTGCTGACAGTGATTGGAGCTGTCAATGAGAGTGACACTGGGGAGCTTCCACCTGTATGTTTAAAACATGCTTTGTGAATTTGGGTGTGAAGCAGGCCAGAGAAGATATAAAAGACGTGAAAGGAGTTTGGGAGCTTCTCCCTAAAGTGAGATAACCTGTTTCTGTCAGGCTCTGTTAAAGTAAATAGGTTAATAACTGGTTTTGTTTTTACCATTAATCCTGCCTCTGATTTCCATTTAGGTATATTTATAAGTTTGCCATATACTTCCAGAAGCACTGGTCGGAAATGAACTTAGCAAAGAAAAAAAAAAAAATGCAGTGAATCCACCCTAATTTCTGTGTAACCTGACAGATTATGCAAAAATGTTGCTGCCACTACAGAGCAAGATAGCGCTGATCTCTCCTGCCTCGCCCATGTGTAAGATGATGATTTGGGGCATGGAAGCAGCCGGGTGTTGTGTTCCTGTGCTGGCAGTAACTCCCAAACCCTGCTGAGTTCCTGCGAGCGCTGCAGAGTACATGCTGTCTCACAGATGGCAAAATACCCTCTTTTGCTTTGGGGTGTGAGGCACAAAGGTCAAAGGGCTCTACCCTACTCTGGAGGGTTCGTTTCTGCTGCATTTTTCATTTTAAGTATAAATTTTTCTGTTTTATGAGAAAATAACTTTCTTGGTTAAGTTGGCCAGGTTTTCTTAAATTGAGCCTAATTTAAGAGAAGATCAGGAAGCCCTGGCCTATGCTATGTTTCCTCTAGTTCAAACATAAGGGATAAAACCAAAGGGCAAAGCTGAGCTTGGGGAAGAGAGAACAGCGATTTCAATGTAATTGTGTTATCTACACAAACACTGCACTTCATAGTCCCAGCCAGAACCCGCCACCCTTCTAAGGAGAGTGTGTCTGAGATATAGAGAGCTGGAAAGATGAGAGGGGCAGAAAAGCCAAAACCAGGGCAAGAATAAATACAGGTTACTCAAAGCCTGAAGGGAAGGGAGCATCTAGTGATCAGACTACCAAGCCTTGGATCTATAAATAAAGGTACCATGTTTATGCCCTCCGGGGCCCCATTGTCAAAAAGGCTTTTTTCCCCCTTGTCAGCCAGAGAGAGATAGACATGGTTTGTCTGGGTGAGAACAAAGCATGTGCCCCTTTCCCAGGGCTTGTCATAGCTGTGGGGATGTGGGTATGACAGGGAAAGGTGCATTTCAAATGGACCTTTTCAGGAGGTGAACTCATTGTCACTTCAAAGAATCAGATGATTTACAGTGTCTGTTTATGGGCAAAAAGTAACATCTTTCTCTATCTTTCTGCAGTATACTTAGGAGAGACATAATAGCCTGGTCATGTGCTGGAAAGAAATGACTCATTTCATATTGGGTCTAAGTGAAACTAATGTATTACTCATTTTTATGCAACTCTAGTAAATTGTACTTATTAAAAAAGGGGGGTGGGGTGGAGGAGGGACAATTACCTAAAGTCTACCCAATATGTACTAGAAAATTAATTTAGAAATATGGTTGACCTCAGCTTCCTCCTAATGAAAATCTGCTGACAAATCTTGTGATTTTGTTCCTCTTTTTAAAGCAGCCCTCGGGGTTGCTAGTAGTTCAGGTATCAGGACCAGCTACAGCTACTGATTCAAATCCTGGCTGGATGATTTTGGCATTGTTCTTCCAAAGAAAAGACTCCAGATTCAGTCGTCTTCTGGGCTTTCTGCACTGCTTGTTGCTAAAGCATCTGAGTCTGACCCCATTGCTGAGGTCTACTGGTGGTGTGTGAAAGAGCTCTGCAGGCTGCTGAACTGTGAGCACAGCTTTAGCAGCTCTGAATGTGGTGGTTGCTCATCCTTCCAATGATACTCAAATCCTGTGAGGTGTCCATGCACCAAGGTAGGCTGATCTCTGCCTCACAGCCCCTCATTGATTTTTTGCTGTCTTCTGCTTAGAGCAAGTAATCCAAAACCCATTTTCATTCCAAGCACTGTTTATCATTGAATTCTGATTAACTGAAGCCCCATATCCAGAAGAGCTAGGAAAATGGCAGCAATTTTCAATTAGAATATCCCGAACAACCTTGTCACCTCTTTCATAATCATTGCTTTTATATTCAAAGGTTAAATAAGATCATTTTTAACAACACTGAGTGCTATCTTTCTTTAGCCATGCTTGCAGTGCATCTGTGTAGAAGCCCCCCACACCACTAAGCTGCGATTAAGACCACAAAGAGGGCTCTGTGTTCTCTGGTGTCCCATTTTTCCCTCAGTGATTCCCATTCATATCTGCTGAGTTCACAGAATGGAAGGTCTGTGGTACCTGGGAAAAGCAAGCTGTTGGGCACCTTACCCTCCTTGTCCCTCTCTCTCTGTGAAGTTTATGGAGTTAGGACAGAGCTGGTGACTTGGTCGCTGCTGTATGAAATACTGAGGCATCTCCTTTGCTCTCCAGCAGCTACACCCCAGGGTCACTGCACTGGGAGCAATCAAACTTTATCTGATGTGGATTTTGGTGAGAGTTCGACTCGGGAAGGGACTAAGGATAATAGATACGATATATCATAAAAGGGGATTGGTTTTACTTGTGCTTTTTTATCAGTTTTGTGTGTGTGTGTGTGTGTTTATTTTCTAAATCACTCTTCTGCCTATTTCTTTTCACAAATGAAAAGAAAAGAACCTGGGAGAAAGCAAAGCTACTAAAGTAATTGGAGTGATTCTGGGTGGTTTAAGGGGTGGGCAGATACTTCTCTGAAACTGGAGAGATCTAATCCTTGCCCTTCGGTCAAGTAAGCTGTAAAAAGCACTTCGCTTCTAGAAACAAGGACTGAAAGCAAACCTAAGCAGAGCCCACAGAGTACTTCAGCTCAAGGGGTTTCAATAGATTTGTCTTAGTGACTGTGTAAGAGAAACTGGTTAGGAAGCACCTGGAAACTTATCTAATTTTTCCAGCTATTCCGGTTCATCTAATGAAAGATCTTATTTCTGCCTCCAAACACTGTTGTGCCTAGGTCCTTAGACCCTCAGTGCTGAAGCAAAGCACTGCAAGAAAAATATTTACGAGACAAAATGGAAATATGGTTTCCTCCTGATGCCAGTCCCAACTTTACCCCAGTTCTCAGAGGTCTGTGAAATGTTGTGCTTTATTAGTGCTCGGGTAATGATGGAAAAAACATTATTTTCTTTTTCAGGTTTTTGTATTCACTTTTCACTTTGTCAGTTAAAAAAAAAAAAGGCTGAGGTTTGCTGGTAGGCAAACTATGACATGTTTTCAAAGGCCTTGATGTGTAGCATAGCGCTTTTGCTATATATTAAAAAAACCTCCAGATTTTCATTGTTGCATTTCTAATTAAAAGTTCAGTGAAATGTAGGAGGTTTCTAGCAGAAAAAAAAAAAAAAAAAAAAAAAGAAAAAAGATTAATAACCTGGATGGCTTATAGCCGCAGAAAGTAGCTGTGGAGACCTAAGCAAAGTGAAATCAGAATTCAACAAATTCATTGCTTCTTTATGAAAATCACATCTATGAGTCAGCAGAACAAGCTCCTCTGTCATCTAAAAATGTTCATCTTGGAGACGTTCACAGCTGCGGCATTTCCAAGCCCAAGTAAGGCGTGGCTGGCACAGGGATGGGATGCAGCTCTCTCCCGGCAGCTGCAGCGGTGGGGCTGGGACCAAGCACACGGCTCCTTTTGACGCTTGCGGCAGAGCGATGCTCATCGTGGCCGCAGGAGCTGTGGATGGAGTGCTCTGCCTCGCATGCTCTGGTGATTCATCAGGAGCTGTTCTGCACGAGCCCAGGGTTGCAGCTTGTTCAGATGCCTGGCACGGACTGCGCTTACCCCCTCGCTCATATGCACGAACGGGGGCAGCCGTGGCGGTCAGAGCAGTGGGTGACCGTGGCTCACATCAGTGGGATTTTGTATTCTGGTTGTGGCTAGAATTGCACCACTCCTTTGTTAAAAAAAAAAAACAACAACCAACCTACTACTTTTTTTTTTTCTTCTTCTTTTTAACACACTGTGGAATTACTCCAGGCATCTGACTTGCTCTGTCAGCCTTTCCTTGGCAAAGTGGCTTCACCTCCCCAGCAGAGTGACTCAGGATGCTTGTCTTGCTGGCTAAGGCTTTCTCTCCTTTCCTCCATGTCACCATACACCCTTTCCCTCCCTCCTAGACACTGCTCCCTAGAATTTTTAGCAGTGAAGCTCGTTGAGAAGCACAACCATCTTCTTCAGTGTTGATCTGTCTTTAACATTTTCTGACCCACTCCTCTGAGCTGTGCTTCGCTGATCAGAATCTCAAACAAGTTCCTTCACCCGCTAATGCAGTGTTAAGATGATCAGCGCTCAAATCCCTGAGATCTCTCCTTCTTCACAGAGGTTAAAGAGAATAGTTTTTGAAAACTTTAGCTGTCCGCCAAGTTAAAAGGGAGGAGATCAATGGGATCTGTGCAGTCCTGATACAGTGCCCTGGAGGTTATGTTCCCAGCCTGCTGATAGCATCCAGGCTGCTGAGCCCTTCCAGCTCTCTCTGAATGTGTCCCATCTGGAAAGGTTCAGGCAGAACCATGGGGTTGGGAAATGCAGGACTGCCTCAGATAGGAGGTTTTGCAGGAAATTTTTGGCAAGGAAGCTGCTAGGTAGCCTGTGATCATCACAGCCCTAGCACCCCTGGGATTTATATGGCTATTTGGCTGCTGCAAAGTGAGACCATAATGACTTACACCAAACCATGATGAAGCAATCAGAAAGAAATGAAGTGGGCAAAATGTTACCCTAATCGGCAGCTGTGGCTTGGTAGGTGAAGTGCTGTGAAGGCAGACACTAGCATTAGAAGAACATGAGAGGAGCTGATGGTGTCATCGACCACCATCTGCAGAAGTGCTTCTCTGACATTGCTGTCCCATGGTGGCCACGTGTCTCCCTGCATTGCCTCCAAGTGCCCAGGAGCTGGCTGCACAAGCAGGATTTTGCATGCACCCAGGATCCTGAGACTGGAGAATTCATATATTTTTCTTGACTTACCAAATCTAGAGAAGGCTAATCTCTCTTTATTCAATTAGGTATCGGACTGTCACAGAGGTCCTAGTTAAAAAAAAAAAAACAAACCACAACCAAAACAAAATAAATGAGAAAAGGATGAAAATACTTCACAGCAGTGAATTTTGACTATTGTTTGCCAGTCTTTGTAAGTAAATGGTTTTCTTTGGTTCTTAGACTCATAATGGAACAGGCAGTCCCCTTGACATGTTAAGTGGGGGCTGGATTTCTGGGGTTTCCTCTTTGCCAGTAGTTTCTTTGTGTGGCAAATTTATTCTGCTTTTATTTGATAGCAGGAAAAGGTTTTATATGTTGACATCAGGGTCTTTTTGCACTTCACAATATGTGTCTGTTCACTGATAACATTTCTGAGAACATCAGAAATGCAGGGTTACCTGCAAGCCATGCAGGTTAGCCCCATGGGGCTGCGGATGCTTGAGAAACGACTTCATTGGCATTATAGATAGATGCTATGTATTTTGTCATGTGGTGGAAAGGAGATGTCTGCTTGTCCCAGAGAGCCCAGAGACATGCAGTAGATGTGGCTGTATTGCTAATGTGAGTGTCTGCACGTCGTCTCAAGTGATCAGCTGGATCATGGAGTGTTACTGCAGGGCACCCTGTAGACTGGTGATAATCGAGGGCTAATTGCAGTCATGTTGCATAGAAAAGCATGTCCTATCTATGGCAGTGCCATGTATAGGGCTGTCATATTTCCTAAATGCATTCTTCTTGTTCTGGACATCTTTGAAAGTGACAGTGATGCTTCACGTTGGCATAGTTCTGGCAATGGTGAATTTGATGTCAAATTGCTGTGCCTTACAGCTAAAAATGCTCTGATTTGACCAGCAGCCAGTTGGTGATACTCAGTTGCTTCTGGTCTGGTATAGCTGTCTGGCTGCTCTCCAGAGATGATGCCATCTGAAGATACCAGGCATGAACTTCTTATCCTTTCCCATTCTCTTATTAACAGCCTGGTATTGGGTATGGAGGAGGTCAGTTGGGTCCTGCTAGTGGGTGCTATGAACTGTGAGCAGTGTACTGGATGTGAACTTGGCTGAGGGGTCCTCTAGCAGCTTGGCTGTGCTGGGCAGGGACTTGCTCGAGCCTGGCTGGTGCATCCCATGGCCCTGGAGATGAGCATGGCTGTGTGCCACCTTGATGTATGTTGTGTCCCCTTCCCTGGCCAGCCCTCTGTGAAGTCTTCAGTGCTTTCTCTCCCCTGGTACATCAGCTGGGTGTCAGGCTGTGGTAAGGTGCTGATGCAGCCAGCCTGATCTGGGTGCTGGATGTAGCTGTGGGAAGAAGGTCCCACTACAAGGCTGTGTCCCAGGACTCTCGGGTGTGAGATGAGGGTGGGTGTGAAAGGGCTGCAGGATAGCATCAGTGTGCAGCGTTGGGTGGTAGGTGGACATCCCAGGAGCTCTGGGGTCTGGTTATAAGCAGGGACCTTCACTAGGGCAACCCATGGGACTGAGACAGCACGCGGTGTGGGGGTGTAGCCTAGGAGACGATGAGCTCATGTGCCTCTCTCTGCTGTTAGTCTCTTAAAGGCAATGTCTGCTAACCACAAATAGGTTGTAAAAAAAGACGACAAATGGTAGAGACTAAATGTAGTTTAAGCTAGTCAATGGCAACAAAAATACGGGGATTTATTTAAATTGAACTGCATTTGAAATCCTATTTTAATCTAGTCCCTGTGCTCCATTCATCATGTTGCTGTCTGGGCATCGTTTCTGTCGCTGCTGACCCCTGAGCATGTAGATGCATATGCAGAGCTGGGACTGCATTTCCACCATGTCTCTGCAGGTATTTGTGTTAAAACTGGGGTGAACTCCCTAGGGGAAGGGAGTGAAGGGGACCAAGGAGTCCCACCAGCTGTGTTTGGAATAATTCATGTGCTCTCCTGGTGTACGGTGGGGTTGTGCCTGACTCCCAGATCCTCTCTCTTCTGTTCACATTAAGGCTAGGTCTGATCAGTAGAGGGTAGAGCAGGGGACTTTAAGGCAGAAATCTGGTTTCTATTTCAGGCAGTGCCACTGCAACATGCTTTTTAAGAGGGCTGGTAGATATGCGTTTCCCACAACCAAAGGGAAATATACTCAAAAGCGAGTGTTAAAAGGCAGCCAAGGGAAAGAGGAAAGGGGTGATGTGATCTGATACCCGCTGACCTCTCTTGTATAGGCATATCTCCCCTTCTCTTGGGTACCCTGAGAAACACACAACCCTCTGCAGAACGGATGTTCTCTGAATATTCTCCCCCACACCCTTTTTTTTCCCTTCCTTTAGCCCTTGATCTGTTTAGAAATCCCCATTTGTTTGCCTCTCTGGTTTCCATAACCTCACTGACACTGAAGTAATGAGGAAAACCTAGCGTTAGTGGCTTAGCAGTGGAAGTTCAGCTCAGTCCAGCTGTGGGCAGTTCAGTGTTCACTCTTCCTTTGGGTTTTTTGTTTGTTTTTTAGTTGGTTTTTTTTCCACTACCATGTCCATTTCTGCAGAAGCAGCTGACACCTTAGTCACAAGATCAGAGTCACAGATCTACCAAAGCTCTTAATACCTAGTTGTATGTTTGTGTGTGCATTTTCTTTTTCAGGGTAAGTACATATTTTAAGGATGGAATAACAGTTTGTCCAAGAATCAACAGTCCACAGGGAGCCAACTAGTCTAGCAGCCAAGGCTTGTGCTGCTTCCTTGAGGTTTTGGGGATGAGTTGCTTGCCTGTCCTCTTACATAAAAGCATAGCAAATGTCAGAATAAACACATTTTTAAATATATGACACCATCAGTCAGAGCTTAAGAGAAGCTCATTGGCTGGAAAAGAGATCAAGGCAACCGGGAATTTGGATGACCTGACTGAGGCGTTTGGACTAAAAGGTTCTTTTTCATTCACTGGAGCTAGTAATTTTTTTCTTTTTTTTTTCTTTAGGTAATCAGCCAGGAAAGAAATAAAATATCCTCCTCCTTCCTCCAGGCAGTGAATCTGGAATCAGAATCCTATTGCGTTATTTTATAATTTTATTTTCTTTGCTAAGGACAGATTGCTACTGGGTATGAGTCCTTGCCTCAGAGCATGCTGGAGAAGGAGCCAGCATGCAGCTCTGCTGTCTGGGGTGGTTCATCACTCCCTGATTCACAAGCCAGTTGTTAATTCGGTTAACTATGGTGATCTGGGGATGATCCCCCAGTTTTACAGTCTGGGTTAGGTCAGCTTTAATCAGCCCTGCCCAAGGAGGGAGCTCTGGCAGGAATTACACTGAGCAGAAGAAAAGCCTGGTGCATTACTTTTTGGGCGAGCTGCATGACGTTTCTGTACAGTTGGTCGGCCATGTGGGGAGGAGAGGTCCTTGCAGCTCTTCTTTCTCAAGAGGTGCCACCAGGACTCTTCCAGGATGAATTCCTGCTCCCTGGGCATTGCTAGGTTTGCAGGTTTCCCTGTGATTACACCAAGGCTGGGGGAGAGGCAAGGTGGGACAGCTTGTTGAGTCATCTTTCCTACGTATCCTTAGAGCAGCAGGGCACTGTCTGCGACATAAACAGAAAGGAGTTGTCTATGAAATTTCATTAAATTTACAGGCAGCGATTGTTATTCCAGAGCAAGGACAGGAGATGGAAAGAGGCTGAAGTCCAGCTAGGAATTGGCTAGACTAGTTCTTGGATTGTTTTCCACACTGTGGTTATCCTTATCTGCATCTGGAAACTGGAGTGTGTTGTATGTGTTTGTAAGAGCAAGCGGATGTGTGAAGTGTTCTGGCAAAGTCAGAAATCTCATTTTCCTGTCAATGTAATGCAGCCTGATTAGATTGTTATTGACATGCTGAGAACCTGCTAGGGTTGTTACATCTCTGTGGAAAGGCATCTGTCTGTTCCTCTCCTCCCTTCTGCCTGGAAGGACTGCAGAGCTAGAAATGGGAAGGACCTTTCAGACTGCAAATCCAGCTGTGAAATAAATCTGTTGGGAAAGCATAGTGTGCCCGCCAGCTGACCAGCAGTTTGACAATGCATGTGGAACTGTAAGCCAATTAACAGCAGTTTGGAACAATTAGTAATTCCCTAATGGAGGGGGTGGAGGGAAGAAGAAAAAAAAAGAAAAAAAAGAAATAACCCACAATAAAAACCTCAAAACAAAACTGCTGTAGTTTGCTGGATGTTTTTCATGCTGTAAATCATTGCTAACGAGAGTTACCGGCAGTATTTGGGTGACCAGGCTTGTCTGACTTGATTGCATCATGTCAGAAATGTGCAGTGTTGCATAATCTTTTGTATCTTTGATTGTTCAGGATAAAGCAGACAGGTGTGCAGTGTCTAGAGGAGGCTGTGCAGTAAGTACTGTATGGAGGTATCTGACCGAAATGCTCCTGCTGCAGTATCTGTAGTTATGCGGTGTGGAACTCCACCTGATTAATTCGCGCAGCTTGCTAGGTTAGCATGTCTATACTGCTCTTGGTACTCAAGCTAGTTCATTCTGAATTAGCTTAGGTATTTCTGCATAGTATTGCACAGTGGCTTCTAGTAAAACCAAGAGAGGGTATGGACTAACTGGCTTTAAGAACATTCTCCTCACCAAAGATGGCTCTTACTAACTTTGCACCATGAGATGGTCAGATAATGGCAATTCTCACATTCAAAATTTGCTTTTGCAAAATGCAGAGAGAGTCAGTCAAAATATCTGGGATGTTGCTGTCTTTGATCACAGCTGACCCAACCTCAAAAATCCTCATCCTGAAAGCTCTCTGAAGATGGATTTGTCTCCAAGAATGATTTTGGGTTCAGTAAAATTGCATGTTTCAGTGAAATGACGTTTCTTCCCGCCAGCTTATTTATATTCATCATGATTGTCTCACTGTGATGCCTCCTATTCATTTGCTAGATCCACTTGTTTTGCATCTTGTTCTGACTCTGAGTGCTTTTTAGGGTAAGCCTGCCTTTCAAGAATATGCATGATTGGTACCATAGGAATAGTTTTCATGTGCTTGCAGGAAGTGCATTGCTAAGCAAAGCAAGCAGGGAAGCTAGGAGAGATGAGTGGAAAATGACTATGTGAAGAAGAGGAAAGAATTAAAATAGATGTCAAGGAGTTAATCAAATAAACAGAAATCCTTTTTTTAAATTTCTTGCCTTTTTTTTTTTTTTTAGATAATCTCAATCTTATAATGATTGCACTGGCCAACCCTTGATACTTTTCTATCTGATTAGAGCTGGGTTGTAGTGGCCATGATGAGTTACGACAACAGTCTATTATTGGCATTGTTAACTAGTGTCCCTCATTAAATTAAACTAAAAGGGGCAGGGAAGGGAATCTTTTCAAGGTGTTCCTCAGCTTATAATATAATTATTTAAATTTATTTTAAAGGATAAATTTATTTTAATTTATCAGAACGTCCTTGTCCTGAAAATAAAAGTTCTTCAGTTTTGGTGTTGGTTTTTTTTTTTTCCTCCTTCTATAAATTCATGCTTTGAGGAGAGTAATTTACTATGCAAAGAATTTTTGAAGGTCATTTTCAGTGCCATTAACATTGTACAGAGGACCTTTGAGAATAGCTGTTTGCCTGTGCAGGTATTTCTGTGGTGCCGTCTTGCTCTATGTACCAGATGACATTTATCTACCAAGACAGTAGGCACCTTTCTGACCACTGTGCCTAGATACTAGACATGAAATCACCGTATATCAAAATACAAAGATATTGGAAGGGATCTGTCACTTTCCTCAGTCCTGGCTTGCAAATCTATAAAGAAGGCCAATTAGATGTGGGTGGAGAATGAGCTCCAGAAGGGCTGGATCTTTGAAGAAAATATTGCTTTGGTGAATTTAGTAGAAATATGATCTGCTGGGCTTGTTTTGTCTTTCATACTGCAAAAGTCTAGTGAGAAATTAGGTGACAAGTTTCTGCATTTGCTATAGAGGATGAGTTTTCTTGATGACACAGACCTGTAAGGTGGCAGATCTGTCCAGTGATGGGGAAAAATTGTTTGCTTCCACATAACACAGGAGTAGAAACTATGCAAAAAAATACTTAAGGACTCTGAAAGGTTTCTCTCAGGATAATAGCTCTTGTCCTGGGATTCCTGTAGGTCTTTTAGTACTATCTAACTTCCCCTCCATGACCATAGTTCCTATAAATTGCACAGGGGAACAATGCAAAAGTCTGTTTTTCTTCACAGGAGAAAAGCTGTGGGGGAGACACTGAGGTCAGTTCCAGTCCCCTACACTTTTAGCTATTGTACGTGACATGGTTAAACCAGAAAATTTCCAGATTATCTATAAGCATGTGATGTAGGCAACAGAAGGTGCCAAATACTTCCTCACATCCTTGAAAAAAAGGTGATGTAAAAAAGAAAAAACAGGCTACAACTGTGAGTCTAGAGTTACATTTGTGCACTGTTGAGTAAGAAAGTGTGATATAAGATCATCTAGTTCTTTTTTTAAGTCTGCTCTGACTTCATTTTGTGTTGAGTGCAGGTTTTCCTCTCCCGTCAGACAAACACCATTATGTGTGTTCCACACTAACAAATACTGGTTCTGCCACACGTTTCATGGGAAACAGCTCATTAAGTTACTACTCCTTGTAACTTCCCTTAAAAGCAAGCACAAACTATGTTATCGGTCACCATAAATAAATAGGGGAAGCTCCAAGACTGGAACCATCTGTGTTCTTTAGAGGGGAAAGAAGTTCTCCCAACGTATCCTGCATTTGCCTATGCCGCTTTACTTTCACAATCTGTTTTTATTTATGATTATGGCTGCCCAGAAGAATAGTCTGGTGCCATGCTTTGTATTGGTTTACTCAGTCTTTTGGCTGGGAGAGTTGAGTTACAAAACTTTCTTGTAGCACTTTACTGACTCTTACAATATTGATCTGTGATTACATTTGGATGATCAAAGACCCAGCACTACCAGGGTAAGAATGAGGAAAGAAATAGGGGAGATGGTTAGTATGCACCTTATTTATCTGGTGTACAGATTATTGTTATAAAATGGGAATATACCCATTGAAAGCACAGGTGCACCAGTCTGAGGTACCACTATGGTATACTGAAGTATAGCAACTCAGTATGAGCATTGCAGAGGCTCCCCGAGCAATTACATTTTTTAAAATGTCACCACAGTATTGGCTGTGAGTAGAGTTTGAACAGAGCAGAGGCAAGTAGTAACTAAAAGTCTACTTAATGGAGAAAGGTTGCCAGTAGCTTACTGTGTATGCTGCAAGTCATGTCCTCACAGCTAAGCCTGGGACTTCTGGATCTCACAGGATTTCAGAGCTGTTTCTTTCATGGGGTCTACTTGGGTTGCACTCATCTGGTCCTCATTTCAGGTTCTTGTACCTGCTCATAGTTCTTCTGCTTCGTTCCTGCTTGAGGGTCCCAGGAAGAAGATTGTGCTTGGTCCTCGGATCTGGAATTGCCATCCAGCCTGTGGTTGTCTTCACCTCATCCAATGCATATGTATACATTTGCAGCGTGATAAGTGCTTGCCCCTGATCTGAGATCACAGCTATGGCCATCACCTATTGCATGGGAATCTACTATGTTGGAACTTAAAAAAGATAGATATGGGAAGATAGAGGTAGATATGGAAATTGCTCCTTAAAGGTAGAGAAACACTGCTGTGGCATCTTGCATTGCTGTTTTCCAGTCTGTTAGACTTGTGTGAGGAAGCAGAAAGCTTGTCATTCTGTGGAGCTGGTGGTTTGGTACGCATCACCAACCACTTAGCCTCTTAAAATATGAAAAGCTGCAAATGCTCCATCTGTAGAAATCATAATGTGATTGATTGGCAGGGCTGTTCTGAAGACATTGAATGGAGCCAGATGAAGGTAACCTGAGATCCTCACTGTAAGCCTTTTGATTCAGAACCACATTTGATCGATGTTTACACTTGATGTGTGGTGGAAATAGGTTTGAGGGGAATGCTATAACTCTCTTCAGACTGTGCTGTTCAGCTATTGGCATTAGGTTGTGTGGTTGAGACTTACAGTCTTCTTGCATCGGCTATGCTGCCTCTAAATTAGCTGAAGGAGAAATCCAAGGAGAATCTCTCTGACATTGTTCTGTTTTAAATAATGCACTCAAAATTATAAATATTCTTGACTATTCCTTTTGTTTGACATGAAAATTAGACAAGGTGCAAATGTGACACCTTGCAGTCTATTTTGATGGTGGGAGAAGAATCCCACCTCTGCTTGGCATTTTGTTGGATGTGGGAGCAATTGTGTACTTGTAGTCTGAGTAGCTTTACTATTTATTTTATTTTAGGAACAAAAGTAAAACGTCTACATAATAACTTCACTGTTGCAGAAACAAACAACAAAAAACATTTACAGCAACTCAGAAACTGAAACAGCAGTTGTTTCTTAGTAGTGGTAGATACTTGGGCAATACCTAGAAAACAAGTCATTAGAGCTTCTTACCTTTGTGAATTACAGTCTTCTGCCTCAGAAATGCCTGTATTCCCAACTGCTTTTCTGTCTGTTAAGACAAATAATGTGGGCACATGATTTGAGCCCTGAGACTTAAAGGATGTAAGCATGTACCTGAAATTAGGCATGTGTGTGTGATTTGCTGAGTAAGGGTGTCCTAGTCAGATATTTAAATTTTAAATGCATTGGGGCCTTCACTCATAAAGTAAGCAAATTTCAACCTCGACAGCAGTGAGAGGAATAAACATCAAGCTCAAAACAAACTTATCAAAGTAGCTCTTGAGACTATGTAGAATTGCACTTTAAGATGGGCAGAGCATCTTTAAAACCCTTTTGCAGTAGCTAAGAGCTTATACATTAGCTTTCATGAGAGGCATTACAGATGTCTGTGAATATTATATAAACACTAGCCTGTTTGCAACAGTTTATAAACCTAAATATTTTATAAGAAAATACTGAACATTTAACTTGCCTTGTATTTTTTATACAGCAATAAACCCACCATTTTTATCAAAAGATGCTGGAAAGCCTGACTAATAATGTGACACTTTGTTATAAACTAGGAGGAAAGTTCACTGGTCTAGAATTAATAAGGTGTATGATCTGTACAGGGATTTCTACACTACAGGGGGAAACAGCTAACTGGCTTTGCTTGCTTTTGCATAAAGATGCATGTAATTTGTGAGAATGTTCTCTGGTGTATCTTTATGTCTCTGTGGCTAAAGAGGTTTCAGTGGTTTCCAACTGGACATTGCTTGGAAAATGAAAATACCATGTCCACACCTGATGTGATATATGCATGGCATTGCACGTCTTTGCCAAGTAACCTTCTTGCAGGAGGCAGGAAACAGCAAGTTTTAGACCTGAGCATTTTCTCCCCAGATATATGTATCAATTTCAAGGAGACACAAAGCATGCTTTGAGGAAGCTACAATGATGGATTCCAGGAGGACTAATGCCCCCAACACACAATATAGGCAGGTAGGGCTAGGACGTCAAAGGATGTATGTGCCCTACTGTAGCAGACCTCAAAGGCTCACCATCTCCTTAGCAGAATTAACTGTTCTGAGAAATCACCTAACCTGAACACTTGGGCAGACCAGAGGTAACGCTGGACAGGGAGGAGAGTTAACTCCAGCAAAGGGAGAATTATTTACCTTCTACAATGGAAACCTCCCAGCTTCACTGTAGGAAATTTAAGGGCCACCTTTGCTCCCCTACAGCTTGTCAGGACACTCTGTGGTGGGGCTTTCTGGGGAGAGAGTTCATGTGTTTAAAGGGGAGCTACATTCCCAAGGTGGGGAAGTGTAAATCCATGAGCAAGTGAGATTCAGGATATAACCCTTGTTTATCACAGTTTGTCTTAACATTTCCAGCAGGAATGCAACAGTTTTACCCCCTCCAAGCAGAGCAATTGTGTACAATAAGTGAAAGACCATGTAGGCTTCTGGGGGAATTTTAACATAGGCGTACTAGGTAGCCACGATTTTTCAGAGCTATCAGGCTTAAGCAGCAGCTGAATAGAAGTTTGAAAATCACAACTTGAAGGACTAGTTAGGAGGAGGAAGAGTTTCAACTTCTAAGTTTTTTCAAAGCCGTACTTTGTTGTAATGTCATGGTTTTAATTTTTTATGTCTCTATTGCTGATTAATTTCATTGTTCTGATTTTACTGATTGATGTAATTATTTTAATTGTTTTTATTGCCTAAATATCTTTATCAGGCTTGACCTTTAATGCAAACTTCACTTAGCTTTCAATAGAAATTCAGCTTCTAATTTTGTAGGTATTTAAAAAGATGCTTCCTTTCTATACTAGAACAGTTGCCCATAAGTGTTGTTCCATTAAAGACAGCAATGCCTCAAGAAAAAGCCTTTATCAGCAAGTGCTGTGAGCCAAGTTAGGATGACACAGTGGTAGAAGTGCTTGGCCCTCTCTAATTATCACCACTGATGAAATGAATGTGTGTAACAGTAGGAGAAATATTGCAGTTCTCTATGATTAGTAAACCTGAAAGGTCTGTACATGAGGCCTTATACTCTTATCCTTTGTTTACTCCAGAACACAGCAACCCATCTATGGTGTAAGTCCATTTGCAAGGCTGAGTGCATATTTTTCCACTCCAAAATTTGTGTAACCCTTGGTCACTTAGAGCAGAAGAATGAACATCTGAGATTTCCATTTTGAATTATTTAGGAATCTACCTTTACGCACTGAGTTTATAGGGCTATCCCTAAATGACCCGCCTGCACTAGGTGTGAAAGAATTATCTTCTTGAACTCTAAAAGGAGACCACAACATTAATTGCAGGGATCCAGAGTTACAGGATATTTGTACCTCCTAATTCTTCCAGGAATCATGGAACTGGCTTTGTTTAATGGAAGATCATGTATATTGAAGGGGAAGTTCCTTTCAGATCTGCACAGCCATCAGGTCAAAGTTTTGTACTGGCCAAAAATGTTATTGCAGTTGACTAGGGTAGTCTGAAAAACAGTGGCCAAGAAAATGCATGCTCCGGAATAAGTTATATGGTTGATGTGGCCAGATCTCACACACATGTATGTCAGGATTAATTCCTTGGTGGCCTACAGTTATTTCCACTTTACACTGGCATAAACAGTGTAGAAAATAAGGTTAGCATCTGTGCCACCTACAGAGCAAATACCAGTGCCAGCCTGAGTTGTGCTATTTTTGCGTGCCTGTGTTTTTCCTATAGCTTTAACAGGAGCATGGCTTCCTTAAAGCACAGAAATGTCAGAAAATCTATCACCAGGCTTGTCCCTATAGCTTTAAGTGTTTTGCAGTCAGTTCTCTCCTATAATTGTATTTCTATTTTGAATAATTCAGGAAGTCATCCAGTCTCCTTTGTTCAATGAGTATATCAGGCCACCTTTAAGTCATGAGGCTGCAAAGGGTGAGCGAGAGTTCTTCACCTCCCCCCACCCCCAAGATTTTTCTTTTTTTTTTTAACAAGGTTTATTACCTCTATTTGACAGGTTGGAAGTTGCGACACTAAATGACTTGGCCAAGGTCATACAGGAAATTTGGGATGGAGCACCAAACATATGAGTGCTACTGGTTTCCAAGCCAGCTCTCAAACCACTGGACATCCTTCTTAATTTCCAGTCTTTTCTGGCACTGCTGCCAACTTTCTGATCCAATTTCTCAACCACATTGTACCTCTTTTTCCCTTCTTTTGTATATAAAACCAACCTTGCAAGGTAATATAGCAAAGCAATCAATAGGTACATAGTAATTTCCTCGGCCAGTTTCACTTCTCTTTCAGTTCACAACTTGTCCACCAACAAATTTATTCCTTGCTTGGAGCACTTCGCTGAATCATTTCTATTCAAAAGTATCTGTTAGCACTTTGCTAAGCCTCAGACTGAACATCTTTGATCCACCCATTTCAAGATTAGATGGATGACAGAACCCAAATTGTAGATCCAAAACCATCCATGTTTTGGAGGTATATTCAAAGCCCAAGCCTAGATTTGGCTCTCAACGTGGTTACCTTGATCTGGCTTCAGATCTGAATGCCGTGTCCTGTGACATCTCTGTTTCTAGCACAAAATCTCGTGTTCCTATCTCTGTGAGAGCTCTTAGCCTTGATGAGTGCCTCAGTGCACCTTGTGTGGGAAATGACACCTACTGATCCTCTCAAACTTCATTCAGATGGTGTTCGTGTGCAATGTTTTTTTTTTTAATGGTTAGTTATTTATTTCTTACCTGGAGGCCTAGAGAATTTGGCATTTTGACAGAAGTAAGTGTGCAAGAAATCCCAATGTTGCCTGTTGCTCTCATTGTGCTCTCCCTCTTGCCTGTTTTCCATGTGGGGTGTGCAACTGCTTCCCACTTCCTAGAAATCAAATCACCACCACTCCTCCCCATTTCTCTCCTGTCTCCACATGATGAGAACATTGTCTGTTTTTTCGCCAGGGATGGGAAACCCAGGACAAGCTTGGTACTGTGGTCTTTTGCACTAACAGCACTTCGGTGGCAATTCACTCTTTCCAGGGAATTATTCTAGATTTATTCACCACAAAGCATCCAACCATAACAACTCAGTAGTTTTAAGGCCTAAGGAAAAAAATGTAACAAGATGTTCAAAAATTTTGGTTTGGGATAATTGGGAGTTGTTTATATCCTTGTGCTGCTGATTATGTTGTCATATACCACCATTACTGGTGTCCTCAGGAACAGGATTATCTTTGCTTGGAAACAAAGCCTCTGTTTTAACCACTTAAATGCTGGTTAATGTAGCTGATAAATGGAAGGAAAAATACTCCCCTGCTGTTACTGGATCTATCAGATGCTCAAAAATCATAGGGATGAGGGTTGAATAAAGAGATACATGCATAAATGAAACATACTCACTGTAAGTTTTACGATAAAACTATCAGGTCACTGCATTTTTTCTTTAGAGCATTTAGGGCAGAGTATCCCCACTGCACAGCAGAATACAGCTCTTGCTCTTCTTTGGTTTGAAAATAACTTTCTGTGCATTCAGATCATACCAAGCTTTCCAAGCTGTATCTTCTTTGGGTTTTATACCCTCCAATTATTTCTGTATGAATCTGGAATTCACATCTCTGGCTCATGTTTTTTCCCCTGGCTCACTGAAATGCCAGGGCTACACATGAAGTCTGATGGATTCTTCTTGTAATCGAAATGTGTTGTGTAAGATATGGGGCTTGACAATACTGCTTCTCCTCAGGTTCCCTGTGACAGCTGGGATGGGTATCTGCTACTATCCCACTAGAAAGGATTGTACTGTATGGGCTGGGGCTAAATGCTCTTCACAGTACTTTAACAGTTAAGAAGAAGTTTAAGTATAAATTACATTTGCACTCATAGGACTTTTTTAAATTTCCAGAGTGGCATATGAAAGCTTTCCTGTGAGTTTTGGGGGTTTTGTTTTCTTGGTGGGTTTTGTTGTTGTTGTTGTTGTTTTTGTTGTTGTTTTGTTTTGTTTTTTAAAGGACCTGTCAATAATATGAATAGTAAGTTCTAATGTTTTGTACCAGCTTCCAGCCTCTTTGAGGTTTTCAGCAGTAATTTCCCTCTGATTTCATGGGAACTGGGACCTGGAAGGCAGCAAGCTAGATGCACTTTGTCAAGAGAAAGCATTATCTGCATCCAGAATTTTCATAAAATCTAATGTAAAATGCATCTTGAACTTTTTTGGGAAAAAAAATCTCAACAACTGTAGAGAGGAAAACAAGCCATTTCCTTAGCTTGAACCTGCATGAATTAGTGGTAAAGTGTTGATCTCTAAACTTGCAGTTTCTGAACCATAAAATCTGTTTATTTTACCCTATAAAAGAACATTTTAACTTATATGGCTATTTAAGTTTAAAAGCTATTAGAGAAGTGGGTGGGGAGACGAGAAGCAGCAGCTTGAATCAGTAATTCAAGCTTGCAATACAATCTTCATCTGCTGCATAGCTTGCATAGAAATCCCCTTCAATGTGGATTTTCTGTGCTTGTAGCAGTCCCACAATACAGGAAATATACAGTATATATTTCCAACATTATCCATTATTGTAGTAAAGCTTATGAAGCAACCCATTCCTTGTGTATTCGTGGTGATCTGCAATAACTGGATATTCTTAAGTATGCATTTAAAGAAGTAAAAACATAACGTAAACAGGCAGAAACTAGCATCTGCAGTGACTTTCGAAAGGGATTTGGGGAGAACGTCTTTATTAATATGCTCTTACTGCAGGAACAGCCACAGCTTTGATAGAAAACCTACCTACCTGTGTTTTCTTTTATATCTGAATTTCAGGGTTTTTTTGTGTTTTCCTACAGATTGAAAGTGCTAGGACTAAAATTGAGTCAATGAAGTACCTCCTCTGGTGGGCAGAACAAAGCCACAGCACCCTCAAGAGAGAGATGGCGCGTGACAAGGAGGGACTGCTTCGTGCTGTAGACAGAACAGGGATGGAGGAAGCCTGGGTCCTGCTGCAGCACCCTCCCTGCTACGCTGTGGCTTGTTGCATCCCGAAGAAAGCAGAGAGGGGCTTGTGCTGCTTCAAATATAAGGTGGGTGTTTGTCCTTCATCCCAGGGTGGAGCACACGGAGGGAAGGTTTCTTGCACAGGCTCTGATGCTCATTCACACACACTCACACACACACAAAGCTATTTGCAAGCAGCAGCCTTGCTACAGCAGTCACCTTCAGTGAAAGGGAAGAGAGAGTTTGATTCCCTCTCTGCAAAATTGATAGAAAATTGTCAATGCGTTGAGTGGCTCTGCTTCACTTGAGCTGTGCAGGCCCTTTCTATACTAACTATCCCTGAACTTGCAGTACCTTGCTAAAAATAGTTCAAAGCGTAACCATGAGTTCTCCGAACTGTGATCCTACCAGTTCTGTATTATTCGACTCACCATTCCTTTGAAAGTATTCATCCTTCCCCTCGTAAAACTTAAATCAGCTCATTCCTTGGTCCAAGAGTTGACATCATTATGATGTTACATCCTATGTAATGGTGTGAGACCTGGAAATGCATTCACAGCAAAACCACGCTGTGAATTGAATTTGCAGTGCCTCGGCCCTTGCTTGCAGTCTGATCTCCCTCCCACCTTCTGCATTTATTTGTACTTTTAAAACCTGTGTGGTTCCTTGGAAATACCCCACGGTAACATAGCAGCATGCTGCTGAGGATCTATCAAGGGTCTTTTTAATGTTCCCATTTTTCTTTCCATGACCCCACATGTTTTACAATGTTTGTGGGAGCAAAAGTGATTGTTTTACCAAATTAAGCTAGTTTTCTTGCCAGGAACAGTGGCTAGGATCTTGTTGACAGATTTGGAAAAGATTATTCTTTCAATACGTTTTGAATGAATTTTTTAAGGATGTCTGCCATGTACAGTTTCCAAACTCAGACCACATTTAACTGTTTAATATTATACGGCGACAGGGACAAATTAGCACCTTTCATTTTCCTATCAAAATTAACACATCCCAAGAAGACATTTCAAGAGCTACAGATCCTTCATTTAGAAATAAATGTAGGAAACTAGTTAAATATGTTGAACTCAAAATCTTGGCCCAAATAAAGTTTGAGAGTTTTGTTATTGATTTCAGAGGCCTCAGAATTTTACACATTTTTCTTATATGTCTTTGGAGTTACCTTTTCTCTCATGTGTCTTTTATATGATGATTTTTTCTTTTTGATGGAAAGCTCTCTTCACAGCCTGCTCTGAAAGCCACATCTCATCCCTTTGCTCAAGGGCTTCCTCACGGGCATGAGGCGGGTATTTTGGGGGGTTCCCACCCGCCTCCCTTTCATGCAGGACTTGGCAGCTGGGTTTGTTTGTTCTTCCATCTTCTTCTGAAGCATCTGGAATTGGCCACAGCTAGAAATGGGCTAATGGGCAGGGTGCATAAGTGCTTCTGGTGGTAGTGAGAAGCTCCTCAAGCTCCTGGCTGGCGTGTATTGCCCCAGGTAACATTGGCAGGAATTACTGCAATTTGTTTTACTGTTGTGCCTCTTTCTAGTGAAGGACACAGCTTTCTCCCAAGGCACTGGTGGTATTCAAGGCTTTTGTCTTTTGTGCTAAAAGTCTGAAGTTTATTATAGGGTATTGGAGATTCCTGGATGGCTTGTGTTTACCTGGATGTTGAAGTTCTGAGTTTAGCATGATGATTGCTGTGATGGCAGGGGTGAGATGATCCAGGCAGTGCTTCTAGCTGTATGTTGCCATGGTGTTGGGGGATATGATGCTGTATAGGGCCGTTTTCGCTGTCACATGAAATGACTCTTTTGATCATTTGTGCTCTCTGAAGCTGCTATGCAATGTAGGTTAATGAAGATTCATATTCTTCCTCCCAGTTTTGGTCCATGCAGATACCTTGGGTTAACAGAAGAGAGAATACAAATCCAAGTCAATATGTCTGTGTATTTCACTTTTCTGTCTGAGAATATTAAGGCCAGATTCTCATTTATACTAAGCCCACTTGCAATATTCTGGCAACATAAAGATGCCTTAGCAGGAATGTAAATTAAAGCCTCTTTATACTTTTAATAGTGTTTGTAGTTTCACTTGGCTGCAGTACTGGAATGACACATGTCTATACAAATGGCATTTGCCATCCTGTTGGTGGCTGCTGATATTCTTCGTGCCTCTGCCACCTAACTAACTAAACCACAAGTCTGCTGCAGTTCCAGCTTTCCAATATCCTTAAAATGCGCTGTTTTCTTGAAACATCTAAACCTGGATTTAAGGTTAAAATAATTTTTCTGTCCTTCGTTCACCATGCAATGACCCTGTATGTGTCTGTGTGAATCTCTACTAAATGCCCAGTTCTGCAATGCCCAGTCAGATTATTCTTACCATGTACATTGCTTAAATTGGGGAGGAAGGTTCTTCATCTCAGTATGCCTTGTACAATACAGAGCACCATTTTCTTTTTTGGATTAAAAAAAGAAAATCTCTTGGGAGAAAAACCTGTATTATGGGCTCTCAGAGCAAGCGCTTCACATATTTTACATTAAATCATCCCAGCTTTTACATGTTCAGGTCCATTTTCACTTTTAACCATTAAGATCTTGTGTACCGGTGCCTCATCTTTCAAATGGGATGCTGCAAAAATGAAGAATGTTCAGAAGCCCAACAGTTTAAAGAGCAAAGAATTGAGGGACCTGAAGTACAAGGCTTGTAGAAAAGCCACGTGTCAACTATATAGACTCTAGGAAAAAATGTCAATATCAGCATCTACCTAATATATTTCAGAGAAAATACTGGTTTTGTAATGTCTGAAAGCATGTTATAAGCATTTTATTAAGTCCATGGTTGTATTCTGACTGTAGGGTCTTGTGTTAAATTACCACATGTTCAACAGTGCAGGGCTCAGAAAAGCCATGAAAAAAAGCCTCCAAGAAGAATCCAAAATGAGTTTTTGTTTGTTTGGACTTTTTGTTTTGTTTTGTTTTTTAAATAAATTTTAGTAAGTGATGACTGCAAAGTGCATAGCCTTGAAACTGCCATAGAAAAAAATGTAATGCTGTTCCCCCTCATGGAAATCTGGAGCTCTCCAGTGGTTTAAGTCCCCCATTCCTTCCTTTTCAAGGTCATGAGAACTTAGTTCCTGTTTGTGGTCTAGGACTGACTGTTAGGTTGTCAGACTCTCAGTCCCTATTGATTTTAAATAGAGAAAATTACACACGGAGAGAATAGAAGGAAAAGAAATGTCTCTAGCAAACTAAAAGGGCAGTATTTGAAGCTTCTGAGGAGACTGAGATCTTAACATATGTAGAGGAGAAAGTTTAAGGGTCTCAGTGCAGGGGAAATGGCATAAGACTTATGAAATACAAATATTTATAAGATTCTGTAATTTAGTAAATGGATTCTTAAAAACTAAGAGGTGAATAGGCTCCCCACGTAAAGAATGTGACAGCACTCTGCAAACATTCAGAGAGCATAATATATAGTACAATAGCATTTCTGCAGAAAGCTCTTATCTCTTTTGTACTCTTAAGTCCTCCCTATATTCTTCCCGTAGATGGAGCGAGTCTTCACTGCAACGCTTTCTATCCAGACCAGCTGTTCACTACATTTCTCCTTCCAAATCTCATCTGAAAGTATAGTTTTCTGCATTTCTAGATTAAATATTCTTCCTGTGTTGATAGGTGACTCTGGAGGAATTTTCTGAGTGACTGATAAGATAAAGCTACCCTTTTTGGGAACAGCTTGCACGAGGAGCATTGTACAGTTGAACAGGGCTGTTAGAATTTAATCTGTCTGATTCTGTCACTGAAGATCAGCTGTCATGGGTTGTTTACTTATCACACTGCAGTGCTATTTTCTGAAGGATAAAATATTCCAAACCCAAACAAACTCATAATTCAAGAAGAAAGACGACCTCCGCCGAGTATCAGTTGCCCTCCATGTGGAAGAGGGGAGCCACTTGCTAAGATAGAGGCTTCTCCTGAGCCCTCATTAGTTCCTTGCTTATTGTGGTCTGGCAGTGCCCGGGCTGCTGAGCTCGAAGCTGATGACAGCGGAGATGATAAAGTGTCTGCTGAAGCTGTACATGGCTGCGGGTCACTGCCTCGAAATGTGAGAACAAAATGGGTCCGAGCGCTAATGACTTTCAGGTGTGCACGCCAGGGCCTGTCAGGGCAGTCAAGGAATTAGTGCTTGGCACTAGGCGCAGACCTCTTGGCTGCCAAGTTAAACATAAATGGGGCCTCGTGTAAATAAACAAGGGCAAAGTGAGCTTTTACTTACACTAGATTGTATATCAAGCTCGTACACACGTGTCGAGCCCATCGCATGCATGCACACGCAATGCCTCCCTCCCAGGGCAGTAAGGCAAGACTGGATGTTACAGCTGTGAAAGGCGGGGGTGAGGGAGCTCCTGAGCACCATTTCTCATTTACAGGGCAAAGAGACAAGGCCCCTGCCTTGCTAGAGGCTGCTAAATCTACTTGAGCATTGCTCTTTTCTTTGCTTCCTTTCTCATGCAGATGGACCAGTGCTTACCTTGTAGGATGTTACCTTCCTTACCTTGGAAATACTCTCCCTGATCTCTCAGGGTGAGTTCCCTTTCAGCCCACCACCCCTCCTTTTATATATTCCCAGCCCTCTCCAATGCACACCAAGATTAAATTTCTGCTTTGGCCTGGATTATGTTTTCCAGGCCAATACATTATGCCACCTTCACGCTCCCCTCCCTGCCCCATCTGGCTTCCATCCTACCCCCATAAAGATTATTAATATAGCCTGTTTCCCAACGATTTATTAGCAGGGGCCAAACTGGTGCCATTTCCCATTTTAGTAGAGCACTGAAAATAATCCTGAGGAGTGTGCCCAGCTATAAAAATGTACTTACACTGTCATATTTGCAGTTTCAAACATGCACCACTTGATAGTCTCAAAAGTGCTGTTTAATTGGGTTTTATGGGTTCTAATTAATTATACCATGTAAAAAAATGACTTGTCCCATTACAGCTCTCTGTGGTTTACTCTGAAGAGCAATGTAATTTAGAGATAAATTGTCCTTCTCTATCCCCCTGCCCCTGCTTTTCCCAGCAAGCTTCAGAAAGGTTTAATTCTCTTTAAACCTGGGAAAGAGAAGCTGAGAGAAAGCTACATTTTGTTCAGGGGACACAACTCTTCCCAGTACCCATGAAAGCTTTAAATGTGACTCGAAATGGTTCCACGTTGCTTCTGCTGAATCAGGCTGGCGAAATTATGAATAATCCTGCAACTTTCCAAAGCTCACAGCTCTGGTAGCTGTGATTTTGCAGAGGCTTGAACATGTTTGCAGCTTTATATGCTGTGGATTATTTCCTCTGATTACATAGAGGTAACAGTAAAGAAAGCTGAGCTTGTGTGTGTTTTTTTTTCCTGAATGAAGGTCTAGATTGAGATTTTTCTCCACGACACTGTGAAAGTAGTTTGTTAAAGGATCTGGCTACCTTTATGGTATTTCGGTATGATTAGCAGCAGAGGAAACTTCTCAAGTTAACTTCCTATCCTGTCTTGCAGAATCATGAAGCCTGGAATATTCAGACAAATTCTGGGGCAGTCTTCTGACTTTAAATGCTTCCTGGAATGACTTTGTGAAAAATGAGCAGCCAAGCAGGTACACTCGTGGTTGTTTAAAATATACTCTTATATTACATCGATCACTGTAATAAATTGGGTCTCATGAGGCAAAGCATGAAATATAGTAGAACTGAAGTAGACAAACATTATATCTTATGGTCTATGACTTTATCTGGAAATTAGGGAGTCAGAGTATCAATTAATAAGAAAAGATAGGGCAAAGAAACCTCTTTAATTTGCCTTTTATAGGCAAATGCTACTTATTTCAGAAATGTCATCTCGCACTTCAAACAATGTAAAGCTTTCGTGCATGACCGATACCTCCAAAACTACACTGCCCACCCTAGGAAGGAAATTTGGTGAAACATCCCTGGTCACTGGTATTACTCTTAGCACCAAAAGGTTACAATCCTTGATGTGACTGCACAGATGAGTGTTCACGGGATCAAAAAGTTTGTGAGTCATGCTTCTCTAATTTGCTTATTTTATAAAATAAATAACCAGCATGTCAGTTGCTGGAAACTTGGACCATCCTGGGTGTCCAGATCAGTCTGCTTCATGCTCTGGAGCAGGAGCAGTAAGAGCTGCCAAAAAAAAAAAACAAACCACCACCACCACAGTCACACACATTACTCATCAATCTGAAAAGTAACAAGATTAATACTAAGAACTGTTTTTATAAAGTAATCCTCATAATAGTAAAATTAGTTAAAAGAAATTATAGTACATGTATCTAGTTAGTTATGTTAATAATAACTAAAACCTGCAATGGTTTTATGGAATGAGTTAGCAAAACAGAGCCCAAACCTGAATAAACCTGAAAATCTCCATGCAGCGTTTGGGTAAGCCCAAACAAACCTGAATATCTTGGTGTTTGTACAGTGTTTATGTTTGCTTTTGCATGGCTTTTGCTGCCTCAGAAAGCCATTTATGGAGAGGAAGCAACATGAAACCTGCTCTTCTCACACGATTTTCATCATTGAGAGATTTAAATAAGTGGGATCTGCTCTTTTCATGCCATTCTGTCCCCATAAATTACTCCTGGAGGCATTAAAAAGGCTTGTGAAAAACACAGTAATAAATACCCAAAGCACAAATACAAATGTTGCAGGCTGCTCACACTGCTGTGACAGCAGCTCTGTTGTTAATTTATTGAGCAAAACTGAAGAGGGACCTCAATACCTGTTTCAGCACTGCTGTGTGTGGAGCCTCATTTTACACTGCTGAAACTGATGTTAAAAATCCCATTGACTTTTTATAACAGTATCGTGATTGCTCCAAAGCTGACCGAGTTACTCTGATTATTCCAGAGGAGCAAAGGAATAAGGAAAATGAGGGGAGAGAAGAAATATCAGCTGCAAAAGGATCTTCTAGGTCGCGTCACCTGCAGCAGCTCCCTGCCCCGGGTGGACCGTGCCTCTGGGCAGGAACGGAGAGGTTGTGTAACAGAGGCAAGCTCTGCCAGGTCCTTTCTCCTGACACATCCCAGACCACAAGTATGGCCCCTACATCTGAGGGAGAGAAGCAGCAGGGGCATGCGTGAGTCATGGCCCTCATGACAGGGGAATTCCTTGCTGGCTGCTGGCAGCTGCGGGGCTGAGCGGTTTCCACTGCCTGAGCATTACGGAAAGAGCTGTTCTCAACTGAGTATTTAATTCCGATTTCTCACCTCCCTTCAAAATAGAAGATCCTGACACAGGTTTTTTTTTGATCGAACAGTTCTCATGCAGTACTTCTCACTGATCCTTTGTGAACTAGGAGAAGCCCAGGTTCACAGCAAACCCCAGGGTACCCTTCAAAGGCATCTGAGTCGAGTTACATTTTGCACTCTACTCATCCCCTTGATAAGAAAACACAAAAGAACAAAATATTAATCAGTGAAACAGCCAAACTGTCCATCTTTCCATGGCATTTAATGCCTGGTTAGCCCAAACCCTGGTTTCACCTCTGAAAAGTACCCTGTACCTGCCCACAAGTGCTGTTACCCGTGCAGGGAGCTGCAGGAGTGCCGGCTTGGCACAGCTCTGCCTCTAAGTAGCTGCATCGATATGGGAAACTCAGAACTGCCGCTCCTTGTTTCACAGGTCAGTGGTGGTTCCTTTAGATTAAAAAAGTTTGGATTTGGGTCTTTTTTCACAAATGTATGAAATGAGGCAGGGCTGCGGATGAGGGAGGAACAGGGCTCCACTCCTCGCTCTGCTATGTCTGAGTGGGAGAAGCAGTAAAAGTATCTGGAAAATGAGGCTACCTTCCTTGGTATCACTGTATAGAAAATAATACATAGCACGTTTAATAAGTTTTTTATTACAAAATTTATATGCTACTACAGTGGTATTTTAGAAATAGCTGGTGATGTACCTATCACTAGGATTGCTTGAAACTTTCGAGGCTTCTTTATTTCCTTGTAGCTCTGTCAAACTGAACATTCACATTGAAATTTCCCATGCTGGTATCAGCTCTGGTTGATTTATTTAAAACAATTTAAACCCAACACAAATAAAATTTCAAGGGGAATTTGAAAGTTTGAGACAACGGAGGCATAGGTGTTCTCCCGATTCAGAATGAAATGAAATTATGAAATAACTGAATTTCCTGCATACTTGAAATTTGGCATGCTGCCTCTATGTATTCCTTCAGCAGTGAATGTTACAAAATAGAAGTGGTCCCGATTCACCCAAGCACATATATCCTGATTCCCTGAAACGGAAAGACATAGGCAAAATGCTGAACTGAAACCTAGAGGCAGATTTTGATCACCTCTAATTTCAACTTGAAAACTTTAATCATTTGGGCTTAGTATTCCATGCCAGGTACCTTTTCCAGTTTTTGGAAAATTTCAGCAGATTATGACTCGGGAACAAGAATATAAATATATATAAATTTATATTACTACACTCATAACATTTCTATCCTATATATTGCACTTATGTATGTATATATAAATATATATATGGGTTATAGATAAAAATTTATAATTTTATATATATATAATGGAGAAAGTGTTCTCCTTGAAAAGCTTATTATTTAGAAAAGGCTGTCGGGAAATCATTAAATTAAGGTTTCCTGCACAGTGTTTATTTGGCTTCCTTTTGTACATGTGTTTGGTACAGTCTTTAATTACATGACCATGTACTATATTTAGTAGAGGACCCTGGTCTCATTCAGCTCAGAAGGTGAGTCACGGCTGGGTAGAGGAGGCGGCTGGTGTCTGATGGACTTTGCCTGTATTCGGTATGGAAGCTGGGAGAAGTATAATAAGAGGCAGAGGACTGAAAAGAAAATGGGGGATCTCATGGCTAAGGTATCTGAATACTGCAAAACTCTCACCCAGTCTTAGAGAAGACGATTTAAACTAAATTCTTCCCAACTGGCTATTAATTTTATTTTGTTTTCTGTGTTTCCATTTGCAGAATACATTGTCAGTGGTATTTCTCCTGACATATGATGCTGTACAATGTTAAACATTCTGAGAAATCAATTCCCAGACATCTCAGTTTGGGTACCCAACGTTAGCAGAATGTTTTGACCTGAATCTCTTTGTGTTTCAGTTTCCCATCTGTTAAACAGGAATAATAATATCCTCTCATCTTACGGGGTGTTGTTAAAAGGAATTAACATTGTGAAGCACTCATATGCCATACTGATAAGAGTCCTAGAAAAAGAAGAAAATTAGCAACTGTGTCTTCCAAGCAGGTTTTGGATAGTATGTGGTAAAAAAGGCCTCAAGCCACATGCTGAATAACGACACTGTAGCAAAATATTGAATATCTGCTTATTAAGTGAGCGTTGTCCATCCTGAGGTAGAATCTGGTGGAAAACAAGACATAATCCTGTATTTAAAGGGTGAATCATAATGCAGATGAATAAGGTTTTATGGTTAACTTTAGTTCTGACATTTTGATCACTTGGTTTTGCAGATATAAATGGTGCACGTGCAAAAAGATACCTGTGCCTAAAAAGAAACAAAATCCAAGTTCCAAAATGCTTGCTGTTCAAACAAATATGCAGGATCTTAATTCTTATCTCTGTAGATGAGATGCTTGGTGCCTGGTGGGTTTTGGAAAGGAAGAGACATCGCAGCTTACTCTATTTGGGAAACAGTTTTCAAGAAAATGTTAAACTGTAGCTTGTTGCCTCTTCTTTGTTTTTAAGAGATGGGAAAAGCTTTCCAGCTGGGAAAACTGGTAGTGGAAATAGTTTTGAAATTAGTACATAGTTTCATGCACACACCTGGATGGGCTCCTGCAAAATTTGCATGGGGTATTACAGTACTTTCTGTTAACACTTCTTCCTACAGCTTGTGGAAGAGTAAACTCCTAGGTTCTGTAGCAACCAAGTATATAGCTTTCACAGACCTAGACAGACTACTTATTAAAGATATAAGAATATTTTGGCACAAGAACAAATGTCTATTAACTGGCTATGAATAAATTCAGTCTGGAAAATAAATGAAGTTTTTTAGCTACCACAGCAACAACTTTTGAGTGGCTTCCTAGTAGGAAGAAATGTGGAGTTTCCTAGTTCCCTCACATGATGTCTGATGAAAATAAAGAAGGGGCTTGCAGATCTGAAGATCTGTATGAGAGCAGACTGGGCTTAAGAACCTAGGAAGTTGGTTTCAAGTCCCATATCTGCCATTTCCTATTCCTAAAAACAGCCCTCACAAGGCTAACATTCACCTTCCCCATTTCACACATGGAGAAGCTGACTCCTAGAGGGATGAAAGGATAAATCCAATCTCCTCAAATTCATTAATGAGGACTCATTAGCAGAGCAAGGAATCAAAGGCAGCTTTCCAAATGAGACAGACCCTAGTTATGAAGAAGTGAAGCACTCTGCCTGCTTGTGCCCCTCTACCAACCCTTCCCTGCCCTCTGAAGGGTGGAGAACATACATGGAACTGGGGTCTAGCATCATGCAGTGGTGGGGTGCTGTCGGTACCCCCAGTGTTTATTCTCCTCTTCCTTATTCTCTGCTGTTTGCAAAGTAGGGCTGCATTGGCTTTGCTGGTAAAAGATCCTTTGCAGACACAAAGAAGAGAGGAACAATTCCAGGCCACTTTGCAAGTCACTGGGAACAAAACATAGCTGCCCCTGCACCTTGTGAGTGGTGTAAAGTGTGTCTGATTGCTTAGCCATCAGCAGGAGGCAGCTTAAGGTGAACCATTCCTGCTGGTTTGCCACTATTAAGATCTAGCAGTACCTTGATGTTTCCTCACTGGCAATAATTTGCAGGATTAAATACTTCAAGCCACTCTAAAATTAGTTCCAGGAGGCATTTTGTGCTTTCATTTCAGAGCTCTCATGAGCCTTTCCTACTTTGTAAGTCTGCTACAGCTAATTACCTGATGGTTACAGTGCTCTAGAAGATTTCAAATATCTGTCTTTTCCACTGGTCTAAAGACCCAAGTGGGGTTGCAGTGTAGAACCTGTACCAGGAGTGTTTGCCAAACACTGTAACTAGCTCAGTCAGCTTCATGAGATGGGCAAATAAACCCTGCAGACAAAATTACCTTTGTCCAGTGTCTCCATCCAAGATTCAAAGCAAACTTATTTTTGAGCCTTTAAAAATATCACAGAAACCTATTGAAAGAAATGCTTTTATGTATTGAACCCTCTTAATCTGCCTGATCCATTAGAGACACTTCAGAATCACAGCAGATGTTTTCAATGGGACCGCCTTCATTGCTGTGGTTTAAGGGTTTGCAAGGAACATTTTGTATTTTATTTTGAGAACACCTGTAGTGTGTGATGCTACTGTCTGTCCTATGCAGACATGTAGCTATCAGAGCCAGAGGTAGAATAATTTTGGGAGAAGTGAGAAATCTTATCACATCAGCAAAAAAGCACAGCTCGAAGAAGACTGGGGGCCCTCAGTCTGCAGATATCCACTGGCAGCAGTATCCCCCTCTTGAAGATATAGTTCACTCTGCTTGGTGTTTCTGGCCACCTTTATTGGCCCATGCTGGCTGTGGCCATGCCATGATCCTTTCTATTTTCTTCCCACCCTTTCCTGGCCCCTTTGAGATGATTCATTTTCTGAATATATGCATGTGTCATTTATAAAAAGTCTTACTCTCCTGACCACAGCAAAAATCCAGAGGGGTTTGATTCCTTACTTGTGATTTCACAGGCTGATTTTTTTCACCTGGCACCACACCCAAAAGAAATGATCTCTCTCTCATACTTCCCAGGGTCATCATTGCTTTTAGCATCTTTTAAAACCTGCTTGCTCGTTGCTTCTGAAGCATCAAGGCAGGCACAGCTTCATACACCAGTTCCTAGCCTTACTTTTGGGGGCTTGGTATTCATGTTGTTAAACCCATGGCAATTTGAAAACTATTGCATGCATCCCAGTAACAGTAGCAAATTTTTTTACTCATTGAGCCATCACTGAACAAATTGAAATTGTTCCCTCATTTACTCTGAATGAAAGATGTCCATCACCTTCAGCTAGACAGATATTCAGTGAGGCTGTCCACCACGGCTGTCCAGTGTTTCTTCTAGAAACAGATGCTCACCAGTCATTGCTGTGAACCTCCAGTGCAGCGTCAGAGTATAGCTGAAGTCATGTTTGTCAAATATAGTGACCTAACATGAAACTTCCGAGTTGTAAATACTGAGACCCTGATCCTAGTCCAATAGCAGGACTTAGTTGCTTCAACATGATTTTCAGTGTTTACACCTGGGCGTGATGTTTGAAAACTGTGTTCTAAGACTGAGACCCAACTTCCTTTGAAGTCGATGGGAGTTTCAGCCTCGACTTCCCCAGCAGAAGGGTTGGGCTCTTTGTTCTTTTGTCTGGTGCAATTTGTGAGTAATTGCTACGATCCAAGTGATGGGCAGCTGGATTTTCTAGCTTGTTTCCAAATTGTGCGCCTTCTGAGACCAGACGCCTCTTCTGCCTCTCCCAAAACAAAATGCTGAAGGAACAGAGATAGAGGAAATCCGTTCAAACTGAGTAAACAGCTCGTGAGGGTAGGCCAGCAGGATTCATTCACGCTCATTCAGCCCAGGCTGGCTGGTTTGATTCCAGTTGGAGCACTCTCTTCATTACAGGCCCCCTGGGGAATGTTAATCTGTACAGTATAAACATTTATAAACATCTACTAAATCATTACACTTCAGCTGCCCCATAAACACTCCTGAATGCTTTCCTTAGGCAGCATTGGTTGGGTAATGTGTGGCTTTTTGGAATGAGCTTACGGGTGTTTGGCACTGGCAGAAATACGGGGAGAGGGAACTGGAGGTTAAATAACATTGTTTAAGCTTCATGACTTATTTAGGATAAAGACAGAAGCTCTTTGTGAAACATTAAAATGGGTCTAGCTGGTAGATGTTGAGGAAAAGCCCAGGTTGTAGAGGGGCTAAGACAGCCTTCCAGCTTTGCACACTGGATTTTAGTGATGCCATTGCCATGAAAATCACAAAATGCACTTACCACTAGGCCACTTGACATTTCTGGACCCAGGCAATACATCATTATTCATCTATGACTGCAACACTAGCTGCCTTTGAAAGAACTGCCTGATGCAAGGAAAAAATGTAGACATAACTTCTGAATACTGAGCCAGAACTAACATAACCCACAGAATTGTAATCAGCTGAGCCACAGGTCCCAGGCTTGCTTGTATGCACTTACAGGACATGTGAGTATGTATGTATCAGCAAAAGTAAGTATGTTTATGAACCAAAATGAGCATGTATATATATTTGCATCTGTGAAGTGTAAGTAATCGGGTTTGAATGCACACCTAGCAAAGCAAAATTTGTGCTTTGTAGAGTTGAACTCTCAGTTCCTGGATGTGATCTGTCCCCTTGCCTGAAGGTGCCGGCATGAATGAGCATTACCAGGACTGACGTAGTAGTATAGTAACTCCATACCCAGCTCTAGAATATGTATGTGAATATAGAAGCAGTAAGTAAAAAAGAAACAAATGAACTCTTATGACTTAGCCTCAAATAAGTAAAGGATAATTCCCTCAATTATTCATATTTTTGTTTGTTTGCAGGGGTTTTGAAAAGCTATGAACTGATAGAGGTGTCATTAATTACCACAAGGATTGTGCATGAGTAATGTAACCTGAGCAGAAGTTAAACATGTCGCATGAGAGATGTGTTTACTGACAGTCTGATGAATAGATAACAACTTGATTTCTAAAAAGCATCTTAGGAAAAATTATTTAATTGGCTATAATTATATCGTATCCCACACTTGAGCAAATAGCGTGTGTACTTAAATCTCTGCTTTACTTGTGCATATCACAGGTATGTGGCTGGACATAACAGGAGCCTCCTTTTCCATCTCCTCTTTCTGTTGTATTTATAGCACACAGCCACTGTCTTCCAGCTACGACCACACCTATTTGTGAAACAAGGGCAGAGAAAACAGAAGATTTCTTCCTAAGTGGATCTGGATGCACAATACAGGCAAGCCAGAGGGCAGAAATCCTCCCTGATGGACACCGAGCTGTGGCGGTGGCTTTCCTGGCCTGGCCTTTCAGCGCTGTCTTTGCCAAATTAACAGCTGGAGTGAGAACTTGCAAATGGAATAGCTCTAAAATCCTTTGCAACATCTCAAGGCCATGGGGCAGTGGGCTGCGAGGTCTCCAGACCATGGTCCAGTCTGCTCTGCCCTGCTTGGACACCAGCATCAGGCCAAAAGGCCAGGACCGATGTGCCTTGTCCCTTGGTACCTTGCAAGTAAAGGGGAAAATGAAGATTGGTTTTACTACTCATGTTTACCAAAACCTTCTAAAACATGAAGTCAAACCAGACCCATTATGGGCTAAAGGTGGCTTTACCATATCTGCACTTTCCAGCTTGCAAATCTCCCTCTGTGTGTGTGTGTATGTGTGTGTATATATATAATCAGTAGCAGAGGGTGAATTTTCCACAGCTTTTTTGTGGCACGTAATGAGGTGGGTAATTTAAAATCTGTTCTGTATGGTCAAGGATCCAGCTCACAAAAAGCATTACACATTATTAGCTTCGATTGGTCTTTTAACATCCATCTTAAAGGGTCAATAAATGAGTTTGCCTAGAGGTAAACCAGTTGTTATCATGTGTAGGGTTACGGTCACAGCTGGAGGGCACTGGCAGGGACAGGCTGTCTGTCTGCCTGCCTGTGTAGGAGACTTCAGTCTCTAGAGTCAGTGTTCTATTAATTTTACAGTACCTTAAATTCATATTGTAATTATGAGAAATAAGCAGAGAGAGAGAAAGATCTCCTTTTAATAGAAAATAGTTTTAAAGAAATCTGGAGCCTATTACCTTGCCAGATTCTAATTATATTACAGCTGGACTTTTATCTCGGTACACTGCAAATAAATTCAGACCGAGGTAGCTTGGATGTATGTTTCCCAATTTGACAACAGGAACCTGTGGACAGGAGAGAGAAGAGAGCAGAGCAACCAGCATGAAGCCTTGGGAGTGTCAGATTTTGAATTTTAGTTTTAACCTAGGCTAAATTTTCGTGACTTAATTCAAATACAAAAGTAAATTTAGTGGTCTCATACAAGCCCCTAGTGGACATCATTTAATCAGTTGAAAAGATCACCATATGTTTTAATATGATGACGTCTTTGATTAGAAAGTAAAGCTTGGAATATCCTTAGTTAGGAGGACAGGGAGACAGGGAAACTTTTAAAAGTAGAGGCTGATATACATCATCCCACAGCTATCTGGGATAAAATGTGATGCAATACAGCAATTGCATAGATGTGAGGAGCTCAAAGCTATGAAAGTGATAGAATTTGCCTATTGACTTGATGAGCATTGACTGAAATGTGCTCAAAGCCTGAAGCTATGTTATTTTGGTACTTCAACTCCGATTTGAAGTGTACAGTAAGAGAAACTCACATGACATTATTAATACAGACACTTTTCCATTTAGTTAAAAAACATTAACAAGAGAGGACTGCAAACATAATTTTATAGGATAAGTCTTCAGACATCAAGAACTCAAGACATTTTGAGTTGCACATAAGCACAAGTCTGGTATTTGACCCTTCCCTCCCCAGTAATCAAGACTTTCAGTTGCTGAGTCCCTGGGTGCTTGCAGGCAACATCCAGACATTTAAGAAGGCTGGTCTAATCTAAGCTCCATTAGAGGCATTTAATATTGGCTTGACTTGATCTACTGCAGCCTTTGCTCATATTTTGTCATGTCTCTGAGGGGTGGGATAGTGGTGGTGGTGGTGAAGGGGGAGGGAAGAGTGGAGAATTGAGACTGTAACTTCTATCAGAGCTTTATGAGGACAATTTGAAGCACTGTCCTTGCAAGGTTAAGAACAAGCACATGGCTAATCCCGCTACGCTCCCTCCTGGCTCCTGAATAGCAGCAGCCTGTGCCGTGCTCCCAGCTAGCGCATCTCGAGGTTCCTCCTGGGACCTGGCTCATCTGAGCCTTCCTTCTGCCATCCACTTCATTTTGCCTCTCTCATCTTCATAGAATCAACTGCTCCTGAAAAGAAACCTGTTCTGCAGCAGCCCAAGAAGTGACATTCATTCCTATGAGTCTCTCTCACCCCTCGATGTGCGCACTGTTAATTTAGAGGAGGACTGAGCAGCAGCTGCTTAGAAACAGTGTGTTTCTGGCCCCTGCTTCAGTAGGGATGTGAGAAGGTGTTATGTATAAACCTCGTGCTCTTTTCTTCCAGCTGTGAGGAAGAGGAGGGGCTGTACTGCAGCAGCACCGATCCCTGACCCGAGACCGGACACCTTCAGTTAGCTCAGCATTTGTTGAGAGCTGTCCCAGTGCAGTCGCACAGGGGGAAATGTGTGCCCTTTTGAGCCCCTCCTGCCCTCTGCTTGTCTTCCTTCCCAGTCTTTTGGGTTTTCCTCCACTAGCCTTGTCCTTGTGAGCATACTTACTCTGCTTTTCCTTCCCTCCAGTTGTTCCTATTCCTGATCCAGTGGGCTGTACCCTAAGTTTCGGGCTGTGTCTGCACCTCGGCAAACATCACTGCACCGCGGCAAACATCACTGCACCACTCACAGCTCTGCTGCCAAAGGGCACACAGACTTTGCTTCCCAGGATTGCACCAAGGAATGGATTTACAGGCAGGAATATCCGTGTAGACAGAGTTTTTTCCTTAAATATAAATATCAGAAAATGCTCACAGAAGGCACTTTTGTAATCCTGGGGGAGCATCTGTGCCCATATAGCTGATTCTCAAGTTGTTCCCATCTAATTAAGGAGCCAGAACATGAGCTTTTTATCCAGAAAAGCCAGCTTCCATTTTGGCAATCCTCCTTTCTCCAATCTTGCCTGCAAATTGAAGACTGGGAGTGCCTTTCACAAAAGACATTTGCTAAATCATTTCAAATAGCAAATGGGCATCTGGAAAATTAAAGGTCATTCATGAACAACTAGAAACTGGGAAAAGAGGCAAGGTCAGCTGAAGCAAGCCATATAATTTTGTTCCTGCTGAAGAGATAGATAAGTTGTACATAGTCCTTAGGTTGACCCAATGCATAAAAACAAATCCTGCAGTCAGCTTTAGAGATAAACACAGCTTCAGAGTTCCCTGGACAGTGTTTTCCGACACTAATGTACAGTTCAACCCAGTGACTTCAAGCAAATGAGCAGATTTGGCTGTGGAAACAGTTTTGCTTCCTCCTTTCCTTGCAACGGAAGTTTGGGCAGAGGGAAAACTTTACTCTTAAAAGTTTAATGCTATTAGTGTGATTTTTGTAAGTTATTGTGTCTATCTCAGCCTTTAGCAAATATTATGCAGTAAAACACGAGCATGAGACCTCATCCACGTTTACCCCTGCTTTTTTATGCCAATGCTTTTAGAAGTAGTCAGAGTTGTGTTTGGTACAGTCATGTGAAAGATGCAAGTCTTTCAAAATTAGTCTGTTATAGACTAAGCTTGTCCCTATCACAAAATCTATGATATACTTAGCCCAGAGTAGGTGGGATACTTATTGCAGGGAAGGGAATAACTGTACAGACCTCTGGCTTCTAGAAAGCTCCTTTCTCATGGCTGCAGTGGATGTGTTTTGGTGTGAGGGACAAGGGGAAGGGAGTATGAACAATGCTTTTGCCAAGGCAACGTATGTTCTTTAACTTTTTTCAAAGGTGTCAATTCAGAACCATTCCTTAACAAGAAATTAGTAAAGGATTTGATCCAAAGGCTACTTGTTAGTAGGAGTCTTGCCCATTGACCGTACTGGGGTTTGGATTGGGCCCTAAATCCTACAGCTGTGCTTATTAATAATTGAGTAAAAAGGGTTGGCAAAGTTTTTCATCCACTGTAAACAAACATGTTTCCACTATGAAGTGCATTTAATGGAGTTTTGCAGCATTGGTCTCCCGGGCAAGCATATTAGTCTCTGTTTTCCCTCCCTGTCCTAATGGCCACAGCCAGGAGGGGGGCTGGTTTGAACTGTGAAGGAGGCTGGTTTTTATCCACATTGAGTGGAGAGGCATAAATTGGCATTCCATATAATCATAAAAAAAATTCCCAGCAATTATTAAAAGATTCTTATCTCTTGCTCCCTACATGGATAATGAGATCCCTCTCTGCTGGACTGAGACAGCCTGTCTCTCAGCTCACTTAATGAAATGGACCCAAGTTTGCAAATTAGCATAGCCCTGACTCCGAACGTAACCTCTTGTTGTCTAGTTGTACATCAAGGCCCCTGGCTTATGTCTTTTCTTATTAACACCCCGTAATCATGTCAACCCTCTTTGGTTTTCATTTCCTGTTTCCTTTTACAAATTCACTTTTGAGTTTTGAGCACATTGTTGGGTGCCTTTGGATGAGCTGGGATTTTATTTTTGTCTCATTTTTAACATTATTGAAGTATAAGTTTATTGGGGGTACTGGTGTGGATCTAGGGAATCTGTCTTCTGTTTCATTTTTTAGCTGGTTTTTTGCCATGTGATCTTAAAGCAACTCTTTTCATATGTCTATGCTCGTTTCCCTTCCACTTTTTGATTTTTATGTTTTAGACTGTAAGATCTTAGGGGCAGGGATTTTGTCTTGCCATATATTTGGTCAGTGCCTTCCAGAGTGCATTTTTGTTTCTGTGAGAGTGTCTGTGTAATAGATTATTAATAATAATATGGAACAGTGATATCATACTCTAACAAACACAATATGCTAAGGGCTTTCTAAGAAGTCAGGAAGGATGAACCCTTTGAAACTCTTTTTCCTTCTCTCTCCCCTGATGTGAAACTTCATTGTTGGACCTTTAGAGTAATAAATCAAAGCAGCTGAAAGAAGTGAATCATGATTTCTTTTGCCCATGTGTAGCTGACCCAATCTGTCTTTGATAAGGCAGTGCCCTTCCACTTTATCCACTACCCTACTAATTATCCTTCACTTTCATGAGCACTAAAATCCACTCACACATTAGAATAAAAAAAGAAACAGGGAAGTGATTAGTTGTGTACAGATAAGAAGCAGCCCACAGTGTTAGCTGGGTAATAACATTTTTCTAAGATTTATTTTTTTTTCCCTGGAATTCATTTTCTCTCACTTACATCCATTGCAGTAAAAAATACTTACTGTTTGTAACACAAAAGATAACTCTTCAATGCAAAGCTTTAGTGTATGTCCTTAAGAGATTTATTCCTTTATCAAGTATTAATTTAAGAAGGGGTGCCTTATAGGTAAGGCAATGACATCAGTGGTAGGCTACAGGGCAGCAGATTTATTAATTTAATAGGTTTATCCATTTTACAGCTTGGATAATCATATTTCACTAAACTGGTACACAAGGAGGCCTCAGCCCATCTGACAGCTTTATTCTTGTGTGAGTTAACAAGCACATTTTGTACTCGTGACCTTGTGAATTGTAAAAGTGCGAGGAGCTAGAGAGGAATGACAGACCAAATCCAAGAAACGTGTTAGCATTTCAGTTTTCCTGAGCAAGATTTATAAAGGGAGCAGTGAGGAATCTCAGCTGCAAAGATAACTTAAACATTTGTTAATTTATTTGGTTTAAGAAAATATGCAGAATTAAAAAAAAATAATAATGGAATGTTAACTTTAAAAGTATGGACCTAATTTGTTTATCAAAGACATCAGTTTAACAATAGAATTGCTCCCCTGACAATAGAGGAGTTGGTCTTGATCTGGGACAACTAGAAAAGAATTGGGCTGGTTTTGTCTAAGGTAATTGTGTTTGGTACATACTCATGTTTACTCCTTGTGACTCTCTGTGCTTGCTGTGGCCACTAAATTCCCTCTATAAGTGTTTAAAATTCTTGAAACTGGCTGAGAAATAATGAGATTAAGCAAAGAATGGAGCTAGGCTTTTAAAAATGCCTAGTTAAAAGCCATTTTATAGTTAAAAACCTCACGTATACATGTGTCATTTTAAAGCATTTCTTATTTACTATATAGGAAGGAAAGCAAGCTTGCACTCCTTTAGGATTTTTTTTTTTTCCTTATTGAAACTGTTGAGAGAAAAAGAAAATATTTTCCTATTTGTGTAAAAGCTTGCACTTAAAGCTGGACTTTTTGTAAAAAACATGTTTCAATTTTTTGTTGAAAAGATGACATGTTCAGGAAGAAGATATTTTCTGTGCAAAATAACATTCAACTGAAATCTAAATTCTCTTCAGCAAATTTAACATAAAAGTAGGGGCTAATCCTACTCTGTCCTTTTAATAAAAACAAAAGCTGAGCTACTGACACTGTACTAACTGCAAGCTCTTCAAATAAGAGCAAATACCTTGGACCTCATCATAAAATGGTACATTTGGCAGCACTGAAAGAACTGAAAGAATTGTAGACCTTCAGGAATTTATTTTCATTTATATTCAAACTCCTTTACGCCAATCTTGACATGTAAAAAGGAATATTTTGTGCAAATCAGAATTAGGCCATGAAGACAGGAATTTCAAAAGCTTGGATATGAGTCGAACATGACAGGCTGGTACTGAGATACAATGTGCTCTTAATTTACTTTCCTCTCTATTCCTCACTTTCTGCATGTCACTCATTTTTGACAGCAGGCAATGACTGTTTAGCTCTTCTTAGCAGGTGTCAAGATCTGTCTGTCCGTTTTGAGAGTAGAGCAAAGTCGAACGCTTGCTCTGCAAGGCCCAGGGCTTGAGTACGTGCATGAAATGCCACGCTGGGGTGCGCAAGCAGAGCTGCCTGAGCCCAGAAGTTGCATGCAGCTTGACAAACTCCCTTGCACAACCCAAGTGGGCAGCAGTGTTTGGGGAGCCACGGTTCTGTCTGTAGGGCTTGTTTGGAAAACTTCATGTCCTTTTCCAGTCACATGCGCTTTCTGGTTTGTACACAGCAACAGTTAGCATTTGGGTTTAAAAAGTTGCATGAGGATATTTATGTTTTCAAGAGAATTAATTTTTTAAAAAAATTTTATAAATCATGTTACATTTTGAGCTGCTGTATTTGCAACAATGTCTGAACTTCCACCCTGAAGTATACAACAAGTGTCACACAGGGAAAGCATTTCTCTTCTAACTTACTGCTAGAAATTTAATGCTATTGCCTGGTCTGCGCTAGAAAAAAAGACATCATGTGAACCTCCTGTTTGGCCCTTTTTAAATTTGCATGGCCTGAAATTCTTACTGTATGACACTGTTGACCATGTTCCCTGCAGGTCTGGCAGGACTGCTCTGAGAGATGTCGGCGGAGGCTGGTTTCTTTGGTATCCTGGGCTCCTGCGAATTGCTTATTTTCCCGGGCTGGAAGGCTGTGAATTGGGGTAATATTTCCAAAGCATTGTCATGTAAATGAAACTCTCATTTCATTTCCTACCATATGAGGGACAAAGAAGGTGGCCAGTTGTGTTTAGAGCATGCCATAATGCATCCTACCATAAAAATGGCAAAAAAGGAACTTCCTGTTATTTGTGATAGCATAGTCCCATCAGGCTCCGGAGGCTTTGATCGTTCCCTTTTCTCGTCTTCAAAAGGGGGGAACTTTGTTCACAGGAACATGCTCAATCACAGGGATGTTTTATAGTTGGCTGTGGATGCGTTACCAGTTGGGATCCCTAATTATTATCAATTTGCAGATTGCCTTGAATGTCTTATTAAGATTCCTGCGGAATGATTGATCATAATCAAAAAATTAATCACCAATCAGCCCTGGCAATTAACATTAGCAAGTCTATTTGCATATATCTGATAATTTATGCTGCTGCTGGAAGAAGGGACTTTTGCTGAATATTATTGATTAGGGGAGAAGAGCCAGATGCTTCTATCATTGGGACATTAGGCTTTATTAGACAGGGCTAGTAAGGTGTAAGAAATTGAAGGGCATTCCTGCAGCCTGCTGTAACGTGGGCATCTTCAGGTGTCTAAAAGGAATTTCTTAAACGCATCCACTGAAATTTCTTAAATATTGAAAAGTGGGATATCGTGCTTTAAAGCAGCTTTGACTTTTGGCTCTTATTTACTGTAGATGCTTTAAATGTTGAGTATGAGAAAAACACTTGATAATATCAGCCTAGATTTTTAGATTTACTTTAGAAGTCATCACTTAATAGATATAATTATTTACTGTTATGAATAAAGAATTTGCAGGCTTGTGATTAATTTGACTAATTGTAATATTTAAACTATGAAGAATTGCATATCAAAGTCCTAGAAGTGGTTGACAATAGTCTACACTTTCAGGAGATTTTGTTTAATGAATTTATAATCTTTCTTCATATTTTTTCTTTTTAAACTGATACTTTTATTAATGCAGTTGTAAAAAGAGGTTTATTATCTATATCATCAACACTAATTTTGTCTTCAAATTGTCTTGAAATTGCTTATAGGATAGCGCATCTGTTTAAAATGTTACGAGTCTGGTCACATTTTCTGATGTTTACAATCCTTTTTGTGCCATAACCTTTGGTTTTTCTTCAGCACCCTTCGGTGTCTCTCATACCTGTTGCCGTAAGTGCAGCTATATGAAAATGCACGGTCTGCTATCATAAATTCAGATTTGGCTCTCATTTACAGCTGCTTAAAGATTAGGAACAAATTAATTTAAGCCAATACACAAAGTCATAACAGTTTATCGTCTTTAGTCATTGCAGCCCTATAAATGATAACAGAATTAAATCTATTTCCACTAACCAGAGATGGTCAACGTTTTAAGTGACAGAATTGTATTGAAAACAAAGACCAAGAAAACCAGGATTTCTCTCTCTAGTTTCTGAATTAAAAAGGTAGAAGAAATCAAAAGATGTTTTCATTTAAAAAATTTGCATTCTTTTGATCGATTTTAATTTTCAGTTGTGTAGCTTTATTGCAAGCTAGAAATCTTTGTAGTTCATACAGGATTTTAAAAGAGCCTCTTGTACTGAGTCTCTGAAACTCTGTGCTGACTTTAAAACTAAAAAATGCTCTGTTTAAAATAAATGAGTAAATCATGGAAAACTCTATTCTTAACATAGCTAGATTGGTTTATTCTCTGATGTCAGCCCCGTGCTTATCTCAGTCTTTCTTGAACAAAGATTTTTTTTCTTTTTTTATTTATCTGTCTGTATACACTAATCTTTTTTGCAAGCTTTGAATGTCTGTGTCCTTAATGTCATTAATATATTTCTCTCAGTCTTTGACTTCATCTTCCTCCCATTAATGAATTCTGCAGTTGATTTGAAATGGGAACAGAATCAGACCCCAGCTCCGATACAATAATCAGACCAGAGTTCCAACACAATAATGGTATTAAAGAAGTCTGAAATGTTATTCCTTTTTCTTTCGGTGAGCATTAAGTGATCTGAAAAGAGACTATCATCAAATCCCAGCTATACGCTACTTGAGGTCTTGGATTAACCAGTTATAACATCTGGGTTTTTGCTGAAGTTAGTTGGTAACCATGAGATCTTGTCACTGCAAAGTTCAGAGGTTAATTGAAATCAGAGAGGCATAACCCATTCAATTGTCCCGTTAATTACGCCCAGCTCCCGTCTCCCTCCTCCACCCTCCCATAAACATCGGCTGCTGACCACTCGCTGCCAACCAAGAGAGAAAGCCGCCGCTGGCCTGCTGTCATTCAGCTTGATGGCTGGGAGATGTTTAACGGCTGAGTCACTGAAGCTGATAAAAAATGCCTGCAATAGGGGAAAGGGATATGTGCATGCGAAGAGGGAGTTGGTGACATCCCCATACGTCATCCCCTAGCCGTAATGTTACCAGTTTTTGCTGAAAGCTGGTAATGCTTTGAGATTTATGGCAGGTGTGCTTTGCTGAGTGCATAGCTTTGGTTGGGAAAACTGGGGAGGCGTTTATCAGGATCCTGCAAGACTGGTAGGGATTTCTGGCAGTGGTTTACAGGGATGGTCTTTATGCTGCAGGAGTTCATATTGCATTGAACAAGTAATATATTATAGTTAAAATATATAAATTTCCCTTCTTCTTTTACCAAACTGATATGAACAGTGGAATTTTGCTAGTAACTATTAATTATCAGATGTTTATTGTGATGGTAACTTTCTCCAGGGTTTCTGCAGTCAGCAGTTATGCACTATTTACCTTACTGTAACCGGACAAGCACAGCAGATTTCAGATCTGAAGGAACATTAAAATATCAAAATAGATATGAATCTTGTAAACCTATCCTGACCTTGGAGGGGGGGCGGAAATATCTCCATTGCCTTCAGTGGGAGCTGGCTTGGGTAAGGAGAAAGAGAAGTCTTCCCACTTGGGGTAGTTTTGAGGTTAAGGATGGAAAATGATTTTGAGACATATTACTTAGAGCTAGGTGGACTATGGATGTCTTAAAAACTGGGATACCCAGGTAAAGAATCTAAAAATCTCACTTCGCATGGTTGTCCAAATTTACCTGATCTAAAACCTAATCTTAACGAATATTAAGCATAGGCCTGCAAAATCCCTTCCTCCCTTTTCTTCTCGCAGCTTTCCTCTTCCAATAAAGGCCAGGCTTTCCCATGCATTCCAGCCAGCCTGGAGAGGAGACCCTGGTCCTTGACCAGTTTCTGCTGTTGTGTATCCGTATGATTGTCAGCGCTGTGTCCCTTGAGAAACGCAGTCTGGAGTCAGGACCCCGCTGTCATGTGCTGCACAAACCCGAGACAAAAGCACCCCTTGTCTTGAACCATTCTTCCCTGATTTTAATCTCTGTTGTCTTTTATCTAGGTTCAAGTGACTGTTCTCAATACTACATCTGCCTGTGGTAGAAACTGAGAGTGTTACAGCCCGAAATGAGGTCCTTGTTCCAATCACAAGAAAGTATATAAATCACCCAAATGATTCTTATGAATAATTCTCCAATATCTTGTTACTCATCCCCCAGAAATAACAATGTAGCAGTGTTAATAGAAGTTTTTTTCTGTAAACATGATAAAATGAAAGAGAAGCATCTTTGTATCTTCTTCCAAAAAGGCAAAAAAAAGACCCAAACTGTTGAAATCTTGTTAATGAGAAATGAAAACTTTTTTGAATTTCACAGCTCTTATTAGTTTTCAAAAAACAATCAAAAAACTACTAAAAATTCACTTGCTTTCATAGCCGGCAGCATCATTTTCTGTTTGTTTCACTAAAAAAATTATCAAGGCTACTTGGTTCTACTTTATTCTACCTCAAAATTATTATTTTGAAATGTGATTTTACTTTTGTCAAGTAACTAAAAATGATCATTTCTATTCTGTGTACACTTAAAGCTAATACTTCATAAAAGCTTCTCCTCTGATGGGGTGACAACATATATATATACTATATACAACTGTGAAAGATGTCTTCTATGTAATTTATGTGCCTGTGCCATATACTAAGCCCATACACTACCGAGGAGGAGAAGCTAAATCAATCAAGAGTGATTTCCAGTGAACAGCCATATCACATCTAGCACCCATTTGCTCTTGGCTGGCTGAGAAATGGAGCAATTTAAACCTATTGGGTCATGCTGAAATGGGGGCCAAAATCTTATCAATGTGCTGCACACAACTGAGCCTCATTTCATCTTCATTTCCAGAGGTCCATGGGCTGCAACAGTTCCCCATAGTCCAGCATTGCACGCTGGCTTCCCAGCTGCTGAGCTGATGCCAGAGTTGGGGAAACAACTTTTTGGTACGAATGGCAAGACTCTAGATTTGAACTGGTTTGATCTGCAGAAAAATATAGAGGAAAACATAATTAGTCTTCAGTTATTATGTGGATATGAAGATAAGCTTGAGAAATCCAAGTTTGCTGTAGAATACGAGGTGGAAAAATAAACATTTTCTGTTCACTTGCTTAATGTTTCGTACAATCTTGGAAATGTTCCACTGCCCGACCCTCATGTTTTCAGATTATTTGCACATCTGTCACAAAGCTGTACCCTCCTCAAATGGACCAAGCAGCTAGTTTCTTAGTTAAAATAATAAAGTGTAAGAGCACCCTAAGCATGCTGAACATCCCTGCAGCTCGCTCTCAGTGCAGAAGACAGCACCTGGAAAGGCTCAGATACTGGCCCAAGCTCACAGGCAGAAGTAACACACGGCATGTGTTCACCGTTGGGTTTTCCTGTTTCTTATTGCTTCATATTAAACATGAAATTCCATACGGACCTTTTAATGGTTGCTTGGAAATTGGATGTCTCACCCCAGAAGGACGTATTGGCATTCTGCACCTGATTGCATTTCTCCATTCTCCCCCCCCAGGATAAGTCAAAGGTTATGGTTCAGAGGAGGAGGAGTTTGTCAACAGCAGGTTCTCCTCAAGCTGAGAGGAGGCTTTTTCTCTTTAATAGCATGGGGAGGTTATGCATGGATGTAAATAGTTGTTTGAGTTTGCGTATGTGAATTTAGGAATCTGATCCAAAATAAACTGACATGAACAAGAAAATTGAGACTGACCCCAAAATAAGTTGTTCTCATCATAAACATTGGCAAGAGGAGTAAAGCAAAGCAAACAGAAATAAAGCAGCAGTTCAGAGCTAGGCACAAATTTCCATCCACATGTCTTTTGTTTTCTACACCTGCTTAAGGAAAGAAAAAAAGGGCTTTTCTGAACTGTAACACTTCTGAATACCCTTTTGAAAACTTCAGAAATTGTAATATTTTCAGAAATTGTAATATTTTCAATGTCTCGCAATTTTGTTCTCTCCAGTGTGATGCTACCACAGTGCTATTCCCCCACCGGGCTGCGACACGCAGCAGTGACTTACCCAAACGATCTGCAGTGGAGCCAGCTCACAAGTGTAAGCATCCACGTAGCACTTCTTCACCCTATTTTGGCCCAAGTTCCTGAGCCAGTATCTCTGCACCACATTTTGCTCTTCCTACACACAAGCTGTCCTAAGGTGAATCCATACCAGCTTCCCCAGTGTGGTGTCGTGATGCTCAGTTAGCAATGCTACTTCCTCCACTTCACAGTTGGGGAATTCAAGCAGAAGAGGTCAAGGTCCAGATCCCCAGCATGTAATTCTCCTAAGGGGCCTGGGCTTATCTGCGTCAGCCAGGGTCACACAGGATGGTTCACAGCAAAATCTCATACCTGAATCTTCCAAAATGCACCACAGTGCCCTGGGGTGCTTGGCCTTTCAATGCCTGCAGTGATATTTACACAGAAGCAGTGGGTAGGAGACCAAGTGCCCACATCTACTATTGAATCTAAGTTGCTAAAGTATGACTCTGCAAGTTATTTCAATAAGTCTACTCTCTTATATTTAGTTAGGGAGACAGAAGTCTGTCCTTGGAGCTGGGTGATGCTGTGTGAAACAATGATGAGCAGTTAACAGCATTATTCCTAATTACAAGTATTTAGAAATCATGAGTCAGGTTTTCCAAATCTTAGAAATTAATGAAATAGGTTTTTAAAAAAGAATATTTCAGGGTATGTCTTGTTTCTGCTTTCTCAACTTTTTGGGTGCAATTGGTTTACTTGTGAAGTATTTCAACAGAAATACATGGTTTCTAAGCTTGCTTTTAAAAATGACATTCAGCTTCTGACATATTCTTGTGTTCTAGATCTGGGCTTTAACAGTAAGACCAAACATTCCTCGTAAATTTATATGTGCTAATAAATGCAAACTCCTTGCCAAAGTCATATCTCCCACAATATGCAAGGAGCATCAGAAGTGAAAAGTAAATTAAATCTGTGACTGTTTCCTAGTTCTGTACTTGAGGTTGCACAAATTTTAAAGCAAATGTAGATTATAGCCAAATTCTGTTACATGGGTTTCATTCAAAGTAACTTTGCTGCTCTCAGCTAGCCGGTAATATCTACTCTAGCCGTCAAATGTGATCACTAAAAATTCAAGATAGCTAAGAAATAATTACTATAATAATCTTTTTTAACTTGTCTTCTGCATCTCTATAGGGTTTACCTTACTTTTTTTCCTCTTTCTTACTTTTATGTTTTCATAGTTTATTTTTAATACCGTTTCTTTGAATGGTGACAGCTAAAACTTCAAAAAATGAAAGTTGAGATTCTTAACAATCACCTAATGGCTGTGGCCAAGGCTGTAATGAAAGCATCAGTCATCTCGAGACCTGTGATATACTCACTAGAATTAATAAAATCACTAGAACTGGCAACAAAGGAGAGGTTGCCTTGTAATCAAGTTGCTCTGGCTGTATGTGACTTTATTGTAAGACTGTTGTTGGGTTCCCAAGGTCTTTAAAGACTGGTACCTAATTCTGATAGACTTTATATAGTTTTCATTTCAAAATGTGCTCTTTATAATATACTTGCATGGTGGTTTGCACACAGACAAGCCCAATGCAGCTCAAACCTGGTGTTATTAATACATGGACACAGTCTTCATCTTGGAGCTGGTTCTCACTTGGCCAGAGGATTCCCCCATCGTTGCACTGTCCTGCACCCATGACATTTGTGTCCTACTCTCCAGCACATACATGCAGACAGGGTTCAATCCTCAGTGCAGCCTGCAGATTGCTCTAGCTCTGTTTATGGCAAAAATAAGCTTCACTTCAGCTGTAGATATAAAACTTTCCAGATACTGAAGACTTAGCTGCTTTTTGGGTATATGAGCTTCTTGGAGTTTGGTGGAGTCTGCAGGAGTTCGCCTGTTCCAAGGATCCATGCTAGTGTTTTTAGGAAGGTTTTTAAAAAAATGTGTATTCCAATTGTTACCCATAATTGAGAGAATATTGCAAAAATCTGTGTAGCTTATTGACCTGACAGAGTGTAAACAGCTTTTTAGGAGCCTCCCAATATGAAATATTCCAGCCTTTGTATTGTTCTTGTACACAAAGTGCATGGACAGAATAAGCAATAAAATACCAGATGGATTTCCTTTGAAACATAATTACTATCCAGGTGCAGACCCCACTTTTCATAGTCAAAGTTTTCCATCATTTTAATAGGATTCTTTTAAGTTACAGTATCAGTGTCTCCTGACCTGAACTATCGGTCAGTGCACTGCACATATGGTAGCGGTGAGAAAAGAGAGGCGTTCACATCTCAGTCCTCTTTGGCCACTGACTTTTTTTCCTGAGAATGGTAATTGAGATGCCAATTGGCGCCCACTCTGGCAGTGACTTTCTGCGGGGGACACACCTGGCCCGAGAGACCTGTACTGAAATTCATTTGGTCTTTGCAGAGAGCCAAGCAAGAACATTTATTTTATTTTTTTTTTCCTCTTCTTTTCCTTGCAAGGGAGCAGAGCAATAAAATAATAATAATAATAAAAAGGCATAACCAGTCTCCCTCCCATTCTGACATGTTGAGTGCCAAAACTCAGATCAAGTCTTTAAGGCTAAATAAGAAGCAATGAAAACAGGGGCTTTATTATAAAGGCAGGCCTGTGAACTTTTTAACTCTCGCAGTGCTCCCGGATGTGCCTCTTCACGCTGTACACAGCTGCTGAAGGCTTCAAGGGACTGTGGGTGGTGGGTGAGGAAAGGGGAAGAGGTGGTTTAGCTATGCACAATATTTCCCATAAGAAATAAAGCAATAGAGTCTCACCTCACTGCCTGTTTTTCCACATATATTGAGACGGGAATGTATTTATATAACCCTATTAAAAGGGAACACTCAGTAGCAAACTCGGTCTTTAAATAGCTACTGTTCTGCATACTCCAGTCTCCAAACTCCTCAATTTCAACTCACACCCACTTACATTCTTTTGACATATTCCTCAGGTTTTTTGTGACTTTGGGGTCAAATCCAAAACTTATTGAAAGCAGTGGAAAGACACTCAGTGAATTCAGTGGAATTTGGATAATACTCTTAGAGCTCAGATACCATGGTGATAAATGCAATAAATTACATAGACAAAGGTTGCCCATTTTGGGCTAGCTCCACTTCTACAGAAACAAATTAAACTGTTGCTACTGACTGCCACAGGAATCAGTTCTGCCCCTTCCCTGGTGGCATTTAAGCAGCTCTCAAAACATTTTACAAATAAGGGGAATATCTTTATCTCCCATTTACAGATGAATAAACTGAGGCATGGAGCCACGATTAAACCTGTGAGTCAGGCAGTGCAAAAGAGCTAGAATTAGACCCAGATATCAGTCCCTGGACCACCCAGTGGAAAAAGAGAGTCTATTAGCTTCTAGCAGTCTTGTAGACTCTCCTGGTGCTACCAGGTCCTACTGATGCCAACAGGAGTGGAGGGCACCCAACATCCTCCCATAAATCGTTGAGCGTTAATAAACTGAGCAGCCCTTCAGAAGCAGTTTGTTTTTACCACCAAGATGTATTATTTCATCCTTTCCCCCCCAGCATTCATATTTTCCCTTTGACTCCTGTTATTTTGGTTCCATTTAGCAAATACATTCTTGGGGTTTTTTTCCCATGTGTCCCTCCAGCCACCTTAGTTTGCCTTTTTTTTCCTTCTTTCCCTTAAAAACTTTTTTCCTCATTCAGTGCACTAAGTGGATTTACGATCCATTTAGGCAGCTTACAGTGGCATTGCTTTTACAGTTCAGAGGCAGAAGGGCCATAAAAAGATTTACAGTTACAGCAAGAGTCGGTTGCATGGAAGTTCGAGATCCAAATTAGACAAAGGGAGCGGGGCTATGTGAGTGGCCAGTAAAAGAAGCTTGGAAACAAAAACAAATGAAACTGCTGTTAGAGGAGGAGGTTGGGGTGGGGGCAGAGAAGGAGGAGGAAAAGTTGCCTGTTAACTTCACGTTACTATTGCAACAGCTCTGTTAATTCTGTTATATAAAGCCCTTTTTCCTCCTTTTTTTTCCTCTCTCAATGTTGTTGTTGGACAGATTTCCTTTGCAAACACATATCTCAAACTGAAGAGCAGCAACTTCACACAGTAGTTGAGATTTCAAGGCAGATATTCCCAGGATGTTGGCAGCTGTTTTTGCTGCTGCTGCTGGGACTCCAGGATACAAACTCCAGAGAATAAAACCAAGTGGCTGAAGGAATGGGACCAGTCAGAGTGGAGGACTTCAGGTTGCATTGCACGAGGATAATCTGGCAATTAAAAGAAGCTAGAGACTGGGAAATAGATTTTATCCTCTCCCCCACTAGATTTTTCCTGCTGACTTCAAAAGACACAAGACCAGGCTTGACCAAATCCATAACAAGCTGAGGCAAAAGGGAGAATTGCCACTGACATTAAAGGAACATGTCTGGGCACATAGAGAGAGACTAGACTATAGCTGGAGTCTGCAGAAGGTTGGGGGCTGCACTTCTGTGAGACCCAGGCCATATGCCATTCTGTCAGACCTATGGAAAGAAACCACTTTGGAAAGCAATGTGTCCTTTATGGGCAGCCTGGAAAGATGCCACCTTTGTTTGAAGCTACAGGTGTGTCTGGCTGGGTACAGCCATGTCTGCTCTGCTGGTGGGCTCAGTTGGTTTTGATGCAGGCTAGCTATAGTCTAGGTGCCGTATAGTCTGTACCATGGCACTGCATCTGGGCTAATAGGCCTTTCTGAGGGATCTAAGCTTAAGAGTTCAGGGAAGATGCCATGCTAATATAGCAACAGGGCTTGAAACTGGTTGGAGTGCAGGTGGACTCAAGCACAGGGCAGTCTGCACTTAACCACAGAGATACGCTCTATTCAAGTGCAGCGTGAGAATGGCTCCAATGAGCCCATGCTTGACTATTTACTCCACTTTGTTGGGCTTTTATTGTACTTAAGTAAGTATATAGTGCAGAAGCATTCGTAAATAAGCTGTATACATAAGAAAGCCCATACTTCCCAGTTTTGCTCTAAATGCCAATTTTTTTTAGATAGTTGAAAAGCACACTATGGTTTTGTTTTCCTTCTCGTTGCTGTTGTATTTATTCTGCTGTTCCCATTTCTAACCAACTTCCTGTTCAAAATATCGCCTTTAGTTTCACATAGATACGGCACTTCATTTCCTGAAGTCTGTCACACAGTGATGCTATCCGACTGCCTTCTGGGCAACACTCAATCGATGCCTGCATTTCATAAGTGGGTGTTATGTCTGTTAATTGCCTTATTCTTATTTTCTGTTGGCTGTTGTTACATTATTCAGGATAGCAGCAGCACAGGAGTATTTATTTCCTAATTTCTAGTGTATTTTTTGTCAGCTTCACTGGTGAAGTTGGTGGAGTTCTTGACACTGCTGGGTCTCTTGGACCTTGTTTCCTTGGTGTCTTGGCTATCCTTTACTCGCTATGTGCTCATAGCTCTCCAGTGAAATTAGTGTTGCTGGTGGTGTGGAGGACACTGGGATCCTCTGCATGAAAAAGCACTCCATAACGATAGACTTTTAATCCTTGTTCCTTGCTCCCACACATTCTTACATGGGTGTTAACACTCAGGTTTCAGGTTATCTATAAGAGGAAAAAAGCATTCACAGTGCTTTCCCTGCATCCCTTTTAGATCTAGTTCTTCCTCCTTCAGAAGAAAAATCTCCTAATAAGAAGAGTGGTAATATTTTAGAAAGGTTTGGCTGGTGTTTTGCTTTCTAGGGGAAGAAGCAGCCAGCCTCAGAGAGAGGCTTCAGCCTAAACCAGAAACAAAATACCACTCAGGCCCCTATTAAAATTTAAAAGCTAATTGACAGTAGTCAGACGGACATATCTTACCCCTTCCCCGCCCCCCGCCCCGGCAATCCATATATGCAGCCGTCCCCTTGCAAGCCATGGACATGTGAAGTGCGTGGTGCCGTGTTTGCTTCATGCACATTTGTGGTGCTGGGCTCTGCAGCCCTGTGATATTAGCTGTCCTGCCAGCTGGTTCCCTTTCTAATTGATGTTTCGTGTGGTGCTGTATAAACCTCAAGTGACCAGTCATCCAGGACACTGATGGATTTCTGTGGCTCCCACTGGAGATTTTCAACAAGACACTGAACTGTTACCAATTCTGCTGTGTCAGGGCTGTTCCCGTCTCCTCCTTCTGCATCCCCCCCACCCCCCCCCTCTAGCACTGGCTCTCACTTCTGTCTCCTTCCCCTCTTTCTTTTTCAATGAGAAGGGCCTTGAACTTCTGGTAGAGACTTGACATATGAGAGAAAGCATTGAAAAGAAGAAAAGACTATATTTTATGAGTGATGGTTAAAATGTATTCTCAAAGTACTGTTTTTTTAAAGTTGAATATAGTCATGTGGACAATACAGCAGTTTCCATGAAAAATTCTTAGAGGGGTAAAATGCTTCACTTTTTTGGGGGAGAAAAAGTCTGCAAATGAATACAGTCTTTTTATAGATTTATCAGGTCTGTATTTCTGGTTGAATTTTCCTCTCATTCCCTCCTTTTGTTCTTTTCCTTTTTCTTCTATATTTATACAATAAATAAATAAATAAATGCTAGTAAACCAGTAACTTTTAGACTTCATTATGATTCTATTGATTTTAAAACCAAATCAGTGTTTTCAGTTTGAATCAAGTTGGTAAAAATATGAAAAACATTTTGGAAATATTTTGAAAAAATGCCTACTATTCTTTATAGAAACGAGTATGCATTTCCTGAGGAGGGGGGTAGAGCAAGCTGCTTCTTTGTCTATGAAGAAAATAGGATTTTGAAAGCTAAATTTTAATGGCCATTGATGTCACAGGTCAATACAGCCAAGATCCAATGCCAGGTCTGAGATCATCAGAAAAGGTAAGTTAATTTTTCCATTGTTGGAATTGTTTTAACTCCTTCCCTCTTCAATTTACCTTCCACTTATTACCTCCTTCAGAACTGAAAATGGACCATACACTGTTGCAAAGGACTCAGTTGCCCTCCCCACCACCCTCCTCCATCCCCAGTGGGTCCCCCTGTGCCAAGGCATAGCTGGGGCATGGGAGGTGCTGCCGTTCCCTCCAGCCCCGTGCACGGACATGCACAGGGCAAATCCCATGTCCGCAGCTAGGCTTAGGCTGTCCAAGCGAGCTGCGTATCAGAAGTTACTTTTACTTAACCTAGGAGGCCCCCACATCCCCTTTAAGCTGTTTTTGACTGTGTCTTTGAGTGTGTAATGTGCTCCGTCAACAAATAACCTGTGTTTTTTTAACTGGGTCATTTTGAGTTGAGTTGTACTTCAAGCACGGGACGTGGGGAGGAAGTGGTGGGACTAGGAGCAGAAGGGGAGACAGCAGCAGCCTCAGACCCAGAGGACTGCAAGGAAGCAAAATATGGATGGCTGCCAGAACAAATGCAGCGCCTTTTGGGAAACCATTTTGAGGCCTCGTGAAAAAGTCAGAGAACAAAGAGGTTAAGGAAGGCACATATAATGTCAGACCTCCAGGAGAGCTGCTCACCATGGGCAGGTAGCTCCAACAGGGGTTTGCCCATGCTTCCAGATGGCACGTTGCCGTCTTGCTCTGTTATCACACCTTTGATGAGGTTGTCTGTGGACACCAAGGCCAGAGCCTCTGGACTTTTACAGTCTAGAAATATGAAGCATTACAAAAATGAGTGGAAAAAAAAGAGCTTGAAAGTAGCAGCAACTTTGTAAATCTCCATACGTGGTCTACCTTTTGGGGCTGGAATGAGGATCCTCAAAGGCATTTATGTGGCTAAAAGTCTGTGAGGCCTTGTCAAAGCACGATGTTGTGTTAGAGCGAGCAACATCTGGGAAAATTCCTGTGCATGTTTCCTCCCAGGTTGATCTGTGTGAGTTTATGGCCCTCTGGCTTGTTTATTAAATTTTACCTTTTAGATTTAAATCATGACAAAAACTCATTGTGAGAAAAAATTGCACATTTCAGCTTCTGCTTACTCAAAACTTAATCAAAAAAAAAGCTCCTATTTTCAGTCCTTGATTTCTCTAGGAATTTTAGTGTCATAAGTCCCCTTTTTATTCCACAAATGACTATGTTCAATGCTGTTTTGGAGTGGTTATTAGTAAACTGCAGTTTCAAAGCCTGCAGGCGGCACCCAAGAGCACTGAATATGACTTCTCCAAGCTTTCTATTTTTATTGGCCAGGTTCTGATCTCAGTCACATTATGAAACTTTGATGGCTGATGGAGATGAGGATCTGATCCGATGTGTTAGTAAAATGAGGCTTCACTGATTTACAGCTAAAAAAAAAAAAAAATCTGTCACAGCTTCTTTCTCCCTAGGGTTGATGACTTAATTTTGCTGTTCAGCGGCCCATGGAAGGCTTTTTGGGTGCTAGCTTTAGGAGTGGGTATGGTAATAGAGACCTCTCGTAATGGTCTGGGGAACCTCAGAGCCTCACCCTCATTGTCAGGACCAAGAGAAATGGCTCATGAACATACCAAAGCAAAATGTGCAGTTACAGGGATACAATAGTGATACAGTAGATAGGATATCCTGCCAAAAATGCTGTCTAAGTAGCCATTAATGGACATCTGAGTTTTGCTAAATAATTAATGTGTCTGTTGTATTTTTTTCTTATAGATCTTTCAAGGAATTTAGTTTCTGTTCCTTTGCATTTAGTTTCTGTTCCCTGAAATGCTGCTTTTGAACCTGTCTTCTCAAGTGTTCATAGACATTGTCTGTAAGGCAGTTTTCTAATAGTAGCTTATGTCCGTTACAGCCAAAAAGCATTTAGTCCCAAGTGCATAACAAGATAGATACCTCTCTTTGCTCTCATGCTGCAGTCTGGAAACTGCACTGGCTTTGCAATCTTACTTTGCAAACTCATGCAATGCAGAAATACCATATAAATGCTGGCAACAACAGGCTCCCCCAGAACATAACTGGTCCTTTTCCATTTTTTCCTCAGTGTCTTCGTGGTTGGTCTGGCTGGCCCAGATGATTGGAAAAGGCTCTGTTCGTTGTTTCTCGTAACGCCTGAATAGCTGGGGAGTTTTGCCACCTTCGTCCAAAATCGTGGCTGTCAGTGTGAGGAGGATGTCAGCTGTAATACAACAACTCATATTCTTATCTTCTTATCACCAGTTATTTTCCCTGAGTGCCAGTTGACCACTTTGGCTTCTGCTTGCAGTTCTCAAAGGGAAAGAAACCAATATAATCATAGTATTAGTGGCTAGATCAAACATATCCCAATGACTAGGGGACTAAGCAGGGCTGAGTTTTTGGTTTGGCCTTTGCTGAAGGTGGGAGATGTTCACTAACTTCAGTTGCAGAAGGGGGTGTGAATCCAGGCAGAGCAGGCTGCACATGCAGGCAGTTTGGAGACAGACATTGGGTGTGGACTGCTCCAGTCCTTGCAGGGGGGATGCGGCCCTGAGTGCTCTTCTCTGCTCTTAAAAATAGCAGGTAGGTCACAAACTAAGGTGTGAGCTTAGCTCCAAACGATGGTCAATTCTCTGAAACAACCCAAGCCTTTCAGCATATCCGCTTAGGACAAGGTGTTCTTCCTCTTCTGAAGCACAAAGGAAGGAAATGTATCTTCAGGAAATGTTTATTTTACCCGTGGATTGTCTGAAGCAAGGTTTGACAATACCCGGAAAAAAAATTCTCCACAAAATTAATATAAAAATAGGAGGGGTTATTGACAAAACACATGATTTTTATGAGCTAGAGAAAGGAAAATGTGCTGTAATGCTCTATGCCAGCAGCTAAGAGTGCAACCGGGCGACCGTGGTGCAGCTGACGTGTGACCTGCGGACCCTGCCGTCCATGGGCCAGGTGAGTCAGGAGGCAGTTCCCTGTCCCCATCCTCTCAGCTCTTTGCACGTCTTAAAACAGCCATTAGAAAACAGAACAAGTAAGATACTTAGCTATATAAATGATTACATGTTGGAAGGAGAGATACTACTTAACACCTGACCCAGAGGGGTAATTTAAACACCCAAACCCGTAGGAAGCCTCCTTCTTTCTTCAGACCCCGAGAGATGTGTCAGACACATTTCTTCTGAATACTGTGGCTCAGCTCCCCCTCCTTTTTTTCCACCCTTATTTTTCCTAGTCTTGGAGAGCTGTAGAGGAAATCTTGAAGGCAGCTGGTCTCTGGAAATGAAACTTAAGAGATTTAATGCCTTAACTAAGAATGAAGGAGTTAAAAAGAAAATAAAAGAAATATTTAATTTAGTTCTCTAAAACAGAGCTCTGCCCAGTCCCCTCCTGCCACGTACGCACCATCGACACCCTACCACAGAAAACAAACCCCTGGGTTATTGCATAAGCCCAACCCAGCGTGTCCCTGCAGTCTGCCGCAGACCTATAACCTCCTGCTCCTTTAGGCTGGCTCCAGCATGCTCCACTGTGAGTCTGAGCTGACTGAAATAAGCATGGAGAGAGGCTTCCACAGAAACCTCTAAATGGTTTTTAATGTCTCCCCACCGTAGGATTCCCAGAATTAATTTGTCTGGCTTTTGAAATCAGGGACGCTGTGTTAAGGAAGATGGATGCCCCTAAGACATATTGAAAAGAATGAAGGGATGACAGTGGTGGTTTATGTAGCAAGCCTGGCCATGGATGCAGAGTAGTAAATGTGGTTGGTTGGTTGAGATCAGATTTTTTTATTTTTTCCAGTGGCAACGCCCATGTAGTTTATTTATTTATTTCCCCCTTTCACTTCAAGGCACCTAACAACAACACTGTATTTTATAAATCCCTGTGATTATAAATCTAGAAGGATGGCATTCTTGGTTTCCTCAGAGGCCAGGAGTCTATACCCACAGGAGACAGATGGGAGAAGTATCCAGCAAGCTTTCTATATTATTGCACAGAATTGCAGGAACTGGTTTTGGTTTATACCGCATGGGGGAATGCAAAGTCTGCACAGAGCATCTCCATTTACTGCTTCCTCTGCATGCAGCCAAGGCAGGATTGCTTACACTCCCTCTGCACAGTTACTGGGGAGGGAATAATGTCATGCCTACCCTGCAAAAGATGCAAAGCCACTGCTTTGCATCAACTGTTCCCATTATCCTGCTGGTAGGATATGGCCCCAAAAGATTAGAAGTGCTTCATGTAACTGTGCAAAGCTGGTGCAAAACTCCAGGCTGGTTCAGATCCTTTCTCCACTTCCACTTCTCTGCCTTGTCCCAGCAGAATGGCTCCAATAACTGCACCAAAAAAGCATCCCCTTACTTTCCCTTGCAGGGTAGCAGTGGCTGATGAGACTTTGAACCCCCAAGATGTGGAGAGCAAATAGAGATGGTTGCTGCAGAATGAGTCAGGTTGTGCTGCAAAGTTAGGAAGTGTTTTTCCATAGTTTAGAAGATAGTTTTTAAAAGTAGGTGATTTAGTTTACATTTTTTCATGAGCCACAAGGTCAGCTATGGAGTAAGAGATGGATTTAGATTTAGAGTCATCTCTGAGCTTTGAAAAAAAAAACCAAAACCAACAGGAGTGTTTGATTTTGGTGCTTTGCTTCATCTTCTTGCTGCCTTGGTAATGGGGCTGCTTGTGGTGTTGTGGGGGCAGCCCCACAAGATCTCTGATCCTTCCCTCCTCTTCCTATCATTCACCTCCTCCCCAGCCCTACCAGAGTCAAATATAAACTTTCTTAAAATGAACACAAGATTCATTCCACTTGACCAAGCCTGACTTCCCAGAAAATAAACAGCAAGTGCAGAGCCAGCCAGCCCCCTCTCCTGGAGCTGCCAGCCTCCAGAGAGGCGATGGATGGACCCAGAGCAATTCTGAGCCTTTTGCAATGGAGAAGAGGGTGCCAAGGACAGGAATCCCAGCTAAGGGACTTCCCGGGGTCCACTGTAAAATAGCAATATTGCTAAGTGCCTTAATTTTCACAGTTCTGATTTCTTTTTTTAGTTTCAGTTGTATCCTGGATAACTGGACACAACTGTTTCCCTGCCTTGATAATGGATCAAAAAGAACCAGGTCAGTAGCACATATAAGTGCTATTGATAGAAGAGGGCTCTTCGGAGCTCAACACTTAAAGTAATCTGAACAGGGCAATAGCTGATTCCCTTTTATGATCATTTTTACTGTTGTCCTTTGTTTTCTTTCTATTAAAATGAAAAAAGAAAAAAAAAGCCAGAACACCCATTGCCCAAACGATGTATGCTCATTAAAAGAATGACTAAAAATAAAGAATAAAATATGCTGAACAGTTTTCCAACCCAATTTTGCCTTCAGAGTGGAGTAAATTAATTTCTGCTATGCAGAAGCCACCTAGTACCACACTGAGTGGGATGCGCTAGTACTGTACCAGCTGGCCACAAAGGTGGACGAGTGAGTGGACACCGGAAGGGCTTCAGTTCCTGCTCTCCGGAGCAGCTCTCCCAGACAATGGACATCCCCCAGTCACTGTGCCAAGTGTCATCTGCTGGGAGGCTTTGTCCTTCGGTGCCTGGTAGCATACTCAAGGCAGCAAAGCTCTGTGGTGCAGCTGCCCTAAAACCACAGGACCAGCCGTGACCTTTTGGACTTGAAGTCCATGCTGTTTTCTTAGACTCCCGACCCCACAGGCGTTACCCATGTAATTCCCTGGGAGCAGCTGTGTGCAGGTGTTGCCTACGGTACTAAAGTGATTCTCTCTGAAATAGCATGGGAAAGAAACCAGCATAGACAAAATAATAAATACACCTGTATAGGACTCCTTTTCCTTACCAGGCAGTAGATGTTTTGGGTCAGAGTTATCCGATATATCCCGGATCCCCTCTTCCTGCGCTCGTCACCTTCTCTAACTCATGATGTCTATCTGCCTTTCCTTTCCCAGGACAGGTATCTTTGATCTCGGCTGGCCTCACTGTTAAACAGTCTCTCTTGCAATGAAAGCGTGAGCTTCTGATCCTCACTAATCCCAAAATATCCTGTATGATTGTGTGAATCTCTCAACTTTCTTCATCCTACCAGCAATACCTGGCTTGTTATTTTAAAAAAAAAAGAAAAGAAAGTGAGAGAGCCTTTACACTGCACCAGACCTGCTCTTTATGGAAAAAAAAATCTTCAGCTAAGACAGCTGAAATGTTCCCTCCTGATGGCTAACTGCAGCAAGCAGCAGTAGTCACACAGTGCTGAACTCAAACACCTTCCTCTGTGCGTCTTCTTGCTTTGTCTATGCTGATATTCACGAGCAGCCTTAATGAGGACAAATGTAGTTAATGAAGATTGGCCAATGCTTCTGCAAATTATATATGTGCCGCTAAGGATAACACGAAAAGTTAAAAAAAAATTTAAAAAAAGGAAAAAGATTTATTTTCATGTTAGGTTTCAATTTGCTGCTTTTTTTTTTTTTTTTACTATCTGCTGTTTTCCACTGTAAGCATTATCTATTCAAGCCAGAACAGATTAAAGCTAATTGTTAGGCCCCTCTGTTTTTCCTTCTTACTGTTTTATCTCCTAAGCAACTTTATTTGGTACAAGACAAATAATCTGAATTCCTGAAGTCAGAAACAAGGAGTGAGAGTCCGGGAAACTGGCTGCTGATCGAATGCCGTTTTTGCAAGTGTGGTTATGGTTAGAAACTCTAAATATGGCACTGTGTTACTGTACACACGGTAACTGCACCCTGTGTGTCAATGTCTGAGTCACAGTAGTGTAGTTTACTGACAAAAACATGTTTTACTACTCTCAGCTGCAAGGAGTCAATAGAGTTGGGAGTGAATGAATTGGGCTCGCTGCATCGAGTGTTACCAACCGAATGACCGGGCTTAGTGCATACCCTGGTTTTACTTTTGGTAAGAGGGATGTAAGCAGCAGAAGGGGCATGATTTGGCAAGCAGATGTTGAGCCAAGTGTCATTTAAGCAAAAGGGAATGGTTTGTTTGTGCCAGACGAAGATGCCAGTGAGTGGGGATTCCTGCCTGGCACCCCATGGGGAGGGGGCTGCACTGGGGGGACTGTAGTCAGGAGAGCTGCGTGATGCCCATGGAAATGAACCGACTGCACTTCTGTGAAAGTATATGAAAAGTTTTGTTTCCAGCACCATGCAGAACAGAAGTGTCTTTCTAAGCCTGGATGTTGTGAAACAGAATTGTCGCCCTGCAGCTCCCTGTCCCCCTGCCTCAGGATAGGCTCCTTCCACCAGCAAATGAACTGTCAAAAGCTTAATTTTTTTCAACTTTTTAATTGAACTGACTTGATCTGAATGTTATTGACAGAAACTAAATTAATATAATGTTTTTCTTTTAACAGAGCCCCCCCTTTTTTTAATCTTTTAAATAATAAGTATCCACCAAGGAGACCAGCTGGCATTCCCATACTGTACATGTTCGTCCTAACCTTTACTATTGACTGACTCATACAGCATGCATCTGCAAGAGTTATTAATGGAAAGTATTAAATAAATTTGGTTTAATATTTGGTAAATAGGAGGTGTCTTTTCTTTGTGCTGGAATTTGTGTTCCAAATGTCTATGTTTGTGTTATTTATATTAATATATTTCATGGCCTGCTTAATAATAGTAGCAATTAAGATAATAACAATAAATACTAATAATACTGAGCTCTTCTGCTTTTCATCAAAGGAGGTCAAGACTCAAGGGTATACCTCTGGGGCTGGTATAATGTAGATCTGATCTTCTCCTGGTATTTCTTTTTGTGGAAGGTTAGGAGTATCATGCAAAGATCAGATCGCCTGTATTTTGGCCTCTGGAATGTCTCTTAGGCATTATAAATGCCAGTAAGAAATATAAAATTGGAAAGAAAACAAACACCAGGACATTGAAAAATATAACCACAAATACTGACCTATTTGGGTTTTTTCTGATTTAGCAGAATGCTATTAATATTATAATTAAAGCAGTTTTGTAGCCTGGGGGCTCGAACACCTGGCTTTTATTAGAGCTGGATCCATATCGTGTGGTGGAAAAAAAAAAAAAAGACAAGAGAGGAGATGGCCCGAAGGAGAACACAAGAGGGCACAGTGGCACCTGTGGTGCACTTTTTGTTTGCTGGCTTTTTGAAATGTTGAGGGCAGGGTGTTTGCATGACATAAATAATTACGGTAACATGGTTGATTAGTTGGAACTGTAAAAATGTAATTTTGTCAACTTGAAGTGGATTGTTTACTAGAATTATTTTTTGGTTAGTTTTGAGGATCAAAGATAAGATGTGATGACTGTATTATATAAGGTTAATATGGCAATAAGCCCTACTGTAAGTTTGACAGAATTAACCTGGGCAGTCAGTAGGAAAGGTACCTATTGTATTAAATAAGGTACAAAACTCACGTTCCAGGCAGGTGTTTTCTGCAGCTCTCCTCATCTATTGCACTATTCTTGTACCACATTGTGCTAATGAAAACTAGTTCTGTGATTTCAGAAGCAAAGGATACTAATGCTGCTTTTCATTTTCTGTTCAAGGAGGACATGGGTTTCTGCAAAGCCTTTTTCATGGGACTGATCAGAAATGACCCAAGCAAAACCAAGAAGCGATAGCTGAACCTTGAGCAACCTCACCCTGGTAGATGCTGCTGAATTGAGAGGTCACTGCTGAAAATTTTCTTCTGAAAGAGTTAGTGTTATGAATAGCTATTTGGAAGGAAGCAACACAGAAATAAGCAGGATCCTATCCCAGATGTTAATCTGAAGTTCAGAGATCACAGTTTTCCTTAGATGTCTCATGCAGGGTGCCTGCTCGGGGAGCAAACAGCATCCCTGTACCATGGTCACTTGCCTGTGTTGGCTTTTGCGGAGGGAGAACTGGGGTCAGAACCATTCTACCAGAGCAAGTTCAGCGAAGAGCTGCAGACAGTCTTTTTTGGATTTGTTCGGTCACTGTTTCTGACTTTCACAGGACATTCCAGATGGGCCTTTACTATGGGAACTGTGGTTGAAACCTCTGAATGCTATAATCCATAACATGACATTATTTCACAATTAAAAATGAACAACGACCTTCTTTTTTTGCAAAGAAGTCTTCATCCTCAGGTCTCCCATACGTACTATTTGTAAGACACGACTTCTCCTCCCATCCAAACCAGCCTCCAGTGGTTTCTTACCCTGCCAGAAGTCAATCAATCTGTTACCGTACATGGAGCTGCAAAAGGAAGATGCGATACTACACTGCACACAAAAAAGTAAAGAAACAACATCATTAACATCTTAATATCCTGTCCTGACATCTCACAAATTATTTTAGACTTCATAGCCAATGTAAACAGGTTTGTTTTCAACTCCCCTAATTGCCTGCTAATTGAGAGCAGATGCAGGCCTCAACTTTCGGCAGATAAAGAGCAGCCTCTTCTCTAGGGTTTCGCATCTATCATGAGGTCTCTGATGTATGCTTGCAAGCTTCCCTGGTTAATGATGCCGAGGCAGAGAAGAATTGGAACTGCTCCTCTTGAATCGTGCCTGAAACCTCAGTGAGACAGAAGGGAAGACAGAGCTGTGGGACTCATCAGTAACATCATCATCATTATTGTTTCATTTCGTACTTCAGTGCACTTTCTGCACTGGCATAGGTTTCCTTCTGGGGGGGAGTTCTCCGAATTATAGATGGGTTTCTCGTTATGATAGAAATCACTGGGTTTATGAAAAATGCATTGCTGTCATATTCCATTATCTACTTCCTCCCATGCTGCAATCCAGTAGCTTGCAAGTCATTAGATTCTTTTTCAGAGTTCCTTTGAAATAATCCTTTCAAAAAACACTATTCATTGGGTATGACCCCGGAGAGATACTGTCTGGTACTAAAGCTCTCTTTTAGTTCTGCAAGGGAGACCTGTAACAACAAGATAAGTGCATGTATATTCCAAGTAATGTCTGGAGTTTGCTGCCTCCCATTAAATGCAATAGGAGCTCACAGTTCAAATGGTAGAATTTTGCTTTGTAAATGTAGGAGAAAATGTAGTTCAGATATATAGGTAAATTTGCATTTGGTAGTGATTTAATGTTCCATGGTCTGTTTTAGTTCCAACTTAAATATTACATTAAAACCAGCAATAAAAAAAAAAAAAAAAGAAAAAGCATGCTAACTGCTGGGTTCAGAAAGAGTGGATATGATTTTGTTCTTGCTGTCAGCGTAGCAGTGAGCTGCCTTTTACTTTCTGCTCTTCATTTAGCAAGTCAGCAGCCGTACTTAAATGATAGCCCTCCGGTCTTTCTTCAGGACTGTTTTTGCAAATGAAAGCAGGAACTTCGAATCCTTGTGTTTTTCATATCACTTACAAGGTGTTTTGTGAATTTTAACATTTTGCATCTATCTGCGAAAAGGTGGAGGGCCTGTGAGTAATCCTCGGTGAGAAGTGCCCTTTGTGCAGGGAGGCTGCATGGGTTTGTACCACTGGGTTCAGGAGATCATAGAGGGATATTTAAAATAGAAAAAAACCAGCCAAAAATAAGGAACAGCTTGGTGGTTTGTGAATGATAAACGAGTAGAAAAATAGAGGGAAGAATTCACATCTAACCAATGTCATTCAGAAATACCTGAAGCACCTGGCTTCTGGATTATGAAACATTGCTCAGTCCCAGAACCACAGAACCTTCAGGTTTTCACTGTGATTTCTTCACGAACCCCTCTGTCTCCCCCAGGGCTGGCTCCAGGCCTCCCTGTGAACACAGAGTCACCCCTGCTGACATTATCCCTCTCTGGAAAGTTGCCACAAAGCTTGCAGAATAAAGTCCTGATCTAACAGAGATGCGAGTGGTTTAATAGGAGGGCAGGGGGACTTGAAGTCAGTAGCACAAGGCATAACAGACTAAAGCAGCGGTCCATTAAATCAGCACACTGGGGCCTAGGCATTTACAGTCACACAGTCAGATGTTTCCAGTAATTATTTCCCCATAGCATTTTTATTAGGTGCTCCATAAATAATATTCACTGCCGTGCTCTTCTCATGGTCTTTTATAAAAAGAGAGGGAGGAGAGAAGAGAAGGAGAATTTTCTTTACCTTCAGCTTGATTTTGAGGTGATTCTGTCTTTCAGTCCTATTGAAGCAGATATGAGCTTGGAAAATATGGGCAAATTAGTTCCTCGCTGGCCAAACGTTGTTCCCTAAAACCATCATTGGGCCAACTTAACACAAGGTAAGTTTCTATTTCAGATTTAGATTTGTCTGCTTGTCTTGGATCCATTACAGACCTAGGATAGACAGGCAAGCAAATGCTGGGATTGGAATGGGATTTTTTTCTATGTATCCTTTGTTTGTTGTTAACTTTTCTTTTCTTGGTAGTATTTACGTAGGTCAAATCCAGGGTCATCACATCAACAAACACCACTGCCTTCTCCTCTATGGAAAGACCTTCCCAAAACTCAACACTGTCGCTGTGTGTTTCATCTGGTCTGTATGTGCAGCACCTATTGACAAAAGCTGGCTTTTTGATGGAAGCTACTGTGCAAAGGCTTTTTCCCAGAAAATATCACTGTGTTGCCTGAGTTATAGTATTAATGTTAAGCAATACAGCTTCTTTCCTGGCACTAGGACTTGTGTTTTGCAAAGGGCTTCTACTCAGGTATTTGATTTTCAACATCAATTTTCTAGCCAAAGTAAGATTGCCCAAATAAACTCAAAGATTTGGGGACTTATTTTTTTACTTATTGGACTGCAATATTGCGACCAACCCCAAGCAGAACTTAGAAGAGCAACAGTAAAAGGAGGTGGAGTAAATAGTCATGGTTCAGGTTTGCTACTACCAGGGTCACAAACTCTTCCACCTGTGTGTGCAAAACCTCTAAGCAGCAGCAGGTGTGTATTTATATAGATGTAAACACAAGTGCAATACTTCTGTCTAAGCTGAAAATCTGTGCATCAAGTGTAGATGAGCACAGGGAGCACAGAAATTGTTAATAGCTGGGCAGAAAATAGAGCTTTAAATAAAGAGCATGGTTTTGCTTATAGTAACTGTCTGTGTCTGCTCAAGTTTGGTGGCCTTGGTCCTTGGTTGTCTCCATGTTTGTATACGAGGGTACAGTGCCACATGGGTGTATTTCAAAGGGAATGGAGTATTTTCATGCAGCGAGCTGTCAGCGGACTAGAGCTATCTTAGCAGCCCTGACTGCTGGCTGAAATATGTAGCATGGTCCTTTGACCTATGATCCAAGACTAGGGTCAGACCTAACGCAGCCCTCACACCTCGTCTAGAAGAGCCAGGTGAGAGAACTTCCTACAGCTCTTCCAGGAGCACGTTGCTGAAGCCTGTCGCAGCTGAAAGATGCTCTGCTGTTGGCCATCACTTTAGCAATGCCAGGGGATGTAACATCAGCAGGAAAAGACAAATCATCTGTTTCTCAGAAAACATTGTCCCAAAATAATTTCTCAGTTCTTTTTGTTCTCTGTTCCGTTTCTGGACTGCTCAAACTGGGGAAGTTACAGCCTGAAATTAAATATGAACCTATTCAATATAAATCTGTGTATCTATTTTGTGGTATAGGAAAACTGAGTTCAGTGAACCCAGGCCATTGGCATTTTATAATTTCCTCTTGCTCCAGCAGGTAAAGGATTAACCCATTGTTATTCCTCTCTAAAGGAACAGAGAAAAAGATATACTCTGTAAAGAACCTGATTAAAAAAAAAAAAAAATTCCATTGGGTTTTTACAGAAATATTTTATTGGAACCATAAGGTTTCTTTTTTTTGAGAAAGAGAAAATTTGAAATCCGGAGTTTATTTTTCCTTCAGTGTCTCTCCTAAGAACCAACAGGAATTAAGATATTTTTTTTTCTCTCTTGTGTTTGTGCCTACTTATTAAACACACATGTGGCCTGGATTCCTTGCATAGGTGCAAAGAGGTTTGAAAAAAAGAAAAAGAAAAAAAGGTGTAACCCAGTCCATTGACCTGTCTCTTTACCCTTAGGACTCTTTCGAACAGCTGTGAGAAAAAGAAAAAGGGGGGGAGAGAGAAAAAAGGAGGCAGTTTAACAAGCCAAATCCAGATGTTCATTTCATACACACACCCTGAACAGCTTTTGCATGGTTTATTTCATTTTCTGAAACCATTTTTCACCAGCCTGTTTTCTCAGCTGGGAAACTTCTGGTGTAGTGTTTTCAAAAAAATATTGCATTTGGCATTACAAGAAAACAGAGCCTTTAAGACATTAAAAGGACAATATCCTTGTTTGACTTGGCCCAGGGAAGCAGGGCTATAGGAATTTTAGATTTTTGTACCACCCAAAGAATAGGTAAAAGAAATTTTCCACTCTTAAACCCAGTTTACATGGGAATTAGAGTTGATTTAGCTTTTTTTTTTCTTTTTCTTTTAAAGACTACTCTGAGGACTTTGTGTTGGTGTAGTGGGATTTTATTAGCATGAAGGAATAAGCAAAGTGGTAGTAATCAGTTTGCATCTAGATTCTGATGAGCCATGGTTCAAAACTCAAACTGATGCTGAATGAACTTTATTTTTGTTTTGCGAGGACCAGATCCTGACATGCTCATTTACACCAACATCTACATAACGTGGGCGGACAAATTTGAAATTATTTAATACTGGTGCAGCTTCTCTTTACTTACAGTAGAGGTAAGCTACATAACATGAGCCATAATTCATATTGGCTGTGTGAATAGCACTGATGGCAATGAAGATGGTGATTAGCTGACAGGACAGTGTCTACACTGAGTTTAGAGGTACCCCAACAGCTGGCAGGTAATGAATGAAATTAGGGAAGATCAAGTGCAAGCAAGACCTATATTGCTATCACTGAGCTAATCAAAGGATATATTGCCCTTCAGAAAACACAGTGTAAAACCCCAACTCCACTGAAGCCAGTGGGTGATTTGCAGTTTGCTGTCCTTCACAACTTTGGTAAAAAAAAAAACGTAGGTTTTTTTTACCTGTAAGATTCTACAAGTGTCATTCACTATTATTTATTGTATTAGATGGAGACTTGATCCAAATTTCTCCATGTAAAGAAAGGTCTATAACTTTGCAAAAAGTTTAAGCAATGCTTTGGTGCTCCTTTTGTTCACCTGTTCTAAAGGAGAAAAAATTGCAGATACTCTTATCAGAAATGTCACCATCCTGTAGAGATCTCAGACCCCATCAACTATAAAATAAAAGCAGATGATAAGGATTTTTAGTGAGAATTTGAAGACATATGTTGTGGTTAAATTAAATAGATGACGAAAAAAGAGTATTAAAAGATCCTAATTCATAAACCAGCAACATTACTTAAGTAAATAGAAATGTTTAAGGTATTAAAATGTCCCACGCCACGTTTTCCTTTCACTTTGCTGCTGCTAAAATAAGGGCAAATCATCAAGTCTCTCTTGGCATTACAGAGCATTCAAGGATATGGCGTGTGTGTGCCTGTTTGTGCGTACGTGTACATGTGTATATCTTTAAGCCTGGTAGTGGGAATATTGGCATTTCAGTGTCAGAACACCACCAAGCGGGCTATAAATACATGGTCCTTGAACTAATCTTCTCTTTAGACAGAACAAAAAAATTTGTAAGAAAAATCTAATTAAGACTTAAAATGCATTAGGCAGATTATTTGGCCAGTACAGAACTAGAGTGGAAAGGTGCCAAGCGGTACTAGTAAGTTCTGTTGAGCAAACCGGTGGTCTTTTTAAAGCCACTGACTTGGTACACAGATTGAATAATTCTAGAGAAAGAATATATTGTCTGTCCATTTCAAGATACTGTGAATTTGTAATGTAAAATAGTGCCCTGATGTGTTTTTTCCTCTCCTCTTTAACTGGTAGTATGCATTACACATATGTGTGTGTACATGTTTGTATTTATTTGCATGCATACTTCCATGTACATTATTATACACATTTATACAAAAGCATATATTAATTGCTTGATTAAAAAGGACAGTCTGTTTGTGCACATATCAAACCTAGAGACCAGGCAGCTTCACATCTGACTTCGGGTAATAAGACCTCCTAATATCTAAGCTTGGAGATAGATAAATCCAGGAACTTCTACACAGATACTGTCAAGACTCTGTATTTGGAAATATTCTGTCAGTCAATGCACAAACAATGCACTTAGATATTTGCCTTGGGAAATGTAATTTTAGAGATATCAGACTATCAGTGTATACAGATACCACTATACACATCTCTGCTGGAAGGACAGTCTTTAAGGCACCATGGAACTGCACAGCACACAGCAGCCTTGGCCTGTGGATGAGGCAGTTATGTGCTGCTGTAAGACAAAGTCAGTGAAGATGATTCAGGAGCCGAGAAGACAATGAGGAGGTAATGGCATTATATGGGGGAACTTGGAATAATGCTGCCTTGTACTGTCAGCCTGGACCCTTCCAGTCATGTAAAGTGAAAAGAGTAAGTCTGTGGTGAAGTGTGAGAGCTCTTATCTCGTTATATCTTTCAGCAAAGCAATGACCCATGCCACATGGCCTCCCAAAAACGCCTTCTTTGTTTAGCCAAGAATTACACCCTTTAAACATTCCCAATCACTGCATTAAAATGGTTGCATTTATTATAGCAGCCCGCCATAAAATTTGGTTCAATAGTCTGTTCTGAGAGGGGTTAATACGTGCTCTGGGAACACCATTATCAATGGTGAGGAATCCCAGCAGTAGTTTCTGTGATCTCATTTGGTGCCACGCAACACAGGGGAAGCTCAGTGTTGCCCACTGCACTCCATGCTCTGTCTCCCTTGGGTCTCCCTACAACTTCAACTGAGGTTTGCCTAATACTTAGCAAAGTGTGGGGAAGTATTTCCCATCAAAAAGATCGAGGTCAAGGGGAAATCATGATATTCCTCTCTGTCACGCCCTGGTAAATTCATCTTGATACTGCTAATTGTCACTGCAGGAAAGTTGTGTGTCCTCCTTAGTTGTTCTCTCTACAGATTCTCTACCATTATGACTCTGCCAGTGAGAACAGATACATCATGTTTTAAGGGAATTTCTTTTGTCAATATTGTTGCACTGTTTTCTGGAGACATGTGAACTAAGCTAACAAAGATGCTTTTTGTCCACAGAGTGCTTCCATGCCCCTGGCTTAGTGACAGCGAGGAAAGGAGTGAAATTTATTCACTTCCTGAGATGAGAAAGCATGGGACAGCACAGAACTGGTCCTGGTCTCCCGTAAATGGTGCCATGTGTTTGTGTAGCTCCTAGCACAACTCTGCCTTCTTCCACAATGGGAGAGCCATGACCTGTTTGTCATAGATGGTGGTGATGATGATGCTCACAGAGAATCAAAAACCCTGCCATGAAGGCACAAACGGCAGGTGGTACAGACTGCATTTTCAACAACGCTTTATTCTGCCTTCTGGTTTGTAGGAGTTAAAGAAAAAGTTTTCATTTAGAGGAGGACATTAGGGTTGAGGTAGGAGACAGAGATTTCTGAAAGTGATTATCTGTATCACTACAAAAAATATTTGTTATTCTCAGAGTCATGGACTAGTTAAGATTGGAACTGGCATTTGTAGATTTGTAGTTGGCTGCTGCTTAAAAGAGGGCCAACTTCAAAGGTAGCTAAGGTTTCTCAGGGCCATGTTCTGTCAAGTTTTTAAAATCTGCAAGGTTAGGTGTTTCACCATCTTTCTGCGCAACCTGTTCCAGAACTTAACTGTCCTCCTTTTGATTTATTTTTTAATGAAGTTGGAATTTGTCTTCCTGCAACTTGTGATCATTGTCTCTCATCCTTTCACTGTGCGTATCTGAGAAAAGTTAGACTCTATCTTCTTTGTAGCCATCTATCAGTTAGTAGAAGGCACCAGTTAGTTCACCTTCTCTAACCTTTCTCTTCTCCAGACTGAACAAATTCACCTCCCTTAGCCCTTCCTCATGTGTTCAGCTATCTTGATAGTCCACTGCTGGACTCAGTCTGATTTGTCGATATCCTTCTTGCTCTGTGAGGAGAGAAAATGGTCCAAAAGTGGAACTGGGTTTTAGTTATGGTTAATATTTGTATTAACTGTCTACTCTGTTGACATTGGATGCTCAAGCTTTGGCCATAACTAATATAATGGATCTCATTCAAATGTTGGAAACATCAGGGCATACCTGCTCGGCCTTCGTGGAAGAGCGTGTTTCCTGAACACACTGTACCCAGGTCATCCCGTCTCATTTATTTGGCTGTCTGTGATAGCAATATAGTTAATTGCCTCTTTTCCCATTGCTGAATTGACTGGATTGTCCTGGAGATGCTGAATTTGTTTTCTTCTTTGACAAAGTGCATACACTCCTATGGATTTTTAAAAAGGAACCAGAAATATCTAGGAAAAAGCAGAAGGAGGGGAAAGCCCTCAATTTCTTTTTCTATGAATAATTTAGTGCCAAGTTAACTGAAACGTTTGAAAAAGAGATTTTTGGTGCCTAGCTTCATTAAACCCTCTATCTATCCCCAAATGTATTCTCTATCAGTGTCAGCATCCAACACTTCATCTTGTCCCAATCACAACAAAAGCCTTGTAGAAATAAAATGCAGGGGTAGAGTAAAAACAGATTATTGTTGCCATTATGCATGTCTCTGTGTGCGCATGTGCTCTATAAACTTACAGTGAGGGGAAAAAAAAGAATCTATATGAAAAGGAATGAAGCCCTGAACCATACCAACCTTCCAAAACATGCACTCCTTTTGGGGGTACAAGCCACGTTCCGTTGCATTAAAGAGTGTTGTGCCACACTCCAACCCCCTTCTCCGGAGCACGTGTTTTAATCGGAGTATTATGTTCTCATCCACTAAGCTTTTACCAGCACAATGAGTGGGACCTCGTTCTCTTGGCAGTGGTTTCTGTCAGCGATCTGTCTTCTGCAGCTATTTCCGTGGGAAGGCCCTCCATCTGGTGCTTGGCAGGGAGGGGAACTTTCCTCTCAAATGTTCTCTCTCTCTCTCTCTCTCTCTCTCTCTCTGGTTAAGGTATACCCTTTGGAAATCTTCAGCTTCCAAGATTTATTTTTGCACAGGGTACATACTTTGTTTTACGTGGTCTGGCTTGCTTTTCTTTTAACAAACTGCCACCCCTGTGCCCTGCTTATCCTGGCAGAGGGAGAAGAATGCTGTTTGCTTTAATATTACCTTCGGTCTCAGTATGCAACAGGTCAAAAGATGTGACAAGTACACATGTTAATCCCTTTCCTTTTCAGTTAATAGAATAACACAGATGGGAAAGTTTACATTGGGATCTGACACTTGCTCCAAGCTGAAGTTAAGAAGGAGATGGGGTTGGACATTGCCTTTCAAATTAGAGTGGTTACTACACAAATTCATCTTCCCACTCAGCATCAAGTTGCTGCTGTCATCCTAAACCCCATTTGCTCTGCTAAGAATGTTCCACTTCCCCTTCCACTCTCCTTTTGAGAGTCGTAGGTAGAGTTGGATAAGACTTCGAAAGCTCTTGTAAAATGAAATATTCCTCAAGAATCAGTGATGTTCAAGTGGAAAAATGTCAACATTTTCCACTGAAACACCACCATTTGTTTTGAAATGGTGACTTTTTAAATATTTGGCATTTCTGAGCGTCGAAATAATTCCCACTAAAACCAGATACTTTCTTAGAAATATTAATTTGATTTCAATAAATCCCCATATTAGCAGTTTTTTCTCATATAATCAGACCGTTTATGTTTTATTTGATTCTGTTTTCTGTTTCCTTGTAGCCTCCAGAATATGTCCTCTGACATTCTGCATGACATAGCCCGTTTGTAAGTTTGCATGCCTGAAGATTTGCCACTTACATTATTCCTGCAGGAAACACACAGAAGAATAAGAGCTAGGATTATGCCTATGATGGGAAAAGCTGCAGCAATGACTAACTGAAAGGGCTGATCCATCACAAACCAAATAACACTTTCTTCCCACCAGGTTCGTACCACTTCACAATGTCTTTCATGAGAACCTTCTGCCAGCTTCCCATGAGGGAGCAAGTTTCTGGTTACTGGGAACTCTTTAAAATTAAGGATTTGAGGGTATCTCTGTAATAAGATGAATATCTAAGATCTATTTTTAGATGGACATGGGCCTCAGAGTATAAATCTAAACATGGAGAAATTGTATTTTCTGCAATTGATTTTTTTAAAATCCCAATTCTATAAACAAAGCTATATGTTAATTAAAGAAAATAAGATTAGAAATGCAATTAAAAACATAATAATTTTTACTGAAAAAGACACATATTTGCACTGAACTTAATAGCAATGAAAATACTTAATTGGTGTTAGAAACTGTGCCTATAAGGTTTGCATAACCACAAATGTATTGTTCATAGGAAGCACTCAGTTAGTTACCTGCTTTCTGATTAGAGAACTAATGTTTGTGTTTGAGAATCACTGCCTACCTTTTTCATCTATTTTCTTTCAAAATGTGCAGTTTCAGAACAGCTTTTTCACGTTGTTTTAGACATTTCCCCATTAATTTCACGGCAGATAGAGCGTGTACCTCTTCCAGCCTGCTACCTACCAATACCCAGAATAACTTACTAATGCTTGTTTCAAAAATCAAGATCTCAAATTCAAAATTCAAGATCTCTGTCTCCAATCTGGCAACAGCTGTGAGGCTCATTCATGCTGCTCAGACCATGCAGAGGAAAGAAAAGAGCAAGCTCAGTTTGAAGATGCTCAAAGACTCAAATTTAAGTGAAGGGTCCACCTAGATCAACAGAGAGGTGCTTCCCAAGAGGGAGCGTGAGGAAGACCAGCTTAAATTAGATGCTTGTATTCTAGTGACTAGGATGAGGTGAGAAAGATCCTATGATCAGGACTGGTCCACAGGGTGGCTTAGATACATAGGCCAAGATTCAGGACTTCTCAGATTGGGCAGTTTTCTGAGGTTTTAGCATTGGAAGTCATGCTGATCTTTCTTTCTGGTTGATGCATGACATGGGCACCTTCAGCGGAGCTGAGCGTCCCACAAAAGCTCTGATCTGACTTCTGGAGGTGCTTTTTCTTCCTCCTTTGTAGAAAAACCTGAAACAGCAGCATTTTGACTATCACTGTAGTGATTAAATGTGGGTCAGATGAGTCCAGGTCATGATTCCTACATAGGGACCAACATTCCCATTGGTTCTGGTGGAAGTTCAGGCTCCTTGTTTGGGGAAAGGCACCTAAATGCTTTTCTCATCCTGACCTTTACTCTCTGTTGTAATTTCACTTCTGACTTCTTGGCTAAGACCTCTAGCAAGGGGAAGCAATTAGTGCCCATCACAAGGAAAGCTTTTGCAACATGGGTGACTGCCCACAAGAAACACAGTTGAGACCACCAACTGTTTTATTTGTTTTTGTTCCAGTTTCGGCTGATTGAGAAGCTCATGAGATACATCTTATTTCCCTGGAGGTCCCCCGGGAAGCAGCGGTCAGACAATCCTTTTCTAGCCTGCTTTGGGCAATGCTGGTGGTATAGCACTGCTGGCACTGCACTTAGGTCGCTGTACTGGTAGGTCTCTCAGCACAGGCAGCTACATAGGTTATTAAAGTGTGCCTAAATGATTCAATGCAACAGGCAGCTTATTTTGGCCACCAAACTCTTGTTGTTAGATGGTAAACACTTTAATTCACTGTTACTCAGAAGCTAATTTGAACAAGTTACCTAGAGGAAAATGGCTTAGTGTCCTTAGCTACAGGTTGTGAAGAATTAAACAAAAATTTCTCATAATGGGGATGGTGCTAGAGAGGCTCCATTATGGGTGTGAGCCACTGTCCTGGCCTTTTTAAAAATAACCCCCTACACACTGTAGTGCCAGATGGAGGTTTTCAGATCTATATCTGTCTGGAGACATAAGTTTTAAAATTTCAGATGTCTTTGCATTTCTCTGCACTAGGTTATGCCCACAGGTATTGCCCAGTGCAGTAGGTGGCATCTCAACTGCATCATCCTTCGGCTAATTTGAGCAGGAATTTCGGTATCCCTTGGAATCACCCTCCTCTCTGCTTCCTCCAGTTTGAAGGAGGCCAGTAATTTGCTGGTGGCCATTTAACCTCAGGAGGCCTTTTCGCCTTCCCGTCTCCTACCCCACGCAGACTAAGATGCTTTTGCCAGCAAGCTGAGCTGAGGCTCGCCTCATTTCCTCCCCTGTAATTCCACTTTTTACTTGGATGAGAAAGGCAGTGAATAGATTAAACTTACTCCTTCCTCTGTGGCCAGTCTATCAGTCCTTCTTGTGTGTGGAAACATAGACCAAGTCACATCGAGTTCTAGTAATAACTCAGATAGACACAGAGCCTTCACTTTAACTGGACCTTGCATAAGAGTATCTCAAAGAATTCAAAAATTACAGTTCTGCTGTGTAAATAAAATATGCCAGCACATCCATATATAGCACATCTGTGCTATACTTAGGACTTGCCTCTGCTGATGTTATTTGGAGTATTTCCATCACGTTTAGTTTGAGCTCAATGATCTTCTTAGAAATCATTTTTTGACTGTGTCATTTATGGTTCTTCGTTATTCAACCTATTTTCATATACGAAAGATCTTTGCTTCCTTATGCAGTAAGTACACAGACCTGATCCCTGTAGCCTCGCAAGCCAGAAACAGTTACAAGATCATGTCCACAACAAGTAGTAAAATCTTGTTTTATAAAAATGTCTCATCTATCTAGAAAATGTGTTTTCATAATGGGGCTAAGGCACAGCATGAATGCCAGTTCATTTAAAGCATACAAGTAAATACGTGTGTGTGTGTGTGTGTGTGTAGATTATAAAACTGTTTGGGAAAAAGAGCTAGAAGATAAATATCCAATGAGTTATTTGCATGTTAAGATAGCCTATGTTTATTCTCATTCCAGAGACTGTGTGACTGATCAAACCAAATTTATAACAAAACATTCAAAATATAAGTTATTTTTGGACAAGAGAATAAAGTTTTCCTCTGCCACAATGCCTACCAAAGGAGCTGGCAATGCCAGGGAACATGATGTGCTGAGACTATTGCTTATCATAGTTGTCACATAGATCTCTTTTATTTCATGTTTGTTTGTCGCTGTCTCTCTCTTGTCCTACATTTAGATATTAGGCTCCTTGGGCAGAGCATGATTTGCCATTCATTGTTACAACAGTCATTATTCCAAAGGAGCTCATGATTTGGGACCGAATGATGATGATAATAGTTATTGAATGTAAGTCACAAAAGAAAGCTCCACAGCTGAGCTTGAATTTAAAAATGCAACATTATAAAAGGTTTATGAGAAAGCACAAATTTTGCAGAGTCATGTTTAGTTCCTCTTTCAGTCTCTGATGTATGATAACCTGATGTATTCCATGGAAGACGTGACCACACGCATCTAGCAGAGTTTCTTCCTGGTGATACCTCTGTAAGTACTTAGCCATCCCTGGAGACAGCAGAGAACACTGGGTTGCATGTTTATATTTCATGTGACTTTTCTATGAATCATATCTCATTTTGTCACCAAAGCATCCCATCTGATCACTTGCCTTCTGAGAATTCGGTTGACTCATCACTCCTAGGTTTCTTTTTCCTTGGCACACTTCTCTTTCCCTTCACCTGATGCCAGCCCTGCCTTATTCCTTGGCACCATTGTGATACATATGTGCATTTCAATGCCATTTGCAGAGCCAAAGTGTGCCATTTGAACACAGTCCTAGACAAAGGGGAGAAAGACGTAATAGGTTAGAGTGGCACCATTCCTGGAAGACCAGCAGGAGATGGAAAATGTCCACGAATTCAAGGCTGTTTTCAAGCAGCCTAAATTCTACCTGTGTTCTTGTGCCTAAAGTTATCCACAAGATATTCTGGACCTTCAGGGTTGCCAAACCAATAACTAAAGCTGAACTAGGAGAATTAGATGGAATACAGCTGTTGGAGGCCACATGAGTCTGTCCTTTGCAGTCATGGAGCTTACTGGCAAAGCTATGTGAATAATGGACTATTTTTGTCTTCTGACAATTCTGAAAACATGCAGCAAAAATATTTGTAAAGAACTTTTGAGTGTATTCAAAACAATCTGTCTTTAAAAAGTGTGTGAACTGAAAAGCTGTCAGCCTTCCTTCTTGGGTCGAATGACAAGTTTCATTTCATTTTTGTTCATTTCATTGTTTTTGTTAATTTAATTTTCTTTAAGCTTTAAATAAAAACCTGACAAAATTTGAAATAAGTTTAACATTATTAATGAAAAATGCAGGTATTTCCTTCTGCGAATTTTAAAACTAAGCAGTTAAATGTTTTTTAACTGTTTTTGTTGTTTGAGGTGGTTATTTTAAACCACTAGATTTTGCAGAAACTAGCACAGAGCTGGGGAATATTTTGGTTGATCAGAAATGAGATTTTGGCAAAATCTTTGCTGTAACACTTTGACCAGCTCTAGGCATCATTTTGCCTCTTCTCCCTCCCTGTATAAACTCTTTAAGACACTAGCAAAGACAGTACATGACTTCACTCAAGGCAATGGCCATAACATTGTTTGAGCCTAACATGACCTGTACGAGTAGAAAAGAGGTATCATCATCTCTGTTGCTTGGACTTTTTTACTTTCTAAGGATTTATAATGTAAAACTGTCCATACTAATGCCAGAAAGGCAGACAGTCTGAGGAAAACACAGATGTAATTGAAAAGGGAGTCTGTACACTACAAGTGACATAGGACAGTGTGCTTCATATTTCTGCATGGGATTGTTTTGTCTCAGGCAGCGTTGGCCAAATTGCTGAGCTGTGGGTTTGTACTGCCTCAGGTGCTCTCTGCAGTAAGGTGCACATGTTTGCATACAATGGAAAAAGGTGTCTGCCCATCCATTCCCAAAGAAAGAAATAAAAGTCCCTCCCACTTGCAGAACTTATATATTCATCTGTTGATCCTCCTCGCAAAAGAAGGCAGGCAGTTAAAGTGGTGAAAGCAAGGTTAATGCTTGGACCTTTACTTGGAAATAGGCTAGTAAAAAAGAAATAAATGACCACAAAGAGTGGAAGATGGTCAATCAAAATTTCTTTAGAACAAGGAGGCTGCTTGTACTTCTCCAGGAACTCAGAGTCAAGTCCAGGTTCATGCTCACTGTCAGGTTGTACTTCACTATGTAAGTCACAAACTCATCTGGAGAAGTGATTCAGTGAAATAATTTGCCATTTACCTAGGATCACCCAGATGTCCCAAGACATCCAAGAATGTAAAATTATTTCTTTAACAGGAGGGCAGTGGCACTGAATTAACAGCAAGACATTTTTCGTGCATGTGATCCTCATGCAGTTCCTATGCTATCCATTGAAACCCTGAAATATGGTAAACATGGACCTGTGTGTCTGGAAAGCAGAAAGTCAGTATCTGACAGACCTCAGTTGTGACTTTCACATGAGAGAACTTAAGTAGTTGTGGTACATCTGTGGTGCATCTCAGCACCCAATGCACTACTTTTTTTTGCCAATTCACACAAAACTGTGGGGTTATTTTCCTTTTCCAGACTAAGGAAATCTTCTCTTGGAAAGTATGTTTCCAAGTAGTTTAAGGAAAGAGCTTCTTTAACACCTTTCCCACCCCTTTTTCTTGCTTATGATGTTTTATCTTACCTTGGTATCCTAAAGATCCTGTGACTAGGCGCTTTTTACTTATACTTACCATAGGATGTAAACTCTCATCATGATGTGGTAGTGTTTGGCAAATGGTGACTTGTAATGGTGCAGTTTTGAGTAAATAAAAAAAATTCTGGGCAAGATTCAGCCTTAAGGAGAGCAGAGCTGTCTCTCTGCAGTGGTTATAGTGACAAATGTAAAACATTTGTACAAAGGGAATATATTAGTCACCAGCTGTTAATATAAGCCTTTCACATTATTTAATGACCAGAGTAGGCTTTAGGCAGCCAAGCAGGGGCTCATATGGCCCCTAAGTGCCTCTTACAGCCTTGTAAAACCAGGGCATGATCTTACCCTCTCTTATCTCTAACGCTACTTGCGAAACAAAACATACTGGTATTTGGCTTGCTAACCATAGATGCAAACCACTGCAGAGCTTGAGGGTGTTTCATTAGAACTCCATTAAAAATGAACAATCAAGATTTTAAAAAAATAATCAGAATCCACAGAGCAAAGCCTCACAATATAAAACCTACCCAGTCTCCTTTGCTTTTCCTGTGAATACGAGTGTGTGTTGCTTTTAATTTGCGAATCTTGCAACTATTAGGAGTGGCAGAATACTTTTATTTATTTATCTATTTATTTAAACAGAGTTTTAAAACCCTGCACAAATCTGGGCACAGGCTTGTGAAAGAGAACTAGCAAAGGCTCGGCGTGGCATTATTTTGTTCTGCTTTTAGATGCAATTTTATCCATTGCTGCAGCTGGCTGTTCCTCTTTTAACAGCCAGGCTCTTCAGACCATGTGCTTAGGGTAGCTTATAAATTGCCAGGCTAGATACAGATGATTGTGTCTGGCAGAATGTCTTTATGGTGTTGGTGGTAAAGGAAAAACATATGTAATGCTATTGAATGCTGCTGGAAATATGATACCTGGCTGGTGCCTTGTGCCATCTATGATCCAAGTGATGGTGGTTCTGAAGTGACAGTCTGCTTGATATCGGTTTTAAACTATTTTCCCTTAGAAGCGGCAGGCCTTGTGGATATCTAAAACAAACTTTAAGAGAGTTTAAGACAGATGAACTCTGTAGGTTGGGGGGGGGGGGGTGATGCGAGATTATTAGGGCCTGGGGTGATTAAATCTGAAAGCACCTCTGATCTGTGCTAGCACCAGTTGCTAGTGAAATATCTACATGTAGCTGTCAAAGAAAGGTCAATGAAAGGGTGACAAAAAGGAAAACAGACAGTTGCTTAGATATATTGGAATATCAGCACAGAGTTTTGAGGGTCTACTCTCATCAGGAAGAAGATGAAATGCAAGTGAGTTACTCTATATGGTGTCAACCTGAAAGATCTCGGCGAAGCAAATGGCAGTAAACTGAAGTCATCAGGGAACCAACTTCAAAGCAACCATTTGATACAGCATCCATGTTCAGCACAGAGAATCTCAGCCTTGCTCATTCAACATCCTCAAACAAATAAAAAACTTTCTTGAATCAATAACCACCACTTTCACACACCACTGTCTCTGCCACACAGCAAATCATAGTCAAAGAGAAGGACCAATATTCTGAAAACATTTACAATTAACGTTGCTCACCCAAGCTGTCTTTGGAAAGCAGGTAGATATGAAAGTTCATAAACATTTGCAGTGTTGGTTCTTAGCATGGAGTGTCTGAAACCGTTTTCTTTTTAGCCATCTTTCTTTTACCAAGATGAGTTGAGAATTTGAGATCTTAAAATACCTGGCAAACAGATAACTTCAGCATCTTTTGGCATATTCCAACTTAATCACATTGAAAAACTTTGGCTGATCTTTAGTCTCTAAGGTGTTACTTGTTTATGTATAAGCCAATTCACATTTTGAAATGAAAAGTTGGTTGTACTAGGAAAAAAGCTAGGGATTATGATGGCTAACTCTGTTAGTGCCATATGTAAAACCACTTGGCCTTTTTAACTACTGCTCCTCTCAGTTAGGAAGCCTGCTGCTGGGGGTAGACGCAAAGTGTGCCGTGTGCTTTGACCCCTCTCCTCCAGTGGTGGGACAGGGGCTCACGCCAGTGACCGAGCACACCGGCTTTGTACAGCATTGCTGATGAAGTGAAGGGATCGTGTGCTGCTGGCTCTGAAGTGAAAACAATCACTCTGAAATCTCAGAGCTTCCTTAGAAATGTAAAAAAATGGGGTGGGAGCATAAGTTAATTGTGCTTTTACACACTGTTATACTTGTCACTGTGCCAGACTCTACATTTCTTCCAAGGGTGAAATGAAAACTCCAAATTCATGTGGTTATGAAACAATTTCAGTATGAGCACTCAGCAAAGAATTATAAAGTGGGAAAGACACAGTCCTGTGTCACAGCTGGTTGAGAAGGGTCTGAATTGATCAAGGCTTCTTCCAGCTTGGAGGAGCCTTTTAGAGTGTATTGAAACCATTCTGCATCTGTATGGTGAATGTATATAAGGCCCTACAGAAAAGCCGATTTGTTATGACATTTCTTTGATTAGGAGATGAGGCAACTGACAGAAGGCATCACTGTCATTCCAAGAAATCTTGTTTCTCTGCAACTGGAGATTTAGGAAATTAATCTGGTTTGCCCTGATTTACACCAGAATAAATTCATATATTGGAAACTGGGCATGGCAAGAAATCACTGGCACTGCAGGGGATTTCTAGAGAAACAATGATCGTAGTGGGAGACCTTGATGAACAAGGACCAAACACCATTTTCTGTCCTGCGGTAATGGAGCCTGAGGTACCTGAAGGCCTTTGTAAGTTAAGATGGGGTCAGCCCCAATTTGTTTTAGTCCTGAGACCAAGTGAGTACAACACCATTTTAAAATCACATTATTAACCCTTGTGATTTCATCCTGGGCCACGTGTACTTCATAGAGACTGTAACTGCAAGGTCAATTTTTGCATCACCATGAAAGGAGAAACAGTCTCAAATAAGTATCTCATTGGACAAATAACGTTCTGCTTATTTTTGTTATTAGAGATGAGTCAAGGGGGGGAAAAATGCAGAAGGAGGGGGTCAAAATACCCTGAGGCTAAATCTAAACTGGAGCAAATCCATATTAAAAATTCGAGTATGCCTAAAGTTAGCACATGCAAATCTACTCTTTTTAGATACATAAACTCAAATGCTTAAAGATGTGTCATAGCCTAACTCTCACTTGGGTGCTTAACTCCCATTGATAACACCATGTGCTAATTCAGGCACCCAGGTTCCTGTGTAATGTTCTTACTATGAAGAACAGTTGGTCTTGAGGGAAAACATTTACATAGATGACAGCTATTTTCAGGAAAATGAAAAGTACTGGGTGAAAAAGGAGGTTTTGACATTGTGTGAAATATGGGGTTTACACACAGTAGTTTTCGCTGTGTGTATATAAATGGGTGATTTACCATATATTGATTCACACACCATTTGTAAGCGTCTAATTTATTTATTTATAGAGATGTATGGAAACCATGGTTTGAAAAGCAGTTTGCATAACATCTGGTATGTCAACAATGTAACCTTTCAATTTACTTGTTGGTGAAAATGTCAATGTAATGAACCTGAACTCAGCATTGGTTTACACAAATTTCCTGGCAGACAAAGCAGTAATGATTTGCATGTCAGTGTAAGTGACATGTGCCCTCCAGTTTTGAGTAGTTTACACAGCTAAGAGGTATAAAAAGAGTAGAGCACATGGCTGGGTCCTTACGTACTTAGGATGGCAGTACAAATTGTGTGTATTTGTGTGGTGTGAAATATTTCATCTTGTTTTGACTTCCAATTTTTCAAAAGTGGCTTTTGATTTTTCACTGAAACTGCTTTTTTTTTGGATACATGGAAAAAAAGATAAGAGAGAAATTGTAGACCTGAAGGTGACTTTAGATGCTGGTAGCATGTAATCCATGAGCCTTCCCTGGGTGCACTAGTTTCAATTTACAATTTATGTGTTTTCTACAGACGAAGGTCTTGTACTGGGATCTGATAGAGGAATCTAGTGGATTCTTGATTCCTCTTAGTAATATGCCTGCAAGACTGACAACAATAATATATTGTTTACACCTTTTATATTACTGCCTGTACGATACAGGTCACATAAATCACATCATAGCATTTTCTTCACTCTGTGACTCATTGCCTGACAATTTTGAAGTAGGAAAGTAATAAATGCTGTTGATATTGAATATCAAAAAACCTCAATTAAGCGTAGAATCAAAGTCCATTGATGGCATCAGGTATTCCTCCTTGATTTTAGGGAGTTTAGGCCTGTGCAGAGAAGTCGTTGCCCAGTTCCTCTCACCAAACTATGCATGTGAAAAAGCAGGAGACCTGGTCTTAAAAAAGTGCCTCCAAACCCATTCGTCAGCCTTGAGTTCAGTACGTGTTCTGACACAGGTGGTGCGCTGAGAGGGCTGCAGGGTGCCAAGGGGAGCCTACCTGGGTCACTGTGGGGTGCAGGTTCACTTCCTCGCTGCTCGCCTTCTCAGGGGAAGGACATGGGGCTGATGGGACAGGTTATCTCCTTCCTCCTCTCTGCCTTCCTCTCCTCCCCTGGTTCCCCACCCCAAAGATCTGCTTTGTGGTTTGGATTTCAATCAAGTTACCAAAAAAGGTGGAGGAGGGAAGGAGACAGTTACTTAACCACTTTGTGCGTGATTTTTCTTCTTTTTTTTTCCTTTTTTTTTTGTTTTGTTTTGCTCTAAAGAACCAGATGCTATCTGTTTCCCATTGTTCTGCCCACACTATCCGGTTTGGATCTTTTTTGGGTGGTGTATGTCTGTATGTGTGAGGGAGAGGGTCACAGGGAAAGCTTTGTGCATCTGTTATTATCTGATAGTTTTAAAAAAATTAAAACCATATACGACCCCACACTCGCAGGTAAGAAAAGGAAATTTCACCAAGTTTTCCAGACCTTTCACTTTTTGTGGAAGATTTCTAGTATCTAGACTGAATACACAGACTGAACCAATGCCAACTGTTTGTAAGAGCTTCTAGGGTTTTTTTAATCATTCTATTCTACTCGCCACATATATTTTCTATTTGTCCATCATTAATATTTCCTTCATACAGTTAAAAAAGTTGTTGTAAGATGATATTTTCCTTTTAATCCAGTTGGCCAAACTCCATCATGGGAGCTCAGAGCACATCCAGTGGCTCTGAGTGAGATGCATGCCCCAGCCCCTTGCAGTTCCGAGGTGGGAGGAGATGCTGGAGCAGAGCTCCTCCATGTCTCACTCAAACACAGTTTCCAGTTAAGGGAAATACAGGCCAGAAAGGATCTGCCAGATTCTGAGATACTTTCAGATTTCCCAGGATCTGAGGATATGATTTTTTAAAAAATTTCTTCAAAAATCACATTAACTGGTTGTGTGACACTTCTGATTATAACCCTATTTAAGCAAAGTTTTTTATTAATACATGACATGCTTTAAGCAAATGTTTTTTTAGCCTGGGCCTCTTTAGCAAAATGAGCAAATTCAGTGTCTTATGTGGCAGTTAAGATGCACCTGAAACTGTATATGAGAGAGCTGCTATAAAGGTTATGGGGGAAAGAAGGAAGTGCTGGAGAATATTGGGCAGGGCAAGGCAATGCAGGACAGGACAAGACTGATGAGAAATATATATATTAGTAGAGAGGTAACACATAAAAATCACTAGTTGCACAAAGGCAATATAGCTAAGGACCTTATTGGCTGATGTTGGGGTTTTTTTTAATGTACCTAAACAATAATAACAAAACCCCTATAAATATCTGAATGGCGCTGAAGTTTATTTATTTATTTGCTGTTTGGCATGGGACTCCTGCTGAGTTTTCCCTCCAGCTGTGTCGACTCAGGACCCCATCTAACTGGGGCCCTGCGTAACATTACATACAACACAGAGCGTTATTTAGAGTCCTGGGCACACTTCCCACTGCATTAAAATCAAATTGAGTTCTCATAGGTCATGTTACTGGCCTAGCTGGTACAGTCCTCTAAAGGTCTTTCCCCTTTCCCTCTTTTGTTAGGCATTCGTTCTTTTTCTTCATCTGGATTGGAAAATGAGGACACAACTGAGTTGAAGCCCTAATCATGTCAAGTTTCTTTGCTATGTAGCCAAAACCAGCTCGACTCTCTTTCCGTCTACTGTATTTTTCCTGTAATGTTAACTTTCTCTGCTTCTTGTTTACACAGATGGAGGCAACACGTTTGACGGTGAAAACAAAAGTACATAACTGCATTTACAAAACTTTGGCACATATGAGTGGCCTTTTTTCTGTGACCTCTGGTTTCTCAGCTTTAGACTAAATTTTAGCTTCTCCACTTCAGACTCCTGGAAAGATGTGAAGCCCTTGAGTACCCACTTGACCACTCTTCTTCCTTTTAATGCTTGTTTATCTTTCCTGCTTTTTCATGCTCTGGACTGTTAACAAAGCAAGAAAGTGCTTCTCAGGCTACAAAAAACCACTGTCATGTCAGCTAAGCCTCCTTCTAATGATCAGGCAGCAGTCATCTGTGTATGCACATGAGTTGACTTTTTGGTGGATACTGAGCCCAGTATTCAGAAGCTGCAAAAAGCCCAGCAGCACATGCTCATCCGTGGAGAGCAGAGCTCCTTGCTTTAATATCTTCAGAACGGCATGAGGGCTGAAAGCAAAGCCACTGATTAATGTGCATTTGGAGGAAAAGGCCTAGCAGCCACCTCCAAATGCCCTGGGAGGCTTCTTTCACTTGTTCTATGAAAGAAAGAGCAGTGACTAAAGGAGAGTTTGACTGGACTGGAAATGAGGTGGGGAAGAGAATAACAAAAAAAACCCCAAACCCAAAACATAGGGCAACAGTTACTTCAGAGGAGAGGCTTATATGGGGTTGAGTTTCATTTTAAGGTTCTGATTTATCTGAGCTGAGCATGGCATCAGCTGAAATTCAGAACGAAACTAGGACACAAACTTAATTGCAAAACCAGCCGAAACCACAGGACGCAGTCACAGAAAATTCTCACTCATTTGACACTGGCATAGGGTTTCACTCTGAGCTTCAACAGGAGGTTTTGGGGGCCCCAAAACAGATTCAGGGAGTTAAAATTCAGTTGCTTTCCCAAATTCAACCCTGGACTAGCAGAAGTATTGAGGGGGATGTTTAGAGAGCATCCACACAAGTAGGAGTGATGACTGGCTGGCACATTGCTTTTCCACCTAACAATGAGATTTGTAGGGGCTATGTTGTAACTGTTGGTGTAAACAGATATGGTCATCCTAAAATACCTCTATTTAATGCCATGACAATGAGTAACACAGAAAATCCGAAGGTCAACAGCTGTTTCTCCGCAAAAAAAAAAGAACCAAGAATCTCAGATCTACTGAGACTGGCCAGCCGCAGCTCTTGCACTGCTCTTCTAATTGTCAACTGTTGATGGCCGATTCCTGGAAATAACCAGGGAGAGAGAGAGGTCTGTGCCTAACATGAACAGACTTGTGGTTGCATTGAAAAAGCCAAAACAACAGCTTAAAGCAAGTCATTCCAGCAGTATCGCTCCCTCGCTTGTCACTGTCTCTCTGCTGCTCCCCAAGAGAATATCTTCTGCTACGGGCATTTATCCCACTTCAGATTTTGCTCCTCCTGCCTCTCTACTGTTTTTATCTGTAAAGGCAGACGTTGTCTGACTCTCAGGAGCCTGAAGCGTACTTTTTCCTATACTGGAAGCAGACGGGGATCCCGTGGGATGGGTTCAGGCTCAGGGAGGTGGTGCATAGAGGGACTCCCTGGCACTGGTGCTCACCCTGAGCTACTGTGGAGTCCCTCCACCTTGCTGTGACTCCCTCATTGCAATAGGGACAAAGACGTGCAGGGGAGAAGCTGCAGAGTTTTTGTTTCCTTGTGGTGTTCTGGAAAGCCAAAAACTTCTGAGGTTGGGAGGCATGTTGCCTTCAGCTCTATACTGTGCTCTCCTTGGGTATCCTGAAGGGCATGAGATTTTCAGGAGGTCCGACGCTGTGTGCACTGGGGGAAGCTGAGGATCTGATGCAAAGCCTGTTTATATCAGGGAAACAGTTGCTGCTGAGATGAGTGGGGTTTTGGGTAGAAGAGAGGTGAATCCTGCTGCTAGGATAGACAAACTGTTGAAACATGCAGGTTTTTCTGGTGCCTTTGGCATTTGGAGTTAATGGGTGTGAAAGCAGACTTTTCACTTCTGCTTTTCATGTGCATGTTTAGTGTGATGCACGTATGGTGTGGAGTTTTGCAATCGGTAGATTTCCCCATTAGTTTTGGTTTGTTTCTCTGATTTTTACAAGGGATGATTGGGATATCACTTCTGGGCAAAACATACGTTAGTATATCGGGGGAGGGAAATCCAGGAAAAATAGTATCTGAATGCTATTTGTCTTACAAGCAAGCACATGTAGGCGTTTATTATTTCTGAAGGCTCTCTTGTCAATCGGACATTGAACAATTGTGACATCTGTTCCAAGTTATTGTCCCCCAGAGTTGTTTCACACAGTTTGGAGTTTGCTTTTTTAAATCCACCACAAATAAAGCCCAGAATTATTTCCCTGTCCCCACACAGGCAAGCAGGAACCTCCTGGGAAAATGCTGCAGACTCCAACGAGGTGGAAAGGTTTAGCAGAAGGGGGCGTTTGGGTCCTCTCTGCCCTACCATGGGTTGAGCAGTGAAACCCCCAATTCACACTGTGAGAGGGAATCCCACTGAGATCCACAGGAGATGATACAATGGTCATTTCATTAAAACAAAAACAAAGACTGAGTGCAAACACTGACCTGCAGTTCCAAACCTTCTGAACCATCATCCTGGGCTGCATCAGGAATCCTTGTGTTGGTGTTTGCAGGTTTGCACATTGTTGACACCTCCCATACTGCTGCTGGGAGCTGGGAAGGCCACAGCCAAGTTGGCTTTCCCTTTCAGCCCGTCCGCCTTTATCAGGGAAGAAATACTGTCTGTTTGTTTAGGTGAGATATTAGTCTGCCCCTGGAGCTCCAGGTCACTGTAAATGTAACACAAGCTCTATTTCCTGTTAGGAAAGGGGAAAAAATATGCCTGTGAATTGTCTCTGATGTGCTGCCAATTGTCAGAGAAGATTCAATTTGGTGGAGAATTACTGTGCCTTAAAGAGCTGCACTAGTGACAGAGATTTAGGGCAGCTACTCCTGCCAGAAATGGGAGATTTGTCTTTGATTTCCATAAAACCAGAACTGTGACTGGTAGCAAGTTACCCCTCTGCATTGCTTGAGGAAAAGTGAATGGCTTGGAGGGGAGGTTGAAGCAGCGGTTCAGGTTGATGGGACCATTGTGGGACACGAAGGGGATGCCTACTCGTGGTTGAAGGGCAGAATCTGCAAGGAGGGCTGGACAGGAATTTGGGGTAAGGCTGCAGGTGCTGGGGCAAAGCTTTCTGTCAATGCTCCACTATGATAAAGGAGAAACAGCAGTTTCTTGCCACTTAGCCAAAAACCCAGACCAAAAGAGACAAGAATTTGCTCTGTGTGTGTGTGTGATGCACACATGTGTTCACTGCTAATCCAATAAAGCAAATATGTGACCTGTGGAATGACCCAAAGCTGCTACAATAAATAATGCTATAGATCACTCACGTATTTTGCTTTCTTTTGCATTTCCTGTATCAAGGCCAATTTCAGCTGTCATCTAAGAGGGGTATGTCTTCCACAACTGCAGTGACATGTGGACAGGTAAACGAGATTCACCCATCTGGTCTCTCTTATGATAGGAAAAAAAAAAAACCAATCCCCCCAAACTGGCAACTAAATAGCTTTCCATTATTTTTCATTGTGTTTATTGCAAAGAGTAATATTTCAACTTAGTCCTGGGTAAAGGTCCAGTGCATGTAGGTAAAGCTGATGTTGACAGAGCAGGCCAAGCAACATCCTTGTCTTCAGAAAAATTCATCCTCCAAGGTTTTCTGTGGCAAAGAAATTAAAAAAAAAGAAGTCTATGGCTGTGTTCCATGAAATTGCCCATATCTTAACTGGATATCAAAAAGGCACTTTCCAACCTGGCATTCTGTGATTCTGTGTGTGTCCATGTGCCAGTGCTGAACCTTCCACAAAATAGACCATCTTTTTCATGTTAGCCTTAGTGGCAGAGTAATTGTCAAATAAAAGCTGTATAATCCATAAAAATGAGCCTAAAGAAACTTAATTTTCATTTAGCTTACTACTGCAACAAACAATAGCTTGCTCAATGGTTGGAAGAAGACCAGAAGAAATGCAGAAAAGCAATTTTGAAGAAGGCAAAGGATATAAAGCATGATCTTTTGCAATTTGGTCCCCTCTCCTAGTTGTTATTACAGAGCTGGTGGGGTGATTGGGTGTGATTCAGCCAGTGCCCAACACTCTCTTTCTCACCCCAGTACTTTCAGGTGGAAGGTACACTTTAAACACTATCTCTCAATCTATGGGCACTCACCCTGGTAATGTCTGAGTATCTGAATCAGCTAGGGCATGCCTAGCATCAGCAAAATTATCCTCCCTGCGGTCCTTTGAAATAGGGTAAACTCCTCCTGTGCTATGGTCCAGGCTTCCAGGCAATGCCGCAGATATTTAACATGTTTTCTCCATCCGTTTTTAAAATTCATCAAGGTTTTTCCTGGAGCACTGGAGCTCAGTGGGGTGGGTGAGCCCGAGCTGATCGGATGCTGGATTGCAGCGCGGTGGTACAAAGCGCCAGTGCACGCTCCTGTGGCCGCCCCGTGGGGATATTCCCGGCCCTTCAACTTTGCCCAGAAGTGCCTTGTTCAGAAACTGTTCCTAGTATAAATATGTATTTCCATCCTTCTTCTTCCACCATGCCTCTGTGTTTCAGAGTAATGCTCTGAAAAATCAAAATGCATCATGTTATTTCATCAGATGCTGCTTAATAGAGATGTGGGATCAAAAGTCAGTGTTGCAGCCTGAACTGTATGTCTGCAAGGCTTGTGGCTTCTCCATTAGCCATTGCAATAACTGTGTTGTGCCGGTCTCCCTCCCACGCTGTCCCCGTCCCTCTCTCAAACATTTGCTGTCCGCATCCTTGGCTTTTGATAGAGCTGATCAGCTGATGATTTCTCTCTTGTTCTTTCAGCCTTTTGCTGGCTGCCTCCTAAACACGCGCCTGCATTAGGCTCCTCGTGCTTTCCCTTGTTGCATCTCTGCTGCAGTAAAGTATATGTATGTATATATAGTACATATATACTTATTTTATATACTTATACTAACACTGAGGGAAACAAGTGATTGGGCATCAGTTTTGCACTAAATGAAGATACGAGGGTATTAACAAGAAATGTTGGGAAAAGCCCTCTTTCCATCTCCCTTTGCCTGTGTTCTGAAATCTCCTTTAGAGATGGCTCCTTCTTTCCAGTCACCCTAATTCCTATTAATCCCTTTTTTAGTCAATTGAAAAATATGCCATTACTGCTTAAGGAAGTTTGAGATCTACTTTGAAAGGGTAAAATGGACTTAATCTATTTCTTGTGTGACAAATACATTTTAAGCTTCTTGGTCTGTCTGCACCGAAGATGTCAAAATGTAATGCTTTAAAATCAATGATGTAAGTGATAGGGCTTTTAATATAATTTCTAGCCTAACACTCTAAAATACTTTCTACATTTACAAACATATATTCACAGAAGACCAGTACTGTTTAGGACATAGGTGGACATATCTGGAATACCCAGGGAAAAGGCATCTGCTACTACAGTGTCATGAACTGTTGGGAAAAATAACTATTACTCACCAAATCTAGGATCCAGTTCCTGGGGAAAAGATAATTTCTCCCGAAAACACCTGCAGGATGAAGTTTATTCCCCTTCTGTCAGTCTGAGTAACAAAGTAAGGATGCTATAATAAATAATGGCAGGGGCTGAAAAAGATGTAAGAGGATGGAAAAGAAATCATTAATCCACTGCACCAACTCTGCTGCATCTGATAATAGCCAGCAGATACTGGACTGCCAGCACATCACTTTTATCCACAGGTTTATCTCCTCATGTGCACTATTTGTTTTGCTTGGGGTTTTTTGGTTTGGTTTGGTTTTTTTTCCCCTCCAGCAGCTCTGAGTATTGTCCCCTCTGTGAAAAGACTCAGATACACAGGAGTACCCATCTTTGGCTCTGATCTTATCATCTTTATCTCCTGCAAAAATATGTATTTCCTAAAAATCTGCCTCTGCTCCTTCCCTGACCGTGATCTGCTGCAGCCCCATAGGTAGTCCATGGAAAATAGCTTAACAAGGTTACCACGGTGTCGCACTGAAAGTAGCCAGCAACTCTTTTCAGTTTATTATTCATGCTGTTAAGTATGACCTGGAAATTTGTATTGTTGTATAACCAGATGTCAGTTCCTTCAATTCCTACAAAGCAAGTCTTTTTCTCCCCTTCCTCCTCCTTCACTGGCTATCCAGAGAAAGGAAAAGCCCACAACGTGAGTTCATGCTCCTGACAAGATGAGTATTGTCAGGAATATACAGGCTGTGGTTTTTCCTTTCTGCATCCTGAAAGTGAAGAAAAAAGACCTTTGACGTATCCAAAGTTCTGTTATTCTTTTTCCTTCTTTGAGCTAATAAAAGGTATCATTATATTATCACACTTGTGTTCCTTCCATGTTTATCCTGGCCCATATTCTGCTCTGCAACAGCAAGAAGATAAAACATCCCATGAGAAACCCTAGGTTAAGTTTATTTGACTTTTTTTTTTAACCTATGTTGTAATCAGGATTGTTTTGCTAACTTAGTTCACTGAGGTAGTTTTTGGTAAAGGCTAAGATTTGCTTAAGTGGCCAGAAAGAAAATACATATGACTGGTTTATGCCTTGCCACCCTGAATTGTAATGTTTTGTTTATTATGACTTTGGGCATGTTTTATTGGTGAGTGGAGAGGTCACAGCCTCGCATTTAGAACCTGTATTTGTGCTTTATGGGTTCTGGGATTTGAAACCACAAGCAGACACTGAACTTTTTGGCTGCCTTAGGTAACTGTGACCAAGTGGCCAGACCAGGTCCTCTCCTCTGTGGCCAGCCTGCTGGGAGAAAAAGTGTGACATTGGCCTGTGACTGGCCATCTCCAAAAGAGCAGGTAAGAAAGATGAGGCTGAAATAGCCCCACCAGAGCATACTCTGCTCTCTTCTCTCTGCATTCCCAGCCTCTTGCCCTTTTTAATGTTCATAAATTCTGAGCTTTCTAGTCAATCTTTTCTTTTGGCAATAAATGTGTTCAGAAATAATTATGTGTTCATACCCCACCTAGAAAATGTTTCAAAGATACGTCCAACTTCTGTAGTGGTGAATCCCATTATAACAACACCATAGAAAAGACTCTGCATTCTACAGATGGAAAAATGGGTTCAGGATGTGTCCTATGCTTTATATTTCCAAAGAAGTCAGTGGTGGAACAGAGGTGCCTTCACTTCAAGAGGGTTTTCTAGCCTCAGACTGCTCAGTGAGAGCAGTACCATTGCCACGTAATACCTGGAGATGTGGCAAGCTTGGAAAGTTTTGAGGCAGGTTTGCTTTAAATCCATTCAAAAAAAGGGGTAAAATTTCTCATATAAAGCATTCAGTGAAGTGAGGGATGTTAAGGTGTATGAAGAACAGCCATGCGCTAATTGTTGTGCTGTTTGATTTAAAAGCTGAGCAATTATGGTATAACACAAACATGTATTTACTGCAATCAGTGGAATTGCAACATTCCACCTTGGATGCTAAATGTTCAGGTGTTTTACTGCCATATGTTTCATGTACAGCCTGCATCAGGGGTGTTCAAAATTAGATCAGTCTGAAGTTCTTCACATACATTATGTGTCCATGGCAGATGCCAAATTCAAAGCAGTGTCTAAGAATAAATGAATTCTCATTAACTTAATGGGTTGTACCTATTTTACAGTGGAGAAAACTGAGGTCCAGAGAATTCGTTGGCCACGTTATGCCACTCAACCCACAGCAACACCCAGGCTGATGGTTTTCTGCCACTTGGTCCTAAATTCTATTTATCTGATGATATTTTATGTCACTAATGCTAACGGTAACAATGCTGGTGCAGCTATTCCCTCCCAAAACAAATGTTACAGTGAAGCTACTACAACAAACAATCCGTGTTGACCAACGTTAACTGGTAAATCTCCTTTAAATATTTCTAAATTCAGCATGTTCCGTTTCATCCCTCTGAAGACTCCTTCTATTAAGTACAATTTTTTTTCAGGCCTTGGTGGGATGCGCAAAAGAACTGCATTTGTCTGTAAAATCACCCTGGGGAGATCCTGGTTCAGTTCTCACCTCCAGTTATTTTGTTCTAGGCAGCATGGAATAAGCTACTGAGGATCAGCCCTTTGACCTTGGTCGTCTTTTTTCTTGAAAAGAACAAATGAAGTGAAATTGTCCTGCCTAAACCAAACGACCTCTTCAAATGTAGAATTAATACATTATAACTACTATGAAAACATACAATCTTCTTGCCAAGATGTATATTTTTTCTTCCATTCTCTATATTTTCTGATGTTATTTTTGTCATGGCCATTTACTAAATATATATATACTTCCTATTTACTTCAGTATCCAGCTTCAAGATTTCTTGTGGTTTCCCCAGAATTACACAAATAATTCATAGCTCAGCCCTCAGAGAAAAGACATAGCTGAAGGCCACCCGAGGGAAAACATCACCCCACTGGCTCCATAAGGGCAGGTATTGATGGGCTGTCAGTGCTGGACTCACTGGAGGGGTGTGGGGATTGATGAGGAGAATAATGAGCCCTCTGAAAGGTACTTACATATTTTTGGTGTTAATAACTTTACTACTGGTTTCACAAGTACATCAAAAATGAAAAACAAACTGTGTAGCCATACAGAAAAGTAAGCAGCAATGTATAAATGAATGAAACAAATATGATTAAAAGCATGACACTGTCCCAGTGCATGGACTTCAGAGGAGGGAAGAGCCTAACTAGAGGGGAAGAGGCATAAAAGCTGTTGTGCCCTGAGAAGGCCTTTGGGAACTTGGGATGCAAAGGAAATATGGTGTCATACTGTGTAACAACGAAAGCTTTTTTTTGTACAGATTGGAATATTTTTACATTTGCTCCAGTTCTCTCTGCCTGATAATGGTCGTTTGCCCATCAGCCCGCAATGAGAAAGCTCTTTCCACCAGTCAGTGTACATTGGCAGCGATTTTGCTTTCCACTCTGAGAACAACCCACTCTGCTACCAGCAGAAGCTGTGAGAGTTTAGCTTTGTTTGTTTTCTTTACCCCCCTAAGAGGATGTTGTTCCCGAAAATGCTCATAACCGATTCTCACTTCAGGTATATGTTCCTCCCGTGGGTTCTCAAGCTGTGGTCTGTGGAGTATGAATAGCACATGAAGTCATTCCTGCTGATACCCACAATGAAACATTAGAAAATCATGCAACGATTGGCATCTCAGTGGAGAAGGGCAAATGTACAGCATTACCCTTCCTTTATCAAACCCAGTCCTAGAGTTCAGCTCTGGCAATTGTGTATTTGCAGATCAGTCATCACTGGGGTTTTTCCCCCCTCTTATTTATGCATATTTATTTATTCCATCTTTTTTCAATTCCGTTTTGGGCCTCATCCTGCAAGTGCCAGCTGGCATAGTTGTGCAATCAGTTCTCTAGTGTCCAAAAGTGCATGTGCTTCATGGCAAAGCAACCACTAACTCTGGTCTCAGCTGAACTTTCTTGTTTCTCCTTGCTGCAAGGCAATGCTCTCAGATGTGTGTGTGTGTGTGTGCGGAGTGCAAGGGATGACAGTTTGCTGGCCTGGAAGGGGACCAAGCACTCGTCCCCTGGGTAAGCTAGCTTGCATGTTAAGTGGAAACTTTCATTATTTACCAACCGGTCAAAATGATTTTGCTATTGACAGAGGCTTCATTATGTCAGCCATTCCATTCTTTGAAAACATGGGCAGAACAGAGAAAGAGTGGTGTCAGGGAGGGGGAAATTCCATTTCTTCCTAAATTGAGTGGAAACATCTTCAGGAAAATTGAAGAAAAACCCGAGAGAAGGAGAAGAGCAAAAGAAATAACTGTAGCCAAAGCCACTTTCCTTTTTCTTTTTCAATCTCCCTTCCAACATGCTCCTGGTAAAATCATTACAAAGGCCGTTTATTTTTAAAATTGAAAGATTGGGGAGAGTCATAATGAGATATTATGTGTAAAAGTTGCACATAAATTTCCTTCTGTCATATTTTGGGCTCGCCTAACGCATCCCCTTGGCAGGCCTGAGGGAAGCTGATCGCTTTAGTATAGATTGTGTGTGCTTCAATAATATTGCCCAAGGACAGAGCTACTGGGTGGCTGAGTTGGCTACATGGTGATTTAAAAATTAGCTGGGCTTTTATTGGCCACACTAAATTGCTCTCAAAAAAGAAAAAGAAAAAAAATTTATACCAGAATGAAGGAGCATGTTTGGAGCAAGGCTCTTCTCCTTTGTCTTTCAGGGAATGCAATGTTTTTACTCACTAGAGAGTTTTTAATTCTTTCTCACCTTTATAGAGAGCCATGGAAGAAAGGTGGTGTGACAGTGGTGTGCAATACAGAGAAAAAGTCCTATGTTGAGTGTTTGCTCTCTGGAGTCTTTCCTTATGGGTCACATATCTGCACAGATCTCAAGGATATGGAGCTGGACAGTACAATGTTCTGCTACAGCCTGGTCTTGGTCTCAGGTCAAAGGGATCTGTCTTCCTTTTTTAAGCGTAAGAACACAAGATGCCATGAATTTATTACAAAAGAGTCCTAAAATGTTTTTGTTATTGTGTTTATGATTAGGTGAGTTTGAAATTTACTGTCACGTCTGCAGTCTGCAATCTGTGTTCCTTTTCTGAGTCATGGGCTTGTCCTGAAGGCCATGGGAATCATGCCTGGTTTTTCTTCTGAACTTGGTGGGCCCTGATTAAGATTTTATTTCTTTCTTCATATTTTGTCTTCCTTGTACCCATCTCTCTCTTTCTGAGGTTTTAGTGCTTCCAGGATCTCAACTGAAGGATCTCTACAGCTGCCAAGAGCTGGGGCATTTCCTTTTCCTTTCCTTTCTTGGTCTAAACCAGAAACTGGTCTTCAAGGAGGCAAAGACCATCAAAGAGTATAAGAATAAATAGTAATTCATAACAGCCTTTGCTAATATGCTTAATTTAGAGCTCTGGAGTCCAAGTCCTAGCCACATCTCCTCTGTATTTCATTTTTTTATGAAGCACTTGACCTATTTACTCACTTTTTGACCTAGCAGGCTAAGAAATATAAGATGGAAAAGACATGACCAAAATGAGAGGTTTAAATAAATAGCTTTTAGTGTGGGAGAAGGCCAAATTCATTGTAACTGTAAACATGTTTTTTTGACATGAGCCAAATCTGAGTACCCTTATACTTTGGGCAAATCTGAGTGAGTCTGAACTTCACATCTAGCCTACGTCCCAGTCCTGTGCCAAACAAAAACTTGAACTGGAACTTGGAAAGCCAGTACTTTAGCTCAATTAGTTCAGATAATCATGCTCCAAACCAAACCTCCCAAGCTTGTCCTGTTGGGAGTTATAGTTAATTATATTAAGAGTTCAGTCTTCTTCACTGGTATCTTCATCTCTTGGTAGCAGCCTTGGGCGAGGTTGAAAGTGAAACTTGCTTCCTTTGCTTCAAGGCAGCTTTGTCTAAAATCAGCTCCAGAATCAAAAGCACCATGTGCAGCTATTAAAAATCTCTCACCACAAGCTGCTCTGCCAGCATTTCTGAATACCCGGTTTCTACAGGTAACCTGGCGTGCTTTCATCTTGTGTGAATTGTAAAAGAAGGCATCAGGGTTTATTAAAGAGTTTGTGTTGCTAACATGTCATACATCATGCCATTAATTAAGAGAAATTCCTTTTTCCCCAGTTGGGTGGCTACATAATGCTGCCAGCATGTATATATTATCCGTGTCTCCCCACCCTGGCCTAACCCAAATGCTGCATGACTGATTGTACCCCAGAGAAGCTCCAGCCTCTTCAGGTAATTCGATTGCTGAGTCTCCAAAACCAAGGAATTAAAGAAACCTCTTGCACTGGGCTCTGCTCCCCTTGTAATTAGTACCAGAGCAAGCGGAGCAAAGTGGGGTGCGGCGTGTACATGTGTTCCCAATCACAGCCCACACAATGAAAATGTTTTCTTTCTGGGACAGTCTGAAGAAACCTCATGGGGATCTGGGGCTTTTATATATATATGTGCATGTAATAATAATAATTATCCTCATTAGAAAGTTAACTCCAAAGCTCTGCAACGTGCTTTAAAAATTGGTGGGAGATCTGGATGATGCACCAAAGAATCCCAGCCCACGCACGACCTCCTGCGTCGTCTCGGGTGTTCGGGGCAGCTGAGCAGTGGGGCAGCGCTCGGACCGGGGCCAGCCTGTGCCTCGGGCACTGCTGTGTGCAGCACAAGGCTGACATTCGCCTGCCTGCAGCTGGGGCTGGACAGTTAAGATGTGTACATCCTTTGTCCCTCTGTTTTCCCATTGTGTGCAGCACATGGAAACCGGTTGCTTTTGTAACATTTTTCCACCCAGCTTTGATCCCACGGCAGTCACGGAGGGTTTTATTTATCCAGGGTGGTCAAAGAAGCAGCATGCACTCAACTAACAGCCCCCCAAATTTCTGTGCTTCTCACCAATGCTCTCCCTCCAAGTTCCTGAGGATCAGGGACACATAATGGGATGCTGGACTGTTATTTTACAGAGGTTAACAATATTATCCCTCAGACTGAGCTGTAGGGTATAATTAGGGCTGTTCAGGAATTTTGTCATTAAAAGTCTTTTGGTTGGAAAATGCCAATTCTTTGAAACAACCTTTTTGCAGTAAAGGGGAAGGTTTCTTGTGTCAAAGGGGGACAAACTCTGGAATAACCACTAGCCCTGGGTAAAGGAGAGCTGTATTCAAGTCCCAGCTCCAGTGAAAGTGGTGGTTACTTATATATAAAAACCAGCACTGTAAAATAGCAGTGAAGGGTTCTGTGCTCACCTGGTACACAGGCAAACTGTAAAGCAAGGGTTTCAAAGAGATCCACCCTATCTGAGCAGGGATTCTTGATTATTTCCTATTTCTTGGGAAGCATAACCAAGGTTAAGGACTTATTGTGTGGCTCTCCAAAATGAACACATTTCTGTAAAAGGGAATGTTGAAAACCCCTGCAGGGAGGGATAAACTTCAGAGGAGCTCTTGCTGAAGTGACCTCACTGCTAGCGAGTGCAGGGCTGTTGTTAGGGGGAGACCTGAATCTCTCCAGTCACAGGCAGACCTGGATACCAAAACCGTCTTGCAAGTAATTAATTAACAGCCTGGCACTATCATTGCATTACTAACTCAGTTAGTAATGACATTAACACAAATCCCACACACCACTAACTAACAGTAACAATTCACTCCATCATGAAGATAAAACTGTTCCATTGCAGGTGGGATGCCTGACCTAATAAGCCATTAGCCTACATCCCACAAATAATAGCTCACAGGTGAGCATCACTTTGGTACCCAACACTATAGCAATTATCTAATCCTGCCTGAATATGGCACTCCCAGGAGTAACTCCAGCATGCCAGTCAATCCTACTGCCAGGAACAGCAGAGCTGCAGATATGCTATAGAAATATTACTCTCGAGGTCACAGTATGTCCTGGGCTGGATGGGGAAGGAAGGTGCTAGGAAAGCTGTTTGGAAGGCAAGTCAGGTTTCCAACTTCTGTGCATTATAGGATATAACAAATTAACCAGAGTAGACAACCATGCAACATACTTCATTATGTTCGCTGAGCTCACCTCCTGATCTATATATGAAAAAAAAAAAGGCTCTTTTTTAATAAAGAATTTTGCTGCTGCTCAAGGACTTTGGTTTATTACATGATTGCTGCTTCAGTGAAATCTACCCAATTATCTGGGAAAGGCTGGCTTTGATGAATACTTAGATTTGAAGGAATTCTGGAGGAAATTACTGAAGTGGGACTTTTCAACATTTTCATAAAGCAAGCTGTGTTTCTCATTGGAAGGTAACTTTATGATTTGAAATCTGAATAGTGGGCTTTTTTAGATAGGAAATAGTCACATTCTGAAATAGCAATATTTTGAATTTTTCAATATCTCTATTGACCTGATATCATTATGGTATATATGATTTACAGTTATTATTGAAAAAGGAAAATATTTGAGATAATTCCTTTAAAACAAAAAAATTCTGTTGAGAGAAGAGATTCAGACATTTCAAGAAGTCTTGAATGTAGGAAAATCTTTGCCGTCCTCTTTCAAGTACCGTTTGCTTAAATGCCATTTAATGTTGGCTTTACATTTGGCTGAGTTTCCTCTGTTTTAAAGATTTTTAGTTTGCATTTAAAAAAAAAGGCTTGGAAATATATGTGGTGGCCACTGAGGAATTGTGCTACTGGCAAGCATTGCTAGGAGCTCCAGATCCAAGAAATCAAATACAGGAAATCTACTCCTAGAAACTCAGTTTCAGGGGAAGTCCAGAAATTGGAAGAGAGTGAGGAGATCCATGAGTCACTATTGCTGGGGCCTGGGCATTTGGAGTCAAGGGGTATGGGAAATGAATGTCAGGGTTCAGGGACACTGTAGCAGAGGAAGCAGCCACTGGTGATTAAAAGGATGAGTGTGCCGGGACAGAGAGAAGAAACAACGAGAAGGATGGTTTCTTTATTGATGAGTGTCGGTGCTTTATTTCCAAGGGGGCAGGGGGGTTGGGCTAACCCACCATGAGATCAAACAGCGATGCCTGCTTTAGTGCTTCTTTTCCCCCTAAAGTCTGTTTATTAGGAACTCATTTAAAATAATGAAATATGTGATGTCTGTTTATTCAGGCTAAATTTTAGCATAGACTTCTGTGTATGGGGAGCATAGCTTCAGAGCTAAAATTGGGTATGAACTCTGCAAACCCTTTGGCTTCTCTTTTTGTAAACTTTCCCAGGTAAAAATGGCTTCATTTTTAGGAATGGCCTCTTCTTTCTCTGTTTCTTTTTCAGGTACTCTTTGTGATCTTTTGCCAGGTCATCGGTTCACTAGTGTGGGAGTTTCCTTATGATGTTTAGAAAGCAAAGGACAGACTTTCCGAAAAGACACCGACAAGCACACCAATTACCCACACTTCAGCTTTTAGGAAAGTTTTCACACTAAGCCTGTTTTGAGTCACGAAGATTTTTGCTCTAAATTTTAGTCAGAAACAGAACTCAGTAAACTTGAGTTTAGCCTGAAATGAACATCTGAAGCAACAGACAGGTTCTGACTCTGAATCTCAGTCTGCAGCTGTGTCCACTATATCTCAAGACCAAATTGTAATTCATACCTGAATACTGTCTTAATATGCACAGAGCTAGTACGAACTCTTTGCAATAAACCCTCAATGCTTGGTTTGGTCTGATGTTTTTAAACTTGGAAACAAAATCATCTGAGTTGCATTTTCATAGACATAAAAAATGAGGCATTTCATACATGCCACTATATTTAAGTACACATCACTGTATATAAGTGTTTGTGCATTTGATCACCCTATTTTGTGAGGACTTTTGCAGGAAGGGCTGTGCAGATGGCCAGATCTGCAGTGCATAGACACTTTGGGAACATATTAAATGCTATTAAGCATGTGCATTAGGTGCACTTTTTGTGTGTGCAATTAACCACTCCAAAATTTTGACGACAAAGGAATCATTATGTTCCTGAAAATGTTTATTATATAAATATTGTCGTTTCTGGTTCAGTAGTGTATTATTCTCATTCCTTTTGTACAGCCATAAAACTATCCTGCTCTTGCTTTTCCAAACTGGTGTAACTGGCATGTGGAATGCAACAGCTGGTTAACTCTGCAATGATCCAAGAGCAGCAGAAGACAAGAAGTGCAGAGGGGGCTGCCTTCTTCTGCCAAGTGTAGAACTAAGCAGCTGCTTTGTATTTTCACATGAACAAAAATGTTTTGTTAACTGCTTTGCTGCCAAAGTACAGGGTATCTATAATGGGGCATGGTTGCTGGTCCGCAGGGTTACTCAGCTTCAAGAGGCTTAGTGATTCTCCTTTTGTTCCAAGTAGTGGCTGACAGCATCTAGGACAAATGCTCCTGTCACAGGAGGAATGACTGTAGGATATTATTCAAACAAACAACTTTATTTTCTCTCTATTGCATTAAGCATGCCCATATGTGCAAAAAATCTCCCCTGAAAAGAACATTTTTAAGATTGCAAATGCTCAAAAGCTGGGAAATGTCAATGGAGAAATATGCTTTCTGATCATCTTTAATTGGATAAAATAATAGACTTATAAAACTATACGGTAGAATAGACCTCAAGATGTCATCTAGTTCTTCCTGACTCAAGGCAGGATCGGCTCAATCATCTAACAGTTGTCTAACCTGTTCTTTAATATGTCAAGTTCTCCTGATTTTTTTCAAAAGAAATGTGGCTTTGGGGGATCCTAGGGAGGTTGCATTAAACCTGTCCAGAACTGAAGATCTGCATCTTATTATGAAGATGGGAAGGTGAACGAGGAAACTACTGTTAATTAAAAGAAAAGTGAGATGCCTCTGTTTAGAGTAAGAGTATCAGAAGTGATACTGCGAAGAGAGCATTTTACTCTTCAAAGCAAATACACCCTGGAGAAACTGAGATAAGAATTACAAGGGCAGAAGTTGAAACCTGTGTAGTATATTTGCATCCAATGTTGCTCCTACTTTGCTGGTGCATGGATGCTGTGGCAAGGGTAATTAGGAAGAAGCTAACCAAGATTCTTAAGATGTTGTGTCTAACGTGTACTCATGTACAAATAAAAGAGATGGTGTAGGGGAGGTGCAGTTGCAATCTCAAAAAGAGGTTCTGGAGGAAGTGGAAAAGATGCACTGCAAGTATTCATTCTCCAGGCTCTGACTAGAAAAGGAACAAAGTTCATGAGACTGTGAAGTGCCAGAAACCAGCCCATGGGTAAGGTGCTGGTGAGCCAGCTTGTGTGACCTGTGGGTGTGGTAGAAATGCTGACCTATTGGTCAGCAATATTGGTCAGGACCAATTTGCTATTGGTCCTGATGGGACACAGCACTGGAGCCTGAAGAGTGTGGAGCACAAGCCTGTGGTTACTGTACTCATGAAATTCAGGAGTAAATGAAATGGGTCTAATTGGGCTGAGAAATACGTTGTGTGTAACTCAGGGTGTCTGTGAGGTTGGGTGCTGACAGCAAGCTCTACGAAGTCAGAAGACTGCAGATGGGAAGGAAACATTTGCTTACAGTGTGATGTGAGGAAATGGGACAGCCTTCACCCCCGTGGGCATGCAGCAGGGAATCATGAAACACCAGCTTTCAAGCTGAGTATTTGCATTTATCTCCCAAACTTTGCTGTGTGCGCTCTGATGTGCAGGGCAAGACCTGCTGAATTCTAGACAAGAACAAGGCAATTAATTAGAGAGTGATCCAAATGCAATGCTGAATGCTTGTACTTTGTCTTCTGTTTATTCATAACTTTCTGTTTAAAGTCATCTTTGAGTTTAACTTGCTAAACAAACCTTTCTTATTCATAAGTCTTTCTGTTTTGAAGGATGGAGGGGGAGTGAAGCAAGGTGAGACTGACAAACAGGGTGAACTGTTTTGGGGAAGACAGTGGGTCTCTTTATAGAGATAGCAGCTTCTTGAGGAATACGGATCCAGGCATATGTTTAGGGAAACCAGGGGATGGAGAGCATTTGCAGCCAGACTGGAATGGGTCAGTGTGGGGGGCTAGCAAAGCCAAGTACCAAGTCTAGGAAACAGTAACTTCCATCAGGCATACACCAGAAGAAAAGAAAGCAGATAGCAGAGGAATGCTCTGAGTGGACCAAAACTTCATAGTGCCCAGTGAGTGGGCTGCAGGTAAAAGCATTGCCAAGAGCAGCAGGGAGGACAAAACCATGGGACTCCAGGCTCCTCTGTTTTGTTAAGGTTGCAAAGCACTTAGTGAATGAAGCCACGAACTGCAGGAGGTGGGAAGTGGGTCTCCTGGAGGAGGCAGCAGGATGCACTCCTGGACCTGCCTCTGCCATGGAGCACAGCTGAGTAAATAGGCTGGCTGACCACAACTTTCCCATGTCGTCAGGCACTGTGGGCTCCTGGTTTTCTGCAGGTCTAATAGGTTTGCTATGGCCTGTGTCATGGGGGTGCTGGGCCCTCACCTGCCTGGAGATGCTGGAGCAGGGCCTTGAACCTAAGAACCGCCATGTAACTTCAATTCTGAAAACAATGTGTCTCCGTTATCTCATCTTGGGCACACCAAACTCACGGTGACTTATCCTGGTCTTCAGGCCTCAAGACCTCATCTTTTCCCATCCTCATCAGACTGCTCTGAAGAAACATCCGTGGGTATTTGAGAAGCATTTGGATGCTGTCATGATGAGCCTATTGAAAAATCCATGAGGAAATGAATAATTCTGTACTTGATGAAGGGTTTGAAAGATGTGCCATATATAGTGCATGGGGCCCTGTGTTTAGGCACAGGAAACATAGAATATGGAGTGTATGCTTTCCTTCAGAGAGCAGCATCTGATCTATATCCTGGAAAAGTTGAGAGGGCTTTGGAGAAAACCAGTATATGACCAGCCGCACCAGCGGCTCAGGGTGCTGCTTCCGTCAATCTGCTGTGGTCAGCCAGGACCACTCCTCTGCTGCCCACCTCCCCTTCACCTGCGACACCCAGGATTAAAAGACAGGAGCAGCCTGTGTCTAGTCAAAGGGATTAACAGCAGAGCAAAAGGTGAGACCACCTTGCCTTAATCAGGAAAAAGAAATTTCAAGAAGAAATAATTTTATTTTCGTAATGTTAAGTAAAAAATCCTAGTGGAGGGCCTGCTTGCTCTCTCATATTCCTTTCTTGCTCTGTCTTAGATGTGGAGATGTAACTCCAGAAGAGCCTGATCTTACAAACATTTGGAAACCCTGGGTAATGTGATTTCCAGAAGTTGGTGTAGGGGTTTCTGTTGAAAACTGCAAGACTCTGTGTTCAAAAACACCAGTTCTGGATCATTCAATTCTCACAGCTCCGTTATGCTCTAAGGAACAAAAATTTTTTTTTTTTTATATAACCCTGAGAAGTTGAACTGTTTTCTCATCTCCTGACATGCTGAAATTGCTGTCAGAAGTAGTACTCAGAATGGCACAGTTTTGAGAAAAATGGTGAAGTATGTGTTTAGCTTTACATATACTGAGAAGCTTCTCTGAGGACTTCACTGCCATATACTTAAGGTTAAGCACAAACTGAGCATCACCAAACAAGGGGATGAGCATGGATTTGGGTAAACTTAAACAATTAGCTTTGGTGAATCTTCAAATGTTTGTTTGTTAGAACTTGGCTCTCAAATTAAATGGCAGCTCCAAGCATCCCCCACAGTAGGGAGGACTTATCACATCCAGATCAGGTCCTGACTCGAATACGGTATAGAGCTTATATTTTCAAAATCTGATGAGTGGATAAGCTAGCTTTTTAGACAGAGTTTTGGATACTCAGTGCAAATGCGTCTCAGTTATGTATCACTAACTTATTTTATGGCATGGCTTCAGGAAAAAGAGAGGGGAAATGATAGTTGAAACATACATTTTTTAAAACAAATTCCAGTTTTAAGAAAACCCAGATAAATTAAGAGTCAATTCTCCTTCAGCCATTATTTACTAGACATTTTTAGAGATTATCTATTTACTTATTGCCCTCTGAGACCACTAGAGAGGAAGGAAAATGCAGTTAGTCCATCACTTCCCTGGATAAAGAGAGATGCAAACTCTTAATAAAGTATCGATGGCACCCCAAGGGGACAAAAAGAGATTTGCATCCCAGTGGCCCAGCTGACAGACCACATAAGTTACTGCTGCAGCAGCGAGGTCCTGTCAGGGAAGAGAGCATGATGAGAGAAGAGGGAGCAAAACATGATTTGTACTGGCATGCAGTGAACAAGCTAAGCTGTGTAAAAATGAATACATGAAATTAAAAGGATTAATGGGACAAGTTAGTGCAGGGTAGCAGGGAAAGTCCCCTGTCTAGGCACTTCTGCCAGGTTCCACCCAGACAGGTTATTTTTTTTAAACCTTCTTTCTTTTATAAGTGAAATTTCATCTGGAGAGCGCCTCATGAACAAAATTCAATTCCTTCCCCCCCTCCCCCAGCACCACCTGGATAGGCCCTTTGAGCTTTTAAAATTTTCTTTTATTTAAAAAATCATGGTGGTTTTCACAAAAGCCTGAAATGTTGGCTTGGTATGAGGAAGGCTAATGGCATGTTAGCCATCAGAAATCATCCAGTGAGTTCATTTGCATCGAATGTTCCTTTTAACCTCATGTTGTAAATCACTTTTAAATAGCCATGCCGCTTCACCCCAGGGCTGGCTGCCGTTCAGGACTGAGCAGAATAGTTTCTGCTTGTGCTGTGAAGGCCTTTGAAATCACTTGTGATAAAGATGTATAGATGTAAGGTTTTTACTTGTTAAATCACAAAGCAGGGCCTAAATATTTTTCTACTATAACATTTTGCTATGGAGCACAGCCTGTTCTTTTCAAGCCTGTCCACTCCCACCTCTGAAGTTAAACAAAGCTATGCGTATATATGCAGCATTTGCCCCATTAGGTGGTTGGGGTTTTTTTAGTACTATACCTGGTTTTCATCTTGCAAAAGGCAATTACAACATTCACAAGATGACAGTCATTTCATGCAACAGAAGGCTGACTAATTGAGGGAAAGGGATGATATTTGGGAATGAAAAACAAAGCTGTGACATGTAAAATTACATATAAAGTGAGCTTTTTTTTTTCCCCCTCATAAAATTCTCAACAAGTGAACTCCAGATGTCAGCATTTAAACCCTGTCAGGTATTGCTTGTATTACTGTAGCATCTACAGAACCACAGGGAAATCACAGGTGTTGCCTGCTCCTAACCTGAGGGGCACAGTATGCATTGGAGAGCTTAAGGCTTTAGGTAGACAAGACAGAAAAAGTGAAAACCAGGAAATGTTGGCACTATTTTGGTTCAGTTTCTTTCTCCCTTTAAAAATAACTGCAACAAGTTGCATCTGGCTTAGATTAATCAAAATTTAAGATGATATAGAATTGGTGTCATGAAAAAAAAAAAAAAAGAAAAAGACAAAAAAGAAACCTTGAAGTCTACAGGTACAGCAGGTACAGCAACAATCTACTCATATTGACCCAGGCTTTCTACTGAGTAGGTACGTAGTGACCAGAATAACCTTGTCCATCTTCAGCGGGCAGCTGTTGTCATTGCTTCTTGGTAGACTGAAGCTGTGTGGACAGGTCTGCACCTTGGTACTGCTGCTGTCATACTGGTGGCTTCTTGCAGGAGAAACACCATTGTCCTCCAGGTCACTTCTTCAACCATATCAGCCATATTCAGTCCTCAACAAGTTGTTGCTGACTGTGTGTAGCTAAGGTAGTTCGGGTTGCATCACCTTGAAAGGTGAAGTGGCTTCTCTACTTGTCTGGGGAAGAAGTGGGAAAAGGCCATTTGAAGGTGTTGCTGCTATGCCAGCGCTGACAAACATGTTTGAGCTTTTTGTGGATTTTTTTTTTTTTGCATTTCTTTTCTCTGGCTTATCATTTTCTTTGTTCTAGAAGAAAACTTAAGTCAGTTTGGGAGGTCTTACTGTTCCTTGTGTCTTCAAAACAGACCAGTTTGTATCTACTAAAGGATTTTTATTGAACAGCTTGAGGATTTATAAGCCATTCCTTATGTTCCTGGAGTCTTGTCCCAGGAGGCATTAGCATGAAACCTTGGATGAATCCACTGACAAGGTTTTATTCAGTAATGCAAGGCCTTCTTCCCCTGCTCACCACTGCCTTTCTCCATGCCCATATGTCCTGGTGGGAGCCCACTCAAGCAAGGTCCTACGTATCACCACTGGAAAACAGGGTAGGCAACGCTAATCCCTCACTTTTGTGAGAACACTTTGTTGGAATGCAAAAATATACCTGTAAGACCAGCGAGTTAACAAATGTAGCAAATGCTAACAAAAGAGCCTCGCTGCTAAGGAGAATTAAAGATAAGTTGGACTTGGCTAAAAGGGGAATGAGAGTCAGAACTGGAAGAAATAAAGAAGTAAACTTAAAAAATAATGTTTGCTTAGATTGATGAATTGTGGTCAAGGGAATGAAAAAGGGGACAGGGCTGTTGCTAGGAGGTTCACTGCGACAGGGAATGTATGTGTAGGAACATCTGGTACGTTTGGTCCTAACACTCCAGGTCTTTTACCATATCCTGCCCAGCACTGCTGAAGTAAACCAGGTGTAAGTGGTTTCAACAGAACAGCCAAAACCACATCTTACTCCGAGAAATCGTGTCTTGAACATGAAGGCTTTGTTCTCTAGGGCCAGAGCTCCTCTCTCTCCACTGGTAGTCCGTGAAAGTGTTTACAGAGGCCGGCAGCCCAAAGGAATTGAATTCAGGATCTTGAAAGCTTCGGCCTTCACAAAATAAACCTTCAAAGGAGATTCAGAACTATCAGCAACAAAATACTTTCTATTCTCATCCATGGCAGCCCCCTCCATTCCTGTCTCATGTTTATTTAACAATTTAAAAAATAAATCCATTGCTTTCAGCTCAGGGGATTGATATTTTTAAGTTCTGTGGCGTTTTTTTCCATGTACATTTCCCATAATAGTCTACATTTTCTTTTTCCTTTTGTTATTTTACTTTAACCATCATTTGCCCTTCTTGGCAATTACAACTCTTGCTTTTTCCTTATGTTGGTAATACGATAGGTGAGGTGAGGAAATGCTGATGACAAAAGCTCCTATACTCCTCCTCTTTACCTGAGTGGTCCAAATTGATGCCTCTTTTCCACATGGGAGGTTTGGCTTAAAATAGATCTGAAAGGCCATATTTTCAAATATCAGCACTTACGCTGTTTCTGCAGTGCCTGTTCCCTGTGCTGTTAGCACTGAATTGATGTGAGCCTCACAAAGAGCATAGTCAAGAGGCTGTTTAAGTTTCATTAAAAAATAAATAAAACCCAAATCCCTGGGATCTACTTAATTGCCCCCCAAACTGGACAAACACCAGAGCTAATTTGAACTGTTTGCTCCAAATTACTCTTGTGAGTTTAGCTCCTTGCTTAATTACTGGGTATTTCGGAAATCAAACCAAATATATGGAGCAGACCTACAATTCTGCAAAAAATCGGGAGGATTTTTACTGCATCCAAGTAGTTGGATTTTATTATTATTGTCTGATGAGACTGATTGCCAATATCACATTGTGTTGGTTTTTTGCCTTCCTTGTGTGGCTGAAACATTTCAAACGGGAGAAAAAAAAGCAAAACCCAAAAGCAATTAAAAACAAACAAAAAATCCATAATGACCTTCTTACGCATATTTTTAAAGGGAGTTCAAGCCTGTTTTTCTAACTGTATCTCCTGTCTAACAAACTATATTATTTCTGTTACAGGCATTTTTCTCTTTTTTTTTTAATGAATACATAATAGAAAGGCCCTTGCCTCACTTGGGTTTTCTTCCATGCCTATGAATGCTTACAGTCAGTCATAAACACCACACCAGAGCACCTTAAAAGTGGAAGCCAAGAGAAAAAAGAAAGGCCAATTCATATATTATCTAACTGTTTCTCATGTTCAGATGCCAGTCAGGCCACACCAGAGATGGTTCTCAGCAGCTTCCCAACTACATGTAAAAGGAGAATGAAGCTTTTAGGCATAATATCTTCAGGGCTTAACCCACTTTTCTTATTCAACAGCAACTAGCTGCTGATCACGTGTTAATAATCCAGCTCTGTGCATCTTTAACAGTCCCAGCAGGAAAAGCTTCTCTAATTGAGAGCATCTTCTCCTGCCATTTCTCAATGCAGATGCTGGTGCCTTTGCCAAGGCAGCAGGTTACAGAGGAAGACAAGGCAATGGTGAAAGAAAGATGACATCTGCCCAACTACTTCTATAGGATGAAGACACAAAGGCCTCTGGTAGAGAATTAGCAAATCCCCAACAGCCAGAGGTAGATAATTATTTGAGGGAGTTGATGTCCATTGGGTCAGCTGAGAGAGGACTGGTAACACTTGAAGCACTCGTGCACAAGGACACATGGGGACACATCAAGAGATGAACCAACATCTCTGTGCACAAAGCAGTGCTGTAGTCCGAACACATGCCTGGCACGCACACACACTCAAAAGGCTGGTGGCTTCTGCAGGACTGAGCACTGCACACCTGAAATGTAGCAGAATTTATCCCTGCTAACTGGCCAGGAGAGGAAGCCCATGCTACAGAGGTCCTATTTTCAGAGCTCCCTCCATTTTTAATCATAGAATCATAGAATCATTTCGGTTGGAAAAGACCTTCAGGATCATCGAGTCCAACCATTAACCATGCCCCCTAAACCATGCCCTGGAGTACCCTGTCCACTCGCTTTTTGAATACCTCCAGGGATGGTGAATCAACCACTTCCCTGGGCAGCCCATTCCAATGTTTGACAACCCTCTCAGTAAAAAAATTTTTCCTAATATCTAACCTAAATCTCCCTTGCCTCAACTTGAGGCCATTTCCTCTTGTCCTGTCTCCAGCCACCTGACAGAAGAGACCAACACCCACCTCACTACAACCCCCTTTCAGGTAGTTGTAGAGAGCGATAAAGTCTCCCCTCAGCCTCCTCTTTTCTAGACTGAACAACCCCAGATCCCTCAGCCGCTCCTCATAAGACTTGTGCTCCAGGCCCCTCACCAACTTGGTTGCTCTCCTCTGGACACGCTCTAGCAGCTCAATGTCTTTCCTGTAGTGAGGGGCCCAAAACTGAACACAGCACTCGAGGTGCGGCCTCACCAGTGCCGAGTACAGGGGAACAACCACCTCCCTGCTCCTGCTGGCCACACTATTTCTGATACAGGCCAGGATGCCGTTGGCCTTCTTGGCCACCTGGGCACACTGCTGGCTCCTATTCAGCCGGCTGTCAACCAGCACGCCCAGGTCTTTCTCTGCCGGGCAGCTTTCCAGCCACTCTTCCCCAAGCCTGTAGCGCTGCATGGGGTTGCCATGACCGAAGTGCAGGACCCGGCACTTGGCCTGACAGTAGGAAGACCCATACAGAAAAAACCCTCTGTGGCTTAACTTCACTTTTCTCAGCACAACCATTTTATCAAGACTACAAGACAGGACTACCTGACGAGAAAAAAACATGTTAGAAACACATGAAGAGAAAAAAGAGAAAGACTCTCTACTCCTCGATGGTGTTCTTATTGCTTACATTCCCCTTCTCCACCTCCTTGAAACTAAATTTACATGGAAACTGTGCAGGTTTGCCCTGTGAGGAGGAGACATCATGCACCTTGCGGCTGAACTTGTGGTTAGGAGGCTTCTTGCTACTGAACGTCTGTGGGTCTCCTGCGGGGCTAAATGTATCACATAGGGAAACTGATTTTTTGAACCAGTTCAACATGCCATTGCTTGTGCAAAACACGCGTCCAGCCACCAGGCTTGCATAAATTGGCTGTAAATAGTTAATTAAATGCATTTGTACCCCACCACCTGATTTGCATGCAGAATTGTCAAAACAGCGTGCTAAGATTAGACACAATGTACTCCCCGAACACAATTGTACCACTGAAACAGTCTGAAAATCTGGCGCATTGAGTTAAATTTTCACATTGTGCCTTCTTGTGTAATAACAATAATCTCCTCTGCCTTGGAGTATAATCGCAATAAAGAGCTTTTTGTGATTCATTCAGTGTTTATTCACTCAGTAAACAGCCCTTTATTGCTTTTTATACTACAAAGCAAATGAGATTATTGCTTAAATTGTCCAGTAGCTACTAGCTTCTGTCCTCTGGCTTGCTTGTTCAGTTTGTTTTTGTGTTGTGGTTTTGGAAAAGAAAACTTGTTTAAAATTAGCTCCCCAATAAATCACAGTAACAATGAAGTGAGAGTTTCTGCAGTGTGACAGATTTGTAGCTTTTTATGTTTGTAATGATGATGATATGTTTTCTAGCTTATTTATTCCCTTCTGCCTTTATTCTCCCAAACTCTGAAGTCTGCTGCAGTGAAGAAAACCCTAAGATACTGGAGCTTTGGAAGGGGGAATTTGCAGTCCTTGGACTGCACAGCTGCGTCTGTGGTATTCCCAGGATGGAAAGGTGCAGGAAAGAAGCAAAGAAAGTAAACAGGCATGAGTCTGATGCTCAGAGTCAAGAGGTGTCAACTCTAGTACACGTCCTACCCTGCTCCTAAAAGCTTATTTCCTTCACTTGTCCATGCCTTTACAATAAGGTTGGTGATGTTATCTCCTTTGGAACATGCCCCAAGATCTTTGGATGGCTAGCAATAAACTTTTTTATTATTCAGTGACTCTCCAAGTAGTTCCCAAGAGCAGCTGTTCTTAACACACCATCTCCCCATGAAAACATATGGTGGACCCGCTCTGCAGGCCTCAAAACAGGGAGACTGGGAACATTGTAATGTTCATCATGGAGAAGAACAAGTCAGCTGTAGCCAACATTTGTTCATTCACTCCTTTCCTGAGTGTGCAAATGGAGTGGCTCATAATTATTTCTCATCACGAGGCCAAGTGGCGTATTCACCAAGAGAACGGGAAAGACTATTTCTCTCTTTCAGGCAGTAACACGTAAACGGCATTTCTTATTTCAGTCCTGCCAACTTTCAGATGTTAGCAAAGCATTTCACTAATAATTATTGATCTTCTGTATTTATAGAAAGCTAGGACCTAGTACAATTCAATATTCAGGAGATGCCAATTTTCTATGAATACCTGAGAACGACTTGGTCATTTACCATTTCTGTAATTGCTTCTGTATTGCTGGGGTATGAATTGCATTCTTTAAAATCCACCTAGAAATGGAACATGGGTGAGGAAGCTGTGCCTGAATTTATTTCTTCTTACTGAAGCCAGTCATGTTGTTTTCAATTTGGGCACTTCAAGTATTAACATCTGACTTCATTTACTCACATCTAGTGTCAGCTTCCACACTCAAATGGAAACCTTAAATTAACTGATCAAAAATTGCAAATTGGGGCTCTCAACCTGTTAAATATGCAACTGGGTCTGTATTTTCTCTAATGGACTCTATATTTTCTACAGGAGTCTTTGCATTTAGCTAGTCTTGACAGCTTTTGAGTGACCATATTTCTCCTTTGGGTAATAGTGTTTCCTAGATTTAGCTCTTTTTCCTCTTCTGTGCTGTTACATTCAGTTGTCCTATTAGTTTATAGCACCTGTTTTTACCCTAACCTAGGCAGTGACACGGTTCTTGAACAGAGCAGGTGAAGTCCCAGCTCCACTGAAGTCCCCAGCAAAACCTCAGCCCACTGGCACCAGAAATGAGATGGTATATCCCCATTGCCTTGAGCTTGCAATATGGTTCGGCATCTCAGAGCCAAAGGACCTGATCTAGTTGTTCCTGGGATAAAACTGACATGTGAGCTAGTACCTACCATGTGCCCCAACTTGCTCACTGTGCTAACTGGGTAGCTTACAAGCTGCAGAGGTTGAGCTCACTGATCATACAGATACCTCCCAGTACTTGAAAGTAAGAGTGAGAGTAAGGCCTGGAGTACCATGATATTACATTTTTGACAGCAAAATCTCCAGAGCTTCCTCTTCGGGATGCTACAGTATAAAAGCTATCCTGACCCTGGGCAAAAAAAAATCTTTAAACAACCCTTATTTCTTTGATGCTAAAATAATCATTAATTGTCAACCACTGCATAACGTCATCTGCATGTATATTAAAGGGGAGATTTCAGAGTCATTACTGACAATGAAGCAGTGTCCTCCCTTTGGGAGTGAGAGGCAAGCAGACATCAAATTGTCAGGGAGGCCGTTGAACATCTCCTCTCAGTTCATCTCATGCCAGTGGCTCTTGCAGAGGTGATGGCTCAGAGCAACATTCTGTGCTTTCCAGGTCTGCGTTGCAAGTGCACTGGAAATAACGTGCTCCCTTGCAGGCAGTGTGCGCATCACCCCTGCCCCCCGTGCCTGCAGCAAGAAGTTTCCCTATGAGACTTCTGCCAGTTCTGGCACTGGCTCCTGTACGGATGTGTCATGTTTGGTTTCACTGGGTAGGAATACACCCTGCTTCATAGTTTCCATGCATAAGAAACTTGCTAAGTGCATGGCCTCATCTGTGATTAGATTTTCGTTTCACAGGGCAACAGTGATTTATGAAGCATATTTTCATGTGGTAACCAGAAAATGTTTCCATTTAATGATTGGACAGTGTACTTTCCTTTATCAAACCTGCTTGAAAACCTTTTGTTGTTTTAAGTATACATTCTCACATGAGATTTGTTGCTTTAACCACATTTTGTTTTAAAGGGGCTCTGCTCTGGTTTGCTAAAGCTTTCAGGTTGCTGGATGGAGCATGCAGTTTGCTGGAACAAGGTGAGGAAACGTGAGCCGATGGTCAACATGCCGAGCAGGAACTTACAAGTGTTTCTTCAATTACCTGTCCTGACACAGGGTTTTTGGATGCCCTTGAGCAAGTCACTTTGCCTCCATGTGTGTCAACTCCCCATCCAGAAAAGGAGAATGGTCCTATTCATTTTCCCTTGCAATCCCTCAGCCTGTTCATCTCTTCAGGCTCTTCATCAGAGGCTCTGGTTCTCACTGGGGCTTGCTGGGTGCCCAGCATGGTAAGGGTATGCAGTCCTGGCTGTCACAGAACATTAATTAATCATTCAAATAAATCATGTCAAAGAAATATTAAATAATCATTGCTCCAGAAAAGAGCTCGCCACAGATGGTCTTTGTGGGCCCTTGGTACAGCCTTGGAGCTGCTGGAAATGCACTGTCTTTTCGAACATGGCCCATGGACATGATTAAAAGAACTGCCTCAAATCATCTCAACTTTCTCACTATTAAACAGCAGCTACAGCTCCTTCTCTTTTTGATTTTCTTTTCTTATTCTTTTTTTTTTTTTTGAACCTGGCAGCCTTAGTCAATAAGCCATAAGCGCCTAGCTAAGAAGAACTGCTGTCATCAGACAAAAAGGCCTCCAAGTCCACATCCCTAACAACCTATTTTAATAACAAGAGCAATAACGGGATTTATTATGCATGCGGCTTTCTGCAATCATTTCTGAAGAGAAAATTAGTTTGAAGCCTCAGGCGACAGTTGAACTCTCAGAGGCGCCTAAAATAAAATAAGGAGGGGGGGGGAAGGGAGGGGGCTGAAAAAATAATAACTGGGGAAAAAAAGTGTGATGGGAAAAGTTATTGGAGCAAGCATGCTGGTAAACTTTATCGGTGACTTGCTCTTGTCCTCCGGAGGGAGAGCGCGGTGGCTTGGGAGCTGTGCAGGTTTGCTGGGCTGCATTGCCAGGCTGCCAGTGCGGCAGGAGCTGGCAGAGCATAGTCCGGCACAGGCTGCCAGAGGTATGGCCCTGGTCCCTCGATTTACTGCACAGGTGGAGCAGCGCTAATATTCCAGAGGGGGTCTGCGCTGAGGAGTAAATCTCAGTTCAGCTAGGGGGTTAAAAGGGAAAAAAAATAATTAGAAAAAAAAGAAAAAGGAAGAGGACAAGGGCTGGGTGAGCTGCTGGTGGCAAGAGGTGTAAGAGCTGCTGGCTGCAGGTTAGGGACAGGACCAAATCCAGCACTCACGTAATGTCCTGACCTGTGCGGGCGTCTGCCCCAGGCACCCTCTGCCACCACATCCACACTTGTCCCCTCCCAACCACCAAAAAATGGCCTCTCTTCCCAACCAGCTGCAGGTCCTACCTTGAAACAGAGGTTTAGGTACTGGCACCAGCCTGCCCTGAAAGACCAGCAGCATCCTCCACTGAATGTAGGGAGAGGGGATGACTTTTGGAAATCAGAGGAGGATACTGTTCCAATTCACAACAATGACTCTGTGCTTTTCTCTAACCAAGGGGAGGTCAAGCTACAAACTGGCTCCTCGCAGACATGCTGAATTCCTCCCCTAGTCTGCACCTGCACACCCTGAGTCCAGAGCTCTCCTCCCTCCTTAGCCTGGCCCCGTGGCATGTGAAGGAATTTGAAGGGCCAGAGGTAGATGAGGTTTGGTAGCTGGGATAGGCTGAGATATAGCCTGAAACCCAGAAATTACTTCATCAGCATGATGCTGGGAGCTGCCTCCCAAGGAGTGCCTCATGCAGCCCAGTGCTGTGCAGGATGGTGTCTGTTTCCAGCAGGGATCCAGGGAATAACATAGTATTTCAGGAAGAAGGCTGGCTTTTCACCTGCCCTGCAGATAACTTCCCTGTTGTAGGGCAAACCAGCACTGACGGATTCAGGTGCTGCAGCCGACCCAGTGTCAGGTGCCATGATACCAAACCGTCCCCTCTCGCTCCTAACACCCAGGGTAGGTTTGCTTTCCCTTACTCCTTCCTCTGCATTCTCATTTCAGACAAGCCCTTGACAGAGGAGTGGGACTTGAGGCTGAGTAGTGCATAGCTGTCCCTTCTAAAATAAAAGCAACATCAAGGGAAAAGAGTGTGTTTGTATATACGTGTGTGTGTCCCCATCAGAGAAAGGCAAAGCCAATTACTTTTGTGTATGTAGGACTGAGTGCTGTCTTGTCTTTTTTAATTCTTGGGGATTTTTTTTTTTTGCCCTTCCTGAGGCAATGCATGAACTTAATTGCTGGAAATAGTGTAGACCCAGCTGACTGAGACCAATAATCTTAAACCTGCTATTAGATGCTCCTTGCTTTTGGGGCTCCGGTTTGAGGACAGATTACTTTTTACTTCAACTCTGGAGTTTGAGGCTGCCCCTTTTGAACTGTAAGAGGTGGCCAAAGAAAATAATGTATGGTTATTGTTTAAAAAGTCATCGTACCAGAAAAGTATATGATCGCTTAAAGGCAACATCAGAGAGCAGGGTCTTCTGCTGGCTTCATCCAGGGCCTTGGCTAACCAAATAATTCCATAGTGATATTTATGGCTTGTATATAAAAAAGAAAATGGTCTGAAATCCTGTGGCTGTTTGGTACCCACATCTTTAATGTCTAACTGCTTATTCATTCTAAAAAGTGGGATTTAATAAGACAGTTATTGTATGTTATTTAAATACCAATTGATTATTAAAAACATATTTATTTATAACTACAAATTATAAAGTACTTGGGAAGTGCAGCCAATCAAATCAGTGGACTGCCTGATGAATATCCTTTTCTAACCCCATCATTTTATATATAGAAAAGAGGTTGACTTATGCAGTGGGAATAAAACTAACTTAACTGCCTTTATGGGTCATTTCTTTCTTTGATGAATACTTGTAACTCCCTTTAACGGTAATAGGACCTTTGCTTTCCAACTGAGCAGAAAATAAACAGACATCACTGTAGGGGCTCTATTGCCTTTTGGGGGGCTCTGAGCAAGGTTAAGCAGAGGCAGATGAAATGTTCTCTGCTTTAATAAAGCATGCCTAAAATGTTCCTGAATAAGATCCTCTTTCCCTATTTCCTGACAAATGCTGCCCAGAGGGTCCTGCTGGTTGCACTGATGCCTGCCAGGAAAGCAAAACACCATACCGGCAAGTCAAACCCCATTTTGCAGTGGCAGAGTCCCACTCCTTGGCAGTCACACCAGAAGGCTGGACTGATAATGAATAGATCTTCTCCAGATTTTGTTTACAGGGGTCTTTTAAGATTGTTCTCTCTTCCTCTCACGCGCACATTCCTTGTCTTCTTTGGTGGCTTTTTACATCTGAGATAATAAACACATGTTGAAAACCAGAAGAAATGTGAAGTGTTCATCCCATCCTTCCCTTCCCTTTTGGTTTGGTTTTTTTTTCTTTTTCGCCAGTTTGTTTTACTTCCCCCCCCCCCCCCATTAAATTATATGATTAATGAAGCTTTGGAGAAAAAAGGTAGCTCTTTCCTGACTCCTTTTCCAAATGCATAGTGCAGCTGCTGTTGCAGATACAGGTTCTGCGACTCCAACAAGCTTTCACAGCACAGCAGGACTGACTCATAGCCAAAAACGAGAAAAATCTGATATGGTATTTATGTCTCTGTTTAGGGAAATCAACCCAAACCAAGGTGGTAGCTGAGAAAGAAAACAATGAGAGAGGGGAGAGGAAACTTGTTCTTTAAGAAAAAAAGAAAAAGGACGCCTGTTAAGGTAGGCTTCCAAATAAATGACAAACACTCTGAAATCCTGTATCCTGGTGGCTTTGTGAATTAATTTTGCAAAGAAAATGGCTTGCTTTTCCTTTGTGAGTCTTGTTAACGTCTGAGGGTTACACACTGAGGTGTCACACCACCAGTAGGTATCAATCAGCACAACTCCCCTGAAATCAATATAACTACACCCACTTACACAAGACACAGGTCCAGGAAAAAACAGACACATCCCCGGATGGTGTGTTATAGGCAGGGAAAGCACCAGACCCTAATGCACTAACATGCTTTTCTTTCCACAGATCTCTCTTTTTAACTTATGTGGTCTTTTAACTTATTGATGTTATTTTCTAAAATGTATTTTGATTCACTATTCGAAATTATTTGCAATTAACAGATGAGTTGATTCAATCACTGTTTAATTGTATCTTTTCCCCTTTTAGCGTAGCAAAAAAAAATCCATTCCTAAACAAGACAAGCTCTTTAAAAAGATCTTCATTATATTTCAATAGCAATCTTGCTTTGGTTGAAAGAAAATACTTCTGTTTATTAATTAAGAGGAATTTGCTTAAGTTAGTTCCACTGAACAAACACTTTGTTTTGCCACATGAGGCCAAATACTTTGAATTTTCATTTGCTATGGGGTGAAGCCTTGCTGTTACTGAACTGAATGCTGTATAACTCAGAGCAAAAGCAACAGTGGGCCAAGTCTTGCAGTTTTTTACAGACACCTCTGTAACCATCGAAGTATTTCAAAGATACCCATTCACACCAGCATCTGAGCTCCAGATGAATAATTTTTTATGAATATGTGGCCTGTTAAACCTCCTTTTCTCTGCCCACAGTTAGTGAAAAAAAAAAATCTATCTTCTTGCAGTTTGCTCAAAATGTCATGCTAACAAATTTCAGCCTGGCCAACAAAATTTTTTTTCCAAGTTGTTGGTGTTTACAAAGCAAAATATGAAGTTGGTAGTATAGATCATTAATGTCATTTTCCACCTGTGCCACTGCACTGAAATGCTACAAGGAATTGTAGCAGAGGTCTCTGCAGAGGTCTCGCTGTGGGTCTAAACTTCTTGAGAGTGAGACGAGCCAGAGTATGTCAGCCCAAAAACTAGTGAAAATACCAGCTCAGGATTTTCCCCTGCAATGAGGAGAAAGTGGTTGCTGCCCAAGTCCACAATGAATTGATTGCTTTTGTCCTCATTTTACTGAGAGAAGCTGGTGTAAGAATGGGCTGGAGCAGAGGCTGGCTGCTCATCGTGCTAGTAATGTGGTAGCTTTAACAGATCCCCAGGAAAAAATTAGTTCACACTGTGCCAGGAAGCAGAGTCCTAGTTTCAGCAGGGTCATTGCTCTTGAAAGACAAGGTCCCAGTTTGAACAGGATTTGGACCTTGACCCAGCTGCCTGCATCTAGCCAGGCTGAACTTCAGCAGTACTGGAGGAGGGCAAGATTTAGAGCTGGATCTGGATTTTATAACTCTGGTTTAAGTTCAGGCTTGCATGTGAAAAGGGGTTTGGACTGATTTATTTTGTACGTCTGTGAGTCTCAGCATTGCATTGTGGGGGCTTCTACACAGGCACATTGTGCACGACCAGTTGATGCTTTGGACTGTTTGTGGTCCAGGCAAAGCCATCTGACTGCCGGGATAGACATTCAGATGTGCACTTTTGGACAACTAACCTGCACTTAAATACCATTTATGCTTATTAATGGCATCACAGTGACATTCGGTACAGTAACTCAAGGATTATGTGAAGTGAAGGGTGAAATAACTTCACCAAAAGGCAAACGCTGAAGCATTCCCTTTTGTGTATTGAACGTTCCTGTAGGGTCTGTACTTGCTCTTTTCAGACAATGCTTTCTTGGCTGGCTGGATTATTGTATATCACCTCTCTAACCTGCTGTATTAATTTCCATTGACTGTGAAAAGAACTTGTCAAATAAGGAGGAAAAAGGAGGGGGGAGTCTTTTAACCCATAAGGCACAGTTCTTAAAAGTACCTTGTTGTGTAGTAGCTGCACACAAGTGAAGAATTTGTCAAGAGTACAGGGCTGCTGCTAATTGTCTGAATAAATTACAGCTTTGGAGCCTGGAAGCCACAAATCATGTCATTGTAGCACTAAGCCGTTCCTTTATGGAATTGGTCTTTTACAACCTGGAAAAAAACTTTTTAGAAGACTGCCCTGCGGGAAAAAATGAGAGAGAGGGAGTATACATGGGGATGTGAACAGGGTAGCTCTGTAGGCTCCCAGCAGCTGTCTCCAAGAGCAGGGCTCCCAGTCTGCTCGATTTTTACGCTGATACCAGCCAAGTCATTTGAAGCACCAAGACCGCAGGTGAAGCCCTTTGAAGTGCTGGAGAAATGAGCAGGATTAAGAAAAATTTTTTGGCTGTGGGAGGGTGGCTGGTGGTCACTTCCGCAGTACGGATGTGAGGTCATTCCTCCTTGGAACATTAGCACAAGCCAGCCTCAAATGAAAATACTAAATGTATAACAAAGCACATACTACAGATTCATGTGACATTCACTTTGCTGCAGAGGACTTGCACAAAACATTATTGATTATTTTACCCTTTAAGATACAATTTTTTTCTTAAGCATGGAGCAACAGGTGCATGTCACCCTTGTAGTGCAGGCACTTGTCCATTCTGATTTTTCCTACCAGCTTTAGATATGGTAAAAGAAAAAGGAATACAGGATTGGGTTTTTTTTCGTCCAAAGTATCTATTTTCAGACTGTGGGTTGAGTCCTGCTCTCACTGTTGTCATTTGAAAGACTCCTACTGAGTTCAGCAGTCTTTGGATGGAGGCAAGTCTATGTGCAGTAATCCAGCATGGCACAATCTTTAAAGGGGAGTTTAGCTCTGTGTAGAGAATGACTCTTCAAGATAATTCCCAGTTCATACTGTGAACTAGACAATAAAGTGGAAAGTGCTCTCTGGAATTTCCTTACGGCAACCTGAAGCTGTGCTCAGGCTCTTTCCCTGTTTATTAGCAGTGTTTGGCAAAGTACTTCAGGCTTCTTTGCAGACCACAGTAATTGGTTACCAAACACTAGAGGACAAGCTGCCTGATAAAATTCAAAGTCTGTAATGAGGCAGACAGGCATGATAACACAGTAATAAATCACAGCCGTTGGGGTATATTCCTGGGACGGCTGGCAGAAGGGTTTCAATCAGAAGTCAAGAAGAACCTGTGGCTCCATGTCGTACTCCCCTTCGCGGTCACATCTCATCCTGGATCCTCTCCAGGTGTCAGGTCAAATACAGCAGTGAGGCCCACGCTAAAGAGAAAGTAACTACAGATGAAATGCCAGACAGGACATGTGCTCAGACTTGTTCTTCAGAGGTTGCACTAGAAAAAAATAATAATTATTACATGCTTCAGGAAGTTTAGTTCCTAGACCAACTATCCATTAGTGCATTACATGAATAATTAATTGTAAGTCCTGGTAGCTGCCTGGGATCCTTCTCCGCACAACCCAAAAGTGACATGGGATAAATACACATCACTGATTCAATAAGTTGATGAAAAGCTCAGCAAAGCTGATGAAAAAGTCTCAGTGTCATCAGTGGCTCCAAATCCTGCAACATCTGCTTGGGACAAGCAGCATGGGGATGGACGTGGTTTGCACCAACAGGGGAAACAGCTGCTTTCCTGCCCCCCCCCCCCTCCCTTTTTTAGTAATCTCCATGGGCAGGCTAGTCCATGTGCCAAAGGTAGTTAATGAGAAGAAAACCTTTCTTCCACCAAAACTACAGTGAATCATTAGCTTTAATGCATAACTACTTGTTTAGTCACTTATCTTTTAACTTGCATGTGTCTTGTTCTTCAGGACATGCCCTGCCCTGCCAAAACTCTTTCTAAAACATTAGCCCTGTCCCCAAATCTGTCAAATCATAGCAGATTACTCCATCGCTGCTTGTTTATAAAGTTTCTTCCAGCTTCCTTAGAAAAATTGGGTAGGTAAAATGCTGACATAGATGAGCTAGCATGAAGAGCAAGTGTGACAGTTTTGACAGAGAGAGGCAGATGGCTGGATCCAAAAGTACCAGCCTCATACACAAGGGTCACAAATTCAAGCTCTGTATTTGGGTTCTGTGGCTTGTCTTTCAAAGTGTGGAAAATTCTCTGAGAATGATCTGCAGGCACTTACAGACATGTTAGGACGTGCAGTGCAGAGCAGTCCCTGGAGAACCCAGGTGCCAATAGACTGGTTCACTTTTATCACTGAAATTACAGGATGAGTTGAGCCCAGCCTCTGATGATGCCAATATTGTTTAATGTTCTGTATTATGGATTTACCTGAAGGTGAATGATGGTCTGTTCAATTTCCTGTGTGTTTTCTTTGGTGTTCAAAGTTTTCTTGATGATTATCATCACAGTTGTAACACAAGCTATGGTAGAATAGGTATAACCATGAATTTGAAGAAAAATGTACTGAGGGCTAGATTTCTTTACAATAGTGTAAATAAGAAACCACTTTTTTTTTTTTTCATTTCCACCGCTAAAGTGGAAGGAAATCATGACTGAGCCCAAATAAAGCTCTTAAGATTCAGAAGTTAAAATAGACTTTTATTGCTATTTATCTCTGACCCTACATTTTGGTGCATTCTGTTGTTAGTACTGCAGATGTTACTAGATGTAATAAAGGTACAAAACGTCTATTGTGATTTCTTTCAATGTTAAGAGAGTTAAACTCTGAAAGATCTGGTGCAGGATTTGCGAAGTGGGGCTTTATCACATGCCATCCCTAAGGGCCGCTCCTCCTGGGTTAGCTTCCCATGCACTCAGCAGAAGACAGCTGCAGTTTGGCTCTACAAGAAAGGAGCGCAATGGGTACTGTCTGCACCGGTTTGCACCTAACTCCATGAGCCAGACAGCACAGTGTCAAGCTCCCTATGCAACCCCCCAATGAATTCAGGCCTCTTCATATTCTGTGCACAAAAGTGAGTTGCTCTGATGTCAGGAAGGGACATTGCTGCAGCCCTGAAACCACACAACACACCTACACCTTTGTTCACATTGATCCCAGATGCACAACTCTCCCATGCAAAGGCATAGGCCCTGCGCTGCCATGTGGCTACGTGACAACGTCTCCATCTTTATTCCTCCCCCAGATTGCCACTGGAGCTAGACTTGCTTCTTCTGCGTGGGATTTTTGCCATTGTCTGTAACTGTACCTTTATCTCTCGTTTCAGTTTGGTGCAGAGCAAATTAATTCTTTTGGCAGGTTTTTCCACTGTCAGTGGGGGTTCTTATAGTACATTATCAATGCTCCTCGCCCTGATGATGCATAACACTAATCCATCATTAGAGCAAGAGTGTGCTCTGATGATGGATTAAAATAATTTATCATAAGAACAAGGGGCTATAATGTAACACCGTCAAAAGATGGCACCATGCAGAGACAAACAGATCAACGAGGAAATTCAGTAATGTTCATCGAATCAAGTGGATCTGCTGCCAAGAGGCTCTTCTGCAGCAAAAGTTTGGCAACCTGCAAAAATATCATCACTCTCCTTGCTGAAACAACTGCTTGCAGTAATGGCAGTGATTTAAGGATTTTCTTTTTTGAACAACAAAGGGAGCCTCCCATTGCTAGCCACCCCCTTTTTGGGACTAAATATTCCAGGTACAATTACAGATCATCTTTTTTTCCCTATGTAAGTCTTAATTTTTAAGGCCATTCACATAATGAGTTGCAAATATAACAGGTATTTAAACCACCAGTCAAAAGTAGGTTTGCTGCAGCATGGTTAAGTGACTGAGAAAGAGGATTTAAAACTCAGGAGACGTGGTTATAGTCTTAGCTTTCTTTCGGAAGCACTACATCTGTAATTCAGCACTTCATTCCTGTCTAGTGCACATTTGCTTAACTGTAGCCATATGTTTACGTGGCGTCTTCAGAACTCTGTTAAAATAAGAATTAACTGAAACACCTATTTAAGTGCCTTCCTGGACATAAGTTTATGAATTCTGGACTAAAAGCAAACATTGTACAAAAGGTTTAAGAAAAACTCAAAAGTTTCTATTTCACTGCCCATGGACAATCATATTTTGAGTTGCCTCTTAGAAATGGATTGTCAAAGGTCCTCTGTCAGGTGAAATGCAATAGAAAATGGATCTGCTGAAAGAACACATCTGATAATTCACAGAAACATAGAATAAATCAGGTTGGAAGGGGCCTCAGGATGTCATTCACTATATTTCTGTCTGGAAACCAAATAGTATATGGATAAATGCAAAAAAAAAAAAACAAACCCTAAACTCCAAACCAGAGTGATGTTAAATTTTTCCTGTGATTCCAGAGTACGTGCATCTAATGAAGGAGGCACTCCATAGGATGAATAAAAGTACCTCTGTGCAACATTGATTTTGCACAGTCTGAATGACAGTGGTTGCCAGTCTTCCTATTACTGTAATTGCTGGCTAAATGAACTATAATTGTATTAAGTGGTAACTCTGAAATATGTATGTACTGTAAAAAGGAGCCGAAGCATTGCAGGCATAAAAATTTGATTTGCAATATTTGGAATAAGTTAGGGGCAGGCTTCGATTGTACAGAAACTGCTGCAAGAAGGTGTGTTAGCTCAGAGGGGTCCGGTTCTGTGAGGGGGTATGTGGAGGAGGAATGCCTCGCTGCAAGAATTACAGCCCTTGGGGTCTGAGAGCCTGCTGCACTTGGTACAGTGAGTCTGGTGCCTGCATCACTGCTATGACCATAGGGATGCCAGCAGGCACCAATTTAAGTGAGCCCACACTTTGTCACCTGTTTAATAAATAGAGGGGCAGGCTGATCTGCAGGTCCAGCCTAGCAGGCTCAGCAAAGCGGTTTCACCTGCAAATACCATAGCACAGTGTGTGATATGTGACTTGCCCTAGGTTTCATAAATAAGAATTACTGGCAGTATAACTTTAAGAAAACAGAGAAACCATCCATGGCAGTTTGTGTTACAAAAGTACATCTTGGTGCCCATCAAGAGCACTGTGTGGGCAGTGAAAGGAGGTACCATAAGCAACGTGGCTTCCATAGGAAATTCTTTGGGTCAATGCTGTTGTTGCATACTATTTGCACAGAGCCCACGCTTTCTGGCCTCAGTGCACCATTCCACTCACTAAAAATTGTTCCTTCCTTACATAATATGGAACAAAATAATGGTGGATAACATGGTGCTTAAGACTTTGCTGCCTTTTTCTGTTTCCTTTGACTGTTAGTTGTCACTCTTCTTAATAATGACAGAATTACAGTAGTTTCAATATAACTTTTCATCTTGATATGAAAACTAATGATAGTCATAATTTTAAAAGTCAAACTGAACTGTTTTCACTTATCCAAACCAATTGCTGCAGCGTTTTGGTTTGCTAAAATTTGACATTTCAGAATCATATTTTGTTCTAATTTCAGATAGGAAAATTGTTTCCTTCCTGGGCAATTTAGGATATATTTGGGAATATTTGTGGATGCTGTGCTTTGGAATGTGACTGAAAAGAGTATTAGCGAGGCTGAAAACATAACAGAAAATGATCAAAATGCTGCCCATGAAACTTCTGTTGTGAAACCCATAAAATGGAAATAATATTCTCCTGAAAAGTTTTCTGAGTAAAACCCCATAAAATGTCATCTCTCCTTTCAGTTAGCCTGATGCAATAGTGGGTAACCACATTCTTACCCAGGAGAATTTGCTGCCAGTTTTTGCAACAATACTGCAACAATACATGTTATTTCCAGGGTAGAAAGACAAATGGGCCTTTGTGGAGAAATGCAGCAAAATTCCAGCAACCATTGAAATGAAGGGCAGCCTTGCCATTGTTTTCAGTGCTCTTGGCTGAGTCCTTAACACAGTTGCTGAAAATGTTACAGTAACATTATTGTAAGCAGCAGGGAAATAATCTACCCTCAAAATCTTACATGCAGCTCCTATTTCACCAGCAGCAAACTGATTGCTTGGCAGGGGAAATACCCCTCTCTTTCCCTGACTGGGGAAACTAGGAGGAGCTTTCTGCACCACACAGTGCATGAGGGTTCACCAGGTCTGCATTGCCCGCGCAGGAGCATCCAGGGCAGCGACTGACCCAAGGCTGAGGCATGCTTGCTTTGCAGCCAAAGCATTCTTAAGACATGGCAGTTCTGTGCCTGGGAAACAGCCCATTATGACCACTGAAGCAAAGATGCCAATTAAAGCAGTCCTCGGGGCGACCTCAGCCTCCCTGGCAAATGTCAGCCCAGCACCAGGAGCTGCCAGGCTAATGGAGAGAAAAAGGGACCAGCCTGCTGACTTTGGTGTGAATTGCACCTGGGTATTCGATGGGTTTACAGGAGCTGAGACTGTCCCCCGAGGCTGCTGTAATAAAGACATTTCCTCATTGTCTTCAAAACTCTGCTTTACCTGAATGTGGTAGAAAATTCATTTCCCCACGCTAATCTGCACTGGTACGCTCAGGGATGTTAAAACAACTTTGTTAATCCACCACAGGGATTGCACAGGACCCAATTCTAATCCATCAGCAGGAGAGAGGCTGGACATGCTTTCCCACTTGTACATTAATATTGAGTTTGTTTATCCAAACTTCCTGCCCAAGCAATGCTACACATGCAACTTGCTTGAATGGATGGATGGATGGACGGATGGAAGGATGTATGAAAGGATGGATGGAAGGATTTTCAAGAGGAACAAAATTCTCAAAATGAACTACAAGCAAGGATGTTAAGTGCTGTCCCTCCCTTCTTCCCTTCCCCCTACCTCCTTTTAGTGCTTAATTGAGTCATCTGTAAGCATTTTGGTAGGTCAGGAATGCAATTAAATAGCCTGTCTATCGTAAAATATTTGAGCAGTAATACCTGATAAAATCATCATTATCTTGGAGTAATTGACCACATCAGATAATTAAGGTTCCTGAGGCAAAGCTTCACCCCCAAAGGAAGTTCAGTGATATTAGAGCAGAGCTGCAGTAGTCAAGACTATGTTAGTGTTTCCATTATAAGCCTTATATTTTAGAGCTGTGTAATTCTGTCAGTAAAATGGCTGTAGTCTGAGAGTGTATTCGTGATTTGATCTCTTTTTTTTTAATAACAGAGTAAGGAAAATACAAAGTATTTTGGTCTAAGAGACTGAAAAAATCCTGCTGAAAAATGAATTTTGAATAGGACTTCACTTAAAAATAGAAAAAAAAAGAAACAGAATGATGAGGTTACCTTCTATCTACAGCCTGGTGAATTTGCAGCCTGAGAAGGGTATAACAATTAGCTCAGCAGCTCTTCAGTGCTGTGAATGCTTTCATAAGCTGGAAGGTAAGGATGAAGAGCATAAAATACCCCCCTTAATCCAGGAGGAATTAGTTAGGGACCAGCTATACCATCTGGATGCTCACAAATCTATGGGACCTGATGGGATCCATCCAAGAGTACTGAGGGAACTGGCTGAGGTCCTTGCCAAGCCACTCTCCATCATCTATCAGCGTTCCTGGTCAACAGGGGAGGTCCCAGAGGACTGGAGGCTTGCCAATGTGACTCCCATTTATAAGAAGGGTCAGAGGGAGGATCCGGGGAACTACAGGCCTGTCAGCCTGACCTCGGTACCGGGAAAGATTATGGAACGGTTTGTCTTGAGAGCACTCACACGGCAGCTCCAGGATAAGAGGGGGATGAGGCCCAGTCAGCATGGGTTTACGAAAGGCAGGTCCTGCTTGACCAACCTGATCTCCTTCTATGACCGGGTGACCCGCCTAGTGGATGAGGGAAAGGCTGTCGATGTTATTTTCCTAGACTTCAGCAAGGCCTTTGATACTGTCTCTCATGGCATACTCCTGGAGAAGCTGGCATCTTGTGGCCTGGATAAGTGCACTATTCACTGGGTGAAAAACTGGCTGGATGGCCGAGCCCAGAGGGTCGTGGTGAATGGGGTGAAATCCAGCTGGCGGCGGGTCACAAGTGGTGTTCCCCAGGGCTCGGTGTTGGGCCCTGTTCTGTTTAATATCTTTATTGATGATTTGGATGAGAGGATCGAGTGCACCCTCAGCAAGTTTGCAGACGACACCAAGTTGGGAGGCAGGGTCGATCTGCTTGAGGGTAGGGAGGCTCTACAAAGAGATCTGGACAGGCTGGATCGATGGGCTGAGGCCAATTGTATGAAGTTTAACATGGCCAAGTGCCGGGTCCTGCACTTCGGTCACGGCAACCCCATGCAGCGCTACAGGCTTGGGGAAGAGCGGCTGGAAAGCTGCCCGGCAGAGAAAGACCTGGGCGTGCTGGCTGACAGCCGGCTGAATAGGAGCCAGCAGTGTGCCCAGGTGGCCAAGAAGGCCAATCGCATCCTGGCCTGTATCAGGAACAGTGTGGCCAGCAGGAGCAGGGAGGTGGTTGTTCCCCTGTACTCGGCACTGGTGAGGCCGCACCTCAAGTGCTGTGTTCAGTTTTGGGCCCCTCACTACAGGAAAGACATTGAGCTGCTTGAGCGTGTCCAGAGAAGGGCAACCAAGTTGGTGAGGGGCCTGGAGCACAAGTCTTATGAGGAGCGGCTGAGGGATCTGGGGTTGTTCAGTCTAGAAAAGAGGAGGCTGAGGAGAGACCTTATCGCTCTCTACAACTACCTGAAAGGGGGTTGTAGTGAGGAGGGTGTTGGTCTCTTCTGTCAGGTGTCTGGAGATAGGACGAGAGGAAATGGCCTCAAGTTGAGGCAAGGGAGATTTAGGTTAGATATTAGGAAAAATTTTTTTACTGAGAGGGTTGTCAAACATTGGAATGGGCTGCCCAGGGAAGTGGTTGATTCACCATCCCTGGAGGTATTCAAAAAGCAAGTGGACAGGGTACTCCAGGGCATGGTTTAGGGGGCATGGTTAATGGTTGGACTTGATGATCTTGAAGGTCTTTTCCAACCGAAATGATTCTATGATAATTTGAGAGTGAAGATAATTCTGCCCTTGATTTCTTCGTAGTTCTAAGCAGATACATTTAAGATATATTTTTCCCAAGCAAAATCAGAAGAAGCTGTAAGAAGGAAAGCAGAACACAACAGGAGCCTCTGGTCTCAGCTGTAGAAGTGGAACAAGTATTTGCCTCTCTCTCAGACATGATATAAGCAATAGCTTTGTCACCAAATTAGTGACAAATGAGACATATCCTAAACCACTTTAAATACAGGAGTGCCATGCTCGATCGAAGCAAGGTACATCCACCCTTGTGTTTGTTTCTGACAGTGGTTGATACTGGATGCATGGGAAAGACTATATGAGCAAGGCATGTGTGGAATGATAACTTCTCAGCACCCGGTAATCAACAATTTAGGGGTTTCTTCTGCTATATGCTGCCTTTGGGTCAGAAGTTATCTTGTAACTAACCACCACTTGTGTCTCAGTCTCTGCTTTCGAACTCAAAAAGGTGGAAGAGCACAGAGTGCTGGAATTTGAAGACTGTCACGTCCTCTCCTTTGTACATGTGTACTGCTATTCTATTTAGCAGGATAGTTAGAGCAGCCATGACCTCATTACCATAACATCTGAGCTCTTCACTTTTTTTCATTGCATCTATTCTTTGACTCACTCTTAGAGGGTACAGAAGGAATTTGTACCTCATTTAAAGGGAGGCAAGAGTGATGTAAATACCAACAAGTTTGACATATGTAGGGAGTTTGCCATCTAGTATGGCAGACCCTAGATGACTTAGGAACTCAAGCTCCAATCAAATTAAGATCAGATTTCACTTTCTAAATAAGTGTCGTGGTTTAACCCCAGCCAGCAACTAAACACCACGCAGCCGCTCACTCACTCCCCCCCACCCAGTGGGATGGGGGAGAAAATCGGGAGAAGAAGCAAAACCCGTGGGTTGAGATAAGAACGGTTTAATAGAACAGAAAAGAAGAAACTAATAATGATAATGATAACACTAATAAAATGACAACAGCAATAATGAAAGGATTGGAATGTACAAATGATACGCAGTGCAATTGCTCACCACCCGCCGACCGACACCCAGCCAGTCCCCCGAGCGGCGAATCCCTGCCCCCCACTTCCCCGTTTCTGTACTGGATGGGACGTCACATGGTATGGAATACACCGTTGGCCAGTTTGGGTCAGGTGCCCTGGCTGTGTCCTGTGCCAACTTCTTGTGCCCCTCCAGCTTTCTCACTGGCTGGGCATGAGAAGCTGAAAAATCCTTGACATTAGTCTAAACACTACTGAGCAACAACTGAAAACATCAGTGTTATCAACATTCTTCGCTCTGAACTCAAAACATAGCACTGTACCAGCTACTAGGAAGACAGTTAACTCTATCCCAGCTGAAACCAGGACAATAAGTTAAGAAGAATAGTGCCCAACTATACCGAAAAGATGAGGGGTGGGAGTAAGTAGCCTGTCCCAGGGCTTGCAGAGGGTTTGCTCAGGTCAGATACCAAAGAGAAATCCCACTGACTGCTGCACCTTTTTTCATTCCCAAGACTCATCTCTGTTTGCCCGAACAAAGGGCCAAGCCATTCCTCTGTGATTTAAAATAGTTTTCTCTCACTGAGTGTTGGGAGTTCAGAGCAGAATGTTGTGTATATTGAAGCCTTTACATTTTCATGCAGTCATTGGTGGTGTTGCTATTTTGTGCTTTGCAGTTTCTTTTCTCTGGAGTCACTCTCAAACCTCTTTGATTTTTTAATCTCAGTACCCTATAGGATTTTTTTTGCTGCATTTGCATTCTGGTTTTTTTTTTCTGAAAAGTGTCTTAATGAAAAATACATACCAGAATGCTCCCTGTGAGTAGCCTCCAATGCTGATGATCAATAATAGTTTATTTGATCACTGACAGCAAATGCTCTTTCAATTAAGCAGGTCACATAAATAACTTTCTGGTTCCAACATTATTTGGAAAGGTTGAGTGTGAAATAAATGTGATTGGGTTGGTGGTAGAAGTCCCTCAAAAGGATTGGAGTAAAAAGCTACCTAAGTACTTGGATGCTGATCCTTGCTTTATCAGGATGGCCCAATACAGCGAAACTCAGTTTAGAAATCTCCATAGAGTACACTTTTGTACAGATTTTCAGCCTTTTGCTGTTTTTAAGAAGGAAGGAGGTTTCTTAAGAAAAAAATTTTATCTGGCATTTTTATTGGTTGTTCCAGCTAGAAACACAACATAACACAGCCCAAAATTAATGTGTGTGTGTGTGTGTCTCTACCTCCCTTTCTTTACATAACTCCAAAAATGTCCATTGGGCCTCTGGACATTGTCTCATCCCCACAGGTTTCTTGCATTCTTATGGCCACACTCGTCTGTGCCTCCCAGCCTGGGGAAGGGTTTATACTCACAGCAACATAACCTCTCTGCATGTAACTATACACTGACATTAAAAATGCCAGGCCAGGTCCAGGCATGGTATAAAGTCATAGTTCACTGAAATTAAACTGTCTTGTGACAAGTGAGGATAGCATCCTTAAAACAAAAAGATACAGAACGACACATGGAAAATACACTGAAAAAAGCGGAAAGCTACAAACGACACTTCATCATTGAAAGGTTAGAAAAATAAAGTCTGCACACAAGAAATAACAAAAAATCTGTATTTCACAGCGGAGACCTGAACCAAACAGTGAGGATTAGTGATCTTTAAGAGTGTCCAATATTCAAATCAAAATCTAGAGTAAACTTTTGCAGTTATCCTTAATTCACAAATATTATAAGACCAAAACTTGTTCAAAGCCCTTTTGGATATTTGATTGTTCACAAAGCAATAGGAATGGTCCTTGTTTCATTTGAGGTTGGCTCTGCAAATGGTGCTGCTGTCCTTTCCCCTTTAATTTTTCCAATACCTGGAACAATACCTGTGGAACAAGTTATGGAGCGAGAAACAGATTTTGCAGCTGCTGAGAAAAAGATCAGAGGCACCAACCTTGTTTAAAAATTCCACAATCAATTTAGGAAAAAAACAGTAAAACCCCAGGAAACTTCCCAACTTCACTAAGAAGTCCTCAGTTCAAAGATAGCTGTACTAGGAGGAATCCACAGGATCTGCCTGTCAATAGGTTTCTTAGAGGAAGAAATGTTGGGGGTTTTTGGTTTTTTTTTTCTCTGCCATTGAGAAACAACTTTATAACTGCAGAACAAGGTGAAACTACTAACAGGGGCTGGTGGGAGACGAGGATCAGGGAGAAAGGGAGTTTATGTCCTGAGGATGACTTGCCTCTGTGAATCACTGCTGTTGATCTCTCTGCTGCTGAAGGTTAGATGAAAATAACAATCTTCCATAACTTAGGGTCCATATCTTCAGGGTCTGAGTAACCCCAGGTTGCACGAAGCAGCTTACTGTGCTTTGGACCCTGAACTCTTGGTTGTTGTAGTATGACTTTAATGTCATCCTAAGAAGTGTTAAATGGGCTTAACCCTTCAAAGTCAATACACTTACAGGTACAGAGCAGTAGGTTTCCAAAGCAGTCCCTAAAAAATCTCCATAAGATATCTGAACTGATATACTCATATGACTTGTTTTTATTTTTTTACTTCTTAAACAAAAATACACCTACAGATTTACATTTCCTAAATCCAGCGGTCGGGCACTGGTTCTTGGATGTCTGAACCTCAGGGACTAGGGCAAACTCCAGTCTGTGCGCCCATATTCAGCCACACTAAGCTGAAGTGGAGGTCCAGCGTGCCCAATGCTAGTTTACGCACTGCAGAGGAAAGACTGCAAGAACAAGGCAATCAGTGAGTGTTGATCTCCTCAGCATATCCTCTCTGCTTCTAGTCATCTGCAGCTAGCAACAATAATGTTTAATAGTCCTTGCTGTATTTGTCCTCCGGGATTTAAATTGCTTTCTGAACCAACTGGTACTTTTGGCCTGTGCAATGTCCTGTGGACTTGAGTTCCACCCTTCAATTATACACTGCATGAACCAAAACTTCCTTTTTTTTTTTTCATTTTAGCTCTTAGATTATGAGTAACAGTGAGTAATCCAGCTACACTTCATTACTATCTCAGGATTGCTTGGAATATGTGGAAACCAGCTTTGAATCCTCTTTGAGTGCCACTTATCCCAAAAAGCTTTTATTGTTCATGAAGAACCGAGGCTGAATGGCAATGCACAGAGACAACACTTAACTTTCCGGCACAGGACTGTGATCTTCTTTGCACAAATGCATGTGGGATGAGTGCTGAATAGAAGCAAAATGAGCATGCAAATAACCCCATGCACCAACTGGTGTTTCAATGCCTGCAGAGCTGGATGTTCACACAGGATCTTGCTTGCATGCTTGTCTCTGGGTGGTTTGAATGCTGAACCTGGCTCAATGCCAAAGTACATATTCACTTTTGCACATGTACTAAAAAAAAAAAACCACCTTCCTGAGGATCAGCCTGACATGTTGAATAGTGCACCTGGCCGTGAGTCAAAAGGCATGAGATTGACTCTGAGCTCAGTTACTTATGGAAGCTCTAGTCGCCTCAGTTTCCCTTCTTCCTCTCTGCTAATTTTTTCTAGTTAGACTGTAAATTGTTTTGAGCTGGTGTATGTCTCTTCATGTGTTCAGCACTACAGGGATGAGATCTCAGAGGGGAAAGGGACACACTACCCTAATCCAAATCATAATAATGACAATGGTATTCAATTGATGGGCTTTTCTGAAATTTCCCTATCACTAACTTTTATACTACCCATCACAGCTGCAAATACCTAAAGTGACAGCACCTATTGCCCTGCCGTTATTATGCATAATAATAATTTAACTAAAATAGCAACAGAAAATGTGCATTACACAAAATGAATTTAAATTGATTTTTTCTTCTTTCTCAAAGCTTATTACTAATTGGTATTTTTAGAGCAGAGATTCATTTTCATACACTAAAATTAATGGGCCATATCAGCGGGTGTGAATCAGGATAGCTCCATTGAATTCAATGGGTCCTATATCATTTTCTCCAGCAGAGAATCTCACCTACTATTCCAAAGAGCATTTTCTTTTTTGTAACTCACATAGTAATTGCATTTTCAGTCTTATATCCTGATCCTGCAAATAATTGTGCCAGACATTAACTTTATGTAGATAAGAAGCACTGCTGATGCCATTGCAGCTACTCATATGAAGGAAGTTACGGTTTTGCAGGATCAGACCTTAAAATGCAAATGAAACCATTGCAAAATCTGATGTGTTCACAGTAATGTTTTACAAAAGGCAGCACCTAATATGTAGTCTGTCCTCATACCTAAAATTTCTGCAAATTATATTGTACAGTAAAATGGCAGAAATTAGATTATTTAGGTTGCTTAATACCTTTTATTTATTATAAAAGCATCTCTAATTTTTTTGCACTGGAATCTCTGTATCCCACATTGTCTGCAGCAAGTCTTTGAAATTCAGCAGGGGGATAACCTTTGGATTAAAGATGTGCTTTCTTCCTTAGTCCCCAAGAAATTCCAACTACAGTTTTGCTGAGATAAAGTGTTTTGAAATAGCCAATTCGCTTCTTGCTAGAAAATTTGGCAATGAGTACTGATTGAAATAGGAATTTAGAAGACTTGCTCTTTTCTCCCTCTCTTTCCAAGAAAAAAATCCTTTGCTGCTGGGTGTCCTGGATCTCAAACATGATGTGTGTTAGCTGATGTGCTAACAGTGCAAGGTTAAACGCTGCTGATGGTGCACAAAGGACGGGGTTACCACAAGTTCTTTACACAACAGGAAAACAACCTTTTTAAGGAATGAAAAGGAAAAATTCTAGGTTGCAGAATTAAGCAACCAAAATTCAATAATTATTAGATCTTCAGTATCCTATATTACCCAGCCAGATTAACAACAATCCTACATACACAGTCTTCAATACCAGGATCACACACTCTCCTTCTTACCACTGATGAAATACCGAGTGTGTACAATGGGCACAATTAACATGGTATGTGCTTGAATTTACCATGGAGATAACACTTTTTTCCCCAGTTTTTGTATGTAATATATACATTACCATGTACTTGGAGGTTTTTTCTGCTTTGAGGCAAATTGAGTTTGACATTTATACAAGAAGCAATAAAACTGATGCAGTCAAAGTATATTCCTAAAACAAGTTCAGTAATGTCTCTTCCAAACTACGTTTGAGTTAGTGGAATAAATTCCTTTTCATGTTTGCAGTTGAAGTACCGGCCAATTCTGCCAAATGGTTTTTGGAAAATTGCCTTCAGAATTGACTTTCCCTGGGGAAGATTTGCTTCTATGGGAAGCAGAGATACTGGGAGTATTTGAAAGAGCGAGAAAGCAAAAGGGAAGGCAGAGGGAATAGGTTAAAGGCTAACTTTAAACAGGTGGCTTTCATTTCTCTTTGCCCAAATTGTTCTATAATTTCTTACGCTAAAACTTTCTGGTTAACTATAGCAAATTTCATTTTAGCGAGAGCAGTTCCATGCTAATCCAGTTTTGCTGTTACCTCAGCTCAGGTTGGGTCTCTCTCTCCCTCTGGGCTTCCCATTTCCCAAGAGCAAAGGCAAGTTTGGGAGTCTTGTAATTCCAATTCAGCTTATCCATCTGGGAGTCCTGAATAATTTTGGATCCCATGGATTTGCTTCATCTCAGTTAAGGTGAAAGGTGTGGACTTTTTCCACCAAGCAGTTGGTGTTAGCTGACGTGAATAGAGATGCCAGTTTGGACTCCCATTAGTCACCCTATTTCCCTCCCCATCTAGAAATGGGCAGAATGGGTGCCCTTTTCTCCAGTTTGCTTAATCTATGTTGCTACCTGAAGAAGCATATCTACATAGACCAATGCAATAGCTATTGAAGTATGGTTTAGTTCACATATAGCCCTTCTGGGCTACTTTACAAGTTGGCAAGCTTTGGGAATCAGCAAACAGTCATCATAGGGGGAAGGAATCTGCCATATTTCATATGTGTTAAGTGATATTTCCTAGTCCATCTATGGATGACCTGACAGAAGGAAACATATTGCAAATGTATGTATCATATATGATCAACCTCAATAAACATCTTTTGTAATACATAGCATTTTCCATCTTGCATTTTGGAGGTGACAAGTAAGCAGAATAATTTTGCACATACTGCAACTTTCTGATGCTTCAGTTTGGCTCTCTGAGGCGCAGATCATCTACAGCAACGCGATGTCTTCAACTGGATGGGCAGAGCTACAGCAAAAAAGGTTCCAGTGAGGATTCCCAATACCAGTGTTTGCACCATAATCTCTGCTCTGCTGTACTGAGACCATCCCATGTTCATACTGCCCAGTTGTAGTATTTGCTCTGTATCATTTGCCACTTGCAGTTCTTGAACACCCAGAGGCTGCACTGACTTTAGCCCCAAGCTTCTTGAGATTTCCTCTGAGGTGTTGAGGCACAGCTCCCTTCTGCCCTTCAGACCACATGAAGGGGACTGTGTCTGCCCTTGAGACTGACCCATTACACTTGACATCTTGGGTTTGCGATGGCACCCGTGAAACCGATACAAGCAGCTAGGAAAGGAGGAGGGAGTTTATTTTTAGGTTGCACCAGGAAAACAGCTGCAGCATTTTCTCAGTAGCAGAAGAGCTCTCACAGGACAGAGGGAGGCCTGTCTTATTGCCTCAAAATTTTCCCGTCCAAGGAGTTTCAACCTTTCGAGACTCCCCCTGTGCAAACCTCCAGCTCATGTGCACTGATGAACGTAACTCTAGAGCATCGTGGAGGAAACCAGAACTATTTTTATTTTTGGTTGAGTAAACCTTTAGCATTTAACAGTCAGGCGTTTATTTCACTTCCCAAACTGCCTCCGGCTCCAGTAATGCTTAGCATGATCCTTTTCTCAGGGAGGGGGAGAAAAAAGGGGATTGAGTTAAATGCTCTCAAAATGCAGAGGCCTGAAGAATCACAAACTCGTATCCACTGCCACACATCCCACCTCAGCCCCCCTCCTTCCTTGCTTCGGCCTTCCTTGGAAGGAACCTGACAGGAAATATTTTAGAGGTAGAGAATTTTCAATGAAAATATTATTTCTCCATCTGCCCACTTTTCCGCCCTCACAGGTTGCATGGCTAAGTGACATTTAGGAATGTGTATCCTGCAGGCCGCTCAGTCGCCTGTCTTCTCACATGTTGCTTTCCCATCAGAAGCGCATCAGGGCACCAGGTCCTCCTGCCTCCCCAGTGTCACAGGAGACACTTGACCTTTGGGAGCACGTCTGGGCTTTTCAAAGTCATTTCGAATCTCAGTGGCTCCTGTAAATGAAGGAGGCTGACCCCCTCTTGCTAAGCTTCCCCGCAGCCTTCCTGGGAAGCACAGGGAGGGTGGGGTCCACCACTGCTCCAGAGCTCTGGGATAAAAAACCAACAACCATGAAACCTACAGAAAGTTGGCTGATATTGCATGCACAGAGCTATTCAAACCAGATGCTTGCATGCCTTCCTGCCCACGCTACCTTACCCACACTGATCCGTTCCTAGCTGAACAGGAAGCTTCAGATTTTTGTACCTTGAGCCATTTTCAACAAAAGCTGTACCAGGAGAGGGACACATGTGCTGCGATGACCTACAAGAGGCTGCAGTCAGCAAGAGACACGCTTGCCTCTTCATCCAAAGGCTGCCATGTTGTGCTTTTTCCTTGGGCAGGCTAAATTTATTCCAGCTGGTTAGGAAGTGTTAAGGTAACACAGCTTGACAAATAGTGTGTGTCTAAGAGGGAAGAGGAAAATGACTGAGGTTAATTTGTGTTGGGGATTAACATTGGGGAAAAAATGAGTAATATCTGGACACATTTCAGCTGTCCCACCATACCCTTCTGAACTGGTTTTTTAAAAAAAATAAAATCTCTAGCCTGTGTCTAATTCTGTTTCGCTCTTCAGCCATGTTTCTCTGGTCAGAAGAACACCACGTTCTGCCTCAGATCTCCTGTGTCTAAGCCCCTCATTCCTAAATCTGGGTTTTAAAACTGCATCCTTATCACTATTTCTAACTTACTGCCGGTCAAGTCTTACTAGTGGTTCTAACTGGGACATTGTAATTTTAACTCATCCTACCCATGACAACATAGGCTTCTTGGAGCAGCAGTCACAAGCAAAGCTGTAGCAGTTGTGGGAGGAACTCCTTCCCCATAATCCAACTGAATCTACCCAGTGTGGCAAGAGGAAGGTCAGGTCCAGAAGTATTTTTTTGCTTTGGTGTTACTGGAATAAGGATGAAAGTCAAGGTCAGAGGTTTAAAAAGGGCTTCACTGCAGCAACCAGGGGTTTTTGGGTTTTTTTGAAGCTGAACATCTCAACCCATACATCAGAAAGTGCATTGATTTTTGAAGAGTTCTGAACATGCCCTGAAATTGGTGAAATCTGCAGCTCAGGGACCAGCAAAGCAAGCATGCCAAAGGATCCTAATGAGGCAGAGAATCTGGGCTACCATTTTGATAGGCTCCAGGAAAGCAGGAAATATTCAGTCCAGACTTGCTAAACAGTAATCACTTTGCCAATGTTTCTGTTTATTTTTACTTTAACTGCTGATTGCACTTAGCCATTTATTCCCACTTCTCCTCAAATCCCTTGGCAATTAATGTCTTACAGATAGAACTTGGTCACACTCACACTTGACTTGACAAAATAAAATGGTGTGAAAACTGCTAATAGGGGAGGTTGCAAAACATTTTAAAAGTTCCTATGCCCCCCCCCCCCCCCAGTTACCAATTAATTATATATAAGGCTCAAATCCACAGCCTTATATTAGCGCAATTCCATGGGATCTCACTAGTCAGATAAGCCAGTAAGATCAGAGTCAATGTTTCACACCCAGAGGTTATGTTTCCACAATACTTTGTCATCAGCAGTGAATCCAATGACTCTTGTGCCTATCCTGGCTGCGTGATGCAGCTGCTGTGCTATACACTGGACCACTGAAATTATTTTGACTAGGAAAAAAAACAAGGAAAAGGTTGTTTGTTCACACCCCACAGTCTGATGTAGCAGCACAAGGAAGCTGAAAGAGCTGTGGCAGAGGGGTGGGTCCAAAGGGAGGTCCTGAGGGAGCTTCTGACCCCACATCACCCACATCTGTGCCATTGTACTTCACCATTGTGCCTGGCTCTTTCACACCCAGAATTAGCTAATGCAATTAAAGATACAGGAAAAACATGTTAACAATTTTCTTACTGCAAACTGATCAGGTTTTTATTTATTAGTTTTTACTCTCTGTGAAATGTGATTACTCATTGGCAAAAGTTTGAAGCTTGGTGGCTTTTTATAATAAGTAAGGAGGAGAAAATTCCCTTTGGTTTGTTACACAAGTTCACCAGAAAGGTGATCAACCACATAAACACATAGACACCCCCACCCCTTCCCGTACCCATGCATTAGCTCACAGCTGTGTGGATATAGGCTTTGAGAGCTGAATAACCCATTAATCTTCATGTGGAAAATCAATAAATTGAAAATAATTAGCTGGGTATGAGAAGAAGCAAAGAATCAGACAGCTGTTATTTAAAGCATGAGTTAGGCATGTAGAAACAAGGTATAACAAGACATACAGGGAGCAGAGAAGGGAGGGGGAAGTGACAGGAGGATATGAAAGAAAGAATAGAGTGGTGAATCCAAAGGTGCTGAAATGTGTGTTTATACATAACCCATTCTATGTAACTCCATACAAGTGGCATTCTGCAGTGACCACTGTGGGAGGATCAGAAGGGCTTTTGGAAAATGCAACTCAATGGATGAAACTGCTCACTACCAAGGCTGGAGGGGCTCCAGTAGTCACCAGCAATGGAAAAAGAGAACAAAATTCCAGCCACTGTCAACATGCATTGTCAAGATTTTATTCATGTCCAAGTAGGCAAACAGCAGGGCCTGCAATGAGAGTCAGAGGAACAGCAGCAGGATGGACACAAGAATGGGCCATAGCTGCCCTGTACAGTCACAGCAATGGAGACACTGAATAGGGCAGGCCGAATATGGCCCTCTCCTCCTTCCTGTTTCATGTCACATTGACTTGGTGACAGATGCTGAATAAAAACACTCTGAGAGAAACAAATTAAGTGAACAAGAAGAATGTGCCTCACCAGTGGGGAGACAAAAACAACAGCACGCTGAGACAGATCAGCAATGTACCCAACTGTTCATAGCTCAGCTATGACAGATGGTCTTATGAAGGGATATTCCAGCTGAGCTCTTGAGTGCCTTATTTTTAGGCTGAGATTTAACATCCACATCCCTGTCCAAACCAAGGATTCTAGGTTCAGTTTTGAGTTCTGAAGCACCAGAAATTTTGCAAGTTATTTTGCATTTTGTTTATGGTGGAAGCTTCGTGGGATCCATTATGACAGAAAATATACAGGACCTGAGCTAGAAAACTACTAGACAAGCTATAGATCCTAGATGAAATCAACATAGAGAAAACTTCTTGTTGAGATAGAAACTATTTACAGGACGAGAGTAAAGCAGAAACACTACAGGCCATACCCAGGGTTACAGTTCTAGGAAGGACGCATGTTAACTGGAGTAAAACATTTCATTTGTTCAGAAGAAGAGTTATCTCCCCTTCCTTGCAAGCTGCTGATCAAAGCATGAAGCAAGCACCCAAGTCTGCCAAGAGCCTGAAACAAGATCTTTGAGGGGCATTAAGAACTTTATGTGCCTTATTAACATTTAATCCAGATTTAACTTCTCCAGGAAAGCCTAGCAAGACCTTTGCCAGTCTACCTGAGATGACACAGTAGTGATGAAGCTCTGCCTCTCAATAAGGCGATTCCTATAGTCACCTACCACCATTACTGTGTGTGGAGAGGCATAACACATAAGGGGACACCTTATTTCTATATTCTGCTAATTAGCGAATACAACAAGTGGCATAAAACTGTAGAGAATAAACAATAGAAGAGGCATCTACTTACAAGGCTGCTCAAGACTCAGAGTACTCTTAGCTAGAGGCTGGATACAAATTGGCCTTATACCTTTCCCTCTTTGTAGCTTCAAGCACTGATTAGCAAGTGCTACCACATGTAGTCTCATTAACCTGATTAGATTAAGGTCAGGAAAGGACCCACCCAGATCTGGGATGATTTTAGAGCTGTGCTTGAGGAGAAGCTTAGAAGCAGTTGTCTAAAAGCTAGTGACTCTGGCCCAAACAATGAAGGGAACTAAGTTTTTATGTCCCAGTATTGACATATGCCTGATCTGTAGAGGAGGCTGGACTTCAATGCAAATTTTCTTGTTAGATGGGAGTTGCTTTATTCATCTACATGCTCTGCTTTCTCAGGGTGACACTGCTTTTCTCCTCTCTTAATCTCACTTACACTGACTGTTCAAAGCCTGGAGTTTTGCTTCCACGTAACTTCGAGCCTCTGAAAATCACAGTCCAGTTCTTGTAGACATCTACAAGCATCATAATAGCTAGGACTGTGAGGCAATCACAGGGGAGCTTAATTCCTTCTACTCGATCTAATGAAAAGCTTTCTAAATACAATTAGTATCTTCTTGTTACATTACACTATCAACTTCTCTTTGAAGGTTTAATGACATATCTATGCCATTTCTCCTGATTTATAGGAATATTCTTGGGACCTTATCAAAAAGCGTTCACTACAGGGCAAAAGTCAGTTTTACAATTCTTCAAGTGCAAAATTCATATCTTTAGATGTAGCCTAATGATGGGGGAGAGAGAGGCTGCAATGGCATAGTTCAGATCCAATTTCAAACTCAGCAATGTTTGTTGTCAACCAATGCAGCCACCCAGACAAGGGAAGGACTTACATTCCAGGTTGTGGGTTAACGCTTATTCTGGGGCTGTTTGGGTTGGTTTAGACAGTTAATGAGAGGAGAGAGAGGTGTTTCATCTTCTCTACTTTCTAAACACAGTGTTTTCCATGATTTTTCATCTTATTAGGTAGGATGACAATTCCTTCTGCCTTGCTTTTGATATCCAGAGATAATATATTTGCCCTTCTCACTTAACTCAAAAGTCTGTATGCCAGCACTTCTGTTAAGGGAAAAGATAAAAAGTTGAATACTTCTACCCTGAACAGGCTGCTTTTAATAGTTTGGATGGATCTATTTGACTAACTACAGAGAACAGGACAAAAAAAAGGGTTACAATAGGAAATAAAAGGACTTTTCAGGGAAGAAGATAAAGAGGCCAGCTGAATTATAAGGACGAAGGCTATGCTAATTCTCCACTTGGACTCTGTGCTGTAGGAAATCAGTGAAAATGCAAAAAGAAGTCCAACAGGCTCCAGAGAGTAAACAAACCTGACTGTGGTATGTGAACCTCATCAAACAAAAAAACAAGGCCTAAGAAAGAGGGGGTTGCAATAAGGACTAGGATGACTCAGGCAAGTATAAGAATGACAGAAAAGGCTGTATCAGGTTGAGGTGGAATTCTGGCCAACTCCTGTCAGCTAAAACATTGTCCCTCAGCCTTCCTCCCCACCTGAAGAGAGGCTGCTCTGGGGGCCAAAGCAAGTCTGGGGTTGGGAAGGCTCCAACGTCTCTGCTTGGAGCAATAACTATATTCAGGATTATCCTTTAACTGTGTTTCTACTTCACTGTCACTTCGAGCCACTGAGCAAAAATAAATACAATCAAATTACATGAAAAAGAGCCTGGGTAGGAACAAAACACCAGACTTCTGCTTCTGAAAAGCAGCAAACTCCCCCCAATACTGTTCTGTCTGGGTGACAAAACCCAGGACGTGCTGAAAAGCACTCCTTGGGAGTGCAAGTCTGGACAGCTTTGCCAAGCCTGGGGAGCATCAACCGCTCTCCCTGAGCAAGCCAAAGCCCAGCAGTTTCTCAAACAGCAGCCAGTGTCAGGCTGTTACTGAACATACCCTGCTCCTGTGCTCCAGCCCCTGGGCAGCAGCACAGTTGCGTGTAGAGTCTTGTGGTGGAGGGAAGAGAGAGACGAGAGAGCTCCCAGACTGACAAGCAGGTTTTGCGGTTTTGCTTAAGATGCTGAATCAGAGTTTCACCTGGAGGGGAGGCAGGGGGGGGATGGATCATGGTTGGCAGGTGTCTGCAGGAATATTCCAATTCGCCTATCTCCGAGGCTGGCAGACAGTGCTGCTTGGCTGGTGTGGTTGTTTCTGCCGCTCCAAAGGCAGTTAACGTCATTGTCAGACGTGAACGTGCTGGTTCTTGTCATGTGGCCCTACCAACAAGAGAAAGATCCTTTGAACAAATCTGCAGCAATTTGAAGAGATAATGAAATTCAGCATCCGCCCAGGCTGCTAAGCATACTGCATTATGAAAGGTTCAGAGCTCAGTTTTGTCCTGCCAGACTGTCCTCTTTGCCCCCAAGAGCAGCTTCACACATTGACTGCACTTATTGCACAGTGTAGGCCCTAGCAATAACTTTGGGGGGGCATGAACAGTTGCTCTGTATAACCACAAATGGTACAAACACAAGCAGAAGGTCTTGATCATTGAACATGCGATGGAGGAGTATCAGTCAAGCCTGCTTCCAGCCCAGAAACAGCTGTGCCATAATCACAGAAAATACTAAACATCCAAAATGAGGATGGGCCAGGTTTTCATCAGAAGTACATTAATATTCTCCCCACTGCAGTGAGCACCAGTAAACTTCTCAACATTTGGCAGCACTTCGATTATTGATGCCAGTGAGCTGTTCTGTAATTTTCTGCCTTTGCCATGGATCATTCTTGTCCATCTGGTCTTGTTGCACGGATGGATGTACCTGTGCTTCCCAAGGTGCGCTGCTGTGCCAGGTCACTAGGTGGTGTGCAACTGTGCTGGTGCAGAGGAAGTCAAATCAGGAACAGGCTGAGAAGAGGAAGTGGAAATAAGATGTTTTAGCTCAAGTAGAAGAAGGTTAGAGCAGTAGCGATGCCTTCAGGTCAAGATTAGGTGCATGAGCAGAGCTGGTTGGGGAAAGTTTCGTAGCTCCCAGTGACCGTATTACACCAAGTTTAAACAAATCTTTTTGTGCCCTCACTTCCCCATGTATTAAAATTCACGAGGAAGATAAATAGTTACTTCATTGTCATCTGTTTTTATTCTGCTAGATAATGTAATCAAGGCTATTCTAGACATAAGAAGTATTGCTTAACTAAGTGTCATCCAAAACACAACCTACAGATTTTTGAAAGTCATCAGTATTTGTTGACATTCCAGACTGAAGCAGCTGGATCAAGACAGGGCAGGTTACAAACCAGGCATTTCTCTGCCCCTTCAATATTGCCTGAAAACTTCAATGAAAGGGTTTTTAAAAAATAAATAAATAAATAAATAAAGTGGTTGCTGAAATAGAAATTTCTTTTCTGGCTTTTCTTTGAGAAACTGCAGTTCTTGGTTTAAGAATGATTTATTTTCCATGTTTGGCTTCAGGAAACTAAAAAAGAAGGAAGGCAGAAATGAAATGTTTGTGTGTGGGAGAAGGCTTTTTTTTTTTATGTAATCTCTCCTCCCTTCAAAAAAAAAGCATAAAAATATTGCTGCAAATAGTTTTGCATTGGGTGAAATTTTCATTAGAAACTAACAAGCACATAAATGAACATGCTGTCAATCAAATTCAGTGACTTGCCCAAAGCCACAAGGACAAAACAACAAAGCAAAGCACCTAGTACTTAGATCCAAGCCCCACGCTCTGCTCCGGCCACTGGGCCTTGCAGATTGCAATTAGCAACAAGAAGACGAGATCCACGAAAGATAAGCGGGCCCAGCTCAGTCTCTGACTCTGCTAAGTTTGCCTCAAAGTGGTTATGTGGGTGGTGCAGAATTTGTCAAACAAGATGTTCACAAAGATCTCCGTAAGCGCAGCTGAGAAAAAAATGAAGACAACCCTACCATAAAGTGACACATAATTCAGCTGAAGTGAAACATACTGATGCAACAGCGGAGAATAACTCATTCCCCTTAGGCAAAACTCATCCAAAAAGCTAATAATGAAAACTGGAGGACTCCAAACCATTATTTTTACTTTCCAGGCCAGCAGCAGGGATAGTTTATGTGGTTAGCAGCTGACTCCTGAGTTTTATTCTTGTTTCCACCACTAACTCACTGTATGATCTTGCAGTGTCACTGTTCTGGGCCTCAGTTTCCTTATCAGTGTAATGTACATATAGGTTGATTACAGAATATTTGACTGCTATGTGCAAAATATTCTGACTGAATACAGATGGGGCTGGATGTTGAGGCAGATGCTAGTGACCTTTTTGGAGCCTGCTTTCTCTCTGTGGTTTAGAAGAAGGTAAAAGAGGGAAATATTCAACATGTGCATATTTAGACTGGGAGGAAAGGAAAGAAAAAAAAGGAAAGAAAGAAAGAGATTTATGCTTCCACTCCTATTCTAGGTGCTGTGAGAGCTACCAGGACCACATCACTGGCTGGGCAGGAGCCAGCTTTCCTCGTGCCTGGTGGCTGCAGCTCCTGGAGGCTGGCTTTCGGCAGCACAAAGGGTTGTACCAGCATCAGTCAATGAACCAGGTAGGCCTGGGGTGGAGGCTGTTTGAACTTGCACTGCTGCCATAAAATGGTGCTAAAACTACAAATGTAGCATCGTTACATTCTCTGGCCAGGCCTCTACAGATGTAAATCACTCAGTCCTGGGAAGTCAGGGCAATTTATACCCGGTGAGAGTGCGTCCCTGGATCACACGTAAACTACCCTTCAAGGTAGTCCCTCAAGAACTGCATCATGGCATCCGTTTGTTCTCAGCTGATGGCTTCCAGGTTCAAATCTGCTTACCTAATCAGTAAAAGCTTAAGAGCTCCCTCCATTCATTGTAGGGCAATTGAACTTAACCCATGCTTCCATATCTGTTTTCCAGATGGATTCTTGAAATCATAAGGTATCGCATATGCTTCAAGCTTCTGCAAGAAAAAAGAGAGAATACACCTGCAGATATATGGGATGCTGAGCTCAGATTTGCTGGTGTCAGTGATTATGACTCAGAAATCATGGAAAAGTGGTCAATGCCTTAACAATGGCCCATTTTTACATGCATGCTGGTCTGTAGTTTGGGAATGGAATACAAATGCAACTCTTTCTTGGAAGGTCATTGAATTGAGCTGAACTGACCCAACCAGTTACTATTGGCTTGTAGAAACACCGTGGACAGCAATATTTATGATGATTACCCTGACAGGCTGAGTAATTGCTTTGCAGCTAAACTGCTAAAATAAATGGAGCTGGATTTTCAAAAGAAGTATTTCATCAGAGCTTCCTAAATAAAATAATTATGGGAAGTAACTAGAAAATGGAGCTGGTGGCTGGATTTGTGTTAATATATATGTGTGTGTATATATGTACGCAGGTATTTCTGTATACTTGTATAAAGTAGTGTAGATCACGAAAGGGAAGAAAGCACTCTTTAGACTGAAGGATTCCACAAATCTTCCTGAATGTGTCTACTGCTACTAATGTCACTAGGACCATTATTTCATTGGTAGTACTCATATACATAAACATATTTTCAGGGACATGAAATGTAAAAATCAGAAGAGTTAACACAGAGTATAAAGTACTCAATGTAGTCTATAGCATGAACCTACAGATTTGAATATTTACTTTTAGAGTTACATGAATAGCGAAAATGAAGTAATTTGTTTCCTCAAACATTTGGATCTAAAGTAAAAATCCATACTTTTCAATCAGTTGCCGTATTGGGTATGCCACATACAATGTTACTGCACTCTTTATCCTGAAAGAATTCTCACATCCAGTCTACTTCTACCAGTTACTAAAAGTTTACATTGTGGAATTAAGCAGATGAACTACTGCAGCAGCTCATCTCATTATCTTCTAAATACTTCTGGTATGAGGACAAGACTTTGAAAGGACCATTTTTACACAGTCGTGCTGTATATGAATCTCTACTTACAAGTTACCAGGTTATCTTTGCTTCAGCTACTAATTGAGATTCAGATCTGCTTGGTTTTCAAATGAGCTGAGACATTTAAAAAATAGAGAATGTAGAGCAAGTGTTGGTTTGAAACTGGTTCATGAAGTTGAATTCTTTGGCTAATGAATCTTCAAGATATTTAGATGTTGAAGTTTCTAAATTGGCATGATCAGATAGACATGACAAGTGCATGTGCAACAGTGGAAAATGTACGTGTAAGCGCTAAGATGTGGAAACTACTTTTATGGCAGGTGAGTGGCCAATGCACATATGTATTGACATGAATGCTTTCATGAAAATGTGATCCTCAAGGCCCAGCCAGTTTGAATAATCAATAGCCATCTTCATACTCAGGTACCTTTTTAATGCAATGCCTAGGAATTTACCACAAGCTCTTATTAATGCAAACCCATAGCTAAATCCTGTCCGATCATACTGCACTGGAAACAGCCCTCCAAGGAGCACTTCCTTTTCATAAAGGGATTTCCTTCAGTGCTGGTTCATAGACCACTCTTTGCTGTGCTTTAGAGTCGCCATACCCTCCCTTTTCAACTGCTACAGCAGCATATATATAATCACTGCACAGGAAATAAACTATTGTCTAAGTTTTAGGACAAGCACTACTTTTGTGTATTCATGAATACCGCAAAACCACTAAGTAGTCAAGTTAAACATAGATCCTCTGGACACACAAACGTGAGCTGGATTATATGAGTTTTGGGGGTTATTTTGGCAAGTTTTGGATTTGAGAGTGACATAGGCTACTAAAGTCTGCTATGCCAAACTCTGCTCTGGTCCCTGGCTTCGAATGTCATGCCCAGCTTCCTGGGCACTTAAAGGACACAGAGGAGAAACATTCCTCCAATAGATTTGGCAGGAACCTGCTTTATCAAAGCCAACAGAGGTGGGGGAGAAGGTAGAGCTTTCCAAATTTGGGTCCAGAGGGACCTGGCAATCTGCTGTACTCTCAGAGGTGCAAATACAGAAGCTTCCATGGGTGGTGAGTAAGTGGGACGAGCTCAGGATGACTTCATCCTTTTTTCCCATTATTACTAGGTATTCTGTAATAGCACTTGCAGGCTATAACCAAGACTGGGACCTGCTGTGCTAGCACTTGTATGGACAAGCAAATAGACACTGTTCTTGCTCCAAAAGGTTTAGACTGAGATCTTGAAAGCAAGGTGATTTTGGCCTTAAGGATGGTACAAGGATGATACTTAATGATGACAGAGAGCAGCAAAAGAGGGAAGTGAAGTGACCTGCTCCATGTCAGGAATACTTTGGAAGTCTTCTGCTGCCTGTTCTGCCAGTTTAGACATTCATGGGCTGTCCCAGATAAACACCATCGCAAAGTGGAAGTCACTTAGCAGAATGAGAAGCACAAGGTACTGTGTTCACTCATAGCCCACAGAGCTCCTAGATATCAGCTACTGTTCTTTATCATTCAAAATTTTAGCTCTTTGGGGATTGATTTTACTTAGTACCTCTCCAGTTTCCCACCACACACCTTGTGAAGAAATCAGACATTTGGAAAATTGTAATCTAAGTAGCAATAGTTGCTCCATATCCTGGAAGTGATTTTTGATGTATCTGTGTACTCTTCAGTTTCCCTCTCTGTCTCTATCACGATATCTGGGAGCATTTGCAAATCAGTTAAAAACATCATACCATGTCAGATACAAATAACTACGTTCCTTCTCACCCATCCCCATCCATGCTCCAGGCTTCTACTTCCCTAGGCAGATTTCTCAGGAGGAATCTGAGTGAATAGCTAGCATTGCTGGATGCTTTGAAGGGCAATACAGATTAACTTTGCCAAACCATTAGGGAAAGCAAGGTATTGCTTAAGCTGAAGGTCCTGATTAGGAAATACCTTCATCCACAAAGGTATATGTCAACCCCACCCGCACACACAGAAAGTTCAGATCACTTAGTTGCAAGATTGCAGTTGATTTCAACATCTGTAGAGATGAAAAGAGCTGCAGCATCCAAACCATGCTTTGTTTAGAGAGATCCAAACTGGGAAATTGGATACCATTGCAACTGGAAACAAACTGATAACCAGTTCAGCCTTCCAAGCAATGCAGCAATTAATGAGTACTCCCATAACCTCCTTGCTAGGTTATTCCAGCAGCACAATTTGCTCTGTTTAGTTTGCCAGGGTTTCTTTCTGGAAACTTAAACAACACCAGCTTGATGCAGCCCCAACCCAGAGGCCTGGGGAAAGTAAATTACATCACTGAGCTGCCACTAACAGGTAATACTTCCTGAGTTGCAAACACCAACTTAATGTGTTTCACACAGAAAAAAACTTCAGGTGCTAGAGAGTGGAGAGAGAAACAGAAGCAGCCTTGGAAAGCCATCCATTAATACATGACCATTTTCTGTTATGTAGAACATCCCTTCCCTCTTTGCCTTGGCAAGAAACTGAAACCTAAGTGTCTCATGGTGGATAGAAGGGGTGTCCCCAGAGTTACTCAGATGAAAGCTGAGGCAGAAGTGGGACTTGGCCCTTTCTGCTTTTGCCCACCAGATCTCAGCACAGCACCTGCCCTGTCAGGGAGCTCTTATTTGCCTGGAGCTCCCAGGCTGAGCTGGGAGTCACTCTTCTCTGCCGTCACCACCACCAGGCTTCCTACACATCATTTATGCATCCAGAGCAAGTGGGATTCTCAGCTTCCCATTGACTGAACTCCCAAATGGTCTACAGTGATTATTTCACTTAAAGAACACTGATGTTAAATGCCATGTTATAAAATTCTTTGTTCTTTTAATGCTCAGTCCACTTCTTGAATGACCACACTGTCTGGCCACCACAACATAATCTCTAGACTTTTCATGCCTTGACATCCCTTGACATTCCCTATAACATGTGACTCACATATATGCATCTTACTTACAGACTGTAGAATACTGGGTTCTCTCTAATCGTGAAATTCTTGACTCAGTACATTCTGAAGTTAGCAGCTAATTCTGGTCCCCATTTCTGAGGGACACTGAGAAATGAAGAGCCAAAATACTGAATGCCTCACTGCAGCAGACCGAAGGGATTCCCCTGACTGTAAATTTCTTAACAGAAAAGTTTCTGTTGTTCTGGGCAGGCCATGAGGAAAGGAAAATTAAAAAACACCTCCTCCTATTCTCATCCCACTCACTTCTGTGAAGGGATTTGGTCTGTACTTTTTTTGAGGTCCTGAGGGATTTAGAAACCTTTTTCTTTATTATAGTTTTGGACTGAGAATTTCCCTTGATTTCTCTCTATTTGTTCCAACAGAATTCTTCCGTTTACATAAATTAAGGATCTGGCCCCTGGTTTCCAACCCAACCAAGGACGACTCAAGTACAATGAGATAGATTGTCCTCGCAGGTTTTCTAGCTGCGTAGAGAATCCAAAGAATCTTGTGGGAAGAACTGTTTTCAGGGAAATTCCACCCCATAGTTTCCATACGTGTCATATAGGTATGTCACACCAGACTATAAACCTTCTGAAATCAGCCTGCTGCATTCAACACTTCTGGCTATATAATAATATTATGTAATTATATTTTTTATATTTTTTTTTCCTTCTGCTTTAAGCTACCTCACTTAAAATTAAATTGTGACACCAGCATTTCTCATTCCCTCTGAAAGTGTGAAAGGACAGGATTCATCTGGAGGGTGCCATCCTTAGCTGGCGAAAAAAGTGCCACTGAAGTCAGTTGTAGTTGTGGCATTTGGTGTACGTATAACCAAGTGACATGTTAGGTGCTTAGAGGGCATCCTTTGGAGCTCAAGCTCTGACACATTAACTGATGCGGAGGAGCAGGAAGCTGAAGACTGAGATTCATTTCTGTATCCATCGTCACTGCAAACTCTGAGCAGTCAGTGGTAATTTTGATCAGATGAATTCCTCCTATCAGGAGGAAAGACAACGTATGCCAGTACTTTAATTTCATTTCAATTTGCTTTAGCAGAGATTTATAATTATTATAAGGAATGATTTTTTAATGTAATTCTGTGTTGTCAGAGTAGGTTAGCTTTATGACCTGCTTTAAAAAATAAATGCGGCTTTAATTAAAACAAAACCAAAGAGAGAAGTACAGTCTTGTACCAACATGTTGCTGTCAGCACCCTGCTAACTGTCTGAATTGAACTGTAAGCCTTTGCTCAAAGATACCAGTGCCAAAAACAAAGCTCATGGCATATTTAAAGGTACCGCTGGCTTATTTTTAATTTGTATCTTAACTTAGTGCTGGAGGTTTTCTAATAACAATTATGATGACTGTCAAAAATCAGACACTAATGAATAGCAACTTTTAGTAGGCTGTCAACTTTTACAGAAGCATAGCTGGATGCATCAATAAACCCAACGTTCTTTTTGCTTAGCAGCAATGCATTTCCATTACCTGAAATGGAGTCACTTTTGGTTTAACCTAGTACGAGATCAGAATCAGACTCATTAAATTTAGCCTTCAAGCTGCCATCTTTCATGAGGTAAGATGATTTTGCTTCTACATAATGGATGTCACAGAGCTCATCTTCAGTACATGCTCACACTACTTGTAATTTTCTGTATTTGCATTACCTGACATGTGAGACAATATTAATGTTATATCACACTGAAGTCTCTCTGACATCAGCAAATAGAGCCCCCACAAAAACTAGAGACTTTCTAGCATGCACGCACCACACATAGCCCCATTTTTGCCCTTGTGCCTCCTTCACAAGGTCAGTAATATTAAGCTGACATATTAAACTGGTTTAGTATCACTTTATTGGAATTCTTCATGTCTTATTGTTCATCATACATCAAGATCCAAAGAGCTGTTGCATGGCTGATGCTACATGGCTTGGTTAGGTCGATATGTATTCTGGGGGGTAAAATCTGACTCCCTAGAAGTCAATGGAGATTTTGATTTTGATTTCACTAATCTTAGTTTTAGTATTAATAATTCTACTGATTTCCTTCTCATTAACTTCAGAGTTAGAGAATTATCTAGTCCATAAACTACATTTTGGGATAGGTATTCATTTTTGAATTATTTTTACTCTGTCTTGTTAAAATGATTCACTAAGTGGATGAAAATGCAATGGTAGAATTAATTCTGGGTCCCTAGTAAATGGTATATACCCGGCACAAACACGTGGCAGTTTCTAGGTGAATAGTAAGATGCAGAAACAAATGGGTGAGGGGCAGATTACACCCTTTCCCTCCAAACCCTCTGTGCAATATGTTTACCGGGGTGCTGAGACCTGTACAAGAGTCTAATACCACTGAGTTTCCCAATGGGGAAACACAAGAAAGCAGTCTGCAGTAGCTGTCAATATTAAAGAACCAAGGCCATGTGTGGGAATGTAAAGCCAAATGTTTGAGGGATGATTTAAAGAAAATTAAACTTCTTCTCTAGCATACATTTTAAAAAAAAATCTTCTACAGAATACAGGAGTGAAAAGAGTAAAAAAGAGCTAACAGTTTAGGATTTAATTCTTAAGTAGCTATCTTGGGGAAAAATTGTACCTTTCAGAAAAGGTATTTTTCCAGCTAAGATTGTCTGGTCTGACATTAAGACAAGCAGCTTCAGATATTATAATACTTCCTTTAAAATTGCTGTACTAAAACCTGAATTTCTTTCTCCCAAGATGGATGCACTAAAACCTTCTGTCTTGGTGTCAGACGGGTAACATTCACTTCTGTGCCAGATCAGAGCTTGATTTGAAAAGTCTCCATCCTAAATGTTTTGTTCCATTAGAGAGCTGGTAAATCACTCCTTCTAAACATTTTAATACACTTCTAGTCTTGGCAATTTACGAGACATCAAATTGGTGAATACCCTAAGAACCTTTTCAGAAAATACATAGTCATTTAGAAAATTTATTTGTTATCATTTCTCTCTCTGATTAGTGCATACCTGGTCATAGGGCCAGGTTTAGAAAAGTGTTCCTTTTTTTAAAGGCCAAATTTTCAAGAGAGCTCAGCATACAGTGTTTGACTCTTGTGCTGCTCGTGGCTGTGGACACCTCTTGGAGAGGGGCCATCTTTCTGTTCTATGTTACTCTGTCAAGCACTGATTCACAACTATATTTCAGGCAGTATCATGCAGTAAATAATAATGATCATTAGCAACTGTACATATCACCTGAGGCACTAAAACTAGTCAGGAGAGATACAAAGTTAGTTCTAATAACTCCTGAAACGTTTCTCAAACACTTGTTTTAATGCTACATGCTTATGATAGGTTTGTAGTTGTGAAATCCTATCAGGATGCATTTGGGATGGCTTTGCACTGCAACTAGGGAGAATTCTCTCTGTGAGTACATGCTTGCACAGAGCACACGTCACATCTGACACAGCAGTGTGCCTGGTGTTCCTCCCACTCTCATTAGTTTATTAAAACATCAAAAAAAAAAAAAAAAAGACATGGCATATCACAGGAGTAATCATGTGGCAATAAGCTTTGCTCTGGAAGACATGACAAGTGTCTAAGCCATAAGACATTAAACTTCATCATGCACCGTGCTTGTTAATGTTATAATGGGCTAAAGGGAATATTGTGTATAGTCATGGATGAAGGGGAAGTGTCCTGACCCTGTTGTTTGAGTAACAGTTGAGACACAGTTCCCAAGATAAGACTATACTCCTTTTTCTCACCACATATAAACATGTTTTCCCTTCCTCCCTTCTCAGATTTTAGTGTATGGAAGAGCTCAGTGAAACTATGATGATGGATTGGCCTTAATATAACTGCATGCATAAGAGGTGAATAACTATTTTCTCACTTGGTTCCTCTAGCAGAATAGCTCAACAGCAACACAGTGGGTTAGCTTGGTCTTGCCCAATTCCTTGGAAACTGTGGTCAGATGTTCAATTCTGGAGCTTCAAGTGATGCTTTTACTCTTGGGTCATGGACCTGTACAATTGTCCCAGTGGTTCTGAGATCAGACAGTAAAGAACAAAATAAACTCAGTTGTGTTCTAGTCCTTGTAAAAATGTCTGACATGTATAGAATAAAAGAGAATCCCTAGACCCCATATTGGAATTAATGCAAAAAAGCAGTTTGAAGCTCAGTCTCCAGGTTGATTTACACTGGATTCAGTTTTCTGTAAATATACTAAAAAATGGTGGCATGATTTCCAAGGGAGCTGGGAGTCTTCCTTTCATTGCAGTCAGCCAGAGCTACATCGGCTTAGCAGGGAACAGGGTTGGGAATGGTGTTGGGAGAAGGAGGAGGGAAAAGCCTTTTGGTGTCCTATAAACATTGTTCCTCCATTTTGGGTTTTGGAAATTTTTTTAAAAAGCAAAAGTAGTTGAAATGCCCACATTTAAAAATCTCAGCCAGCTGAACTTTCAGTGAGATAAAATCACTCCAACAATCTCTGCATTTGGAAAGATAAAAGGAAGAAAACAAAGTACTTACATTTTCCCTGTTCAAATTTAAGCAAAACAAAATGTCTTCCTATTATCCCATTGGACAAATCTAACCGGAGGTATTGAAGAAATTCCCCCCCAGAGCTCAATGCCTCTGTCTATAATGAAATACAAAAGAAAACAACTGCTAACACAAGTAGACTTTGTACTGCGTGAACGACTTTTCCTGTACTAGCAAAGTAGACTACTAATATGATATGATGGGACATTACTAATGCAGCAGAGTGTAGCTAATGCAAACAAAATATGTTGGAGTGCCTAGTTGAACTGAATAGAGAATTTGTTTGTCTGGGACCCAGATTCTGAAAATCAAAGTAAATCCCACAGAAATAAATCTTACGGATAATTCAATAAACAATCCAAGCCCATCAGATGCACCAAGCCATTTGTGGGCACTGGAGGTACAGACAGATCCAGGAACCTAATTCCCCCACTGACTTTTGAAGGGAGTTGGGTGCTTGGCTGTCCTTGGCACTTAGGAAAATCTCTTCTTGTATAAATAATAAATGATGATAATTTACATTGACATAATAACTAAGTGTATGTGATTATCAGTAAAGGCTGTAAAACTGCTATTCAAGTCTTTGAGAGTGTTGCTGTCATTGAATTCAAGGCTGTGTACATAGCAAGTTCATCTCTGAGAAATACCTAGTTATAATGCTCTCTTAAAAGAGTAGCAGTGATTTTTTTTTTTTGCCTCCTTTCCCCTCCTCCCACTCTCAGCTCTTCATGATGATATTGTCTGCTGTAAATGGATAGGTTTGAGCAAATTAGAGAATCCTATTCCTAGTTTCAGCTGAGGGTAATATCTCCCACAGCAAAGGGTCTGCTTTGGCTTTGATGCATTTCACTCAAAAGACCATCTATTAAATTGAATACTTGTGTACTCTCCCACAACCTCGAGGGCTGTGTGCTTCAGTGGGAGCTGCTTTGCAGTCAGTAGCAACTAGTCGCAATTTGTTATTAAAACTGCAGCTCCCCACTGCTTGCTGATGCTGACTACCATGAGGCTGGAGTCTGCTCAAGAAACGCAGAGAAAGCAGAAACTGAGAATATTCCCAAGCTCACCTTTTAATGAAGGCATATGGCATTCAGGATATTGTTATTCATGTAGTAATTGGCAACGGCATACACTTATTTATGGTACCGCTCATCATGCTTAGGAAATTTTGGAATTGCTCCATTTTAATGGGCCATAAACACTTACCTGAAGTAAAAGTATATAGCAAATACAAAGAAACATGAATAATTCTTTATAATTACACACATATATTTATGTACACTCACACATAGCCATCAGGCAAGGCAAACTTTTTTTTTTTATAATTATTACTGAACTAGAGAGCAAACTGCACCTAAATTGTTCTAAATCCAGATTAGTAAATTTGATTTGTAACTGTCAAGTGAAAAATCAAATGCAAAGTTCTGAGACTTTTCTGAGGTATTTGGGGCTGCACGTGAACTGGAAAGAAACAAGATGAATTAGACTGTCCGCAATTAGCTGCGGAACTTGATTCAAACATTTGCAGTAAAATTGGGGCTTGACAAAAAGCATCAACTCAGGGAGACAGGAAAAAACACCACTTTATAGTCCTCGTTCTATTGAGATATTAGAAAGGAGGTTTTTGTGGGGTCTTTTTTAGTGCAATGAGTACCTGAAGTTTTATCTGTCTACTGACCCTTACAGAGAGATGCGAGTATAGTTTATATCCTTACTAAGGAAAATTTCTGTTCTCATCTGTAATTGTAGAATTAAACTGCTGCTGCTATAACTATAGAGCTATCCATATGGATATTCTGGTTCCATTTTTATTTCAGATTTTTTTTTTTAAATTCTGTTGACTTATTTAAGCTAGAAATAAGAGCTCTTATGCCAAAGTAAAAGTTTCACATGGAAAAATAAGGAACAACAGTGGTTTAAAACCACAGATTTAGATTTCTGCTACTGAGAAGTTTCATCAGTTTGAGAGTAGACTTGCTGAAAAGAAAGGGCCTGGTTAGAGGAGGCCATAAAAATAAATTTTATGTGCTAGTATTGGAGTCTGTGTCTATAAGGACTGAAAGGGTACATATTTCAAACCATTAAAATAAAAAAGTCTATTTCTGTTTCTTCCAGATTCACCAACCTCACCTAATTATTCACACACAGATATTTAGGATGTGTTTTCAGGAGAGTGCTCAGCTGAGCACTCAGTAGTACCCATGTTCTGCATAGAGGAGTTAAAGACCTCAATACTGATTTTGATAATGATCTGCAAATGCAGGCCTTGTAATTCTCCTACTTAGTGTTTAAAAATGGGTGTCTGAGACTCTTCTCCCTCTTTTCCCACAACTAGAAATTGCAGTACTTTTGTCCCAGCTTAATATTTGAAATATAATGCTTGCAAAGACCACGCCAGTGAGGCTGGATTTTGTATTTCTCTATTAGAACCACAGCTCCCCTTTATCCCTCTACTTCGACATCTGGTGTTGCAGGTAGGATGCTCTGGCTCGCAGCATCTGGGATGAGAAATGTTTTCTCTCCTTGGAGTCCCAGGTACTTCAGAAAAATCCTTCAGAAACCATTTATCAGACTCAACACTGATATGTTCAGTAAAATTTACAGTGAACTGCCTTCTTTCCCCTCCTGCACAGTTGCCCCAGACTCACTCCAGCAGAGCGGTTGTTAACAAATTGGTTAATTGCTGGTGCCTTGCTGATGTTTGCTATTCTGCATCAGGGATAGTCAACTCCATTTGCACCAATTTGGAAATGACCTTAACTGTTGTTCAAAACTAAAAAGGGATTTGTTTTGAAGCTTAAAAATCTCTCAGGCAATTATTTCTTCTGGTAACTGACTCTCAGCATCCATACTTGTGCTTCTTCAGTGGCAAAAAGAGAAAATGAAGAGTTTTATCAATAATGTGCTGGCTGGCAGCTCAGAAAATCTGCTTCAGTCCCTGGCTCTGTCACGAATCTCAGTCATGATCTTAGGCAAGTTCTGTCATCTCCCCGTGAGACTGAAGTGATGTTACTTCATTTCCTGCTTTTTAAGATGTTGTATTCATCTAGATTGGAAGCTCTTTTTGAGAAGGGTTGCGTTTGTAGGATTGGATAGAACCTGCCACAGTGTAGCCTCATTAACATCACGGAATTCTCAGATGACACAATAATATTCATAAAATTAGGTAATGGAGGTAACAAAGAGATATCAAGCAAAGGGGTGATCTTGCAACATTTCTGTCCTCAGACTGAAACCATAAATTTCAGAAATCTTGTGAAACAACTTGCTCTCCAGAGTTTACTACTTGAATTTTTTTAGAGTAGTATTTCAATTGTTTGGCTAAAGCTGGAGAAATATCCAAACTTTTGGGTGCTGACTGGAAACCTCCAAACTTTCTGAGGTTTCTCTATCATTGACATAAACCATGGTCTGTGGTTTTCAACAATAACATTTGTGCTGATTTTAGCAATTCAAATCCAGATGCAGCAACTGAGCTTGGCAAAACAGATGAGCCACAGACCACTTCTATCTATCTGAATGTGCAGTTGTTTTTAGTAACCGATTATCTACACCATCACTGACAACCAAATTCTCATATGGCTTCTCTGATGTGCAGGAGCAACATCAGTACAATGACAGTCTACAATGGATATAAACAATCTAGAAGTTTTTGCTTTGGAGTACCTTACTTGCATATCTAGCTGGACTGACTTCAACATGTAGCTGAGTGTGCTTTTGCCAGGTGTAAATTCTCTGCTCAGAAAGGATACCTCATTTAAAAATTAAACCTGCCAGAAGGGAAATTAGCATCTTCCAAAAATGCATGTAGGAAAGCAATTCAAGGAGTGATGGCCAATGCAATGCTTTAAAGCTATGCAAGTATCTAGGCTCACCTTGATGTAACACTTGCTTGTCCAAAGTGAGACATTTACTACATCTGCAGGGATTGTGTGTAGACCACTGTCAGCCTCTGCTGGCAGGTGCCAGAGTTGCCCAGCAAAGTGGCAAAACCCTAATCCTCCTCTTGTCCAAGTGTCAGGAATCAGCAGCAGGTCTGTTTGGAAGGGCCAAGTAGACAGTATGTCTCATCGGCACATCTGTGATTGCCTACAGTCTTTGGATGTGAGATGATATTGAGACCTGCAAGGGAAAGTATAATAATAATAGACTTAACCCAAGCTTTGATTCAACTTTATGAACAAGAGAGAGGCAATTCACACTGCTTACTCAGAAGCAATGCTCATGCCAGGGAGTTTGAGGGAGATATTCAATTAGAAGTATCACTTCACAAGGGAAAATTCTACCCGGAGTGAGGTATGAAATGTAAAATTTCAGTGGGAGCTGCATTTTCTTTGGGGGAGTTCAATGGAGAGTTTGTTTTGGTAGCCAAGATCCTAATGGAAAGATAACTTCATCCTTAAATCTCAAGTGATTTCTGCCAATTCATAACAATTTACACCTACAGGGCATCAGCAAATTAAGTCCAACTACATCACTGTCATGCGAAGAAGTATTGGGTACACTGGAGCATGGAAAGACTGACTTACGGAATGACATATGTTAAGTAAAAGAAATAAAATTCAAGAGTCCCAACTCCCAGTCGCCTGCTGTAATCACTCTACCTTGTTTTTTAATACTCTTCCACTGCTGGAAATAAATGAATTATTTAGGTTCTGCCTGACCATTTTTCTCTTTCCTTTTTTAGCATTTTATGCTTCGGCTTTAATTCATTCCCAGTATTTTTTCCATTTTAGTTTCTAGCAATAACATTATTAAATTTCATGTCTGCTTCCGTTTTTATTTCCATCTTTCACCAAAAAGATGTAAAGTGAAATGAATCCAAATGAGAGAGCTTCTCTCTTCAAACCGCTCTCAGTATCATCGTTTCCTTAATTAAGTAATTGAAGCTCTCCCAACACACACAACGTCATTCAATCTACTGCGGTCTCTCATATATGCTGGCACTTAGATTTGTTCCTATAGGGGACTGTTTTTCCAGTCCATCAGTCTCTTCTGCATCTTTCTTCTAATAGCCTCTCAGGCCTGTTCCTCCTGGTACCCTGTGGTGCACATGCAACATGGCTTTAAAACAAGGAAACAACATAAAGATAAGATTACTTCAGTATTATTCACAAGGCTCTCTATCCTGGAGCTCATATGGGACCAATCTTGAGAGATCTGACTTCCTCACATTTCTGGCTGAACAGTGATATTCCCTGCTTTAGTTTTGTGTTTGTGCCCTTAGTTTCTTCCCCTGAAGTGAAAGATTTTTATATTATTAATTGCTAATTTCCTCCTTTTACATCTTAGGCTGTCCAAACCTCTTTTGCCACCTCTTAGCTGACCAGTTGCTGTCTTCCCTGGATTCTGGAATGACATTTTTCTATGCTGGAAATCCTGGCCAGAAGAGTTTCCAGACTAGAAATACATTTTCAAAGGATGAACAACACAAAGCCCGTGCTAAAATTTGGCAAATTCTCATCCTTGCTACAAAATCACCAGGAAAACCTTATAATAGCTGCAGGCCCTACTAATTTATATAGATCCTCAACACATCCAATATTATATAGCAATGGCTGTAGTTGCTGGGAGTTGCAGAATTTTTTTTTTCTGTTGAAAGTTTCTCAGTGGAAAATTGAGATTCTGTTTCACTATATTTTTCAGGAAAAGGATCCCCTCAGGAGTCTAGATGGTATTTTTCCTGGGGTTGGAAGGGAAGGAAGAGCAGCTAATGCTCTATGTTCCTTCTTTTCTACGGACATTGGATCAATCTCTTCCCTTCTCACTCCACTCCCATCCTTGCAATGCCAAATCTAGTTAGGGGTGAGGGAGTTAATGTCAGTAATTGTTCTCTTTCCTGTGAATTTAGGATGATAAAGAAGGAGATCCTATCGAAATGGTGTTTCAGGCATGGGAAGAGCTGTAAAGAAGCCCAGGAGAAGGCAGAGAATGGGACTATACTCTGGATATGGTGATGGTGGAGCTCAGCAATGGCTGGAACTGATTTAAATTAGAGTTAACTGCATAGGTGGGAGGGTAGGAAATTAAATGAGTGAACTCAAACTTGAGGTTTGAGGAGAAACAGCTAGCAAGAGTCGTATTTGCATGGAGGAGATGTTATACGCAAAAGCACTAAACAGGGTTTCAAGCTTAAAATCTCATGACACACCAAATGGCACAGTATAATTTTTCAGATCCCTTAATCTCAAGGCCTTAGCATAAAGATCCTGAAGTTTAACATCCAAATTCATTTTTCTGTGATCATCCTTACTACTTCTCAGTGAAGTTTTCATTCTCCTGAATAGACCTAGCTCTGACTCTATATCTGAATTATTTTTGTTCTGTAATTTTATCAGATTATAGTTGTGACAACCTGATGATGAGGAGAGGATCCAGATCCACTTGGAAGAACTAATTCCAAATGTAATTAATGAGGGGGGGGGGGACGGGGGACGTTAGCAGGAATTCACTCCACTCTTTTGTTGACGAGATCTGTGTGACGCCTTTTGTAGGCTGAGCATCCATAAACCCAACCTGTGACAGTTCAGCTCATCACACATCTGGTGAATGAGTGGCCTCCCAGCTGACGGCCACTAAAGCAGAGGAATTTCACCATCGATCTAGAGAAGCACTTGAGACAATGGGAGTAACAGGGCACTAAAGATTGCAATATATCACCAGACTCGGCTGCTGGCTTGTATAGATCAGAGCTGCATTAAGATCATTACAGCCTGCCTGCGACTGATCTAAAGAGAGTAAGCCAGCTCTAGGAAGGGAAAAAGCTGCTGATAAAGAAACAAAACGGAACTAACTAATGAAAAAAAAAATGTACCAACGTGACAAAATTTCTTTTGCCAGCCTGCACAAATGCCTTTGAATTCCCACTCTGCTGTGTCTGTCAGTGAAACACATGCACTAGTTAAAGCAAATTATTAACCCCACCTTGCCCCCACAGAAACATCCAGCTTCTGAAATCACTTGAAAGAAAGGGAAAGGGAACGAGAAAACAGGAAAGAAACAAAAACCAGGAATCCACCTCCTACATAAATCCATACATCAGCAAGATCCTTAAACTGGCCTCTTACTGGAAACACAAAGGCAAGTGTCACTGTCTTCACCAGCCTCTCTCGTGCTGAGAGCTGGGGAGGTGCTTTTGTGTCCTGTTTGCTCAGTACAACCTGGTGAAAGCGTGCCCTATGTCCCAGGCTGGTTGGACCCTGTGACGAGGCGTGCATAACTGCTGCCCTCGCCCTGTGTGCTTCGGCCAGAAGCCTGCCCAGGTGTGTTTGAAGTGCCCCACAGGATCACAGCCCTGTGATCAGGGGGTTTGGGATCGATGCCCTGATGCATAGTCAGAAAAAGGAAACCTTTGATGCACTCTGAACTGAAAAATGTAAGTAGGGGAGTAAATCCCACCAGCCTAAATCTGCCTATGTTTACTGCTGTGGAAATACAACCATTTCTACCAGCTGAGGATTGGCCCAGCAGATATTTAGCTTTTCAGAGCACATGTTTGTCCCCTGGGCATTTTCTTCTTTCCATGTCCCTGCAGATCACCTGGATTGTCTGAAGCTTTTCCTGCATAGCAGATCCACCGATAACCTGTAAAGGAGCCAAATTATGAGCAAGAGCCATTGCAAAAACCCAATCACACATGGTGACTCCTTGTCACTGCAGACAAATCTAAGAATAAATACCCTTTTCTGACCCCTGATCTTTCATTGCCTGTAAAGAAATTTGCTGTAATTGTCACCTTCTTATAGAAGAGAGAGGTGGAATTTGAAACTTTGTGGAGAATGAAAAAAATCTCCATTAATAGAGGAGAAAAAAGAGGGCCTTTCATTCATGTGTCCCTATAGTCTCCCAAGTCGCTTCCATTTGCTATGGGCTTGCCAGCACCCACAGGATGCTTTTAACGTGCATACACTTAAGCAGCTACTTACAGTGTATTGAGCCAGGTGTGCTAAGCTGTGGAAATGCATTTTTATCAGCAGGCAAGAGCTTCTAGTCAAACTGGAGAAGCCTTAATCCTCCTAAATAGTGTGAAACCTCCCTGCAGATAAAAGACTTGCCTGGCTTGTTCCAGAGGGAGTTGGTGACATGGCTGCACCCTCACCCCCTTCTCCCTTAGGAAAATATGGCCCTGCGGGAAGAGTGAAAAGGGATGATCAAAGGCAGCTGCAGTTTAGCTGCCTGCTTCCAGCAACAGAAAGGCTAACCCGTCATTACCAGGGAGCAGCACTATTAGAGGTGAATTGTGAATGGAAGGGATGCACACTTAGGATCTTTGGCAGAGGGAGGAATTGGGGCTATGCCACTGCGTAGGAGAGATTTGGGCTTGGGAGGGCACCTTGTTTCTTCCCACTCCTTTGGCAAGGTAAAACCCAGGTGTGTCCCTGGGAATCCCTAGCTTTTTAACTCACTTAGGAGTATTAATGAGTGGATGGTGGTTTTCACCTGTACAACTCATAGGTAACTCTGGACTGGATTTCCCACTGCATTTTGCCTTTACAAAACCTCTCGCTCTTTCTCCTTATCTCTCCTTCCCCAGAAAATAAAAAGCAAGTGTCGCCTTCAAGAGTTGCTGTCATTTTTTTTTTTTTCCCTCTGGCTTTGGAGTATGGGGAAGGAGGAGGGCAAAACGGCAAACTTCCTTGAAGTCTTAAAGCAGGGCTAGAAAAGTAAAATGATTCTCCAGAAAAATGCATGTAACAGTGCTGGAGTGGGAGCACGCTGTGCAAGTTCTGCACTTTCTCCTCTGAGTTAAGTGTTTGCTGTCTTGGGATGGGGTCCAGCTAATTATCAACTTGCATGAGTTCTGGAGGTTGAGGAAATAGTCTTCAAGAGACATCGGAGGGTGTTGGTAAAAGCATATTTTTCTGCTGGCTTTTTAAGACATGCTAAATGGAGATTTATCTGTTCAACAGCTTGCCTGCATGAACTTGAAGCTTTAGCTTCAGTGTATCCATGTTACCTGTTCTCTTACTGCAGAGTTGGCAACTTCCAGGTTTCCAGCACAAATTTGTGTTGTCATTCTCAAGTATCTGACACAGGGAGACACAGACAAGCTGTGGAGCAAACAAGGATTAATTAATGAGTGATCCTGCAGCCCATTGGGATGGGGAAGGCTGGATGGACATGAAGAGGGTGCAGGGAGGGGGTTTACATTCTCCCTGGGGATGAATCTGCCTCTGGGATACACGTACTGAGGACAGCCAGAGTTTGAAAATGTAATTGTTGGGTAAAGACCATGCATAGCCCTGGGTGGCACTACCATTCCCGTTAGAAAAGGGGCAGAGTGCAGTGCCCACTACCAAGTCCAATTGTTCCAGCAGCTACGTGGAGCAGACAACCCCCTGCCACCCCATGTAACAGGTTGTGTCATGCATTTCCCAAGGGGAAATCCAGTTCTTCTGGGTGCAACCAAGCAGGACATGGGGCCATGGTTTCTCTGACTCCTTTGGGTAGCCCAGCATTCCTGTTGCATCCAGCCTGGAGCCAGTCTTGCATGTCAATACAAGGAATGGGGTTGAGTAATGGCCTTTTGGGAAGCCTTCTGGTGTCTCTAGCCCTCCAGACCACAGTCAGAAACAACCAGGCTTTTGCTTTGCAAAAATTCATCATCTGCCCATTAGCATTTTATCCATCCCATGGTTTGACTGACTTTTATGCACCTTGTTACACATGAAACTGTATAATTTTTGAGTTTTAATCCCTCAGACTGGAAGCTCCAAACAGGGAATTTCCAAGCAGGCAGGTGGTTGTTAATAATAAATAAAAACAACCTCTTACATTGATGGAGCACCTCTCATAGAAAGAAATAGATCCCAAGGTGTTATACAGACATGTTTCTGCTTTTAGGAATCACTCTCACATGGATTTACAGCACAGAGACATTTTGTCCTCTACCAAAGCAAAATCACATTATCCATCATTGAAAGCAGCTGTCTCAGGGGTTGAATGAAAGTGATATTTGCCAGAATTAGCAGCTAATAGTGACTATGACTTGTTTTGCATATTTTTATGAATATGCTTTAATCTCACCTAATACTTAGAGACTCTGAGTTTCAGTTTGTCGTGATGAGCTCTATGTCTAAAACTTGGTTTGAGCCCAGATTCCACTTTAATTGAAGCACTCCAACATGGACAACCTTTTAGCCTTCCCTAGTGAGAACAATATTTGCTTTCTGATAGGCTGAATTTACATACTTTTTCTTTTTATGTGTGCGTGTGTGTTATGATGAGAAGTTTTAAAACAAACGGAATTATCCCCAGCTGCTAAGTTCTGACATGCACTTTAAATAAGTAAACCCAGGGATGTGGCAGGCTATGAAGGAAGGGAGAGCAAAATTGGCTTACGTGTTGCACTGATCACAGAACTATCATCTGCTATCACACAGTTTACCATTAGACCCAGCTGCTGCCAACCTGACCGGTGCATTTCTTCAAGCTAAGCTAACAAAGTACTTATTTGTTATCCAGGGAACTACCTCTAATAGACTTCCAGTGAAATAATATTTGCTTTCCAACCCTACTTTGAATCCCACTCACTTTGTTAAAAAGATTGCCTCTGGCTGTCTCCGCTGGTCTAATCTAATAGTTTCTAGTTTGTACAAGCAAAGCGCTTTCAGCCAACTATATAAATAACTTAAAGAGAAGAAGACACTTTTACAGCGCTCTGTGCCGGGTGCTATAGAACATGACAGATTAGTAAATGACGCCTCAGTGGAGCTCATCTGGGAACCTCTGTCAGTTGAATATGAGCAATTACAATATTGTATTTGGGCTGAAAGGGTTGTCTGTCTTCTTACAAAAAGGCTAACAAGAAAAATAATTCCCGTCTTACTTCTCCTGTGCGTGAAACTGATTTAAGTGGCTCTAGCCCCTTTTCTCTTCCCCTCCCATTGCCATCGCAGCAGCAGGAGGGGAGAGGGGGGAAAAAGCGAGCAAAGAGAGAAAAGAGAGTTATTTTCTTTCTGTTTTCACTTTTGGTTTGAATTGAAAATGAAGAAAGAATAATATTAGGAGACGGGGCTCCCTGAGGTTTGAGAGGGGACGTTATATCATTATATCAAAGAGTACTTTCTGCCACCCGCCTTTCCTACATCAGCAGTCCAGTGTGCTTCTTAAAGAGTGTGTGCCCCATGCCTGTTGGAGCAGCTCGATTTATCTCAGCTCACCTGCTAAGATCACCAAGGGCCTAGAGTTTCAAAGAGTTGCCCAAAGTTTACCCGTGCTATTCCCACTGTTGTTTTTTTTAAATAGAAAGGTTGAGGCTGAGCATCATGTGATGGAAAATATACCATACAAGCTGTGATTTCCAAAGGAAAAATTTTCACATCCCGTTGAAATTTCTTTGAGGGTCTTTTGAAACTGCCTGTAGGACTAGAGGGCTGATACCACATGTGCTTCTCTAGGACCAGTGAAGTTACACCAAGGAATCTGCCTTTGTGATAGCTTGATGTGGGATTTTGCAAACACCTACAGCCAAAGCCATTTCTTTTTTTTTCCTTTTTCTCTCTTCTCTTCTCTTCTCTTCTCTTCTCTTCTCTTCTCTTCTCTTCTCTTCTCTTCTCTTCTCTTCTTTCTTCTCTTCTCTTTTTCCTGAAGAACCACCCCAGTACCAGGAATTTCTTTTGTTTTCATCTGTCTTTTTCTCACCACAGCCAGTTACTGTGGCTCTTTTCAGGCCAGTGAGTAATTGCATGCAACTGCAAGCACATGAATGTACACCAGCAGAAAATTATGCTCCTCTTAAATGAGGTCCTCCTGCTACAGAGAGGAGAACAGTGTCATTCCACCTCCATGCTGCTATTAAAGCAGTGTGAGCCATGTCCTATGCCACCCTGAGGCTGAGGCTGACTAGGGGCTCAGATACACAGGCTGTATCTGTAGTTATATAGGGAGCTTTGGAACAAGATGAAGCCACAAAGGTCTGAGCATTAAACTGCTCACTGCTATGCCAAACAGGCCCTGGCATTCCTGAGGTGGAGATTACTTTCTGAGGTCCAATAGCGACTCTGGGAGAACACAGAGCCATGACGAGAAGTGACCAAGAAACTGCCATTCACTGAAAGTCATGATCCCTGGGAGGGATATAGGGTCAAAACATCACGTTTCAGTTGGGATAATTGCCAGGAATAATATAACCTAAAAACTGGACAAAAATCTCCATCTAGACCAAAACCAATACAAGCCTAATTCTGCCATTCAGATTTAAAATCTGCCTTTGGTTATACTCATGCAGCTACACCTGATGACAGTGTGGACTGTGTGCTGGCAGCACTGGGCAGAATTTGACCCACAATTTTCCCCCGCATTAGATAACCGTGCTGTACTAATGCTGAAAATATATCTGAAAACAGATATATGAAACTGAGATGATTTCAAGCAAATCAACCCGTTTTCATCCTGAAACTTATATCATGCATATCAGGGCAGTCACTGAGAGACTACCAAGCCTCGTACAGTCCACTGACTATTATCCACTGCTGTTTTTTCACGTAGGCACCAGTGATACAGCCGGGAGCAGCCTGAGGAGTATCAAGAAGGATTACAGAGCGCTGGGAGCAGCAGTAGGGGACTCTGAAGTGCAGAGCTTTTTCATCAGTCCTGCCGGTCAAAGAGAAGGGATTTGAAAGGGCCGGTCAAATCTGGCAAATCAGCAACTGGTTACAGCACTGGTGCCACAGCTAGGGGTTTGACGACTAAGACTATGGGACTTGCTTTTAGAAACCTGGTCTACTGGGGGCAGATGGGGTCCATCTGTCAGAGAAGGGGAAGAGCATCTTCAGTCATAGGCTTGCCAAGCTGGTAAAGAGGGCTTTACACTAAAGTTGATGGGGGAGGGGAACCTCAATCCATCCCATTCCTACCAGTTTGATGCCAGTGCCAGCAATAGATGCCCAGAGCCTGGAGGGGGATCACAGGCCAGCAGGAGAGCACCTGAAGAGCAGCACAAAGGAATTCCAGCCACTCCAGCCAGTAAATCAGCACCATCGGGGGCCCAACTTAAATGCCTCTATGCAAATGCACATAGCATGATGAATAAACAAGAGGAGTTAGAGATGTGTGCATGCTTGCAGCGCTATAATCTTATTGGCATCACAGAGATGTGGTGGGATGGCTCCTATGACTGGAGTGTTGGAATGGAGGGATACGGGCTCTTTAGGATGGACAGTCAGGGGAGACAAGGAAGGGCTGTCACCCTCTATGTCAATGACCAGCTGGAGCGGAGGGAGCTCCACCTGGGGATGGATGAGGAGCCAACCTAGAGCTTACGGGTCAGGATTAAAGGCAGGACAGGGACAGGTGACATTATAGTGGGGGTCTGCTACAGGCTGCCTGACCAGGAAGACCAAGTGGATGAGGCCCTATGTAGACAGATAGGAACAGCCTCATGTTCACAAGCCCTGGTCCTTGTGGGGGTCTTCAACCACTCCAAGATCTGTTGGAGGGACAACACAGCAGGGCATAAGCAATCCAGGAGGTTCCTGGAATGCATTGATGACAACTTCCTTCTCCAAGTGATAGAGAGGCCAATGAGGAGAGGTGTTACTTTGGACTTTGTTCTCACCAACAAGGAGAGGCTGGTGGGTAATGTGAAGCTCAAGGGCAGCCTTGGCTGCAGTGACCATGAAATGCTGGAATTCAAGTTCCTTAGGGCAGTGAGGAGGGTGCACAGCAAGCTCACTATCTTGGACTTCAGGAGAGCAGACTTTGGCCTCTTCAGGGATCTGCTTGGTAGAGTACCATGGGATAAAGCCCTGGAGGGAAAAGGGACCCAAAAAAGCTGGTTAATATTGAAGGATCACCTCTTCCAAGCTCAGGAGCAATGCATCCCAACAAAGAGGAAGTCAGGCAAAAATGCCAGGAGGCCTGCATGGATGAACAAGGAGCTCCTGGGCAAATTAAAACACAAAAAGGAAGCCTACGGAGGGTGGAAGCAAGGACAGGTAGCCTGGGAGGAATAAGGAGAAATTGTCTGAGCAGCCAGGGATCAGGTTAGGAAAGCTAGAGCCCTGATAAAATTAAAACTGGCCAAGGATGTCAAGGGCAACAAGCAAAGCTTCTATAGGTATGTCGGTGATAAAAGAAAGATTAGAGAAAATGTGGGCCCTCTCTCTGGAAGGAAACAGGAGACCTGGTTACCTGGGGCTTGGAGAAGGCTGAGGTACTCAATGACTTTTTTGCCTCAGTCTTCACCGGCAAGTACTCCAGACACACCACCCAAGTCACAGAAGGCAAAGGCAGGGACTGGGAGAATGAATAACTGCCCACTGTAGGAGAAGATCAGGTTCAAGACCATCTAAGGAACTTGAAGGTGCACAAGTCCATGGGACCTGGTGAGGTGCATCCATGGGTCCTGAGGGAACTGGCAGATGAAGTGGCTAAGCCACTATCCATCACATTTGAGAAGTCGTGGCAGTCCCGTGAAGTTTCCACTGACTGGAAAAGGGGAAATATTACCCCCATTTTTAAAAAGGGAAAAAAGGAAGACCCAGGGAACTACAGGCCAGTCAGTCTCACCTCTGTACCCAGCAAGATCATGGAGCAGATCCTCCTGAAAACCATGCTATGGCACATGAAAAATAAGGAGGTGATTGGTGACAGCCAACATGGCTTCACTAAGGGCAAATCATGCCTGACAAATTTGGTGGCCTTTTACAATGATAAGGGATAAGGGAAGAGCATTGGTGGATAAGGGAAGAGCAACTGCCATCATCTACCTGGACTTGTGCAAAGCATTTGACACTGTCCCACACAACATCCTTGTCTCTAAATTGAAGAGACATGGATTTGATGGATGGACCACTCAGTGGATAAGGAATCAGCTGGATGGTCGCATTCAAAGAGTTGTGGTCAACGGCTCAGTGTCCAAGTGGAGAGCAGTGACGAGTGTCGTTCCTGTTTAACATCTTTGTCGGCAACATGGACAGTGGGATTGAGTGCACCCTCGCAACTTTGCTGATGACACCAAGCTGTGTGGTGTGGTCGACACACTGGAGGGAAGGGATGCCATCCAGAGGGACCTTGACAGGCTTGAGAGGTGGGCCTGTGCGAACCTCATGAAGTTCAACAAGGCCAAGTGCAAGGTCCTGCACATTGGTCAGGGCAATCCCAAGCACAAATACAGGCTGGGTGGAGAATGGATTGAGAGCAGCCCTGCAGAGAAGGACTTGGGGGTGTTGGTTGACGAGAAGCTCAACGTTACATGGCAATGGGCGTTTGCAGCCCAGAAAGCCAACCATATCCTGGGCTGCATCAAAAGAAGCGTGACCAGCAGGTCGAGGGAGGTGATTCTCCCCCTCTACTCTGCTCTCGTGAGACCCCACCTGCAGTACTGTGTTCAGCTCTGGGGCCCCCAACATAAGAAGGACGTGGACCTGGTGGAGCAAGTCCAGAGGAGGGCCACCAAGATGATTAGAGGGCTGGAGCACCTCTCCTATGAAGACAGGCTGAGACAGTTGGGGTTGTTCAGCCTGGAGAAGAGAAGGCTCTGGGGATACCTTATAGCAGCCTTCCAGTACCTAAAGGGGGCCTACCAGAAAGCCAGAGAGGGACTTTTTACAAGGGCGTGTAGCGATAGGACAAGGGGTAATGGCTTTAAATAGAAAGAGGGTAGATTTAGATTAGATGTAAGGAAAAAGTTCTTCACTGTGAGGGTGGTGAGGCACTGGAGCAGGTTGCCTGGTGAGGCTGTGGCTGTCCCATCCCTGCAAGCGTTCAAGGCCAGGTTGGCTGGGGCTTTGAGCAACCTGGTCTAGTGAAAGGTGTCCCTGCCCACGGCAGGGGGGTTGGAACTAGATGACGTTTAATGTCTCTTCCAACCAAACCATTCTATGATTCATTCTATGACTATATGATTCTATGCTACAGGCCCCGTTCATTGCTCATGGACGTGACTGCAACTCCTGTGAGATCAGAGGTACAGTGATCAGTTACAAATTGCCAGCTCCTGGCACTTGGGAGGTGTTTAACAGGATTTTGATATCTGATTTCCTCCTCATTTTGCTTTGTTTGATCCCAGTTGATTTAATCACAGATTATCTTTTGCCAGATAGAAAGTACCTGTGCAATGAAACAGCAGTACTGAATGTAACGTTACCTCCTGAAAAATAAGGCTTGGATGGAAAATTAAAGAACATGTCAGGAGAGATGGCTGGAACAAATAGGCCAGCAGTTCTGAATCAAAGAGCCTGAGCTCCATTCACAGATTTGGCCACCAAGTTAGTGTTTGATCTTGGACATGATATTTCATCTCTCTTTGGACTATTTAAACTGTGAGCTCCATGATGCAGGGCTCATCACTCTGTGGATGTTAGTATGCAGAACGTGGAAAATATTTGTCTTTTGGATTGCATTTGGCTTTGCATTTAAAAAAAAGGAGTGCAACCTCTTTCTTTTATATGAAAAAGTACAAAATGTCTTCCCCAGGTTTTCAGAACATAGTCACTCACATCTTTGTGTTTTCAAAATGCTGATTTCAATCTTGACTACTTTTATTTCAGCCTTAGGCACCATAGTCTCAAACATTTTAGAAAGGAAAGTTTGTGGGAAGTCTCCCTGTTCTTGTGAGAGGTAAAAAAGGCAGAATTTGGCAGCCTCGGCAGATTTAGGATTGTGCTGAAGGGATCAATCTGTTTCAGATTGGATGTCTTAACCACTTTGCAGTTACTGGAGTAGAGCACTGGTAGCAGGATAGGGACTGCCAGGGCTTAACAACAACAATGCAATGTCAGATGAGTTCACGAGCGCGGTGCCAGCAGTGCCACAAGCAAGGGCAGGGGCAGCATCTGCATATCCTGGGCATATTTTTCCCATGAAGCCTTCATAAAATGAGTGTTTAGATCCACAAACTGTCACAGGGTTCAGCAGAGCCAGATCTCATACTTATTATGCAGAAATTATCTTTTAGCTGTACCTACTCACAGAGATCCACAGAGGTACATCGATGCCTGTGTCCAGTCATTTTGATTAGTGTTATGCTCTTAAATACACTTATGGATCTGGGCCCCTGACCACTGGCTTCTGTGCAATGACATAATATCTTTCATCCATCTTCTCTTTTCCTAGACTACAAAAATTAAGGAAAAACATTGCACCACCATCCCCCAATTTTCCCAGTTCTCAGCAGGGAGAGGTGCCCCTCTGATTATCTCCCATTGAAGTCAAGGTCAGCTGCTGGCCCACCCAAAGTTCAGCCCATGCACTGCTCCTTGGAGGGCCAGCCATGGAACAATTCAGCCTGTGAGACCTGTATTTCTCAAATTCAGGGTGGGATGAAAAACAGTGTCTATATATCTTTCACATCCTTAATTGTAAAGTTGTTAACCTTGCATTTAGTGCTTGAATACTCCTGTGATGGGCACTAGAGATAAACCTCTGAGAGCCAGACATTGAAATAACATTGTGAACATTTTTTTTAACCCAGAGAGCTATTATTGACAGGGTGGCAGCTGCTGATGAAGGGCCCTGAAATATTTATGGGATGTGACAGCTAATAAAACAGGTTGTTGTTTTTAATTGTTTGGCAGGTAGCAGTGAATTGTGAACAGATGTGAACTGTCTGCAGAGTCATCAGTAGGTTTCCCTGAATCTCTTCCGTGTTTCACTGCCACCACCACCACTGAACATTAAAATTATTAGTCTCCTAATTTTTACCCTGTGTCTTGCTGCTTTGGTCATGTTTGAAAATTGCACCATGCAACCAAAAGTGCTCTGCAAAATGCCTGGGTCCCAATCATTTAAGGCAGGGGAGGTTGATTTCAGTACAGGGCGGGGTTTATGAAAGAGGTCATATTTTTCCACATAAAGTTTTGCAGATGATCCTGTTGCAGTTGATCTGCCAATTGCACAGATGGTGTGCCTCTGCTGAACCGAAGACCGCTCAAATATGTCCTGAGACCTACGTCCTTATGAGACTGCCCAAGCTAAAAAGCATCTTTATTGCACTGTGAATGTGCATGCACGCTGCATGGCAAGAAGGGAAATCTGGGTCTTTACATCCCGCTCTGCAAAACTGCTTTCCAGAGCTGCTTTGGGTACAAAACTTATTCTTGGTTTCAGCCCGGTGCCTTGGCTTCTTCAGCCTGCTGCATAATTAGCTCCAAACACTTTCCATAGAGCAATGTACTTTTGGGAGGCTCCAAAGAGCTTATTATCTCTCTGCTTAAGAGACCCAGAGGGACTGTGCAGGGCTTGCATTGTCTGAAATGAAAGATGTCTCATCAGGTTACACCTTTTAGCTCCTATCTGTAGAAGCGTGCTGATAAGTGGTGCTTTTTCTTCCTCCATCTCCCAACTCCCTTTCTTTCTAATATAATCTTTGCCAGATCTAGTCAAAGCAGAATAGCTGCAGGGGATTCATTAATCCTAGTCTGGAGCTAACCACCACCACCAACACCAAATCATAAAAATAAAAATTTAAAGCACCTCAGTTTATTATTCATATACTCTCTGTCCAGCCTTTTCTTCCTGCTCCCAGGGTACGCTCCCCCCGCGCTGGGACCCCTCCTGTCACTCCATCCTCTCCTTGATCTTCTGTTAAACAGTTATCAATTCCCGAGGGAGACTTGGGATAAAATGACACTCCTCCCATGTGCCAAAAGCTGCCAGGGTTGCGTACACTGGCACAAGTACAACAGAAACTAAGCCTTGGCCTCAAGCAATGTAACACCCAGATAAACAAGTCTGCCAGAAAGAGGCCGGGCTGAGGCTCTGCGCTCGCAGCACTTGGGGAGAGGCTGATCCAAACACTCCTGAGCTGCAGATAGCTGCAAGACAGGGTGTATGCAGGAAACCCAGTCTGCTCCACGGTGTTACATCCCTCCTGGCAGCAGTCCAGTGCATCCCCCACAGCCGCCCTCCCCATGCCACACTTGCCAGCCAAAGAGGTGTTCTCAAATAATGTAGAGTAAAAGACACCGGCAGTGCCTCCGTGCAGACCCAGGCAGGGGAATCCTCCTGCTCTGTTGCCTCGATGTATTTGGCTGCGGGAACATGCTTGATGTGGGGAAAGGGGAATCGTTGGCTTGCCCAAAGCCTCGGCTGAACGTTTGGCATGGCTGGGCGCACCCTGGGGGTGGTGGAGGCAGACCCCAGCTGTGCCCACAGTTTGGGTGCAAGATTGAAAGAACAGCAAAAAATCTGTTCTCTCCTCCACAACCTGAGAGTATTTCTGCCTTTCTTAGCATTGGGCTCCAGCAGCACTGCCTGCCTCCTGCCACAAAACCTCTCTCCTGCTCCTGAGCACTGACACCAGGCAGGAAAGCCTTTCCTGCAAGGGGAGCAAGTGGAAGAGATCTGGGCTGGCAGAGCATCCCCTGGAGGAGGTATAGGCTCTTTGTGTTCAAATCAAGGAGATGGCATGTTTGTGGGTGATTTGGATACTCCCCTAGTCCCTGTCTCCTGATTTATCTACTGTAAAACAAATTGGTTTTGAGAAGAATTGTGATCTCTAGATGCCTCAGCACTGGACCTCTTCCTGCTTCTACCACAGGGAGCAGGCAGGGCCAGAAGCAGATGCCCTCCATCTTCCCCCCATCCTTCACTGAGGTGTTCAAGCTGCTATCCCTTTGCTTTTCCATGGCCTTTGGAAAGACTTGCAAGGATCCTGTGCCCAAGGAATGAAGATCACAAGCCCTCCAGAAAGTGATAGGCACTCTCCAACTCCAGTCCTCCCCCTGAGCCTGCCTGGGGAGTCTGCAGCCACCCATCGAGGGCAGTTTTGCTTGTTCAGGGAGGGGAGGCTGGTCTGGTCTGTGCCATAATCCCACCTTCCACCTGCACAGAGCAGTTATTGCAACTTGGGCCACAGAGCTGCTTGCACATTACACACAGCCCAAATGTGGCTACTGCTGTCCACTGTCGACTTGTACTTCATAGGGGTTTAGGTGGATTAGAGATGTAATGAGGACAGGCTGCTCTAGGCACCCAATCCTGCTTTTCATGTGCTACAGAGAGCTGCAGAGAGTCAGGATGGGCCACGAGCTTCAGCAATGCCATCACCCACCCCTCTTCCACCAAACATGCTGACGGTGGGAAGCAGTGAAGGCAATATTCTACAGGGTGCCTCCATTAGTATCGAGGCACTCTTTGAAATTGGGGTTATCCTCTGCTACCATCAGAATTGATCTGCTTTATGGAAAGCCATGAGCAATAATGAGCTTGCAAGGCTCTGTCTGCAGATAACCTCTGTGACAGAGGAATGCACAGAGTGGAGGGTGTTTGCTAGCTAAACTGCACTGCCTTTAGTGAGGAGAGAAAGTGCATCCAATTAAAAGTACTCAATCAGTGTAAAGGTATATGCAAAAAACCCAGCAAAGACCAATCTTTTCTGCAGTGAAGAGACTGGCAATCTTAACATAAGGACAAGTACGGGCCATGCAGTGCTTTGCACACCATGTATGTTTAAGGGAATCATTTTGCAAAAGTGTGCAGGATCTCTGTTTGTAGCCCCCATTGCAGAAAACTGCAATTTCATTATGAAGCCTATCAGCAATACATGGTAACTAGAAACCACCAAGCCAGTTTTTCTATGAAGTTTTTTCTTCTATCTTTAAACTGGAGAGGATGCCTAAGTACTAAGCTGGGAAGGGAGCTTCAAATCAGAAAGAATAGTACACACAAGCTCGGCTTCATTTTGGGAGATTTAGGACTGATGAATGACTCAGGAAAAAAGTTTCTGCAAAATGAGGCTCTGATTTCATCAGCTGAGGGACAGAACACCAGCAGCCCGGCCACAGACTCTGGATGGAACAATCAAATGCTGCAGATATGACACGAAGGAGAGCTGCTGTGAAACTGAGGGATAATTGATACATAACAAGTTTAAGTGCTATCAGTGGTATTGTTAAATATAGTTAAATGCAGTTTATCCACCTCTAATTCAGTATTGATCCACTTCTCCTGTGCACCAAGGAGGCTGAGCGTACTTGATTTTTAGTGCATAACTACAACATCACTAACTGCCCTGGAACCAGTGGGACCTTTTGGAAACTGTGGTTGACCTCAGTGATATCCACTCTGATTAGCTTAATGCAAGTCCTGTGATAACTGCAGTTTCATTAGTAAAGCTCCAGCTCCTTGAGTCATGCAACCATGTGAAGAACTCTTTTTCCCCTTGTTTCTTTAAACATTTATAACCTCCAGCATGACACTGAAAAAGGCTCAAAAATCTGAGCCCTAAAATCTCAGGACCTAAAATTCAAATCAAAAAGCTGCGACAATTATTATTCTCTAAACCTACAAGCTTTCAGCGAAACTCATTGCCTTTTTGCAGCCTGACTCACGCTAACCGATCGCCCGAGGCTGGCAGTATTGCTTCCTCCTCCCTTCCCAGTGCGGCAGTCGGCTTTTCGACGTGGAGCAGAGAAGAGGCGTCGAAGCTGCGGCAGGGGCATGGAGGCTCAGCTGCACTGCTCACTGCTCGCCAGCCCTTGAGTATCACCCACAGCCCCCGCGCTGGTGATCGTGCAGTTTAAAGCTGGACCAGGCAGCGCAGGTGATTCCTCTTTGCAAATCATTTGCAGTTTCCACTGCCAGGGCTTTATCTGTCAGTTAGCCACCGGAGCAGAGAAGAGCTGGCTTTATGTTGGCAACGGACTGAGCTGTCCCTATTTCTCCTCTGTGCACTTTGAAGCATCAGTCCTGCTAAAACCCTGATGCAGACTCTGTTGGGGGGACGTGTCAGACCAGTCAGGCTGCAGAGACCTCCTCAAAGGACAGCATCATGGTCGTGGCTTCATCACACTCACACCTCCCTGGCTTCACTTTGGAAGCTGTGTACCAAACCAGGGCAGAGAGAGAGCAGCAAATGTGCAAGGGATTAATCCGGCAGCACGCCAAGCAGCCTCGTCTTCCCACTGGTTGCTGCTCTCAGCACCTTGCAGGATCAGGCCCTTCCTTATGAACTGTCAAGTCATTATCGTCTTTCCCTGTTTGGCATTTAACGTCTCTTGGCAAAAGATTAATGAATTGACTGGCTTTCAACAGGTTTTATGAAGCAAGACAAGAGCATGCCAGCACAGACAGAATATTAAATGCGTTCAGCAGGGAAGCCTCGCATGCCTGTTGTGTGTCTGTGCAGCCAGTGTGTGTGTGTAGGCACGAAGGGCTCCGAGGGAACCGTTGGCTCAGAATGGCAAGCAAGGGGGAAAATTGCAATAAAGGCAACATGTGGCCTTTAGCTTACTGCCTTACCTCAGATGAACCTTCATTAAAACTGCTCTGAGCCTGCTGATTTCACACTAACACCCCCCCCCCCCCCAAAGATGATCGGTGTATATATTCACATGATGGAAACGTATGATTTAGGGATTGGGGGATTTAAAGCATTGTTCATATTACTGTGGTTATTTCATCCCAGTGTAAGTGCCCTCTCAGCCATGCCATCAGCGTTTGGGTGCACAGGGGTCACTTTGTCACCTGCTGCAGCAGGCAGAGCTGTCTGCACAGGTGAGGGGGGAGAGAACAGTGAGAAATGCCTGGGTGATTTACACAGGAATAATTCAGCCAAAGAGTTCTGATGCCTTCAGAAACCACCAGAGCAGAGACCTCCCAAACCCAGATTTCATGCCATGTAACACGTATTTTGGTTTTGTTTTTTTTTTTTTAAATATATGGATTGAGTGTTGATTTAGGTCTTTAAAACAAATGAACCATTTTATTCAAGTAATAGCTGCGTTAGCAGTGACTGAAACTATTGCAGTGCTTATTTGCACGCAAGGGTAAAGTAATGGAATTTCAGGCCTGATGAGATCAAGCCAAAATGGTCCTGAGTGTTAGCAAAATTTCAGTCCTGGACCTTCTTTGAATGCCACGACTCACATCCCAGACCCAGATTTTTAATCCTCTTTAGTAATTGGAAATATGTGGCACAGCACATCTGCTTTTGGAAGGTTCAAAGACAGAAAGCCATAGACTTTTGTTCTCGTGTTAGAAGGTCCTAACACTGCAAAGTGCTGAGAGGTGCAAGGAATTTCTGATTCCCATGAATGCGAATGGGAAATAAAATTGGTCAGCATCTCACAGGTTTAGACTTATTAAGACAATCGGAATGATGCGATGGTTTACTAATTGTTGCCTCTCCCCATATAATATTGCATGGTTACTTTCTGAATAAAAGTTAACAGCGCCGGATCCTCAGCTGGAGTCAGCCGGACTAGACACATGGGAAACTAAGGGTGAGACTTTATGCCACGTCTCTAAGGCTATGTGGGATTTGTAAACCTCTCTGGATCCTTGGCCTAGTCCTGAAATATCTGCTCAAAGTAACCAAGAAAAGCAGTTCACATTCAGGAGCTCCCTTGGAAAATACCTAGGGGAACCCACAGATCAGAAAAGGCGATAGCCACTGCTTGAAGAGGGGTACCAAAAGGCACAGGAGTTGTCCTGACGCTTCTGATAACCTGTATGAGTTAGCTGTTGCAATGTTGGGATGGCGTGCTGTGGGTTCATGGTGTGACACGCAGCCCTTCTCCTTGCACACCCTTTGCTCCAGGGCTTGCACGGGCACTGCTGGCTGGCAGAGCAACTCTGCCTTTCTCCAACTGCCGCACGGGCAGAGCCTTAGAAGCTAGACAATCTGTGAACTTAGAATAATGTCAGGTCTCTTATCCAGCACAGACAGATAAGAGAGAAACGGCAGAGATCTCATCCCATATCCTTCCTTAAACAGACTGCATGGAGATTTATGACATATGGCATGTTATGCAGGAAAACATTTCCGCTCACGTTTACTGCACAGTGAAGTTACCACACACCACCACTCCTGCCAGCAACCCATATGACAGGCAGAGTAGAGGAAGTCCTTTTCAGGTGACAACACTCTGGGCTAAAAATTAGAGGCATCCTATTTCTTGTGGTATTAATAATAAAGTGTGCCACTATGAATTGGAGCTAGACTTGCAGGAGTCATTCCTATCTGGCTGTGCTCCTGAGGCCAGCTGTATGGTATTGAATCCAGCATAAATGCAGTTAGCACTGGGCATCCTCCTTGGCAGTCTCAGGGATAGCTGTAAGTTGATGTGGAGGCTAAAAGACCCTTTTCCCCTCCACATGGGTTTTCCTGGAATGAGACTGTACCATCATGTAAGGGTCCCCCCCCTCCCTTTTTGCAGACAGTTATGGGAATGCAGGCTGCTACATCGATATTCAAATGATACATATACATACAAACTATTATGTTCCCTTGCACAGGGTTCCGCTGACAGTCATTTTGCAAGTGGTTTTCTTTGATACGACATCATGATCAGCATGTTCTAACTGGAATGGTGACATCGTTCCACACCTTGAACCACCCACATGTATATCACCACAGCCTCACCAGATGCAATATCCTTGTATAGGCAGGAATTTCCCAGGACAAAAAAAAAACCTGACTGAACCTACTTAGGGAGCTTGCAACACCATGTTTTCTATTGTGTCTTTGACACTTTCTGCCATTACTGCTTTGGCCATGAAGTGAAGCCTTTAATGGCATAGAAGTAATGAATACAAGGCACACTAGGCAGGCATTGCGACAAACTTCTACCAGTGGGGAGTATGAATGACATGAGTTACAGCTTTTGTAATGTCCCATTTTTCCAGGTACCAATTCCACACAATCATCCTAAACCTGTATTTTTGACATATATGCATTTAAGACTGCATTAGTGCAGCAGTAGTTTTCATGCTGACACCAGTGCTGGGGTACACTTACACACATACAGTCTTTTGAGAATTTGGATTAAGCTTTTGTCTTCTAGAGTTTTGAGTTCAGAGAGCTTTCCATGCTCAGCAATAGAAGACACTCACAATGCTTATTTAATTGCAGCTTGGATAGTTATTTAATTTTCATCAGTATGCTTCCTTGAGGGTCTTTAGCAGAAGGACTGGCACTCAGAGCTTGCACACTCCAGCAGGTGCTGATGACCACATCACTCCGTAACATCAAAGCACTCTTTCGATACCCAGGAAGATTGGGTTCTCTGCAAAATGGGGGAAAATGTGTAGGTATTTATTTGCATGAAAAATCCTCTCTGTGCATTTTGTGGGGGCAAATGATGGGGCAAACAAACAGCTTCACACCACCTGCCTTCAAAAAATATTCACTTCGTATGCCACCATCCACTCTGCATGAAGTGTGTGTGAATGCAGGTGCTGTCATATAGGGTCGGCGGAAGCTGTGGTCCCAGCAAGCCACCCGTGCTCTCTGCCACTGCTGTGCTTTGTGCCTGACCTCTGAAATGGCCGGGCTGCCTGGTGCTCACCACCACTGAGAACGCACAGAAGGTGTCACTACGCAACAAGTGAAATGGGTATTTATTTGCCAAGCAGAAGCAGAGGGGGAAGAGATGTAATTCCCCAGTTTACACACACACACACATCTGCAGTGTGTCAATGTTTCAAAAGTACAGTTTAAGGGCACGTGTGATCTCTGCTGCAAAATGAATGCCTGTTCTCAGCCAAGAAGGCTAAGCGAACCTGAGCGAGTGACAGATTTATATGCCATTGCATTAATGGATAAACCAACAGTTTAAATACAGCTTACATTCGTTGCGTGGAGCAGTTCCATACCAAGGTTCACACTCATCCACGCAGGGTTAACTGACTAATAGTAAATGAGATCCCTACAGTGCACGCATTCACACCCTTATCTATAGCACACCAGCCTCACTTTTTTACCAAGTTGGGCTGTGAAACTCTTACTGTCTGTAGCTTTCCATTCCTATCAAACCCCCCACCTGACAGAAGTACCCTGGGCATGCCCCTCACGCCCATCTCCCCATCAGATCTTCTATCATTAATGCTTACAAGAAAACAACAGCTGTCATCAGATATTGCCCCAACAGCCTATTTTATCTTAGGAAGAGTTGTGGTCACCAGCCGCCCCAGGAAAGAGGCAGGAAACCATCTCAGGCAAGGGGAGTTTCTTCCCCAGCCATGCCAGCTCCATGTATCATCCTCAATGAAAAAGGTTGCTTGCTGTTCAAGTATGCTGCTTAAAAAAGAGATGATACTTGCAGTTGTGAAGTCTCCACAGATCTGTATTAAGTCGACTCACTCTACTCCCTGCTAAAATGTAAATGATCATCCTGAAAGATGCTGTAAAACCTTTGTGCAAAGCAAGATCTGAGACAATTTCTAAAGTTTCTGAGAAACCAGACTAACTCTAGGGTGGGGAGGGGATTGTAGCCAAAAGACTTGCTGGAGCAATTTCAAGAGTATTCCTTGAAAACACAAGAAGGAGCAGGAGTGTATGAGTGTGTGTGTGTACACATACATATACATCTCTTTCCTATCCTTCCAACAGCTTTTCCTGCTCATCCTCTCTCTTAATTGAGATTTTTTAGCTCCAACAGTGGATCACAGCAGTAATTATTTTCTTGATCTCTTGCCACACACTCTCTTTCATCTAAACTATTTCACCCACTCACTTTTGTGCAACTAAATGAGACACAGCAAACACGTGAGTAGTGCATTCAAGCAGCAGAGGGAATAGAAAAATTCAAACTGGTGCAGCAGGGCTGTCTCCAGGCTTGCAGGACTCCATAGAAAGTGCCTTTTGGGCCTTACACAGCTTCTTCTCCAATTGTAATTTATTTTTTCCCTGTTCAAAAGCCTGTGTTTCCAACCCTCATCATGCCAGAGCTCTTCATGGCACTTAGAAATGAACCCAGATACTCTGTCCAAATTACTGGGAGAAGATCAAAAGAAGTCCTGACCTCTAGAGTTTGATATAGACATCTCCTGGCATTTTTCTTGCTGCTTTAACCTGAGTAATCTGTCCAAAATAACTGCCATTGATTAACTTCTGTTTTCAGCAAAACAGAGGTTTGGTTCTTTCTGGTGGAAAAATGTTTTGTCAGAAATATTTTGACTTTATTTCCAAACTGTGAAGCGCTTGCTAGTTCCTTTCTGTAATTATTATGCATTTCTTACGTGTCAGGGAGAACACTGAAATGAAAGGGATGCACTGCTCTTGGCAAACCTGATCTTCTTTCCCCATTGTTTCTTTTCTGTAGCTGAGGGAGGAATATATCATTTTGTTCAAGAAGGGAAAATTCCTGCTATTTTCAGTGCTGTGAATGCTGGGAGTTCAACGACATGCAATCACTATTCTTGCCAATGCAACGGGACACCAGTTCAGCTGTATTTTTGGCTCAGTCCTGTGCTTTCTAGGAAGGACTTCACAGCACCACCACCACTGATTAGGAGTACGAGGGAAGGGGGCAGAATTCTCCTGTTGTAACACCCTATCCCTTTTTTACACCTGCACCGAAGCTGATTTTTGAAAAAGCAATGAAACAGCACACAAAACTTTAGGGGGTGTATTACCAATGCACACAGAGGAACTGCAAACCTCCTTTGTATGCGGGATTGTTGCAGAGATTCTCTTCGTGCTGCACTTCAGCTTCCTGGCTTTGCTTGTGCATGCTGAAGTTGGCACTGTGGTTCTCCAGCTACTGACACCTGTGCATGCTAACACTTGTGCTTGTTCTCGAAGCAGTTTAACACCTGCAGCATGCTCAGACATCACCGCTCGCCCTTTCAAAACCCCTCTAGGGGTCAACTGCAGTTGTTAAATGTTTTTCTTCCTCTGTTCCACTTTGTGTCCCCTGTGAGTGGTAATGACAGAAGCCAGAATTTAGTTCTAGCCTTTGATATTCATAGCATCTGCTTTTCAGCTGTGGCTGTCTTAAATGTGAATAATAGCAACCAAAATGTCCATTTCTACAAAGCTGCTACCAGACTTCACGAGCAGCAACACTATGAAAATGTGGGAAGTTTTCACCAGCAGTAGTCCTTTAATGGCAGTCACCAAATACTACCTGTAACGAGAAGGCAACAGGTCTGAGACTTGGTGTTAGGCTGACATCTGTTAAAATCTTCCTTTTTATCTGGAGGGTTTTGCTATCTGGGGAAAAAAAAACACCCTGAAAAAGTGCACATTAAAAAAAAAAAAAAAAAAAAAAGCCAGACAATTCAGAGGATGAAAATGCCTTCAACTTCATACAAATATGGTTAAAAGTGTCACTCATGGACTCAGGAGTTGTCACTCTTGCCATTCTTGGGGATGATATTTTAGTTTCCTTTATTTTATTCAATAATAGGCTTGTCCATATGGAGTTCACAGGAAAATTAAGTCTGGGAATTTAAGGATTCTCAGGGAATGCTGTGGGAGGGAATTTAAGGTAGGCTGCTTAAGCCACAATTGACTAGTGAACTCAGAATTAGAACATTTTAAATTTTCTTTAATATCATAAATTGACTTTTATAGAACCATGAACAGCAGATCAGACAGTACTGGCAGGTGTGCCATGGGCAGTGCTGACAATCTGGGCAGTCATGAGAGCTTGTAGAAACCGCTTCCTGCAGAATGACTGAAGTTAGGATAGCAAAACGAGGTGAAGATCAGGACTCACAACCAGCATCACCTTAGCACTGGCATCCTGGCATGGCTAAAGTAACATAATTGCCCTTCAATTGCCCGCAAGTCGAACTGCCGAGGAAAACGACCGGCCTGGCTGAATGGGGAGCTTTTGCTAGGGCTTAAGAAAAAAAGGAGAGTTTATCATCTCTGGAGGAAAGGGCGGGCAACTTGGGAGGAGTACAGGGATCTTGTTAGATCATACAGAGAGAAAATTAGAAAGGCGAAAGCTCAGCTAGAACTAAATCTGGCCACTATCTTAAGGGACAACAAAAAATGTTTTTACAAATATGTTAACAGTAAAAAGAATCCCAAGGAGAATATCTATCCTTTAATGGATACAGAAGGGAACATAGCAACCAGTGATGAGGAAAAGGCCGAGGTACTTAATGCCTTCTTTGCCTCAGTCTTTAATAGTGACCCCAGTCATCCTCAGGGTACTCCAACCCATGAGCTGGAAGGTAAGGATGAAGAGCATAACATACCCCCCTTAATCCAGGAGGAATTAGTTAGGGACCTACTACGCCATCTGGATGCTCACAAATCTATGGGACCTGATGGGATCCATCCAAGAGTACTGAGGGAACTGGCAGAGGTCCTTGCCAAGCCACTCTCCATCATCTATCAGCGTTCCTGGTCAACAGGGGAGGTCCCAGAGGACTGGAGGCTTGCCAATGTGACTCCCATTTATAAGAAGGGTCAGAGGGAGGATCCGGGGAACTACAGGCCTGTCAGCCTGACCTTGGTACCGGGAAAGATTATGGAACGGTTTGTCTTGAGAGCACTCACACGGCAGCTCCAGGATAAGAGGGGGATGAGGCCCAGTCAGCATGGGTTTATGAAAGGCAGGTCCTGCTTGACCAACCTGATCTCCTTCTATGACCAGGTGACCTGCCTAGCGGATGAGGGAAAGGCTGTCGATGTTATTTTCCTAGACTTCGGCAAGGCCTTTGACACTGTCTCTCATGGCATACTCCTTGAGAAGCTGGCGTCTCGTGGCCTGGATAAGTGCACTATTCACTGGGTGAAAAACTGGCTGGATGGCCGAGCCCAGAGGGTCGTGGTGAATGGGGTGAAATCCAGCTGGCGGAGGGTCACAAGTGGTGTTCCCCAGGGCTCGGTGTTGGGGCCAGTTCCGTTTAATATCTTTTTTGATGATTTGGATGAGGGGATTGAGTGCACCCTCAGCAAGTTTGCAGACGACACCAAGTTGGGAGGCAGGGTCAATCTGCTTGAGGGTAGGGAGGCTCTACAAAGAGATCTGGACAGGCTGGATCGATGAGCTGAGGCCAATTGTATGAAGTTTAACAAGGCCAAGTGCCAGGTCCTGCACTTCGGTCATGGCAACCCCATGCAGCGCTACAGGCTTGGGGAAGAGTGGCTGGAAAGCTGCCCGGCAGAGAAAGACCTGGGCGTGCTGGTTGACAGCCGGCTGAATAGGAGCCAGCAGTGTGCCTAGATGGCCAAGAAGGCCAACGGCATCCTAGCCTGTATCAGAAATAGTGTGGCCGGCAGAACTAGGACAGTGATCGTCCCCCTGCACTCCGCACCAGTGAGGCCGCACCTCGAGTACTGTGTTCATTTTTGGGCCCCTCACTACAGGAAAGACATTGAGGTGCTGGAGCGTGTCCAGAGAAGGGCAACCAAGTTGGTGAGGGGCCTTGAGCACAAGTCTTATGAGGAGCAGCTGAGGGATCTGGGGTTGTTTAGTCTGGAGAAGAGGAGGCTGAGGGGAGACCTTATCGCTCTCTACAACTACCTGAAAGGGGGTTGTAGTGAGGAGGGTGTTGGTCTCTTCTGTCAGGTGTCTGGAGATAGGACAAGAGGAAATGGCCTCAAGTTGAGGCAAGGGAGATTTAAGTTAGATATTAGGAAAAATTTTTTTACTGAGAGGGTTGTCAAACATTGGAATGGGCTGCCCAGGGAAGTGGTTGATTCACCATCCCTGGAGGTATTCAAAAAGCGAGTGGACAGGGTACTCCAGGGCATGGTTTAGGGGGCATGGTTAATGGTTGGACTCGATGATCTTGAAGGTCTTTTCCAACCAAAATGATTCTATGATTCTATGATTCTATGATTCTATGATTCTATTCTGTTACTAAACAGGTTATTAAGCAAAAAGGGAAATTAGCCCACTATTAAAAAGATTTTTTTTGTGATGATAGAACCATTTTGTACATTAGTATTACCTTGCTGGGAAAGTAAACGACCTTCCTTAGCAATACAAACCCACCAGTAGCAAGACTGAGCAAAAAGAAGAGCTGAGAGGCAATGGTTATTTCACCCTGTGTGGTTGCCCCACTTCCAGATCTAGCTCCTTGACACCAGACCTGGTCAAACTCCCCAGTACACATGCAGGAAGTCAGCGAGAGACTGTTTCTCAAGCTGCAGAGAAGATGTTTGCAGTGTTTCTAAAAAAATATGTCTAAATATGGAGTTTCTTGGGATGAATTAAACTGATCCCGTGCCACGATAGCGCAGGTGATCCCTTGCAAAAACTGTTCACTGAAAAAAATCAACATCTGCCCCTACACATTGAGGTGTAAAAACAGGCAGGAGGACTTATCCCGCTGAAAAAAGAGTCATCTTTGCTGGGTGCATATGCTTAACCCGGGCTGAAGCCATCTGTTCAGAAGAGTGTGTCATCTTACAGCGCGCGAGTGAGTGTGTGTATATAGGAGTGAGTGTTTTTTGCTCCCTGACCCTAGAATCATGCTGTTATATAAACCCTGGGATTATCAATAACCTCACATTACAAACCAGCTCCTGTTCAACTCATTAAAGGATTGTGTCTCTGCCTGTTCTGACTCATTTAGCCTCTTCGGCATTCTTTGTTAATGAAGATAGCAATTCATTACTCGTCACTAGCCGAAACACCCAGAGGTTAACTCAGTTTTCACTTTTGAAACAATTCTTTTACAACAGTATTGCAGCAGTTCCTTCTGCCCTGGCAAAACAGGCATCAGACCAGCCAGCAGCAAGATATTCCAACCTCAAATACTTGCTTCTGAAATTATGGCTACATGTATCTAAAGTATCCAGACCTGGATTAAACCAGCAAACTTCCACCACTCTCGGCCCAAGCTCGGTTCCCTCACTTTATCACATATGAAATTACATCACCACCTTGCAATGAAACATATAATCAAAAACCCAGAAGCTGACTCTCTAGGGGTTTTGGAAGAACCAGTTTTTAGGGAGAAGAAGCTGAGATGTGACCTTGTTTCTTTAAGCTTTTACCAAAGTTACCAAAACTTGTCTGTAACTAGGTTCATAACACTGTCCTTTTTTTCTTTAACCAGCTCTACAGTTTGACCAGGCCAATGGGATCAGCAAAAATTCTGCAAGAATTCTTCCTTGGAAATCCAGGAATTTGCTGTTCTGGTTCTTCTGGCTCTCATCTCTTGTGCAACCTGCTGTCTTGCATAGAGCCATGCTCTCTTTCCCTCCCAGCAATTCATCCCACACAATCCACTGCGAATGCTGAAAGTCTGCTTTACAGACTGAAAGGCTCCTGTCATTTCTTATTTTTTTTTCTTAATGGTCTTAGTGGGCTTTGACTCTAAACCCGAAGAAATCAGCCAAACTTGAAGGTGTAATATTCCTCAGTGTTGGCCAGTGCCCAATGAGTTTAAATCCCGAGGTAGCCAGGATAGACTTAAAGATGCTTCCAGTCAGAAAGTGATGTCACTGTAAGGCCAGTATCACCTGAAAACATACCAGAGACAGTTTTGAGGGAAAAGTATTTTACTGGCTGAATAATCATCATTCTAAACAGGTGAATTTCCAGGTCTCTTTGTAAAGGAGCAAACTGGACAAAACCAGCGTAAAGAAACAAGAACTAAGCCAAATCCTCCAGAAATTGCCCAAGGTTAGAGGGCATTATGGCTGGGACTTAAGCAAAACAAAACAATGGGGGGGGGGGGGGGGAGAGAAAAATCGAAGAGAAGAGAAGAAATGAAAAATAGGGGGCAGTTAATTTTTTTTTTTTTTTAACAAAGCTACAGGACTGCAGGCAAAACCAAAGAAAATTATGTTGCTCTTCCTGTGGAAAAATTATGAAATTCAGATTGAGAGAGTGTTCTGATCTGTCTGAGGTTGGCATTTTAATGGGGCTGGCTTCTCCAAGGCAGCCTATTACAGCCCCATTCAATAGTTCTAACCATTGTGGAAAAATGCCATGTGCCAACAGCTATTTTCCACAATTTTCTTCAGAAAATCTGAAATAAATGCAGAAAATTGATTTGCAGCCCTGGCAGAGAGATAGAGAAACAGTAGCACAAGGCTGCAGGCCAGTAATTTATGTTTCGAATGTCACTGAGTGCTTTGCCTATAATTTCAAGGGAGAATGATAATAATTAAAAGAACAAACTCTCCAGTCGTTTCTTACGAGGGAAAAAGCTGAATGTAGTAAGTGCAGGGATTTCTTTAAGCGCTTAACTTTTCCAGTGGAGTTTCAAAAATTAAATATAGTAATATCTGTCATCCAAAATTATCCCAATGAGCTTTCCAATGTAGACAGGGGAAGCACTTCAGCCACCACTAAAATGCAGCCACTGCTTGGGTGAAACGTGGCAGCTGTTTAACAACAGGCAGCCCTCCACAGCCCCTTCAGTCCACAGATGTGGACCAGCAGCTGAATGCTCCCCTGGGACATGCAGAAGCTGCCAATGGTGTCACTGGGAGGGCAGGGTCATTCCAGCATCTCCCTACCCAGCACTGTGGTGGTGAAGAGACACCTGAGCCAGAGATGAACGAAGGTCCTGCACCACAGATAGCCAAGTGGACGTGACAACTTGTATCAGGACTTGCTCATTTGGATTTAGCCTGGGATCCCTTGCATGATGCTGTGTTGCACCATTAAATGAGTTTTTCATGAGGAAGCAGCCTGTAGTAAACCTGAACATACAGAGCCAGCATAGAGCCAAGAATGTAAGGCAGAGTGTTATCAGAGCAACCAGCTCTATTTCTGGCTTAAAGTTCATGAGATGTAAAAAATGACCTCTATACACAACATTGGCTCCAATTTAATACCAGCGGTGGTTGCTTGGAGTGTATATTCACTATGCAGTGGTTACCTATGGGGCACTTATTTGGATCTACACCAAGCCCAAGCCTCTCTTGGGCTGGTTCTGTAGCTAGCTGGGATACTTGATTGAATGCTAGGTTCCAATTCAACTCAAGTTGCAGGCTACTTGCTTAGCTGTAGAGAAACAGGAAAAGAATCACTGCAGCTAAAAGCAGTCCTCTAATACCCTTCCTATCTACAGATCCTTTGGCAGGGGACACAATACCAAGCTGAAAACTATAGTTTGCCATAGCTAGATTTCCACAGGACTCTCCCATGGGAATCTCTGAATAAATGGCTGAATTCACCTCCATCCTGTGTTTGAATAAAACTAAGTGTGCACACTCCTGTGTGCATGGCCCAGGAGGATGGTTGTTCACCCCACAAACACAATGTACTTTCCTATCAGTGGGAGCAGAAACCCAAATAGCAATTGAAATTGCAAAGGGGACATACAAGCCACACAAGCATTTCCACTTGCTCTTTGGTACAGTTAATAAGAATTAAGTGTATACACCTAAGAGCAAACTTTCTCTATTCTGCAAATAGGGATCATTTCCTCTACAAATTATTTTGTTTGCCAATGGCTTTAATCTATACAGAAAAAAATGCACTTGTAACTTTCCACATCCATTCTGAACAACATTTCTCAAGGCATTTATTACATCCGCTGAGGAAAAAAAGACTTACAAGTAGTACTTTATGTACTTCAGAAAACTAAAGGAATGGTCATATTTCAGTAGGTGATCTTAAATGGAGAGCAAAAAGTAAATACTGTATTTATGAAAACAATAAAATCAATAAATAGAAGAGAGATCAAAGAAAAAATTCTGGGCTGAGGAGGTATTTCAATTCTATTTTTTCAGCAATGTGCCCACTATATTAAGACTATATTTAGTCTAGATTTTTTCAAAGTAGATCACAGAATCTTTATGGATACAGGCAACATCACTGCAGAGATAAATGGCTTTCAGATATTAGTTTCTGACTAGGTAAACACTGACCTTTTGACCATTGACCATTTGTCCACAAATCATAGTATTTGCTGAAATACAAAGGAGATGTATGTATTGTTACATATATTCACCTTTTTGCAGCAGAAAATCCTCCTGGCAGTGTCTCATATTGATTATGAACAGGACTTGAATTAGGACAGAGTATAGTAAATTTGTGTATCAGTGCTGCCCCCAAATGCTCTTTCTTCCTCCAGAATTTAAATCTTCATTAAAAATAAAAATAATTTAATACCTCTTCTAATAGGTATAAGATTAGGTATTCCTTTCACAGGAGGAAAATTTTGGAAAAGTATTTGACTGTGAATGACATAATCTATGCCTGCCTGAGTTCGAAGAGAGCCTGAAGAAAGGTATAAATAAATGTCCTGTATTTATCTCAGTTGGGTATTAACTCATTTTGCTTCTTAGCAACACATGTAAGAAAGCAGAGGGTGATCTCACAAATTGCTGTGCTAACTTGTTAGACATTCCCACTGGAAACATTCAGAAGGAAAATTATCCCCAGGGATCACACTTTGAAGTTCCCAACAGCTTCCCTGGATACATTTAGCCTTGTGGAAGGGTAACAGCAGCAAAAAAGCCCAGAGGAATGCAAAGCCCATGGGAAAGGATATCTGAATCTCCCTTCTGTGTGTTACTAGGGTGGTGGTGTGCTTTGCTGGATGCAGTAATCCCATCTCGAGTCATGAATACTTAGTAAAAAGTAGATGATCCTACCAAGGGCAAGGCCTGTTTTTTCATTCTTGGAACTGGTACACTCCTGAGAAGTGGCCTTTAGCACTAGGTTTTGACTGCACCAACAACGATTGCACCAACACGATTGCACACGTTGCTGATTTAACCGAGGGCAGAATTTGACCCTCAAGCCTCTTTAGCTCCACACAATGTCAGAGATGCTTCGACCACTGGACCTATGTTCCAAGCCCTGTTATGATATGTTATCATATAATGAATGTGATTAAGGATTACTAAACATCACTTAATGAGAGGTTTTCTTGCTTTTTCTACTTATATTACTGCGTATAATTTGAACACAGGATAATTAAATGCTACATAAAATATTCCAATACTAGCGATCCTGGGAGTATCTTTTTGAACACTTGGCAACCTTGTAATGGTTTGTCATTAACAAGCATGCCCTAATGTGACATTCCACTTCAGCAGCCTCTCTGAGAAGGTCTTTTTTTTCCATTGCAGCACAGAGATGAAGACTGAGTTATCCAGAAGAAGCAGGTGTTGCAGCGTTGCTCCCTGTGGAGGTTATTTCAATACCCAGACGTCATTAGCACTGAGATACAGTACGTTGTAGTACAGTAAATGCGTCACGTTGCACTGGCTTCCATGGTACTCTAGTGCATCCTGCCATGTATCATTGCAGGTTTCTGTCAGCAAAGGTTGTTTGAAAGGGAGGGACTAGTCACCATAAGCAGGAACTGCAGAGCAAAGAGGAAGATTATAATTTTTTTTTCCCCCTTTTGCAGACACTATCTTCTTTGCACACACTTGGCACTGAAATAAAAGACAAATACTGCAAATTCAGGAATCACTGGGTCCAGTTTAGTATGATTGTATGAACAGCAATATTAACTGAAAAAAAACATTATAAATAATATTGAGTTACAACGTCTCTGATGGTGCACCAGTGCTCCAGTGGTTTCACCAGGGAAGGATTTAGCCCTATTGTGTCATTGCCCTGTGGCTGGCTAATGATACCGTTTCTGAATAGGTAACATCTTAGCAGGGAGTAGGTGCATGGGACATGGATGTAGGTGTCTGTGCAACCTCTTTCTTGCCACGTGGGAGAGGCTATGCTAATTCTGGGGATGTGCAAGTCCCTTAAGCTCCTTGTCCCCAGTAAGCCTGCCCCAGTTTTACAGCACAGGTGCCCACCTTAGGACGACAGGATAATTCAGGTTCCAAAGGACCTCGGAAGGGTCTGCTAGATCAGACAGTGTTATTGAGGGCTTTATCCAGTCTTGCCTTGAAAACCTCCACAACAGAGACAGCATAGCTTCCCTGGGCAACCTGCTCCACTGCTGGTCTGTCCTCCTGGAGGAAGGTGTCCTGGCTGAGGCCCCTTGTTATGGTGCCAGTAAGCACGCAGAGCAATTGGAAATTACACCCCGAGTGAGTACAAAGTGATGTAGCAAGGAAAGCAATTAGCACGAGTGTGCAAGATAAAACAGGGATGAATTAGAGGAGTTTGTCTACACTGTTGTCTCGGATTACCCCTAACACAGAGATAATTTGACCTAGCCTTAAACTTGCAGCTGGTCCCCATGCTCATTAGCTGAGTGGACACTGATTGTTTTTGGCCACAGTCCCTGTTGCTTAAGATTTGCCTGTTTTGGTTAGAACAACTGGTTTTTTATTTGACTCCTTCTGTCAAGCTGCTTCCTCCTTCATCACATAAGTTAATTCCACTCAGTTTTACACCCCTGAATAGCATCATTTAATGTCTCAGCTGGAACGAACAGTGAAGTCTCTCCACTGAATTAAGCTGAGTTTGTGTAGCTTTGCATGAAGTCTGGATTGATTTAGTAAAATCTGACATCAGCAACACACGAGGTACCAGATAGTCTTACTGTGCATGATGGGGTAGGAAAGTATTGCTAATACAGCAAGGAGGAAAACACAAACCTCTGGTACGTGGAAGTAAAACCAGGTAGAAACAGGAACTCTGAATGAAACAGTTCAGAACGAGATGCTGCTTCAGCTCCATAACTGTAAATCCAAAGTAAGAGAAGGCCCCTGCAGACACCCAGCAAACTGACGGGGCAATCTGAAGTTACTCCTATGAATACCTGCTTCAGCAGGAGCAGAACTTGCCTTGGTGTTGTCAGTACAAGTCACAGTTTACACAGCATGAAGAGTTTCAATTTCATAATGAGGTTTTCATTTGAATGCAAGAGGATAATTTTATCTAAACTGATTTATCCACCCCTAACAATTTTACCCAGCAGGTCCCAGATGCCAAGTGGAGATTGACTAGTGGCTCTGCCTGTGTATTCGCAGGAGATGCCTTTTTTAATTCCTTAGCAATTTCTTTGTTACTGGAGGACGAGAATGAGAGGCTGGCTGAACGAAGGGAGGCATGACCCCTGTGTCTTAATAAAATAAAATCCTCTGGAGTTGGCCCAAAGGTTATGCTTCCATTGCCATGGGAGAGACCTGGATTAATTCCTGCTCTGGTCCTTTGCTCTGAGGACCAGCAGCAGCAGTGCAGGGTGTTGCAGAGTTTTTGGGCAGCGATACTCAGCAATGACCTTTCTGACTGATTGCGGGGCAGCATGGATGAGCCCCAGGGGGGACCCAGCCCTCCTCAGCTGGGCAGTACCACTGGAGGGGAGTGGGGACAGATGACAGCCCAGGGAAAGGAAGAGGACACAGGGCTCAGGATTTCAGGGGCACAGGAGTTGTCCTCAGGTTTAAAAAGCAAAAAGCATATAAAGTGACACACCCCGCTGCCATAGCTAGGCAAGATGTGGGAAATTCAACAACATATTATTTGCTGGAAAGAAAATGTACTTTTTTTTTAAATGTGGCTCTCACTGAAAACCACGTTTATAAAATTTCAAACAATGTATGTTTTGTGGTTGTTGGGACTGAGCACAGCACTCCTCACGGAGCTTTAAATCATTTCATATGAATGCAAAAGCCCTCTCTGCTTTGCTGAATCGAGAGATCTCCAAAAAAGCCTGAATGTGAAAAGAAAAGTAACAGCTGAAAATTCCAGCCAGCGGGTTTGAGTTTTCCAAGGCCTGTTTGCTTTGGCCTGCCTCTGCCATTCCTTTCTTTCTTTCTTTAGAAGTGTGAAACTGGTTGGTTGCTGGTATTTGTTCTGTGGTCTGCGCTAACTGTTCCATCTGTGTAAACTCCAACTTGCCAGCCTGGGAGTTTAACAACACTTTCCCTTCAGCTGGAAGGAAAATGAAAGTCCCGTTAAGTGGCACTTTGAAGCTTTGCAAAACACACTGCGTTGAGTTTGAACATAGGGCGGGAAGGTCTGTTCCTGCCGGGGGCTGCTCCTTGCTGTCAGCATGGGATCAGCCCCGGGCTGGAGCCGACAGTGGGTTTTGGGAGCTACTTACTCCAAGCACCTCGTAGCATGCTCAAAAGTGCATTAGCATATTAAACAGCTGAAACCTACAGAAACGCAAGGAGAGCCACGTAGCCAAGTCACCTACGTTTTTACTAGGGGTATCTCTTTGTCACTAGTTACCAAGACTCTGATCTATGAAAGTATTCGGGTTCTAAAATGATCTCTTAGGCAGCCAAGTAGGAGTTATATGCCTAAATATCTCAGTGGGTCTGCTTTCTAGCTAGTGTTGTGCATTAGAGTTGCTGGTTTTCTTATCCTGGATGTCCAGCTTAGTCCTAAAGTGAGTCCAGTTCCCCTCTGATCAACCAGTTCAGCTGTGCCCAAAATGATCAAATCTTTGATTGACTCTGATTTTTAGGATTGATGATATTTCTATGTTGGCATTGTCATTCCAGGTCACTACTTGATTGATATTTTATGTCTGTGGATTACCAAGCTGTGATTTAAATCTGAGTCCAGCTTCCAAACAACCTTTGTATCATTGACCAAGTCTTGGGGACCGTAGGCTGAGGAGCAACAAGCTCCAGCACCCCATTGGTGTGATAGAGGATGGACTCACTCTGCCATGTCAGATTGACCTTGCTGGAGGATTGATTCTGTCCTGGCAGGGCTCTGAGTCCAGCTCTGATGGCACCTCTCTGTTGTTGGGCCATTTCTAATCTAGAGTTGAGTCTGGCTCAGTTCTTGTTTAAATATAAAATATAAAAAAAATCCTATTAACTCTGCCTCAATGAGAATGTTCTCAGCCTTTTATTTACACAGAAAAGATGGCTGAAATGCTGTTTTGCATCCCATTTTCACATTGCTGTTCTTCTGACCCTTAGTGTGTATTTGCCCTTCCTAGGGTTCATCAGCCCTGCCTAGATCATACTCCAGAGCCCCGGGCATACGGCCGCCTTCTCCTCTTCCTCTTTTTTCATGTTGTTGTCTTTGGTTTCCTGACTGCGTGCATAGCAAGGGTATATTTTCAAAGCTATGTATGGGGTTTAGCTGCCTGAATCCTGTTATGGCTAACAGAGAAGCTGTGCTGCTAATACACAAGTAATACTTTGAAAATGTGTAGTAAAATTCAGGTTCAGTTAATATCACCATAGGAGAAGGGTATATCAGCTCAGAAAAACTCATTGCTGCTGAGAAAGCAGAATTCATCAGATTCTTCTAAAATAATGTTTCTGAACATTCATATGAACTCCCAACAGCTGTTGAGTTCAATCGTGTTTATTCCTAATCAAAAAATATACTGTTGTTTTTTCACAGAAAATTTAGAGAGGGGGAGAAGGGATTGCAGGTGTTTTAAAGAAAACTACAAGTAACACTGGAAGTAAATGTATTTTTGAAGATGACTTTCAATAAATAACCAGCTTACTGAAAAATGCCTTCTCCTGAAATTCAAACAAACAAGCAAACAACAACAAAAAAAATCACTAAACATTTTTCAGATTTGGCTTTCCCCTGCTGACTTTTTTTGTTTAAAAACTGATTCTTTTCAAATACTTTTTACTTCAGCTGCAACATCTTATTTCTGCTGAAAATAAATTCCTATTGAAAAGTACAACCAGCTTTTCTCTGTGAGGATTCAGGCAATCTCTTCAAGAAATGTTAGCAAAATGTTCTGTCATGTAGTCTCTGCTGTAGGTGACTGGAGATATTTGTTCTCTGAAGAAATCTCCATTGCGTAACGCAGACAACTTTCATTTTTTTCTGCACTAGAGCTCAAAAGCTTGTACCTGCCAACTTACTTGGACCAAAGAAAGGTCAGTTGTACATTTGCATAAAATCAAATATATTTGCATAAATCAAGCTGCAACTTCCTATATTACATTGCTCTTGGATGCATATTCTCTTTTTCGTGGTGACAAGGGATGAGAGGCAGCAACAACCAGTTACAAGAGTGCCTATCTTAAGCTCAATACTGCGCTGAAGTGAATAGAGATCAATCCCTCAGTCTACCTGAATGCTCACAGATGTCAATGAGACCACAGTAGACAGTTCTGCTTCTGCTTGGCTCACCAGAGGAGGAGAGACTAAATTTTCCCCATTTTTTACCTGTTCTGCTGTACAGAGTTCTCCTGAAGTCATGGAAGCAAAGCTATAGGTGTTCAGAGGTCCACATAGGCTGAGAATTCAGATTAAACTATCCAAAACTAGGCTTTGCCAAGATCGTCAGTAAATTAATGCACCTGAGATTTTTATACAATAAGTTTTAATTCATTTAAGTTTACCTAAGGTGGGAGGTTTGTGATACATTTGGATCCAACTTTTTGTCTGATTTGATGAAAGTGGCAGCGAAAATTGAGACTCTCCTGACTTTAGGAACTTAAGCCTTCAAATTAATTTCAAATTCCAGGAAATATCTAATAAAACCACTGCAGCTGGCACTGTTCAAATTGACAATATATTCAAAAGCAATTTAGAAGCGCCAAAGTGAGACGTGCCAGGCCAGCCTCTGCTACTGCTCTGAACCCACAGTGGCACCAAGTCCTGTGCTGTAAAGCCAAGGGGCCAGGTCACCCACTCTCCATGCTGGCCTCTGGCAAAGCTTTTTCTTAAGAAACCACCTAAGCAGCTCCAGACTGGTCCTTTAGATAAGATGTGTCATTTCTTTTACCCTTAAATCTACCTAAATATGAGATTTACAAAAGGATGGATCTTAAAAACAGGCTCCTGCAAGGGAACCCTTTTTTTTTTTTAGTTTGGAGAGGAATCATTTCATTTCTTATCACAACCAAAAATTGCTTTCAAACACTGCACCCGGGCTGTGCAAGCCAGGCAGGCAGGATTAGCTCTTTGTAGAAAACCCCTTTTTAAACTACACAGAGAATTGAAATAGTGCCTGGGCCTTTCAGTGGCTTTCTCCCTGCAGAGGCTTTCTGTGTATGCCACCATGGGGGGGTTAGCAGATGGCATGGCTAACAGTGTGAAACATTTTGATTTACCTGAATGCCGACCAGTTAGCTCCGAGAGAAACAACTGCTGTCAGCTCCACTGGTCTGAGTAAAAATTAGATTGCTTATCCAATGCTCTTTGCTTTGATCTGCCGTTTTTGGGCATCGCTGTTTTCCATGCTCACAAGCAAAACATGCAGCAGAGTCAACAGCATCAACACCCCCAGCAGCACATGTCACCAAGTCTGTACACTAAAACAAGACACAAAAAAAGTGCCTAACCTACAACCCCATACTAACCCCAAAACACCACAAGTTAATGCACTGCTTATATCTAATTAAGCATGCGAGGTGGGATCCCCGGGCAGGTGATCAGAATCAGGAGACACCAGAAAACGGTAAGAGGAATCACCTGGAAGCCAGGAAGTTTTACTGAGGGGGAAGGGTTTGGGGTTTGTATTTTTTTTCTTTTTTCTCTTTTCTCTTTTCTCTCCTCTCACCTCATTTGTGTCTCTGCTCTCTTTTTAGACTTAGTTTAGGTTAAAAACTAGCTGTTATTCATTTTGGCACATGCATGGTAAATCACGGGAGTTACCAGGGCAAAAGCCTTTCCTTTGAAGTCAGCAGCCAGCTACTTTAGGGCACCCTCTCAGACTTTGTGGCAGTGGTAAGCGTGGAGCTCTCCCTTGTGCCTGGGTGCGGTGGGACGTGGGGCAGCCTGGGCTGCCCTCTCTGCTGATGCTTTCTGGCTCTGCTTGAGCACATGCTGATTTGTAGGCTCTCTGCAGTGGAGCTGCTCTGTGGGCAGCTTTACCAAGCACGGCTTGATGGAAGGTTTTGCAGAAGCATAGGACCGCAATGATGCTGACATGACAAATGAAAGCAAAAACAGCTCTTGGCCCAGGCACAGAAACCGTTTATTACATGCAACTGTGATGGACTTCAGGCGATGCTGTTCGGTGGCTAGCAGCTCAGCTTGTAGAGCATGAGCTGCTCTACAGGAGGAAAGCAGATATTGTGTGTGCCAGGGTCTAAGCTTCCTCTCATTCTGGAGCAAACCAGGAGAATTTCTACCAGGTCCACGGAGAACTTGGCTCCTAGTTTCTAGAAATGCTGCTCCAGCAGGAGCAAGCTGGTGTATCTGCACCTGCATGAAACACTCTTGAGATCTAACCCATTCACCACAAATTAAGCAATAATGCTGTAAGAAGGTGATAGGTCATAAACTCAAGCCTTTGATGCTATCAAGCAGACTGATTTCTGCTCCAGTATTCAACAGGAGCTTTTGGAAGGGTGAGATAATGACTTGGGAATTGCAGCTGGCCTGAGCATAGCACAGTGAAATCTCTATCAGTACTAGCTGAGAGCATGACACATTTAAACCAAAACAACAGTGTATTTATTTTATCATAATCTTGTAATAGCAATGATGAACTCAGTGTGGGGTCTTTCTTGAGCACTAGAGATTAGCTGGGGTTAACAGTCCCCAGGATGGTGATCTCTCCAAAGCAGTAATGAAGACGTGGAGCCTTTTAAAATAATTCATTAGTGGCAGCTGAAGTCTCCATGTAACAGCCCCGTAAGATCTAGGCATGTTTTTTAATAAGCCAGGTCTGGCCCTCCATCACCCCATGCATTGCCTCCTAGCCAAAACTGCTTTCTTCTGGCATTTTTAGCAGCATGTCTGTTCTCATTGCAAGTTTGCTTCCTCTGCGGTTTTGTAGCATGTTGCCTTCCATGCTGGTAGGGCCAACATAAGGGGAAGTAGGTGGGGAAATGCCACTCCTGTTCCTCTGCCAAAAGCAGAGGAGAACTCTGCCTTCTATCTTTAGCTTGGGGGAAGCAGCATTCCCTCCTGCTTCCCTTTCCTGCGCTGCTGTGCAGCAAGGGCTCTCCAGCAGTCCAGTCCATTTCAGCTGGATGAAGGGAGGAGTTGGTGACTGTTAGTCAGCTTGGAGATGCGCAGTGCTTCTCCTTCTGCACGCCTGCCCTTGTCCTACTGAGTCTCAGGGCTTTTGCACCACAGTGCCTGCAATAAGAATCAGGCCAGGGGAAGTGCACATAAACTTAAGACTTAATTTTAAAAAAAATCTGTCTTTGCAGAATGATTAAAAACAAGAGGCTATTTAAAAAGCATTACCAGGATTTTGAAAGTATCAAGAATGTTTTGGCACCTCTGCTGTCCATAGTACATTGTCCTGGTGTATTTCTTGAGTCACTATGTGATGTTTTAGCTCCTGGCTAGATAATTATCAGACAAATATCCCATAATGTGGAAACATCAAGTCATTATCAAACCCTGGAAGAAAAAAATAAAATCAAACTAAATACAAAATAAAGCAATATCCTACAAACAAGTGATCTGTCTGATACCATTCTTCTGCTGGAGGCATCTCCATTAAGTTCCAGTGACAGCAGATGAAAGGCAGGACGCAGAGAGGCCTCTAGGAAGACTTCTTTGAGCCTGTGCTAAAGTTGCTTTTAACTACAATTACAAAGTCAATTAGAAAGTCATTTCAGCATTAATGAAACAACGAATGATTGATACTTAATGGTCTTGGCAGGCAATCCAGCCCAGTAAATACAGCTGAACAAAAAAAGGCAATTCAAAGTTACAAGATGTCAGAAGTTTAGGGGTGGGTGTGTGTGTGTGTGTGGGGGGGGGTGTATATGTGTGTGTGTATGTGAATGCATGTATGTTTTCTAAAATCAAAGCATTTCAGTTTGGGTTTGCAAATGAATACCTTTAACAAGAGCTGAGTTCATATTCCCAGCCATTCCTATGTAACCCATAATGTGCTCAGGCCGGCAAATCTGGTTCCAGACCCCAGGCTGCATTCAGAGCACTTCATTGTCCAGATCGGGTGTCAGGCAGTCATTTAACCTCTTTTCCAGGTAGCAGTGTGCTTTGTGCAGAAGTAGGGGTGAAGGAAGCATAAAACCAGATATATATTGTATATAGATAGATATATTTCTCTATAAATATGCACACATATAGATGTGTATGTATTTCTAGATGCCTCTGCCTTGAAGAGGTGATGGGTCAATGCATTATCCTGTTCTCTTTCCTGTGACTTCTATTGCTCCCTCTGGGTTTAAAAGCAATATTGATGTTGTGGTGTCTTGGCCTACAAATCTAATCCCAGATGAGATTAGAAACCCTCTCTGCAGCAGGAGGAGAATCCTAGGGGGGGCTTCAGACTAAATCCAGCTGCTGAGATAGAGAGAGAGGTTTCTGAGCTTTGTCCAAACAGAAAAATCTCAAATTTCAATCCTTGGAGTAGACAAGTTTTTCCTTCACCGTGGTACAGCAGCGCAGAGCCTGGTGACTGCAGGGCACTCCAGTGTGAGCAAAGGCAGATGCCCAAAGCTGATGCAACGCAGAATAATTAAAACAGCTGTAGGGGAAGTGCTGCAGTACAAACTATTTGAGTAAAAACTCTTTAATGTAGATACGCTGTCCACACACAGATCCAGTTTGAAACAGTACTAGAGCAGAGCCACTTGTGTGTTATGATTACATCATAGAGGTTTGATTAGCAAGAGGAATTTCCTTAGTTCTCCTGTAATCCTAGTGAAACCTGACTGCAGCAAGGAAACCTTTTTGCAAGGAAAATGAGAGTTCTGGGATCCAATGAAAAATGCCAAAGGTCAGTTCATGGTGACAGTTACGTCACTGTAAATGCAGGATAACTCCACTGGACATGATAAAGCTCGCTCTTCTCATGCAGCCTGTGGTGTGCTCAGCTTGGCTATGGAGCTTCTCTAGCATTTTTCTCTGCGACGATTGCGTGAAGACGCCAGGGTCGGAGGCTGTTACCTTTGGCCCTGGACGCACACAGAAACGCTGTCTAAAAGAGTTTGACCTACTCGTTTTAACCATGCTTCATACTTCCCATCTGAGGATTTCAATGCACTTTAAAGGTATGTTCATGGTGCCTAATCATCTCTGAGGCAACCACTTTCTTGAGGTCTTGGGTTCAGAAAAGTGACACATCTGTGATCTGTGTGGGTAATGTCACTGCCTACCCTGTGCTCTTTCCATCATTCCTGTGTCCTGTATCTCCTTTCTCTGTGCAATTACGTGGAAAGGTGCAATTTAACTGCAAAGGAATAGCAGTGCACAGAGCAATTGGCCAGAGTGAAACACTTACTTAATGCTTTTGCTTATAGCATCCTTTCACTCACCACAAGACCTTTTTTGTTTTAATCTAGGCATATGAGGCCTGCATCTTACAGATGTTACAGGCTTAAGCTGCCCTGAGAACACACCACCTTCCTTACTCCCAGGACCCGTGAGCTGGGTTTTTCTCATAATGCATTTGGTCTGCCTCTAGAGAGGCTGCTGTAAAATGATTGCTGAACCCATCTCCAGTTCACTCCTGCTAATTAAACACCTCTGGTTCAGTGCTCGCTCGCTCATTTTTTTTCTTTTTCTTTTTTGGGGGGTTTTGGTTTTTTTTTTTTTGTTTTTGGCTAGTTCCAAGAGGATGTTATTTTTAGCTCCGGAGAGTTAAAGGGGAGGGAGTTGTGCCAGAATCAGGTTGTTAGGAGATGGGGAGAGAGGAAAAAATGCTGGGGGTAGGGGGAGATCTGCAATGATTAAAATTCCATCTAATAATAAGACAGAAAAACTCTAGTGCACAGGCCCAGCCTAAATTAAGCTCCTGAATTAGAAGCGCTTTCCAAAATTCCTCTCTAGACAATTTAATTAGGCGACAGGTATTTCCGGAGTCACACGGTGGTTCCACTTGGCAGTAAATAAAGACTCCAAGAATTTTTACCCTAGAATCCAATGAAGAAAACAAAACAAAACCTTCAGCAGGAGACAGAGCGGCGTGTTGTGAAATTGGCCCGGCTCCGTGCACCGCGGGCATGCTCTGCCTGCAGCCGTCTGCCCCCTCCCTCCCCGTCTCACCCCCTGCCCAACTCTGGTAATAAATGGTGTACCAGCACAATCCCGATTAGAGGGCCAGGAGGTTAATCTCTAGGTTGCTATCTGATAAAGTCCATATCCAGGCACTGTACTCCACAGCCTATTCATAATCTTGGGGCTTACTATTATTTAGTGTCGGAGCTGGATTGAGGTGTACAGTCTGCAGTCCTGGCACAAACGATGCGATCCATCTAAGTCAGCTTTGCTCTTTGCTTATGCTGTTCACCCCCGTCGGCCCCCCCTTCCCTCTCTGGTGCAGTGATTAAGGATGTAGGATCCCCAGCCCCTTGCTGACAGCGCTGAACACTGAGGAGAGGTGATGCTGTCATCAGTCTGGAGGAGGGGAGAAAGAAGGACTCAAACCAAGAGAAAACCCTTTTGCTTCCCCACACCATCAAACCCTTTATTCCTCATTTATAGTTAATAAATAATAATAATAAAATAAATAATAAAGTCAATTATTTCCTTTTATGGTGTAAATTATCTTTGTAATCCATGAAAGCAAGACTTATACCCCTCCCTCCAAAAAATCTACCCAGAGGTTGCTATGCTGAAATATGTGTAGTGACACAACAAAGGAGATGATACATTACTTTTACTTGAAAAGTATTGCTGGGTTTTTTTCAGACACAAGGACAGGTGTAACAATGTAGGCCATGTACTGATAGGAAAAATGGGAATTTCCAGAATTCCCAGAAAATATTCCTTCCAGCCACACTGATTTTCTCATCATCTTCTTTCTACTGGCTGGTGTTGCACTAATTCTTCTTTAATTCCACTCCCAAACATTAGATGCTGCCTTAACATTGTCTTGGAAACATTACATGTGTGAAACATTCTTTAGATTTCCTTGGGGTGAAAGAAAGAAATTAAAAACAAGAGTTGTCAATAGTGTCTGAGTCATAGGCACCCAACTCCTATGGAATATCGGTCTGTGTGACATCATTAAGTGACTTCAGCAGTCCCTGCTGGAGAGTAATGTCTTCACCAGTAGTCTTTCCAATATCAAGGGCTGGATGGACAAACAGGCTGAGCAACCCTAAATTCACATTAAGCACCCAGAATGAGTGGAAATTTGGAAAATTCCTAAGGATTTTTAATGTGTAAGAGTCAACTTATGCTCATGGGAAGAGTCCTTGTCTCTCATGTGGGTGTTCTAACCTTTAGCAAACACGGTCTCTACTAACTACCAGCTATTGCCAGGAAGAATTGCCTAATGCTTTGGGAAATGGCATGAGTTTGCATTCCTTGAGCCAGGCATCCTGGCCTCTGAGTAGTCCTTCGCCTTTCCTCTTGAGTGAGTGTCTGAGTGTTCAGGTTAGGAGGACGTTGGGGATAAAGCATCAATTTTTGCAGCAGGCTGGAAGAACAGAGAGTATTTCAATTCATCCTTGTTTGTAGAGAACTTTGAAATTATTCAAATGTATCTGTATTCCCATTTAACATATAATAATGATTTCATTTAAATCTGAAAGGATTCTTCTAGTTGCAAGAGTTATTACCCCATGTTTATTAAATATCCATTGATTTCTAAAACAAAGGAAAACACTCGTGCTTATTGAGATTTTATTGTGATATTCAGTATAATGTGGATCTATTGTATGGTTCAATCCTCTGCAAATTTGCATTTAATAAAGGATGGTTAATATACAGCAAAAGATTAATTAAGAAAATGTAATCAGATGGCAAAAGAATAATTGGAAATGGCAAAAAGGTGAACTGATGGTTAGTTTAAAACCAGATTGGACAAAGTTCTCGCCCCTGAATTTAAAGGCACTTTTGCCATTTAATTCGTGTGGAGCAGTTCCAGTTCCACACCTCTGTGCAGAAAACCACTTTGTGCAGCTAGTAGGATGTTGTGGGGACCCTGATACATTGTGCTACTATGGAATGAAGCTTATTTCAGTTGCTTACAATGATATAACAGCTCCTTTGTGCAACCTTCAGCTTGGCACTTAGCTCTCCCAGTGCTTTGTATGAGGCTAGCTCATCTGACATGTTAAGGGAACCTCTAGCCCAAGTCAGATAGCCAAGAACAAGTGACTGCCTTATTGAACTTGATTTTCTCCTGTAAGTCTACCCTGTAGACCTTAATGTGTGTGGACTTTCTCTGAGGCCTTTTTTTGCACCCAAAGCTAATATCAAATTGGAGGTAAATTTAAAAATATCTCCTTTTCATGTGATAGACTTTTTTTTTTCTCTTTCGCCAATACATAATTGGAAATACTAAAAAAAAAAAATTTACTTTCAGTCTAACTTGTTTTTGGTTTAGTCCATAAGGGAAACATCTCATGTATTTGTACAGCTAGGACATTTTAAAGTATGATTTGGAACAGTTACTAAGTCTGAGAGTCAAGGCTGGAAAGCATTAGCCCAGAAACTCTGTTTAATATGGACTTGATGATATGTGCTATAAAATCATTGCCTGAAAAAAAAAAAAAAAGAAAAAAAAAGAGAGGAAGAAAAGAAGAAAAAAAAAACCCTCTCGGCTCTCACTTACCTGAATTACAGCTTCAAAATTCTTCTCCCATATTCACCATATGCACTGCTCTTCATTCAAGTGTTGGGTTCCCATGGTGCTGCCAATCTGGAAAGTAAAATATTAAGGCATGTAAAAAACAATGAATCCTGCCCATTAATTGTTTATTTTTTCACTTGGTTCCTGCCTAGCACGACATCTTCCATCTGAGAAAGCCATTAACACTGGGAAGACGGGCACTGAATAAGCGTTTTGCTGGAAATGGGACATGTTTGCTTTCTTTGGAAGGTGAAAGTAGTGGAAGAAATAGAATTTGACAATAGGGTGAAAATGCAAAAAAAAATGGGGGTGAGAGGCAGATTTATAAAAGAGAAAGCACGTGTTTCTTACCATAAAGACTTCTGCTTGGATTTTCATGCATATACACACCCCTACATCTTAACAGCTGCTTTGAAATATCTCTGTCCTGTTAATAATGCTATGGATTCACAGTCTCTGAGCTTTTTTCCATATGAGTCTATCATATTGTTTGTGTTGCTAAATTTGGCTTTAATGTAAAGTTGAGAAGAATAGTCCTGCAGTGAGCAGAAAGCCCCAGAGGCTCTCCCATGCAGGCAGGTGATGTGCAGCCTGTCCCGCACAGCTCTGCCAGAGCCCCTCAGCCATGCTCTTCCATGCTTTTCCCAATATTTCAATCTAATTTTGGTCCTATATTTCAGATTAAGCCAGAATCGCATCTGCTTAGACCTTGGTCATGCTGCAGATTTCATTCAGATCTAAGTTTGATTTGCATGATCTGTACTCACACTTTTTCCTGGCATTGTGCTGTGCAAATATTTGAGGCACTCGACTTTCACTTGCTCAGAACCTGGTAAACGATGAACTTCAAGTGGCTGCATTCAAAAGTCATTTGGATTATCCTCTTTTTGGAAGAGTCTCAAGAGGTGGAAACCTGGAATAAATTGTCTTTCAGCCAGGACCGGGGCAAGGAGGATTTGAGGACCTTTTTTCTTGTATTTTGTCAAGAATCATACCCCCAAAAAAGGACTGGAAGGAAGCTCGTGAGATTGTCTAGGCTATGGACTGGCCACAAAGTGGGATTAATTCAATGGGTGTCTTTCCTGACAGATGGTTATTTAACCTGTTCATAACAGTCCCCAGCAGTGGAGATTCAGCATTTAAACATTTCTGGGCGCTGCAGAACAGGAGCACCCTGTCCCTCCTGTGACCTCAGGTTGTGCACTCATGTGTCCAAGTTTTTTGAACTAGACACAGACTTTAGGCACAACCCTGGGGGAATGGGTGGGGTGTAAAATTCCTCAGTTCAGGACAAGCACTGAGATGACACTTTGTCTCAGTCTCTCCTTTAGTCACAATTCTTGTGTTCTTTGGGTTTTTTTCCACCGGGAGGTAAAAAGTTTACTGTTGGCTTATAGTAGCAGCAAAGCAGAATTCTCTCTAGGGCACCTCAGAACATGCTGGTCAGACAGAACAAAGGCAAATCCAAGATTTTGCCATGCCCTGTGTGTTCCCATTCTTAGGCTCAGTTTCCATTCTGCCAATACAATGTGTTACAGATTCAGGACTAGTTAGGACATACAAAGATAAGAGGGACTTTCTGTGTCTGTGCTGTAGGCCACTGCCTGAGACAGGCAAGGAAAGGAAGTTAAATATATATATAACCTTTGCACCCAGCCAGCAAATCTCAGGAGGGCTGATTTTTCCTCCTTTTTTTAAAACTCCCTTAACCTGTTTATCAGATCCTACTCCCTTAGTATCCATACGCCTGGTGAATTCTGATTTTCTTCCTGACTCGCAAGATTTATAGCTGTCATTCATAGAGGAGAAATGATGCCGTGTGATCCATGTGACCAAGTCATTAGCTAAATCAGACCATATTTTGAATACTGAACAACATATCCTCCCAGAGAAATGTTTATAATCAGTCAATACTATTTATTTTTAAAAGGGCAAAAGATACCATTGAGTAAATTTGAATAAGAAATAAATCTTGAGAAATTGTAATCAGCCTGTGAACATTTTGCAAGCAAAGAGAAAAAGAAACAGGCTAAATTAATTTATTAAATTATTTGAGGCAAGTGCCTCTCTCTGTTCTGATCCTATTCTTAGTCCCTTCAGTATTTTGGTAGCATACCTCAAGCCTGACCTGAATCAAACTCTGCTATTCCAATCAGAGCTCTTTCTTTAGTGGAGATTGCCAGTCATACTCCATTAAGCGATGGTTTTGCATTGTCGGCAAATGATCATTAAGGGAGCAGGCTGATAACATAAATCTCATTTTTACTTGCAAATAAAGTCAGGTCTTTAGGTGCAATAGAGACTGATGTATTTGCTCTTTGCCTTGCTTTTATTGGCTTCTCACCCCCCAAACAGCAATATACTTTTCAGGATGGTGTTTACCACATGCAGTAAGTCAGTAAGTCTCTAGTTTTCTACCTACTGAAGAAGTGCAAGTAACATCTGATCAGCTGTAGCTTCACATCCAGGGATGACCCTGTTATGCAGGGAGATTCTTGAGGATAATAACAGATGGGGGCTTCCATCTGAAACAGAATAGCACTAAAGGTTGGAAGACTTGTTGATCTCAGCATGGAACCTCCCACACTGCAAAGCATTCACCAAGATGCTCACCAGACTGAAGTGTACGTGCCAGAGGCCTCATCCACTGAAATAGCTTCCTGATCTTTCCATGCTTTTGAGCTCAGCTTAACCGCCAGGAATCCCCAGGAAGGAAGGAAGGAAAGAACAATATCCTCTTGCTCCTCCATACCCCCCCGTATTACAGCTCAGCACTCTGCTTTGATGCTTTGCTCTAAGAAATCCTTGGCCACGGCTAGAAGATAACAGCAGATAGTCATGGCACCCATTCTCCTTTTCAGCTCTGCTGGATGAGGAGGCTCTGGGGCTTTCTGATTCCTGCCTTTTGCAACTGGAAGCTGAAATTTCCAGTATAAGAGTGCCTGGCCACTGCAGCAGGAAGCTGAACTGTGCAAAAGCCTGTGGTAATGCAGCAGTCTGTACTCACCCCACTCTCTTTGGTCCATGGACCCTGAGGACTCAGCATGTGTGTGAACGGAGTTTGCGTAACTGCATATTGGAAGGGGGAGATATGAGGAACTGTATGGAGGAAAAAGTTAAAGAGAAAATGTTGAGAGGAGTATGATGCTGGCATTTCTGACCCCAACATCTGCACACAGAGGGCAGCAGCAATATTGCTATAAAGTAAAGGAACAAAGCAACATCTGGCGTGCCTTTTACCCAGCCGGGAGGGAAGCTGCCGCGGAAAGCAAAGAGAAGAGGGTGAATCTGGAATTTCAAATACAAAATGAAGAATGAGGCCAGTTCACGCAGATAGGGTGCACTGCAAATGCCTTTCTACTTACCTCCTGCTGGCCGTGGTGAGCAGGGAAGAGAGCAGCAGTGAGGCTGCTGTAATCTGCAGGGGTGGTTTGATTTGGTTCGTTGAGCTAGTGAACCTCAGAAAGAGTGAATTATGGGCAGTTTTGCGTAAACCACTTCAGGTGAAGAAGGAGGCGGTTGTGATTGATGCCAAGAACTTACTGAGCTGAGGTGAAAAATGTTTGTGTATTTCAATGTAGCATGACATATAAGCCCTTCCAGTTACAAGGTGCTACCTAGCATAACCCTAGCACAAGGGTTGCCTTTTCATAATGCTAACCTGTGATGATGCAGGTTTCAGCCTGATGTAAAGTCTTTCGGATTTTTCATTCTCTTTCCCAGCAGGGCTCTGTTCCTCAATCTTGGCATGCAAAAATGGTGGTAAAAAGCCATAGTCTCTCTTCACCTCGATATAGGCTTGGCATTTACTGCAAAAGACTGTTCAGCACGGCTTTTCCAAATCATGCTTCTTCCCATATTATCTGCACCTACCCCTAAGCACATTAGCAGTCCCACTGACTTGTACAGCTATGCTTCCCAGGTCCTTCCCCATCTGCTGAGCTACAGGCAGAGCTAGGTCACTCTTCAGTCAGGACAAGACTCAGGTGTTCCCAATAGTACTCTCCCACTGGGAAGGAAACTAACAGAGCTTGGTGGAAAAACATGCCCAGAAAAGGAACCTGCCCTTTTTCTTATTATGAAAACAAGAAAACTGTGGATTTGTTTTATCAGCATAACACAAAAACAGCTGACGTTGAGATTTTGAATGCCCAGACCAAGGGGCAGAGGATACCAGTGCAAAGGAGGAACAGCTCACAGAGGCAGAGCTGTAAGCCACTTTAGCAGAGCATACTACAACATATACTTTCTTACTATCAGGTTACTATTTCCCAAATAGCAAGTTTTCCTTCCAGCATGTCATTTGAAGGCTAAAGACTGTAACGTGGAAGGTTACAAAACAGCAAAGAGAAAAATACAGAACTACCTCTGGACGTCCCTACACAAGGCATTCTGGTTAACTGTGATTAGATAATAAATCCAGTGTGATATATGCTGAATTCTCAAATTTACAGACTTCTATTAACCTGTGGGAGAGACAAATGTTTCAACATGCTTTAGCAATGAGTCTGAAAGATGAAATTCAGCTCCAGCCTGAAGTGTAGAAGTCAAATTCCCTTGGATGCCAAGCCTCCGCTGCAAGTGCAGCTCCTAGCACCACTTTTAGATATACCTCAAAAATAAAATTTAGCCAATTAGATATTTCTCCCTCTCGAACAAAAAGTGCTTTGCCTTTGATGCAAATAAAGATTCACTTCCTCAGACTTGCTGTGTTTACACTCTTTACGACAATAACTCAGCTTTCACAAGACACTGATTCACAAGCCTTTGTTAGTGGTCTCCTAAATACATGCTTTACACATCTGAGAATTATAATTCTTCCATCAGCTTCCCAGTATAAACCAGGAGAAGCACAGGTTATAAAACAAGCAACCTGTCATCATGTTATTTTCTGACAGGTAACATTTCTTATGACAACTGGTAGATTTTTTAGTCTTTCTTTGAACTATTATGAAAATATTAATATCTGACCAATGACATTACATATTACTTATTGCTCTGAAAGCATATTGGTGCTTCAGAGACACACTGAACTATATTTGCTTATGTAGCAGTGATAGACAACATAAAGATTTTTTTTTTCTGTAAGTCTTTTTGTTCAAGGTCCTTCCACTTCCATTTTTTCACTTTTTTCTTTGTTTGTTTTGTAGATATAAATGCAGTTGGCATTGGTCAAGCTCTACTTATGGTGATGTACAGAACAATAAAGTCGTGTTGTTTCCTGAGAGGACTGAACCAGTAGGCAGAAAGAAGCTTCATCATTGTTGTTTTGAGGATGTTATCCCAGGGAAGGCAGTTCTAGTTTGCTGAGAAATTTGCTTCAGGGTAAGTAAATGGATAAACACGAATTGGGTTCCATTGTATCTCCAGACCTTTTGTCCTTTATGCCTGCCTCACTGATACTCAAATATTAGTTTTCACTGTGTTGATAGCCAGGGTGTCTGCTGCTCCTATCAGTCATGAAGACTTGTGTGCCTGCACAAGGAATACTCTAACAATGAACAAAGCCTTTGAGTACAGAATATTACAACATGGATTTTCACTCCTCTACAAAAGCATCTACAGTAATCATGCACAAAATTAAACATGTCATAAATTAAGATGGCTATTGGATATCAATGCCTCTCTTAAAAGTGTATCTGTCCCCAAAAGGGGAAAATCTACTTATTTGATCTCATATGATATTTCCATTTACTCTGTAGAGCAGCACTGGTGGAACTCATGCATGTGATTAAAATCAGCTTCACTGGCGACGTATTTAATATAAATACAGTGTTTCTAAAACCAGAATTGTCCTTAAGGAAAGAAAAAAAAGTATTCTGCCATAACAGTCAGGGCGAAAGAACTTTTTCTTCATATTTGATCTAGAGATTTTGAATACATGAATGTGTGAATGGAGGACAAGAGCCCCTCACAGACTAATCAGAGCTAGAGGTCATGCCATAAGTTATTGGAAAGGTAATTTTTTCTAGAGATGTAATATGGTTTTGAATTTGACCTATGACTTCTCAATTGTTACCCATGACCCCAAATAATCCAACTTCAGCTTCTTGAAGGCTATTAGGAGTTGAAGGTCATGCCATATGCTTCCACATTTTCAAGGTAAAGTGTTAGGCCAAATTACAGGCCACTCAGAAAATCTGTAGAAAATAACCTGGTGAACAAAGCATTTCTTTCTCTTTCCCATCTAATAGGATGTGATTTCAGATTAACCTGTGGTTGAACAAGCCTCTAGCAGATTCTGCTTCCTTATTTTTTGCTGAAGAGAAGAGATGATAATTAGCTACTAAATGTTATTATAGTTCTAAAAAGTCAGATCTTTTTCTTAAGGAGAACCTGTTACTGTGATCTGTGCTCATACAAACACCCAGATTTTTGTATTTTTCATGTTATTTAGCAAAAAGGTGTGAGATTCACTTTTCCCAAACATTCACTGTAGATACCTAAACTGTAAATGTCTAAACACCTCCATATGAGCTAGTCATGTAAGTTTTTCTACAGACTATGGAGAATAGTCAACAGTTCCAAAACACAATTAATTTCATCTTGATGTGTTTGACAAAAATTGGTCATTAATCACAATTTAGAAATCCCTACTTCTCTCCATTGACATGACAATAAATGAATCATGGATGACTGGATCACACACAGTTGTCCCCACTAGAGTTGTCTGGAGTCAGGTGAGATGAATCCCTCCCTAGGTTTCTAAAGAGATCCATGCCAAAGACAGATCTCTTCTCCAGAGAAAGCTAACTCAAAGCTTGATGAAATTCATGTTTCCTTCAACTTCTGAGGGAAGTCTGGAACAGGAAGGTTGTTAAATGCTCACTTTCTTTCTCTCCTCTGTTAATTGTATGTATTGTGATTCTCTTCAACAATTTATTTGTAAAGATGTTAGCCTCTTCTCAGCATTTGCTGCCTTGGTGTTCTAATAATTTACATAATAATTTCCTTCCTAAAGAACATTGAAGAGTATCTGCATTCAATGCTCATGGTAAATTATAGTAGTTGGCAAAGGGACTTTTAAGATTGTAGTTCTGAAGCCCATTGTTGCATACACTAAAGCTGAGTTCAGGCCACTAGTTGGGTCAGGTAAGGGCGGTACTTGTCAAACTTCAGTTCCTTGTTGCTGTTGTGAACCCAGAGTGATTCTTCGAGCAGAACATCTACCAGCAGTTACACTGGTGTGCCTGAGGGCCTAATCCGGCATCTATGCAACCATAAGTATTTGCTATGTTTCAAGTAAGTTTCAGCTAGATGAGACTGAACCATATTATTGGGAGTGACTGAAGCACCAAAAAAAATAGCCAGGACCTTCAAAACAGACTAAACATTTTGGTATACTGTTAAATGAAAAGTTGGAAAACTAAAATGTCTTTTCTAAAAACAAAGTTCCCCTAAAGGTCTCAGAAATATATACATTCCAAATTGCTAAGTTTTCAAAATCTTAAACATCATAGTCTTTGAATGCTGGTTTCTGTTCACTGGGATTTATCAAACTTATTTTGTTTCTTCCACATTTTCCATTCATTTAACTTCTCTTATCCCACTTCCCAAAAGCCCAAATACTTAGTTTAATAAAAGCAACGATTACTTCCATCTATTTCTCCTCCAGGCAAGACCCTTCAAATATACACTTTTTGTGAAACTCCACTGTCCAATAACTAAAAATGCATGTGAGATGAAACTGTGCCTATCCCTCCATGTGACTTCTGATGAACTGAGACAAGTGAACAGAGATGTGAAACTCTGAGGAAAGAGGAAAAAGGGAGGCAGTTGAAATGTTGAATGAGTGGGTCTTGTTGCCTCATTCTTGCTCATTTGTTACCATCTGATGACTCAGCATCACAAGGGGAATAGTGACTCTGCAATTCTTGTAAACCCTGTCTAGTAATTCCTTCCACATATCAAGTGGGGGGGGGGTTTCTTCTAAAGCAGCTAAAACTGGTTTGACATCTAACTTTGAATCCTGCATATGTGTGCCCACAGTTTGTGTTTTTCTGCTACAGTGTGGAATGATAGAATGTACCAAAACATGGACATCTTTTTTTCTGGATGTTCTGAAAAAAAAATCCCAAACCCCTGCAAAAATTAATTCTTTCCCTCAAAGAGTTTGCAGTGTAAGACAGATGAATGCAACAAGCCATACCATGCTGAGGAATAGCTTTGTGTTGTGTTGCTGAAACCTTTTTTCCATAGAGAAAAAAATGAACACTCCTGGGGAAGTCAAGCCAGTTTAAATACATGGCGCATATCTCACATGATGACTGCTACGGTTTCTTGTAACTCTTGCTAGTGCAGAGAGCACAGTCAGCAGAAATGGTGTACAACCAGAATACCCTTACCCTCAGCTTCAAAGTTGAACAACCTCTGAAACACATTACTCAATTGTGTCTTATGAAATTTTTTTAATTGTAATATTAGTTTTGATCATTGCCAGCAATATGGTCTGTAGGATGTGTCTGATACAGAGCTTGGAAATGTTGCAGGCTTCCGTTGCGAGGTAGCTTGGAGAATGTGCTTCTGCACATACATTGCGGTCAACACTGCTGTCTAACAAAATATCTCTGCAGAGATGCTGTCAAGCCATTTGAAGTCAAAAGGTTCAACAACAGGACATCCCCTAAGTCAGAGCCATGTACTGTAAGCTGTTCCATCAGCTCCTGATACTATTCTTATATTTTCTTACAGCCTGCTTCTCGCAGAAGGACTTGGCATTTTTCTGTGCAAAACTCCATCTTTCACACCCACCATATGAACTCCTTCAGTGAGATATGTCTGTTCTCTTGTAAGACATGTTCTTCTCCTGTGGGCTGCTGACCCACCAAACCAGGATGGTACATACGGTCCTTTCATAGAAGGAGAATACATCTGAGCTAATATGTTTTTGAGCAAAAAGAGGATAAGTGGGAACTTTTATTTCAGAGGAAAATGAAAAAAGAGCTCCCTCAAGCAGCATTGTACTAAAATAGGAAGCAAAGGTTCTTCTACCCTAATCCCTTAGGTGCTTTTCAAGTTAGTCTCCATTCACTACCAGATTTCCCTTCAGAAAGTGTCCTATCTTGCCTTGATTGTAAGATAAAATAGGATGTCTAGTGGTTGTTTCCTGTTTCTGCAGATGTGCCTTCAGTATTCAAGTCCTCATTTTTAATTTGAGTCCAAATCCCTGAGTGGTAAGAACAAGGTTGGAAGCTCATAGGAAGTTATTTTGCTTAACTAGTCTTGTGCTGCTTAGTTACACCAACTGCTATGAGTAGATGGACAGCACTAAGAGAGTAAGGAGTTTCAGCTGTGCCAGACTGCAATGCTTCTAACCAAAAGTCCAGCTTCTATTAGTACTGCAACAGTGGGACACACAGGCATGAACCCAACAGGGTGTCTCTGCGTGTGATGGTGCCATTTTGGCCAACACTGGGGATTCAGAGCCACACATAGACCAAAACTGGTGTATCTGCTGTATAGCGGGATCCAGCTGTTAAAACCTTAAACAAGCAGAGGAATCTGAGGGCTCTGTTGGGGAATAAAGAGAATAGTGGGAAAATGCCAAGAGATTATTAGCTTAGCCAAAGATTACACATTTGCACTAGTAATTAAAGTATTTTGCATTGGATGCAGGCTTTGGCAAGTACCACTGACAAAAGATTTCACACATGCATGCGTGCATGCAAGTACACAAGATATTTCTCACACACACACAGAGGCAAACAGAAAGAATGAAATAAGCCATTAAGAAATATTTCCGCATAATGCAATTATTACAGCTGTATAATTGAATGGAGAAACCATTGATCTGTAGTAGAAAGGAAATTGCTCTTTTCATTGTGTTCCTATGAATATGTGAACATTAATCTCAATCTATAATCAACGTTCATTTCAAATCTGATTGCGTGCCACTAAACACCCGTAGCTATGCTAACATTATGTTAATACGGTTCAACATCATAGCTCCCAGCTTCACAGCACAAATATTTTTCTTTGGCAATCAATAGTAATTTCAGCTGAGTGGATGGAAGTCACGTTTTAATGGTAATCTTTCCTCCAAGCCTCCAAGTGGAAACTCGACTGGTACCTTAACACGACTGCAGTGCATTGCATGTAATCAGATAAATTAACCTAAAAGAGAGAGAGAGAAAACACAGATCAGAAATAAAAGCGGCGCCAAGAAGCTCTACATTTTCCTGATAGATTAAAGTGCTCATTACCATGTGAGAGAGAGTGGATTTCAAGAGGGGGAACTGAATTCCCTTGGCTTTGAGCCGTGGCTGTAGAGGCGGCAGGTCACAGTACACATGGTGCTTGGCACAGTCGAGGGATGCCTCCGAGGAGGGGGACGCGAGGCAATTCAGCGAGGGCTGACCTGGACTCCGCTTCTGAGAGCCTGGCTAGCCTCAGGGCAGCGGTGTTTGTCCAGGAATAAGGAATCTCAGTTTTAACGCTGCAGTGCACTGCAGGCTTCCTGCAGGACCTTGGGTAAATCATTTATTCTACCTGTGCTTCACTTCCCTGGTTTTGTAAAAAGGACATAATAGTGCTTTGCTCTCCCCTGGGGATGCTGTGAAGATTTTGGGGTGATTAGTTCCTGGGAATGGGAGCTACAGAGCTATGTTGCATTAGTTAGATCTCTCTTGGCTTTGCTGTCTCATGGAGGTAAAGCGCAGGAACTTTTATGCTGCTACTGTTATATCAAACTGCTTTACTTTATTTCCTTAATGGCATCTATTTTTAGGTATTCCCAGAGCTTTTTTTTTTTTTTTTTTTTTTGCATTGGAGGGGCCAAACTGCTGGACTGAGTTCCTTAAAATCTTCCTTCTTTCTAAAGTAGAAAAAAACAGTGGTCATTGCAAAATCTAGACAAAAAGTACTACATACAGACCAGTGTCATCTTCACAGTTACCAGGAGCTCCATAAATTATTACCTCTGTAAAGGCGTTCAGACATAAGAACTTAAGGATAGGAAAACATCTGCACTGATTCGGACCAAGGCCTGCTTAGCCAGGTGTCCTCTCCTTTAAAGTGGCTGGGTAGCAGGACTCTAGGAGAGCATGGGAGAATGATCAGACATATAGAGATACTTCCCCCATAGCACTCTCTCAGGATCTGGTGGCTCAGGTGCTTCCTGAGCTATGAATGTTATCTTCACCCACAGTAAAGTGTTTTGTTTGTTTGGGTTATTTTTTAAATTTTTTTCTTTTTTTCTTTTTTTTTGATTGGTGTATGTGTATTTCTAAGAAACCCCCAGGGGTGTTTTTTGTCCAAGAGGTTTTCCAACCCCTTTTTGAACACTTTCAAGCCTTTTGCACCTTCAGCTTCCTCTAGCAAGAATTTCCTCAGCTCTGCTGTGTGCAGGAGTGAATTGCTTTAAATTCTACTGATCTTAAACAAGACTTTTCAATAGCAAATATAGACTGTGGGTTGCCTTGGTAGTACTTATTTTGTTTCACATTATTTTTATTCCCTACCTTGAGGCAGCTTTTAAAGAACCTGATCTGTAAATCTGTTATCTGTAAATCTACTTCTTCTTTGAAGTCTGGTCCCTCCTAGGTTCCTTAACAGATTTAGGTGTCTTGACTTGTGTACCCCAAAAGACTCTCCAAACAGTGAGTCACTTAAAAAATCTTATCTGTGTTATTTCGTTTAGTGCTGGATAAATTCCCAGTGTCCCATTAAGCTGGGGTTACCTACAAAGGTGTTCTCTTTGGGAGGCAATCTTCTTGGTTGTTACTCCAGGGTCGTGGCCAGGGTCTAGCAGAGGTGAGGTCCTTGGGACTTTGCTCCAACCCAGAAAACCTCCCTGCTTTAGTGGACACATTTTAGGGGAACAGGGTCCTCCTGAATGGCTGCCATGTCTAATTTTGCAGACCTTCATAGGAGTTTTTCCTCTTTTCTAGTTCCCTCAAAGGCATTGTCTTCCAACAACCTGCTCAAATTTAGCAGTGAGGAAACCAGAAGCAGAAAGACAAGCTCTGAAATGTGTACAGGTTTCACATGAACAGGCTCCTTTTGTGAGAGTACCAATTTTCCCTGCTCTGGGCCGAATCAGAAATCCCTCAAAGTATTTTATCCTTGCAACTTAACCATTTTGAATTTTCACTGTGTAAAAGCAGAAATTCTGAGTAGTGTGAACTTTACTGTCACTATTGATTCAAAGTTTTCTCGGTTCTGTTTCATGTCCATTCTCAGGTCCCTCCTTATACACCCCTCAGTTTTCTGCATAAGAAACGTTTAACCACCTGGTAAGCTTGTGTTACTAAAGGTGTCCAGCCAGACTGCATTTGGTTCGATAGTGCTTTTCCGCTGCCTGGGTGGGAAGTGTGTTGGAATATGTGACTTTTAAATCCATCTTGGCTAACTTGGATATATCTAAGGTAGGTCCTTAAAAACAATATTATTTCAAAATTAACAGAACATACTTGCATGTGTGTGAGGAGTGAGGTTACAGCAAAAAGCAGTCCCTTCCCTCCTCTAAGCTGAACCAGAGTTTCAGCTGGCCTCTGGCTTTCCCCAAGATCAGGAAGCTGAAAATGTGACTGAGAGAAAACTCTCTCCCTTCTCTTATTTGATTTCTGTGCCCAAGCCACTGTGGACATGACCCCAGGACCTCCTGGCTCTAAAAATGGATATTGTACTGCCCAAGTGGCTCCGGTAAAGTGCAGAATTGGAAATGCAGTGTTTGTAGCTGTAATGATTTGCAGAACAGGTGGGTCTTTGGAAACTGGGAAAATTGGCTGCCATCACCTTAGTGGCTTCTCTATGTGGTCCAAAGAAAAGAAGAACCAATATCTCCTACTTTCTGCAGATTATTCAGGTCTTCTAGCTAATGGACCAAATTCCCACTGATGTAAACTGCATTAGCTCTGTTGAAGCCAATGGAGCTGAGCTGTTTCACATGCTGGCTTAGGATTTCTTCTGTTATCTTTGAGCATGGGTAGAATAAAAACTGTAGTATTACAATTAAAGTCCCTCATATGTTGTGGATGATAATCCATGCCATTCCTTGCCCCTTTGGAGCCGAGTAAAGTTGTCTCAAGATTATGAGCCTTAGATGTTTAGAGCAATTTTGACTGGATCAGAGGTTATAGCCTCTGCTTTTTAACATTCTGCTTTTATTTGCAGGCTATGAAGTGTAATAGTTCACCATTTTGGTTTAAGTATCATAATAAAAGTCAGTGAGATGGAACAGGCAATAAGCAGCCGTTTTACATCAGTGCTGCTGAGACAGAGTGCTTAAGTCTTCATTAACCTACAGGGGAAGGAGTTACAGAAAAGACACTTGAAATAAAATACCAGGGATGAGACTCAGATCTCTTCTGGATCTGCACAGGCAGGCACATTTGAAGGCTGGTCGTCGGCATGAATGTCTCTTCGTGTCTGTGCTGTCATGCAAAAAAGTGGGAGGGTGAGGACACCCTGCACTGGTGTGGCAGGGGCAGGGGTGGGTGGCTGTGTCACCGCTGATGGACACCAGGAGCTGAAGTGAGTGTATGCTAGACAGGCTATAATGCAGTTTTTTAATAACTCAGGGATGGCATTTGTGTCGGGTGCATTTGCAGCATCTCTTTGTTCTTCATTAGGCCCTTTATTAGAATTACGAGACTGCTGGGTCTCCTTCTGACACATGGCATTCTGTTAATCATCCACGTGTTTCTACCTATAGTCCAGGAGAAGGTGGGGAATGCAGTAGTAGGTGGACAAATTTCAGATTTCTAGGTACCAAAACAGCACAAGGGTATGGCAATGTCAGTTAGCTCAAGGCATGCTGCTAATACTTCTGAAATATGTATTATTTCACTACTTTCCAAATATTTAGAGCTTTCATAACATATAGTCAGTAAACTTACAAAATACTGCTTTAACAATTTACAGAAAATATTGCTTGGTAAGAGAAAACTGGGGAACTGAATATGAATCTATAAATTTTGTTGGAGGTTCAGGTGAAATTGTCTCATATTCAGCAATAGCACAGCTTGTCACTGCTGGAAACATGGCCATTTTGACTACACTTGATGGTAGAAGAGGTAGGCCAGCTGTGAGATAGTAATAAATAAATAAATAAATAAATAAGTAAGTCTCCCTCCCATCCCCTGGGCAAAGTTCCACCACCAAGAACAGAATGTAATGCTCCTGACACTCGGCTGCAATCTGGACTGAAATCTTTTTCCTTCAGACTGAGGCAGTAAAAAACTGTGGCTCAGTTTTCTGGGCTAGCATGTGGATAACTGGCACAGAAAGCTACTGCAGGCCTGTGGCTGGTCATTGTGTAGGGCTGTTGGATGGCATGTGCGCAGGTGTGTCCCTGGAGCAGCCTTGCTTCCCTCCCAAGCCCCTTGGCTCAGTGGGTTGTATCTGTACTGCTAGTCCTAACTGGTGATAGAGGAGTGACTTGTGTGTCGCCCTATCAATTGCAGTGAATTGTCTCTCCTGTGAGCAAGTACGGGGGAGCCATAGGCAAAATGTAGCTCAAAGACTATATTTTGAAGGCAGGAGGACCTGTGTCACAGGGGAGGTAACAGGCATCACAAGTTCCTGGGCTTGCCAAAAAATATATTTTTAGAATCCTGGAATCACAGAATGGTTTGAAGCAACCTTTAAAGGTCATCCAGTCCAACCCCCCTGCAATAAGCAGGGACAGCTTCAACTGGATCGAGTTGCTCAGAGCCCCGTCCAACCTGACCTTGAATGTTCCCAGGGATGGGGCATCGACCACCTCTCTGGGCAACCTGTGCCAGGGTTTCACCATCCTCATTATAAAAAATTTCTTCCTTCTATCGAGTATGAATCTACCCTCCTTTAGTTTAAAACCATTACCCCTTGTCCTATCGCTACAGGCCCTGCTAAAAAGTCTGTCCCCATCTTTCTTATAAGCCCACTTTAAGTACTGAAAGGCCTCAGTAAGGTCTCCCTGGAGCCTTCTTTTCTCCAGGCTGAACAACACCAAGTCTCTCAGCCTTTCCTCATAGGAAAAGTGTTCCATCCCTTTGATCATCTTTGTGCCCTCCTCTGGACCCGCTCTAACAGGTCCATGTCTTTCTTGTACTTTACCTGCTATCAGCTGAGGCATAGTTGATGGTCCCTTATGTTAGACTTCAGACTTATTTTATGAAGGAAAAATCACACTTTCCCTACATCCCAGAATCAGGAGAGCCCAGCTCAGATGAAGGTATTGCTGCTTTCCTTCCTCCTGAACCAAGCTTTCTCCCTGGTCCCAAAAGTGCAGCATCCCAGCCCTGGGCCTTATGCAACATACTTTTTTGCTGCTTCTTTAAAAGGTCTCCTTGAGATTGCCTCTATTTACTTTTCAGTAGAATGAAGATTGTTTCCCTTGGCTGGGGGAAACACAAAGTAGAAATGCTGAAAATTTGCTATTCTGGCTTATTGCTTAAAAGAGATTTTGCCGTTCGGGGGCAGAGCTTACTGTGCCATGCATGTGTCTCCTCCTTGTCCTGGGTTTTGCAATGTATGAGTACTTCCAACATCTTTTGCAATCTCTGCAGGATCTCTCTGTCTGCCGGGCTTCTGTTTGAAACCCAGTACAACTATTACAAACTTTCCAAAACACAGTCTCTGCCTGTGTTTGTGATTCACTTTCTCCCCATTTTCATCCTAAATTTGTTCTTTTTCCAGGGAAGTTAAACACCTCCCTCTGAATGCTTAACAGAGAATGATAATGTGCATTTTTGTTTCCTGAGATAAAACTGGGAAGAAACAATACACAAGGAAAACATCTCTCTTAAAATAGATGGATATACCTGTCTACTTCATTTATTTTACTGCAGGAAAACACAAAAAAATTAACCAGCTTTAGGGTGAAAGGCAGGGTTTAGAGTCTGCTCAGCTTTCAGCTTTGTTACAGGCTTCTTAAGTCACTTATTTATGTGGAGAAATTCAAAGATATCTACCTGTTACTCCCAGTCCTCATTTTCTGTGGTGTTACACAGAAAATGGCTGGTTACAAGTAATCTTTCTTTCAATTGAAATTAGATGTAGTAGTCTTCTGGAGTACATCTGCTTTGTCAATCTACATTGCCAAGTGGAGGTTCGCAGCTTGGTGTAAATGAAATGGAAGCAATATATTCACATCAGTGTACGTGAACCTGGGCTACTTACCTATACGGGCTGGCCACGCTGTATGGATGTTCAAATCATGGCTTCAAGTCCCTCATCTTATGCAAGGGCAGAAAAGTACTTTATTTGCATGACACAAGCGTTATATTAAAGATAAGGAAGATTCAGGATAAATACTTTAAAGATTATGAAACATTTCAATGCTACCGCAGTGAATATAATATAAGTAACTAAGATAAATGGATGGTTAGGAATAAATAATAAAGTAAATAAAAGTAGGTAAGTAAGTGCTTCATAAAGCTCTGCTGTTTCTTCAGAGAACAATGAGCTTTCCTGGTGTCCTAAGGTTAGTAGGTTGTGTGTGATTTTAGTGGCTACCAAAATTCATGGGAGAAACTGAACAAATCATGAAAGTCTTACCTAATTTTGTATTTGTATTTTTAGGCCTCTGAATTCCCATGTGTGTCCTTGTCCTGAGAGGCAAGGACGTGCTAAAGCTGTGCTGGAGTCTGCATGGTTTTGAGCATAGACTAAATGAAGCACTTTCAACTATCCAGCTAGTGACTCAGTGTAAATCTTACACACTACTTGGAGATAGCATCTGAAATAAAAGTGCTTTTTTCCCTCTCTTTTTCTCCATGGCTGCTGTTGTCCTATGAGAAAGGGCTTTCTGTGTATTTAAATGTTGATGAACTCTTAAGTAAAGAATCAAAACAAAGGAAAAAAAGTAGTCCCCTGGAGTGTGTGAACAACAAGGGCTTCTCTGCCTTTGCCCTGGTTTTTTTTTTCCCTTCAAACAGCTGTACATCTTCATGATCTCTCTCCTTGTCCACCGACTCTGCTAGAGGCAAGTGAGCAGGAACATGCACAAATATTCAACCCTAGAGAGAGAGGAAAAATGCTGAAATAATCCCTATCTACACCCCACCCCCCATTTACTCTCTCCCCTCTCCATGAAGCCATGCCAGCGCAAGATGTGTCAGCACATGCAGGGATTTTATCTGATGCCTTTTTAGATCCCTGCTATTTGCTTGCAGGACTTAAGCAAGTGAGAATTTTATAACGGGCTGATCAAGGATGAATACAAACCTACTGTTATTCCCATCTCAATTTTCTGAATAACAGCATCTATTTCTATCCATCAGGCTTTGGAAAGGGGACACTGCCCCTCAGAATCCTTTTTTTCCTCCTATTTTCTTCTCTAACTAAATAAAGGATAAAATCCATAAGAAGTGTGTAGCAACACCAAATTGGCACGATCTAGTTTGTGCCTAGAGTCCTCCTGTAGAGGTGACGGCACATCGCATTCACTGGGAGTCCAGGTAGCGTCACTGGGATGTTGCATTTATCCCACCCAGGGACATGGCTGAGATATCTACATGCTCCTCTCTGCTCTCAGGAGCATTGGCTGTACAAATCTGAGGCAAACACAGTGCAGGAATGACGTATCTGGTACAAACCACACCTATAACTATGACAATTATAATGTAAATAGAAGCAAACAGTGACTGAATGAACTTTTAAAATCTTCAAGAACTGACACTCTAGAGGACTGGGTCTATGTCCCTTTGTTGTTTGTTTTTGTGACAAGGTTACTCTTTCTCTCTCTGTCAAAGGGATTTTTATCATTGCCTTTTAAAGAAGTGTAAGTTCAAACAATATTAGGATGTTAGTCTCTTTAGCCCTATTTGATATTTCTATATGAAGTGCAATGAGAGGCAGTATGTCATGCAGAGACTTAAAAGGGCTTAAGAATTGGTGTTTTTCCATCATATTAGACATCTACAGGCCATCAAGACCTCACCTAAATAAATATTTAGCCAGAAATCCTAAAGCTGCTTCAATTTTTGGCATTTAACACCTGGGGACCTGGTGGTTGAGTCTCAGTGGTGGATTTGAACACACAGCAGGACTGATACAGAGGTGACTCCATATGGTCTCTGATGTAGTGATATAGAAATGAAAAATCCTTTATGAGTTTTTGAGTGCATCATGTGTATTTTAATCACCAGTTAGATGGTCTGTGCAGTGAGCACAGCCAGAACATCCTTATTTCTCTCGGAGAGAGCTCCTGTGCCTTTAACCGTGTGTGACAGTTCCTTAGCCACCGTGCCCCTCACCAGAGGTTCATTTTCTTCCCCTGGGACATCACTCAGAGTAATTGTCCCCAGTAATAATCAATAAATCCAAATTATCTTGAATAAAGCCAGATTTATTTAACACAGTGTAACAAATAGAAAACCAGAAAGAAAATCTATGTAAATACAATTTAAAGAGAACAGACTTGTCTGAGACTATAGACTACGTAGTAAGCACTCCAGCTGGCCAAGATACTTTACAACACTGTGTAGAGACCAGCTTATTAACTCTTTATATTTAGGAGAGTAGATTTCTGACCCGGGAAGACTACAGGCTGCATAGGACCTTTTTTTCTAAAAGACCCTCTCTTAAAAACAATTACTTAGCTGTCTGCTTTATTAACCTGCCTGGTAAATAAGAAGTACTAAAGATGGATGCAGTAAAAGATTTTCTTTAACTGGAAAGTCCTTTTGGATAATGCCACTCTGGAACTTCTCATGGAAATGCCTTAAAGGTTTTTTCTTTTTCTTCCCTCAGATGGGAGGCCGACAGAATATTCTCTGAAATCATCTATTGGCCCTTCAGCATTTGGACTTCAATGACACTAGGATCAAATTCATGCAAAACAATTTTTTACATCATATTTCCTTCCCATAGCTTAGAAAATAAAATGCCATTATTGTTTTTCCATCAGCTGTTTTTTATTTCCTTGTTCCTAGAAGACAGGTTCTCAGAGGCTGTGATTTCAAAATGCCATTTTCCTGGGACAGCTGGCTTCCAGTGCTTCTTCCCTATTTCTGTGGTGACAGAAGTTTCTCCTAGAGCAACACTGCTGAGGCTCTCTTTCTCCAGCTGATCAAAAGTTTACACCTACAATTTATGTATACTGTTTCGTCTTTGCCTCCATCACCGAACACACATTCATAGTGGGGCAAGTGGGACTGCTCTACCCCTGGACCACTCCTTCAGTTTCTCTTCCCCCTGAATGTCCCTTTATATAGCTTTATTTCATTCTTCTCTATTAAGTGCAGTGAGAACCTGCATCATTCAGAAACTGAAAAGGGATTTCAGTGGGAGGTTTTGGTGCGTTTATTCTTTCTTTCATTCTTTCATGGATTGGGTATTTAGAGGCTAATTTTCAAAGCTGTCCATGTAAGATGATAGTGCTGTGATGCCATCTTCCAAGTAACCTGTGCTGGAGTCCCAGAGATCAATTGCTATATAGACAGCTTTGAAATTTTGACAGGTACTTAGTTAGAAAGGAGGCTTCCAACTTTGGTGGTTTAAATGGGATTTTTTTGTTACAGCTTACTGTAGTGTTCAAGCAAGTAATTTCATGAACTTTGGGAAAATGATTTTATTTTATGTTCTTGTGCCTCCAAGTTGAGATTCCATGTGGATTCTGCACTAAGGTATCAGTGCACACTGCAGCCTTTCCCTTTCCTCTGAAAACTTTTAGAACCTTAATAACTTTGAGAATCATGCCTCTGCTGAACACAGTTAACATTAGCCAACTGTTTCAAAAGTTTAGTGTGCTTATGCACATACCCAGAGCATGAGTGTGTAAACCTTATTCCCTCAGAGAATGGAGCTAAAAGGAAATTGGCCACTATAATTGAAATTGATAAAAGTATTCAACATTTTTTAACAGAGCAAATCAAGACTGTTCTTATCATGTTCTTGCTTTTTTGCAAAAAATTGTAGTGACCCACATCCTTATATTTGTTTATGTCACTGAATGCAAGATTGTGGTAAGTGAAAAAGTATGCAGTGATGAAGTAAACCCCAAAATAGCTGCGGATGCAGATAATTCCCCCTCTGAAAACCTTGTTTGACCAGATTATTGTGCAGTTCTCAATGTGTGTATTTAGAATTTGTGGGCAGCTTTTAGCATGCACACAATTCTCTACAGACACATTCCTTCTCACGCCTGACCTCCGTTTTACATGATTTTAAGCTGTTTTCGTCTTAACGTGAAGCTATTCCCAGTGCATTTCAACAACATACTTAGCATGCCATTAATTTTTTTTCCCTTCAAATCTCATTCCATCTGATAGCCTGGCAGCTCTGACTATAACCAGTTTCCTTCTCATTACCAGTCCTTTAAAAGAGAGGAAGAAGACACCTTCAGGATTTCATTACCTTTCTTCTTTTCCATTGTGAATTTCCTACTTTGTCAAAAAAATGCAGAGATTGTTGTTCACAGTATGAATCCCACTGACAGAGAGAGAAATAACAAAACCGTAATGCTCAAATTGAATCAAAAGCTGTCATTGTATTGCAGATAATTGAGCATATTTTTAGAGTCCTCCTCTGTGGAGTTATTTTGTTTTTCTGTTGAGTCATCCTCTGTGCAGGTTTTTTTTTCTTTGGGGGTGGCAGGGAGCTGGGGGAGCAGCTGGCCACAACAGAGGTCCTAAAGCCAGAGCAAATGACTGGACCCAAAGATATGCAGAACATGACCTGTTTTCTCAAAAAAGTGATCTTCCCTCACTATATACATTAGTCCCGTAGATTCAGCATAAAAGCAGTTGAGGGTATGGCTCAAAGACCATTAGCTTCTCAGAGATAGGGCTTCAGCAAGTGCTTCACTTCCAAGACCATGTGGTTCTGCACCATGAATGTGCACGAAGCTCTGCTGAGCAGGACTGGGCTTAAGACCAGGCCTCAGATTTTCACAATATCTGCATTATTTCCACATGTTCTTTTCAGTCTGTGCATCTCTCATACTTCAGTCTTGCACATTCAGTTCCCCGATGGCCTGTAACAGCTCATTTTCTGAAGCATCAAGCACACCAATGTTAGCAGAAGTCTAACACAGCCTTTGCTGCTTTTCTTAGGTTTTACAAGTTTTTGCAAGGGAGGTCTAGTCCTGTCTCTACCCCCATATTCTGGTAAGTGTTAGTATCAGCAGAGACTTTAACAATCAGTTTTGTCTCTTGTTTTCCTTCCCCAAGAAGAGGTGCAGTTTGGCTTGTTGGTTCCCTTCCCATCTTTTAACAGAGTGACCCTTGGAAGTGGAGTCAGAAATGAAGTCTCATCATACTAGGCAGAGATAACATCTGTTCAGTTATGTATTCCACAGGAGAAGTTGATTCATTGAAATCAAATTTGTCTGAGTGAAAGGGTAAGTTTTAGTTTAAATTTTTCATTTTTAGGTGTTTCACAAGGATTTGCTTTAATTGCCAAAACCTTCCTTCTGTCTTATATTTTAAATAAAAAGATTCTGGCTTTTGTTCCAAAGTGATTCTTTGCATTTTTAAAATCGCCTTTCATTTTTACCAGATTTTACATGTTCATTGGCCAGATGCTGCATTAGGGGAGACTTTCGTTTGTAAAAGTACTTGAAGAGAGTTGTTTTTATATTGTCACCCTAGTTTTAGGTAGGAAAATATTTCAAAGCTCAAAATCTGATGGCATGGAAAATGCTTTCCTTCCACTTCACTTTTTTGAATAACTGCCTCTGTTGAAATACTATTTTGCTTCTTTTTCTTTTTCCTAGTACCCATCAATAATTCATTACATTATTAGGAAATGGATAAAGCTGGAATAAATCATTTAATATAGTATTTTCCAAATTCATATCAATGTGAGCTTGACTGTGTGGGATACAGAAGGTGATTACCATTTTTGTCAAGTAAAAGAAGCAGATGAACTGTACAAAATACTCAGTAACTGATATAACCTTGGAAATGCAGCTTTCTGGCCCCCTGGACATGGCACAACCCAGATCACTAAAAGCCATAAACATACAGACTCAAACACTGTTCGATGTGGCTGTGTATGACTGTGCTGTGAATTGCTAAAGGATTTAAAGATTGTCCAAGAGCGATAGCTACTTTCTTCCTGAAATATTAAGTGCCGCCTCTGACATTGTACATCACCATGTAAAGCAAGACAGTTTCTGCCCCTCACACCTTTCAACTTGCAAATATGGAGCAGTTTTTTAAATAGAACTCCTGGCTGGATCCTCAACGTGGAACTGCACCTTTTTAAGGCCCATAGTCTGCAATGTTAATCAGCTAAGTAAAAGTTGTGCACGTGCTGAAATGCTTTGCTGACGGGGATATGCAGGCTTAAACAGTTTACAACCTGTGGAGACCTAAACTGGGACCTGAACATGAAAACCGCTATAATATCCCCTCTCGCAGTTAATTTCCACACCTATCAGTCTTCATGAAGGAAGACTGCAAAATCTCCCAAACATGCAGACTCTGCCCAGAAAGCTGATCGGACCACAGCCAGTGCTCATGGACATCACCAGGGGCAGGGAGCAGCATGGGGTGCCTTCGCAGGCATTTAGGCATTGCAGAGGGAGCTAAGCTGAGACTGGCTAGTTAACAAGAGGTCAAGTTTAATTGCTATAAAGTAGGGCTACGGGGAGAAGGGTTTTAGTTAGTTTCTCTACTGCAGCTATCAGAAAAGCAGCCACTGACTCAGCTTATTTAAAACTACCTTAGGAACATGTGGGCTGTACGGCAGACGTGCCCACTTTAAAACATTTTGGCCATGGAAGTCCATTCCTGCTTGATTTATAGGAAGGTGGAACAGGTAGTTGTGCGACAAACTAAATTGTATTCCTTCCATGCTCTTTCCCCAGCTCATACATTATGTTAATGGTATTAATAAGGATTAATGTAGGCTTGAAAGAATTAGGAAGGCATCACGTATGTCAGCCCTTCAGCAAAGCCGTGTCTTACATTTATCAGGTTTACAAACCTTCCTCACCAAAAAAAAAGAAAAAGAAATCCAAATAAACCCTCCTGCAAGTTCAGAGTTGGTGGCAGAAGAGTTCTTAAGCTTAAGAGAGGTGGAAGACAAGACCCAAAGACAAGCAGAGAAGAGAGGGGCAGCTCAGCCCCGCTCCAGGGGCTAATGCTGTTTGAGCAGAGGAGCTGGCAGGGCTGGCTCAGCCCCGGTGCCAGTGCCGTGCTCTGACGTGTGATCCAGCTGGCAACCGAAACTGCAGAAACACTGCCTTCTCGCTCAGCAGATCTGCTCTTAATTACCTGCCTGTAAATCAGGATTCATTTCATAAGTCTGTGGAACTGGATGGCATGTAGGCTACAGTACCTGCAAGCTGAATTTCTCCTCTCTGTGTATGCGCATGCTTCAGCTGCTATTGTGATCACCTTTTCTCACAAATTCTACATTTTGCTTTACAATCCAGAACTAAAATAGTCTTGAGACAATAAGTTGGGTTCATCAGAGGTGCTGATTCTAGCTGAAAACTCAAAAGCTGACTCCTTTAGGTACATTATGTTCCCTTTACATTTTTTTCATGGTTGTGGGATGGCGTATTTTATTTCAGAAGAGCTGAATGTGAGGACCCTGTTTTGGTGCCTTTAGAAATGTGTTCAGATCAGAAAATTACTTTCTTCTCCATTACTTTCTGAGCCCTCTCAGAAGTAACTTATGCAACTTTTCACTCCAGAGTTTAGCCAACTTTAGACTACTGTATCCCTCCAGCAGCAGCCCTTTGGCTTCCATAAGGGATGAGTGACTGGCTGTCTATCACAAAAAAAGTGAGCCTCTTCTGTCATTGTCTTAATTTCTAATTTACATCCACTGGCACCTCCAGTTATATTCCTAGTTTTTGGCTCTAAGAGGGAAGCTTTTCATACATTCATCATTAAGCAGAATGAGCCCGTCCATCAAACACAGGAGAGCCCTGGGTAGGGAGGAGCAAGGTCTAAGTCCACATCTTTGGGTGCTAATTTCAGTTCAATGGTGTTAAAAAAGATCATCCTCTGTGAAACAAGGTCAAGGCAACAGTAGCAGCCTGGCTGCAGAGCACTCCCATATGCCCAGCTATTAATCATCCCATTTCTCAAGTTGTACCAACCAGCTTAACTCTGGAAATATCATTAAGAAGTAGCTAAGTGTTAAATTGCCAGGAATTTCCAGAATAAGGAGGGAAAGGGAAGAAGAACGAAAAGAGCAACCTTCTTTTTTTAAAAAAGTCTCTTTTTTTGTACTCCAGCCAGATGGAATTAGGGCAATTGTTCACTTGCAAATAGTATGGAGATTAATGAGGTCCAGAGGCAGAGCCATGAGAAAATAGAAACGTAAAAAAGTGAAGTTTCCAAAAATACAGCCACCACGATACCATAGGGATGGATCAGTTTGAATGTTTCATCTCACAGCCTGACTGGGCAGGCTGCCTCACGTTCTTAGCTTATTAAAATCCTGAACCCTTTTTTTCACCCTCCTAGGCCAACCCCTGTGCAAACGGAGCTCATGCTCACAGACTTGCATGTCTCTACCCAAAGAATCACAGGCCCTAACTCTGCCAAATGTTTAAGAATACACTTAAAGTCATCTAAATGTTTTAGGCTGTTCTATTTGCATTTCTTTGGTGAGCTCACTTTGAATTAACTTGTGTAGCACTGACAAAGTGTTTTCTCAGTTTTATGAGAGGGAGGGAGCACTGGGAGGTTGCGGTCATTAAACTGGGGACTCAGATGCAGATCTGGGCTTCCTGACTTGGAGCACTTAACTGAGGTACACTGTGAACCCAGCAGAATATACAGGGACCCTTAACTCATCCTACCGCGATGGCTCTTTGGTTAGATGCTTACAATTGATTGGTATGTCTGAAACTCCAAAGGGTGAAGTCCTCATCTTCTTCTCCAAGGTCAAAAGGAAATTTCCACTCAATTGTAACTTGTAAATGCCAAGATTGCAACCTCAAACTTTATTTCTGCCTGTGTTGAGAAGTGCAGAGAGTGTTCAGCTACACCTCACCTCTCAGCTTCCCAAGGCATGACGTCAGGATAAAAAGCTGTCCTGCAAATGGCTTGTGCCACACTCCTGCTTGCAAAGTGCATTCACAGCAGCAGAGATGATCTGCAATAGAAAACAGTAGTGATACAGCTGCTCATATTCACCTCTCTGGAAAAGTGTGAGAGATCTTTAACACGTATACTTGTACACACAATACAGCCCTGATGAGAAATGTTAGGAGGCAATTGTTGCTCACTTGAAGTTGTCAATTGCTCTAAGAGGCTGCTATGTCAAGCCATTGGTACAAGAATGTCTGCAAAAGAGTCACACAGGTTGTGGGTCCAGCTTTCTTACATACCCATGGTCAATACAGCTACTTAGTCTTAAAGTTGTGTGTGGAGAAGGAACGGGGAGAGGGGCTTAGAAAATAATACATTTATTTTATGCCTTGTATCTTTTGGGTGTTGCTTTAAACAGTTCTTATTTTGATGATAAATCCAAGGATGGGCTTTATTAGAGCAGGAAATACTGTTTAAAAGCATTGCTTTAAACCATTAGATGTGGTCTGAACCTTACTGTGTTAACAAAGCGTAGAGAGGAAAACTCATGAGGTTGCTACTGAAAAATTTCGATACTCAATGCATGGGACAGTTAAATTTAAAGCAGCTTAAATGACTCTTGTGTTTTACCTGCTGTTGCTGCCACACACAGATCTTGTCACTTTAAATCTTCATTTGGCAATTTTCTGTTCCGTAACTGTAGGGTATATACTTGGATCCACAGTAGTAGAATATTCTGACAGCTGTTTCCTTTGCTAGCAGTTTATTTAAGCACATTATTTGGTGCAATTTAGACCTCATTCAGAACTGCTTCAAAAACTTAAAAAGACTCATTTCTCCCCCCGCTTGTCTGTCTGTCTGATACCACTCCAGTCTTCAGAGCTTCCAGTTCACAGTATCTTTTCAGCCATAGTTAATCAAACCTAAAGAGGAAAGGCATATGCTTTCAGGCTAGATTTAACCTTTATATGGGTGCCAGAAAATCTTTGGACATAGAAAGAAATAAGAAAAAAATGCTTCTGTTGAGAATAGCAGGAGTGTATCATTTTCATTTATAGGGCTGCTCCAGAACTTGGATTATATGGAGCAAATTAACTGATTTGAATGAAATATGATTTGGGTTTAAAATTCTATGGGAAATTCTTTTTCTTTATGTACTAGCCCCTGGAGCTCAGACACTTGCTCTCAGAGCTGCAGATATCCTCAGGTACCCGAGTCCTGTTGAAAACAGTGGGAATTCAATTCCTCAGCACAGTGAGTAAGGAGGGGTTTTTGGAGTGAAATGATTTTACAGGATCAGATGAAAAGAGAAGGGTTATCCACAAGGCATTGCAGAGATTTGTGTGATGGGAGACATGGCAGAGGTGTCCCCTGCCACACTGTATTTTCTGCCCAAGTACTGGGAGGCAGCAGGGTGCCTAATGTTGGCTCCTGGGATAATACAGCCCCCAAAAGTGCGGAAGGCAAAGCTGGATTCAGGTAGATATCGTAGATACATGTGCCATTTGATGGCTCCCACTGGAGTTAGGTCAAACAAAGAGCCAGCCCAGTCTGGACTCCTGCCCAAAGTTTCCAGAGGCTGAATAAGCACTGTGTCTTGTTTGCTGTTTGAGCTTCTCTGCTGTGCTGGGAGCTGACAGGAGCTTTTGCAGGCAGCGGCAGACAGGGAATCATGGCAATGAAATCATTTTGCAAACAGTGCTGAAGGAAGGTCATGCCACATTTCCAACCCCCCCACCCCACAGCACTAAATGAGACAGAGAAGTCCAGGTCTGTGCCTTGAGATCAGAGTTTCCAACCTGGTTCCTACACCCTGGCAAAAGGCAGAAGCCGTGCGTCTCGCCACGCATCCCTCCTGCACCCGCTGACCCAGCTGGCTGCACCGCCTGCGCTGGCCCTCCTGCCCGAACCTGCGTGTGCCGCAGGAGGGGCTGACATCAGTCTTACTAATGTGGCTCAGCAGCCAGAGATATCAATCTCCCAGAAGTAATTAAATTAACCAGATTTACGCAGGCATTCACCACATACTTTGGATTTTCCAGAGGGTTGCCAAGATGTGGGGCTGAGCTTTGTGGCGGGAGGGATGGGAAGGGGGACGGGAGGCTGGAGGTGGCCGTCCCGAGCAGAGCACGGAGGAGATGTCTCTGCCTGCTGCCTCAAAGCCCTGTCTGCCTCTTCCCAGGAGCTGGCAAAGGGCTGCGGTGTTTCAGGAGGGCCCTGCCCTGCTGCAAATCTCTAGACAATCTTTGACTGGGGAACAGGTCTTTCCAGGTTAGGGCTGCTCCTACTCTCCCTGTGCTATCAGGCTGCATCTGATGTGGGAACTCTTCCTGAGTTATAAACTAATTTGTAGCGGGCAGCAGAGTGTTTGGTGGTTAGAGGAGGGAGGGTAGGGAGGCATCCCTGCATCCACCAGCTGATCCAGGATCCAGACATTTCAGCTGGCCATCACAGCTCAGCCTGGCAGATTAAACCAGTTGATCTGCTGCTAATATCTGAACTAGCTCATTTTAAAGTGAGTTTAAGTACATCTAATCTACAGTTCAGTCACAATACACTGTGTGTGCTCAGTCATTTATTCAGTGCTACATCTTTCTCTTCATAGTGATTTAACCAGACCCGCTCGCCATAAGGAGACTAATTGCCTGGATGAGGTGCGTGAGATTTAGCCAATGCTTCAAGTATCTGGGCAAGTCATTTTAAAAGCAAGATGACTCAGTTTATCCATCTGTGTAATGGGGCATTCCCTTTGTCTCAGTGCTGTTGAAAGGCATAATGAGATCTAGCAGAGACGTTGGGCTGCAGGTATTCAGCGTCTCTCAGGGCTTGGTCATTAGGTCTTGATGAAGCCAACCTTGCTCATGAAAGGAGAGGCAGAGACTTTCAAGAGTCCAGCAGGACTGCTCAGATGAGGAAGTGCTTTCAGCTGGAGAATTTACTTTGTGAAGCGCTTTGATGCTCTTTGGAGAGAAGCAGCTATAACATGAAAATTCTTGCCCTTGCCTATTTTAATGAAATATAACTGAATTTGTTTTAGTGGGTTTTACTTCAAAATGTCCTTTTGTGTCTGAAGAAAACAAAGTGGCTTTGTCAGCTTTGCTTGTGAGGTAACAAAAGTGTTATATTTGAAATGGAGCTGCAAAGGAGCAGTCTTTTAATTTAGTGGCATTTGGTATCATTCAATAAATGTTTCACCAGACTAGCAGCAGCTAGTGTTTGTCTCGGAGTGAATGTTTGGTGCAGATTTCTCCAACCTTGGAGAAAAAAGACACTGAAGAGTAAAGTTCATGAAAATCAAGGCCAAAAAATCCCCTTACATGTCTCTGCTGTCACAATTGTAGAAATGCAAAGCAAGTGGGCAGCGGATGCTTGCCCTGGAGATGTGAGTTACTGCTCTCAGTTCTCCCATAAGCATGGGCAGCTCTGGTCTAACTCTCTGTGCATATGCTTCTTCAGTCTGTTTCTATTTTGCCTGCTTATATGACAAGCACTACAGCAAAGGTCTGCTTTGTCTTGCTTATTTTACATAGCTTTCCAAAATGCCTGGCCCAGTTAGCCCTGGCCTTGTTCAGAAGTGCTTGTCCTACTGCAACACTAATTTTCACCATTGTGTTGGAAGATCAGATGGTTTCAAAGAGCTGGAAGGTGCTGTCAAACAAGTGGGCACCAGCTTGGTCCCTCAGCCAGAATTTTTGAGATCACCCAACACCTTTGCCTTTAGTGCCCTTATGGGATAACATTTCTACCCTTACAATTGCCAGGTATGAGACAAGGGCAGTTTTCACAGAAAAAAAGAAAAAAATGCAACATTAGCCTGGCACAGCTCCTGAACAACACAGCTTAATACAGGGCAAGGAAAACCCACCTGCCTTGAATCTTTGTCCATTCACCCAATTCCCCACCTGGCAGGAGAGGTGTTCAGTTTGCAAATGTCACTTTGTCATAACACTTTGTCCTTTGCTGTCTACTAAATTTTATGCAATGACAGTCATTGTGGACCAAAGTTTCAAAGTCCTGAGGTCCAGTTCCAATGTCATGTGAGATGCTACCCAGTCTTTCCTGAATATTTTAATTCAGTTCCACATCTTGAACAATTCAGCACACGTTGGCTTGCAAAATCTCAGGTTTTATACTAGGAAGGGGAAAACAACAAGTAGCGCTTCACATCGTTCACACTTACCCACTAACTGTGATGAGAAAGTTCGTTCTTTCAGCATCCGAAAGAGTATGATATAGCCCGGACCCACCTCTCGGGTTGTCTCTTTCCCTATTGCATGTCCACATATTGTGAAAGCAAGTAAGCATGCATGTCCAGCTTGCTTTCCCCATTAGCCTCTTCATGTCTTATGATCTTCCAATCTCTTCAGTTCAGGTGTACCAGCAGGTTAGCATGCAGTGACTTAATGACAAATGAGCCCCCTTCTTCTCCTAAGCTGTCTCCACATCCCCTGTGCTTCTGCAGTTGCTGGAACACAGTTCAGGATCCGTTGCAAATTGTTTATTTTATATTGGTCTATCAGGCACCATTTTGTATGGCCAGGATTAATCTGCTGCCCAGGCAGAGCACTGGAGAGGAAAAAAAATACTCAGCTTCTGAGTAGAAAGGTGACTGGGAAAGAGATTGTATGAGTTCACTGAGCGTTACTGTTACGAAACATCTGTGCTGTTTTGCAGTATTGTGCAGATAACCAGAAAGAAATGACTCTCCCAGAATGATGAGAGAGAATATACAAGATATTTCTATCTCTCAGACTCAGGATGTTGTATCTCAACCACTGATACATCTTTGGGGATTTCCCTTTCTGACCATAATATCAAAGTTAAAAATAGATCAGAAAAATGCCTCTTTTAAAATGAGATCTATTTTGCGGGTTGAGAGAAAACCATTGAAAAATCCCAGATCATTCTGCCAAGCCTATGAATTACAAATAACAGACATGCTGGCTCAAGAAAATCCTTATTTGCCAAATGCTCACCGTTATCTTCTTTGCGATGTTTCTTTCAGGTGTCAAGCTGCAGTGAGCTTAGCAGACACCACTGATTTCAGACACCACTGATTTTCTTGGACAGGCTAATACCTTTCCTGAGAGACATCTTTACTCAAGAGACAGCTGGAAACAAATGTGTCCTGTGTCTTCTCTGTCATAACTCATCTGTCTAGGAAGGCTCATGGAAGGACTCCATGCTATGACTATTTTCTTATTTAAGGCAGGAGTAAGCACCTTCCAGTGCTAAGGTCTTTCAGCTTCTTCAAGACCCTGGCTTGTAGCATGCAGGAGTCTTCTTCTGAGGGGCCATTTCCCTCTTCATCCTGAATGTAGAGAGTCACTCCTCTCTGGCTGCCCGTCAGCTGTGCCATCGTGCTGAAGGGGGCTTGTTCCTTATTTCAGAAGGACTACAGTTAGACCTCTGCCCTGTCTTCTGCAATATGTGACTACCACAAGCATTAGACTTTGTTCACTCCTGTTAGATTGAGAAGGATGGTTATGGGCAGTTGGGGTTCTGCAGGTAAAGAGCAGCTTTCAGCAGTACCTATTTTTACATTTGTACCTGAGTGTCTTTCAAGATCACATCCTTCCACAAGTGACTGAACTGACTCCTGGGTACTGTGCTTCTCTTTTCTCCTACTGTGGGCTTCTTTTGCCCAAGCTTTCTGCTCTGGGATATGCTGATGGACAAAGTTACCTGGCTTACAACCCCGCTCTGTTCTGCTGCATTACATTCTCTTGCAGGAACTGCTGATGCAAGAAATTTCAGAGTGGGACCCTCTACAAGAAGAAATCTTGCACTTAAAAATCCCCTGTTAACAACATTCAAAATATGATCCGTTAATCAAAAGCATATTGCTAAAAATACTCCCAGTGCTTCTTGTGTTAATTCCAATAAAGAATAAACTTTCCTGGCAATCTGTAAGTTGAGTGAGTTTTCAGTAAAAATATACACAAAGAAAAGAAAATCTATAACTTTTAAGTAATTTAATCAAAAGGATACATTTACAACTTGCCAAGTGTATTTTGGGAATGTTGTTAAACTAATGAATTCTGAGGAATGACACCATTTAGATTCAACATGATAATAAGCACAGAGACATCCCTTGTTGATCTCAGTTTCTTCCCACTGGGAGCCTTATTAAGCCTGGTAGTGAGTCTTAGAAAGTTTTTGCTTGGAATGGGCTGTTAAGACCAAAGGAATACTATGCCATTAGAGGTGGAAACAGGCAAAATATTGGTGATAAGCACAAACATTTTGAGTAAGTTGGGAAATCTTGAAAAGACAAAGTTCCTTTTGAAGGGCAAATCAGAGGAATTCTTAGCATAAAAATAGGCTTTGTTTCATGTTTTGTTCAGCCAGTCTAATAAATAGAGAAATCATATAACTTTAGTGACCAGCGCACAGCTCAGTGGAGAGCTCTTGAGCAGAGTCCTGCTGTGATCTTGTGGCAACCAACTCCACATAATTTGTTTGCACCATTTCCTTACTGGAGAAAAACTCGAGAAAGGAGAAATCATTAAAAAAAAAAAAATCATGATATGTTCATGTAAAATCTGTGAGTAGGAAAAAAAAGAAGATACATTCCTCCATAAGAAAAAGTTCATAATGAATAATTCAACTTGCTATACTAGTTACTGCAAGTCCTGCCCTAGTTAGCCAGGCTGCAGAATGCTGAGTTAATGAAGGCTACTGCTCTGACAGAGGAGAAAGAGTATGATTTCAGTAGACTTACATACATATCTCTCTATCTATATTTTAAACTTCATTAAGTGCAGTTAATAAAACTGAAAAAGCACATCCTTAGTGTGCAGTACATGAGTGCTCCGATTAATTCAACTGTTGTTTCTTATGTTTAGAGTTAAGCAAATGCTTTTAATGATTTGCTAAATCTAGTGTTTGGTCCTTGGACTGAAAGTTACCTTTGCATACATACTGCCCAAACAGTCAAGACATGATAAAGGAAAAACCCCTGAAATCAGTAAGAGCTTGACCCGGGCGTCTGCATAATACTCATAATAATAACCCTTTCGTCATCAAAGAGAGTCTCGCTGAAGCCTGGGAGGGTGTAATTTTCTCGGGGGCCATTGTGCATGCGATCCACAACACTGTCTCATCAAATAATCAAGTGCTATGCTGCCGCTGGGATGTGTCAAGTTACACAAAGAAAATTATGCTTTTTGTGTGTCCATAAAATGAGAGTTCAGGGGGGCCTTTTAGCATGGGAAGCATCAAAAAAAAGAAGGAAGAAATATTTTCCACCTCCAAATGTACAGCTAAAGAAGAAAAAAAATCCTCTTCCTTTCTCCTTAAATAACAATGATCACAAGCAGAAGGAGACTGCTGTGAAAAGAGCAGAAAAGAGAACTCAAATGCACAACTCCAAAACAGACAAAGGGTAATTACAAGTTAGACATGACATAGGTGAAATGGCTTCTGCTTTTAAGGAAAACAAGACCGAAGAAAGCAGTATAGTTATTTCTTTCACCCACCCAATCTCATCGTAACTCCGAGCAAGGAGTGGCACAGAGGCATCGCAGTCTGGCACTGTGACCCCAGTTGAGCAAACTGCCAGAGGAAGTGCTTGTGTCCCATTAGTGTGGCATGCTAAATGTTCAATATGAGCTTCGAGTGCTTTGCTGAACTTGAGGATTTTGACTATTTTAAATAGTGTTTGTTTAGAGCTGGGTACTTTTAATACTGTTAGTTATTTACAGTTAGAAGGAGGTTTGCACCAGTAAAATGTGGTCATAGCTGTATACATGCTAATCTGGTCCTTACTACTGTCACTCTCAATTTATTCTGCTTTTCACTTTAATATGAACAATATTTCATTTGTTGCTTTTATCTTCAGTTAGACTTTAAGCTCTTGGGTTAGGGAACTTGTATGTCATATCTGCAGTTATTTGCATGTTATAAGCATTTAGGTGGAATTCAAGAAGTGCTTAGCTCCAGACCAGCTCTACTCTGCTGGAGCTGATAGGAGTTTTACCACTACTGGGGTGGGTGGGAGAAGTAGGGTAGATCTTGGTGCTTCAGAAAATCTCCTCCACCAGTGCAAATAACTCAGTAACTCATTTTGGCAATGGCCAAGTATGTTTTACTTTTGCCCTTGTTAAGGTAATGGGAGTTTTGCTGTTGACTGAATCCAGAATTAAATGTTTGCATTTTTAGAGATCTCAGATTTTGTTCTTGTTCTCAGTGCACGGGGAGAGTCTCTTTACTGTAAAATCTGTAAATTCAGTGTGTGTCAGATCATCTTAATCTGCTGAGAAACAGAGTTTGCAGCAGCCTGTGGCTTGAGAACCTGTCTCTTAAGGTCAAATCAGAGGTCACTTTTCCAACTGCTAGTTGAAAAATCACTACAGCTGGGCAAATATTGCAAAAAGCATTTATCTAAGAGCAGCCACGTGTTTGCTTCACTGATACTTGCTTTCTGCAAACATTCGTGTAAGCGACCTTTTGTTTGCACAGTAAAACAAAGTATTGCAAACACCATACGCTAACTATGTTCACTTGGCTGTTTTGAAAGGTCCTTCAAAGGTCTGGACTGTGAAGCTTACATATGGGCTAACAGAATAAAAATATTTGATTATCATGAAACTTCCTTGACCATCAGAAATGGAAAAGAAAATCTCAAAGTATTGCAGGATTTGTGCTAGAATTATGACAGCTGATAACTAGATTTAATATCTTTATGCTTTTTGATCTTTGTAAAATGGAGATAATACTTCCTTAATGCAAAAGGGCTGAATACAAGGATGAAATCATTTAAAACTTAGAGGTTCTCAGCTTTTGAACTGGCGAGGGCTACGTAATAGGTAGACAGATTAAAATGTTTATCAGTTAATGGACACATCAGTTAATACATAAGTTGTTCGTAGAATAAAAAAGAGAAATTTTGAAAGAAATTAGTTTTGCCACTAATAGATTGCAGCGCTAGTGTCCAGAAGAGCAGACAAGCCCACTCACTGTACAACACTCACAATCACAGCTTCATCCTACCCCCAGAAACCTGTATCCTCCTCTACCTGTGGGGGATTTTTCTGCTATCACCTCACATCCTATTCCTGATCACCATTTTACAGAAAAGAAACAATCCCTCCTGTCCTTTCACCACCTCTTTCATTTTGAGCCATTCTTGCATTTTCTACAATCTGCGTTGTGCGGGGATGAGTGTCCATTAACCTGCCTATCTTTAACTCTGTCTCCACACATGTGATCTCCCTGTTCTTCTCTCACGGTTTTGTGTCCTCTGATGACGTGCACACTTCACTTCCCATCCCCCTCTCCGGTGGGTCACTGATGCATGAACAAGCCCCCCCCTCTGCTCCCTGCGGTACTCCACTTCTCACCTCTCACCGTTACCCCATCTGTATCCATTTATCACCACTTTCCAACTTGTCTAACCTCAGTTACCAAGTCATTCTTTTTTGTAGCCAATTGAGAATTTCACTATCAATGCCAGACTTATTAACCCTAAGTCTTTTATGCAGTATTGTATGGGAAAAAAAAAAAAAAAAAAGCCTTGTGGAAGTCCAAGTCAATTATGTCTGCTGCTTCAGCCCTGTCAGCTCTCATCGTCACCTCCGCTCCAAGGAGTTAATCATATTTGCTGAGGATGACCTACTCTTCGTAAATGGATTCTGCTGACTGCCCTTGCTTAGCTTGCCACTGCAAGAGCCTGAGTGGCATCTATAATCTTTCCCAATACTAGGGGATATAGTATACTAGTTCTCTGTTTTTGTCATTCCTCCAGCCAACTGCCCCCTTATACCATTACTTTTGTCACCAACAGGAACTTGAGAATGATTTTTCCCCTAAAGGCCTCTACCAAAATGACAGTCCCTATAATAGGCACAAACACACAGAGAGAGATGATGGCTGAGGAGCTGCTTAACTCCAGAGAGAAAGAGTGGAGAGAATTTGCAGGCACCCAGGGTGAGCAAGAAGATGCTCAGCCATGTCCCCGCCGCAGGTCAGGAGCAGAGCTGGGAACAGAGCTGGGTTTATGTCCTTGGGCTTTGCTATGGCTCTGACTATTTTTATCTGGGAAAAAGCCCTGGCAGTCTCTTTGCAATGGTGTCCTCCAATACATGAGAAAAAGGTACACAGCTACATGTATATCATTCGGGTATTCTGTTAACAAAGGCTAATCAAGCAGCAGATTGGAAAAGCAGAACTGACACATGTGATGAATGTACGATGGGGCATAAGGTGATCGTATGTAATGAAATATGTCAATTCAAGTCATAATAAAAACAATGAACTGAAGACCTGACAGGGAGGGTGGAATCCATCTCAGCTAGCGTGAGCTGTCTGTGCTAGTGCCCACAGGCTGGGCTGCGCCTGGCATCAGGGGAAGGAGACACGCGTCCTCAGAGGATGACCCACTACCCATCACAGGCACTGAGCTTAAGGTGACCTATCCTCCAGAGGGGGTTGTCTTTCCCTTTTGATGAAGAAGAAGCTTTAGTGGCTGATTTTTAGACTTCTAATGTTAGGAAACGGTAGAGAGGCTTTTCTAATTATGAGGTTTGATGCAGTTAAATGCTCCTTTGGCTTTCTAAGAATAGTTAAAGTACCCCTTCTCCTCTCTACCCCATAGCGCTGTGGTGTTGCCTATGGATTATGATATTAACATCAGGGAAGCTGTTAGACTGAGCCTTGTATTCTTACTCCCAGGTTACCCATAGTCCCAGACAGTGGACTGAGGACACAGCCTTGGGGAGCAGGGAATCCCTGCACCTACTCACCTACAGCATCCAGCAAACACCACAATCAACCTGCACCACAAGTCCTACAATTAACATCTCTTAAGTGTAACTTAGTTAGTCTTTTCAGTTATTATCTATGGTTATTTTTAGAACTGTAGTCAAACCCAGGTTACAGTACAGTCAGCAGTAACAGCAGTTTGAAAAGTCCTGCACATTAAGGGAAACTGAGCTTAACCCAAAAAAACCCCTAAAAAATCCATCCTAAACATAATCCCTATAAAGTAGGTTTGCACACCTTTGTCTTCAACAGTAAGCATTTTTATATCAAAACAGTCATTTTGACAAAAAGACTGTTAAGTGTCACTTCTTGCTAGTTATCCATGAAATTGTCCTTAATATGTGCAGATATTTCAAGTACCACATACATGTCACTCCACTAGCACAACTTCTCTTGTATATCTGGACCTCAATCTAATTGTTGCATTATGTGAGGAGCAGCATAATAATTAGATTCTCATTGTAAAATGAGGAAAGGTTCACTGTAATTCACAGGATCAGATCCAAATAAGAAGTACTCTAATTTTACTGAAAATGGCATGGATCCACCTGTTCCATGTTAACTAAGAACCTCAGACCTCACTAGATCTTCATAGGGTATGTGAAATTTGGGCTTCACAGCTTCTCTGTATCTATTTATACAAATTAGGAGGCTTTGTGTGAAAAAAGTTTGTGTTGGTTTTGGGATATACTCAAATACATCTCCTCTTCCCCACTCCTAGTAACTGACTTCTAAGTAAAACTTTTTTTCTTTTTCTTCTTTTTCTCCCTCATTTCTCCATCTGTGTGTAGTTAAATGTAGAAGCCATATGAAGTCTGTGTTGCCTTCCTCGTGTTTTCACAGCAGACTGTTATTGTAACGGAAGCTCCCATGAAGAGCCAGAGACCACGTACTGCATTAGCGTCTGAGCAGGCAGTGTAAAAAATCAGATCTGATTCTGCCTGTGGAAGATAAATGAGCCAGAGTCCCCAATGCCCAAGATTTGGTCATCTCTTTATGAGTTCTGAAGTACCTATTAGCAGCTTTGATGAGTGCTAGGGGAGATGAAGTCTACCTTGAACAATGTTAGAAAGCTGAATCAAATCACTCGAAATCTCCCAGAGGGAGAAACAGCCTGAACTGGTTACAGACACTGTATCCTTTTCCTCTCTTGCCTATAAGGTTTATAGGAGCACTCTGGTGGTGGGAGAAAAAATAAGCATTTTTTTCAGCAAAATCTCCCAAGAATTTACACATATCTATAATAGCTGCTTCTCCAGCAATTTTATGTATGTAGTTAGTCAGTTTTGCTGAAGCTTTTATCCTTGCTCTGTGCCTTTTTTTCCACAAAGAGATGCCACCTGCTAAGATGAAGCAGGTGAAAATGAACTTTCCATTGCACGTGCTCCTTGGCTCTGCCAAGGCGTGTTCAAGGAGGCCCTGAGGAAATATTTTGGGACAGTGCTATGTATTTCCAAAGCACTATGTGATCAAGGATTATGAATCCTGGGCTAGCGTGGGAGTTGCCAGACACAGAAGAGTACAGCCACGCAGTTAAAACTGAGTTAATGTGATTTAGCAAGTCACTGTGTGTCAGTGGAGCCACAGTAACTGCTTTTGGATTTGTTTTTAGCAAAGCACGATTGCTTAAAATACCTTCAAGATTTCAGCTGCATGCCTGCTTATTCCTATTTAGAAATGGGCTTGTCTTCCTTGATAACGGACCCTAGAAGCCGTTTGCATAAACTGTACCCCAAATTTCTCTGTGCCAGGCACATTAGAATTGGAGTCCAGCACTCCTAGAGTTTGTTGGGATTTTGTATCTGTGTTTGGGATCAGAAACCAATACCAGAGCTCCCAGACATTTTTGCCAGGCATTGGCAGTGGTGGCTGTGACAGAGAAGTGACAACACGGAGGCAGGGACAGTCGCCCTGCACCCTGCCTTAGGCTGCATATGGTCTTGGTAGGGCCGACACCTCTCCAGCATTTGGCGCTGGGGAAGCCCTTGCTTAGACTGCTCATCTCTTCATTGGAGCACTGGGAGGCTGCAGGGAGTAACAAGGTCCCCTGGGCTCAAGCCCACAGACTGTGTGGGAGAGAGGAAGAACTGCTGCATCCTTTGCGGGGGGAGAAATGGAGCCACGGTGGTCCTATGGCCTGACCACTGTCACAGAGAAGCTTGTGGTGCAGCTGGTATTTTACAATCCCAGAAATTAAAGTGAGACCAGAATAAAGGGATTCCTTCCTTCTGCAAGCAGTTGTTGTCAAGGCTGTCCCCATGCTTAGTTTGACAGAAAGGCCAAAATGAGTGAGCTGGGAGGAGCTGATGTGTTTACAATTGTTGAAGATGTGGAGCACACTGATATCCATGCCCTAACTCTCTGTTTGCATCAGGGTGCTCCAAATCCAGCCAATTTGCTGGCAGATAATAACCTTCTCATCCCCCAGTATTACAACTTGCATAGTCACTCAAGGCCTTTCTTTAAAATCTTGGTCTGGGAGGATGAACTGAGATCCAGCTGAATGCAGTTCATTTTCTTTTTAATGCATTCAGTGGATGCTCTGAAGCAGATTTTGATGCCAGACATCTGTGCTGCTTGCACGCACACAGGAAAGGCTTGTTATGCCATGGCAGAGCTTAGAGCAGGATTATTCGTGCCTGATACTGATGGTTGGTAGCAACTCCTGAAGCCTTGAACATTGCATAGCATCAGAGGCTGTCACTGTCAGTGCTTTCTTCACTGCAGGGAGCTATGTAAGTAACATTCAGCCTAATTTAGAAGAAAAATAAGTTGGATTTGCAGCAAGAGTGACTTTTCTGTAGTAGCCAGTGAAGTGGTGCTCCAGGCAGCGGTGCGAAGATCCCATCTGGGGCTGTGTGTGGTGACTGTGGGGCTTGGGAGGAAAACTATTGTACCTAATGGGCAGTCACAGAGTTGGTGATGGCAATGCCATGTAGCGGATCACTTGCCAGCAGATCAGACCGTGCTTTATGCCTCTGTACTCAGGGCTCTGCATCTGGGGAAATTTTTTTTTGTTTTTCTTTTTGCCAGGTGCAGGATAGTCCTTCGTCTAAAAGCTATCACACTAAATCCTTTAGAGTGTCTTTGGGCTTCTCCATTGCTTGATGTTATCGTAACAGGTGCTTGCTTGTGCTCTCCCTCTGGGCCAGTGTGGGACGTGTGACAAGTAAGTGCTGACACTGTAGTACTGTGAGTCTATTTTGATCTGAAGAAAAAGAATCAGCCAATATAAAGAGATTTCAGCATCAGAAGATACCAGCTTTGCCCTCTTCCTTTTTTCCTAATTGTGCAGAGCAAATGGACAGCACCGAGTCAAACTTTAAGCCCAGACCAAGAATTTCATTGATTTGATTTGAAATCTTAGGATCCTTACAGCTCTGCTTCCACTGTGGGAACAAAAGAACTTCAGAAGCACAAGGGGAAGCCAGAAAAGCTTAGTTAAGCCCTAATGATTGCTGAAGGAAACCAGTAAAACTAAAAGAGGAAACAAGTCCCAGTATAAACATACCCACCCGCTCCCACCTGATGAGGTTACTTTGTGGGCTGTGGTTTTGAATGCCTATGATTCGCAAAGACCCCCTCCTGCCTCCACCCCAAAAAGGGACATGGTGGCAGAGGTTTTGCTGTCTTTTGCAGGGCAGAGGGACTGCTCAGCAGAAAATGAATTTTCCCAGTAGGCATTAGCCAGGGAGAAGAACTGATCACAGAGTTTCCCACAACTGGGGCAATGCAAAACAAATAATGCAAACATCTGAAAACATTCAAAATCACCACCCTTTTGTGGCACCTGCTGCGTGCACGGATGTCACTCTGAACTGATGCCTCAGCTTTTTACTCCCATGACAGGAGTTTTGAGGCTGTGTCAGATAGCCACTGGTGAAACTCAGAACAGGGATGTAGCAATGGAGAGCAGAAGTAGCTCTTCCACTGTGAAAGGAAATACAGACTGATGGGAGTCAGCTACACAAGCAGAAGGTAGTAGGTCCTATCCAGTTGGAGTAGATCCTATCCAGTTGGAGAAGCGTGACCCCTTTTCTGGATTGCATTGCTAATTAACAGCTATAGCAATCAAGGACTGTTGTACTCACCCCAGGACCAGATGGCCCTATCATGATGCAAAGAAATCTGAAGGCGATTAATTGTGCGCTGTGTTACCTGCCCCCGATGCTGTCCCATCCACAGCTCAGTACACACCACAGGCTGGAATCTCACTTGTCCTGGGGGGTTGATGAATAGCTAGCTATAGGGTTCTCTTATTTTCCTTTCTCTGTCTGCATATGACTGAAGAGTGATGAAGGCAAGAAAGTCCTGTAGAGACTAGTCTAAATGTGTACTACATAGGAGAGTGAGAGAGGGAAAAGTTTATGGGCTGCAGTGGCAGATGTCTAATCCTCTACAGCATTTTTCCATAGAAAAGCCACATGGGCTCCCTAAATTTTTGAGCTGCCTCAAACAGCTTTTATTAGACCTCCTTTGCCTGCTTGGCTCATGTGTATTCCAGATGTTCGTGGCTTGAAGGATAGAGGGAGGTTCCTAAGTCTCAAGCCTGGTGTTGTGGGGTCCCACCATCCACCACTTTTGCATATTTTACTGTTGCCTTGGGTTTCTCAGCACTGCTGCTGGGATTTTCATTAAACTGTGTGCTCTACATGCCTCTTCCCAGAGTATCCTGCTTTTTCGAAGAGGAAGTTGTTTAGAAGACATCTTCTGTACCTTCTTCATGAAAGCACATAGCATTTGCCTGTCTTTTCCATACTGTGGTTATCACAACACTTAAGCTCCCTGCAGGACAGAGCAGTGATAAGTAGCTGTTGCTGTTGCTCAACATCCAGCAGCAAGCCTTCCCAAGATCAGAGTATAATAAGGAGTTCAGGTAGATCCCATTCATCCTGTTATTGTAACTCTTCACAGTGTTCTCTCATCTTTATTATTAGTAAGATAATGCTGCAGATTTTGCAGGTAGACGATGCCTTAGGCATGATGCCAGCAGCGAGAGGATTTTAGTAAAGTAAAGAAGTAAGGATCAAATACTGTTATCAACTGCTCTAAATAAGAGTTACAATCCTTTGGGCTCCTCAGGCACAGGCAACTGAATGCCCCATCGGGCTTTTACACCTGGGTCTCCCTAAGAAAGGAGAATTAGTGGAACAAATGCAACTTATCTGACATACTGAGAGGGAGCTTTAGGGAAGTTATTTCTCTGCTACATTATTAAGGGTACAAGTGCTTGTACTTGAAGCTTACTAATATTAACAAAAGCCCTGAACAACAGGGCTTTATTATTGCATTAAAAATCTTGCTTTCCTCCCCCCCTTCCATCTCTCACTCTTTCTCCCCTCTCTCTTTCTTTCTTTGTCTTTTATTTTTGGTCCGCTCTTTCTCATTTTAGTTGATAAACAGAAAAGGCAACAGCGCTAGAACAGTCAGTGCGTTGTCAAAGGGCCTGCCTTAATCCCTTGAAGTCCCCAAGGAATAGTAGGGCTGTGTTAAGTGGGCTTCAAAAGCAGAAGGTGAAATGAGGTGTGATAGGAAACCAGCTCTTACTAACTGGTTCACTTCAGGCTAGCTTTAAATAAATTGCAGCTCTGAGCTGCTTGGACATTGACAAGAGGGCTGTGATATTTGTGGCTGCACTACAGAGAATTTCAGCCTTTTAAAGCAGGAATGGGGAGAACCTGAAAGGACTTAAAGCTGTGAAATTGTAAAGCAAAAACAAAACAAGCCTCTCTGTGTGGAGGCTCCCTGGGCTTGTTCCTGGATTGCTTCTCTCGTAGACCAACTTTACCCGTCTCTTAAGAAAACACATGCTGCATTCCTTGTTATTTCGGCTTGGTTTGGGGAGCGGCTAAGCTCTCTGGCAGCAGCTTTGGGAAGTGCCATAGATGGACTTTTCTGAAGAACTCAGGATAATGGGAACTGAGTTCTGGAAAAAACGCCATTTAGCACCAATTTGGGAGTCACCAGCAGCTGAATCTCTGGGGAAAAAAAAAAAAAAATCTGAACCCCACATTAGGTGCTGTGAATTGAAAATCTAAGTCCTGAAGTGCAAATTCAGCACTGCCAAAGCAGTATGTGGACCAGTTAAGGGTTCACTTAGGCCTCCTCATCACCTAGTATTACCACCATAGATGTTTATGGGTATAAAACTGCACACAGTTTATCTGAGCCACTAATTGTAGAAGACCAGGGTGGAGACCTGATGACAGCTGTGGCCTGATTTTTTTGTCCATTCAGACTAAGTCAAATCATAACTGCAGCTTATTCCCAGCAGACTCCTAACAGCATTGATCAGGCTCCTACTTTTCAGGATTTTAGTCACAGTTTAAGTATTATATTCTCTCTTGCTCCCAGCTGTTTTTCCACTCTTAATCACCACCAGTAGAGATGCAGATTGCTATTGATGTTGGTATAATAGCTGGTCCACTGATATAAATCAACACAGAGAGCAATGGGATAATGTAGATTTATATCAGATGAGGCTACAGTATGCTTTTAAAGGCAAAGTCTTGAAAAGCTGAAGTGACTGTTCAGAATCTTAATTCATCAATAGCCGCTACATGTGAGGAGGCCTAGAATGGAGAACATAGTTTTATTTGGTTAAATTATATTTAAGGTTACAGGTCTGGCAGCTGGAATACCTTCACTTTTAATACATTTGACTCTAGAGAGATGCTGATGGAGGTGAAGAGCTGTCCTCCACTTAGGTAAAGATGGCTGGCTTGCCATTCAGCTGGGTGAGAAGTGTCCTGCATTGCATTTTCCTGACTCTGCTTGGAGGAATATGGATGATGGGGAATCCCTGAGAGCAGCTACACCCTCATCTGCTCCAACAAGATCAGCAGGAGCAGGTCTATCCTTTCAGACAAATGAAATCTGACCCTCAATCTCCATCAGCATTCATTCAGGATAAAGTAATATAATCCCCAAAGAAGGGGTAGCAACAATCAGTTTGAACGATGGTGGAAACAACCTAAATTGCTATCACAGCTTGGAAGGGGGGAATATAGTTTTAGCTGTAAGACTGCTTTTCATTGCTCTGATAGCATAAAGGGGCCTTAAAGTGAACACAGTCATAACTTATGCCTGCTCAAAGACTGATTTGCATTCAAAATGGTGTAAATAAGCTGGTTTGGGTGATTGACAATCCAGTTTCCACATAGTAAAAAGTACTATGTCAGTTGTATACAGTCATTTCTCCAGCCACAACCATTCTTCAGTTTGGCTGTCCCATTCGAGAGGAGAAGAGGCCACCCTAAGCCAGCAATGGTCAGACTAAACCCCAGCAAACATAAAGCCCGGGCACGAGGGGAAGGCCAAGGAGTAGAGCAGTGAATTAAGTAAACATCACAGAAAAAAAGCAAACCTCACAGTGGGCATTCCCACTGGATTTGTACTAGATGTGGTGCTGCATATAGTACATCCGCTGCACTTCCCATCATGGATCGCCTCTCACATACGGGCCTTTGTTAACAAGGCCATGACTCAAAATGAGGTAAAGCCAGAAGAGGGTTCAATCAGAGACCAGCAGGAATTAGTGAAAACAGGGGGAACCAGCAAACCGAGCACCAGCAGGCAAGCAAAGCATGCCTTCTGCATGGTCAGACACCGTGGAAAGCTCAGGAGTCTCGGGCAGGTCTCCTTTGTCCCACAAGGCTGGCCTTTTTCCACAGCTGCTCTTCACACATCCCTGCTTTACTGCCCAGCTGTGCTGTGGGAAGGTTGCTGGGATGTGTGAATACAGCTTGTTCAGCAGCACCCACTCGTACCATTCCTGAGCAAGATGGGGCAGGCAAGTACCCGGCCGGCAGAGCTGGCTGAAGGGACAAAGCCAAGTTTAGTCATGTGCCACTTGCGGTTCCTCAGAGGCTCATGAGCTTTAGGGAGCACAGGCAGCAGCAGCCAGCTCCTGGCCACCATCCTTTCCGTGAGGCCCTCTCCTAAGGAAAGGGCAGGTCGCCAGTAAAGTCAGCACAATCAGTCAGGCATGCCCGGGAGATGCTGCACGTACCATGCGTGAGCAGACAGACTGCACGTCAGTGATGCACTGAACTAGGCCATAGGAGAGACGTGCAGAAAAGCCAGGCTGGTGGGGAAGCAAGGTCCATGTCCTCTAACCCAGGCTTTGCAACCAAAGTGGCCACCACAACAGGGAAATAGGTTTGTGCTACCAGTGCCCAGAAGCTCTCTTGTATGCACTGACTGATGTCTGTCAGTGCCTTAGTTGTCTTGAGAGAGAGCACCCAGGTGACAGCGATCACTCCCCACTCGTAGACAGGGACACTTCATGACTTGACTCCATCTCTCAGATTTTAGCTTAATTTACAGGGAAAAAAAGTCATTCTGCTTTCAAGCATTTTTGACAGAAAAAAAAAAAAAAGAACAGGTTACCCTCCAAGACAGGAAGACATCCCCCAAAATATTCAAGTTAAAAAGTAACTTCAAATGGCAAAGAAAAGTTTGGGCTTTGATTCTTTTTTTGGGGAGAGAGGAAGAGAATATATATCTCTATCTATATATCTCCATAGAGATAGATAGATAGATAGATAGATAGATAGATAGATAGATAGATGGATAGATGTATTTTGTGAATGTATCAAAGATTCAACTAAACAACTGTTGCTGAATCTGCAGCTTAAAGAAGTGTAGGCTGCAGTAATGTTGCCCAGTTCAGACCCACCGCACTGCCCTGCTGGTATGAGCAAACCAAAGGAGAAGGTCAGAGCTGCAGGCAAGTGCTGGCAGGGGAGGGGGCAGCTAAGGGACGGGCCATGATCCTGCAAGTCATAATCTCTGCCCCTGCTCTGTTCCTGGGTAAATGCATCTACATGTCATCCCATTCAGGTCAAATTGCAAGGTACAACCAGCCCCAAGGACTGTCCACATCTCAAAGCTGTACCCTGCTCATTGTCTGTTTTTAAAATACTAAGTAAATCCTGCTGCTGCAAGAGTGTGAATGTTAATGACAAAGAAAAGCAAAGTCACAGAGCTGTTAGACCACACAGTGTTATCAATGCAGATGTATCCTTCCTTCTTGCAAGCTTCCAGATGTCCTCCCTGCCAGCTGGCAGAGTTCCATCCACCAAGGATGGTCTTGCAATTATGCAATAGGTGTATCGGCCTGCCGGCCCAGCTGAAAGCTCCTAAGACAGTGGTTGACCAAGACAGGAATAGCAAAACTGTGTCTTTCAGGTAGAGCCCTTAGTGAAATTCCCATTGATTTTGTGCTAACGGTTCCAAGTTTTCAATATCTTATGAAAAAATGAAACAAGAAAGGGCTCTCAGGATGGATGGATGGAAATCCAGTATGCCATTGACATTTAAAAAGCTACCTAATCTAACCCAAATATTCCTATTTAGGGGTGAAAAAGGTGACAAATGTACATGTGATGACAGCTGCAATGCAAGGATGGTGACCATTGCTGTCTCCATAACACTGGAGGTCTAAAATGTATCCAGAGCAATTCCAGTTCAGGCCAATTGCAAGTAGATAATAGAGTTTACTCTTTTTAGCCCTTTCTAAGATTGCTCGTCTCCTGAAATCAAGTCATTGAAAGATACACTTCTGAAAGCCATAGAAGTATTTATCCCCTTGAGAATGCAACTTGAAATTTGACTTTGGATACAGGCTGACCCAGTTCGCTGCTGTAACTGCCTAGCTTGCTCCCCTGCAGAGGCAGGCTGCCTGGCTCCCATTGCCTTGACCAACCAGAGCTGCGGAGGGCCTTCCACCTAAGAACATCCATGCTTTGGTCCTTCTAGCTTACACTGGTAGTGCAGGATGAATAACATCCAGCTGTGGGTTAATGATCAAGCCTTTCTGCCTGCAGCCAAGTGCTTGGTGCTAGATCTTAGGCAAGCTGTTGATGTCTCTCTACAGTTCAAATTGGGCAGGTACCTACATCAATTGGTAGCATTAGTACCTTCCAAACAGAAAACTTCTTGGAGGTTAATGGTGAGGCATGCTGCGGTCAGAGAAGGTGGCCTTTCTATCATTTTTCTGTTGAGCAATTACTGTATTTTATTATCCAAGTTTTTAAACTTGCACTGAGAGGTTGATCCTTCTGCTTTGAAGCCAATGGCAGTTTTGTCATGGTGTTGAATGAAGCCTGAGTCAGGACCAGAATTAACTTTAAATCAAGGGACAGATAATGTTATAAGAGATAAAGAACATGAATGAGAAAGAGAAAAATTGGTGTGTTGGCTAGACATTTCTGAAACAGGTTTGTTTCATGCTTCTGAAATTGCACAATTTTTACTTTGTGTAAACCACTAGTAATTTCCCATTTGGATGTATAAAATTTATTAGAAAGTCCTTAAAAACAGACTCAAAATTGACCACAGAGGTCTCCCTCCATTCATAATAAATCTGTCTTTATTAAAATTAAAGTGTTGGGGAAGGCAACCTTCCAGTGTCCATTTTCAGTTGTTTAGTTACTAGCCTAATCAGTGACAACTTTGAGAGTTTAAGGTTTATGACATAACAAAAATTAAACATATCCTTTTCTCAGAAGATTGTTCTGGAGAGGGTAATTACACAAATACAGTCTAAGCTTATTATCTTTCTTTTTTCTTGTGTTATCTTCCCTCGTCCTTTTCCTTTTTACACTACTACATTTCCTACATGTGTTCAGTGAAGCTGAAAATGATATTTTGATAATGGGCATACAATGAACGTTTAAGAGGGCTGGCTGACAATGTGAGACTTTGTTAAGGAAAAGAGGATACAATGAATAGCTATAATGGGAGTCATTAATGAAGGGACTGCTTTTTTTTTTTTTCCTGAGGAAGGCTACATCTTAATGCTTCTCAGGTTTCCTTCTCTATTTATACAACACTGTGGAGGTCAAACCTAAAGTTAGGTCTTTCCTAGTGATGTGTAATGAAACTTAGGTCACTAAAGAATTTGTTGAGCATTTTTTAGCCTACATGTATTCTGCCTGCAAGAGATTCCGTCTCCCTTTTTGAGGGTGTTCTCCTCCAGAACTCTTAAAATAATTTGCAAATGAAAAATGAAATTAAACTATCAAAAATGTCATCATAACCCTGGTTGATTTCATTTGTATTCCATAATATCTAGGAGTCTTGGTCTGGGACAGCACTATGCGAGGAGATGTATAAATACATAATTAAAGATAATTCCCATCTGCAGAAGTTTACAATCTATTCTTTATAAAACTTTCTTTTTTTAATTTTAAAATGGCTCTAAGGCTGTTTATCCTCATGATGTCAAGAGAGCTATTCTCATGAAAAGTCACCTTAAAATTTAGAGCGCCATTTCAGTTAAGAGAAAATCTAGGGGGTTTGATTGCAAGTTTGTCAGAGCCGGCTGCTCCCAGCAGTGATACATCTGTTGCTTTCCCCTTCGTTATCACAGGTTTTCCCAACAGCAACAGGAGCAGCAAACCTACCTTTTCATTGCTCCCTGTTCCCATCTCAGCCCCTCCTATAACAGGGTCATCCTGGCACCAGCTTGGTCTTAGGGACGTTCACTATTGGGGTGGCAAAATCCAGTTCCAGCCACATTTCTGAGAAACTGTGAAGTAGCCGGGAAGGTTTAGTATCTAGATTTGCTTTACTACTCCCTTCCGTGTTTAGTAGTTGTATTAAACTATTGCCCAAGTGGCCATGCAGTAGATATACAGTGTGTTTCTGTGTCTGTGGTGAAGGAGCATACCATGAAGTAAGTAAGTATTAATTTTCCTGCTGAGTGCTGGTGAATTGTGAGCCCAATGAGCAGGTGCAGGGCAGAGAGAGGAAGAGAGGGAAAATTTTCTCCTTTAGCAGCAGCAAAGTGTTAGTAACATTTTGCCTTATTGCTGAATTGCTTTTCACTAGAATAGCATGCAAAGGAAACCCACGCTTCAATATCTCCATTTCCTTAATGGTGGAGAAATCCTGAGATGAGTTATTCAGTGTCAACATCCTTCCTGTTGTGTGCATCCTGTCCGCAGCAAAGGAGGCTTCTTAATGAAATAAGTCTTTTTTCTTTCTGTTTTTTTTTCTTGTCCCCTCTTTCCCTCTACACTGCATGTTGTAACTCACCTCTTCTGTCTGCCCAGAGAGGAAGAGGAGGAGGCACACCTTGCTCCACAGCCCATTAAGCTCAGAAATGCCATTCCTGAGCACCAGCACCCTATGCCTTAGAGATTTAGCATCTGAATTGCCAGTGTGGGACATTACAGATGAATCTGATATGCTCTTCAGGTCAGGGTCACTGAAGCTGACATTATTTCTTTCCTGCCTGTCCTGGTTTCAGCTGGGATAGAGTTAACTGTCTTCCTAGTAGCTGGTACAGTGCTATGTTTTGAGTTCAGAGCGAAGAATGTTGATAACACTGATGTTTTCAGTTGTTGCTCAGTAGTGTTTAGACTAATGTCAAGGATTTTTCAGCTTCTCATGCCCAGCCAGCGAGAAAGCTGGAGGGGCACAAGAAGTTGGCACAGGACACAGCCAGGGCACCTGACCCAAACTGGCCAACGGGGTATTCCATACCATGTGACATCCCATCTAGTATAGGAACGGGGAAGTGGGGGGGCGGGGAATCGCCGCTCGGGGGACTACCTGGGTGCCGGTCGGCGGGTGGTGAGCAATTGCACTGCGCATCATTTGTACATTCCAATCCTTTCATTATTACTGTTGTCATTTTATTAGTGTTATCATTATCATTATTAGTTTCTTCTTTTCTGTTCTATTAAACCGTTCTTATCTCAACCCACGGGTTTTGCTTCTTTTCCCGATTTTCTCCCCCATCCCACTGGGTGGGGGGGGAGTGAGTGAGCGGCTGCGTGGTGTTTAGTTGCTGGCTGGGGTTAAACCACGACACTGCCACTGCTGTTGAGAAGAATGAACCAAATTCCAGCCTCAGTTTCCCTTGGGTAAGTCAAGACTCCAATCCACTGACTCCAGAGGAGAAGGTCTGTTGCTGTAGCGAAGTGCTGCACTATCTGTTCTCTTTTAGCAGTTTTTTTTCCCCAGTTTCTCTTTCCATATTTATTTAACATCATTCATATTGTGATAGAAGCTGTCCATGTTGACACAATAGAAGTAAGGCCAGCATATACACTACAGAAAGGGAAAAAGGAATTTTTTAATATTTTTTTTTTAAACATGCTAGATTTGAGGTGGTTTCCACACTCAGACATAAGGTCATGGCTACCTAAAGAGCAGAGTGGTCAAGATTTTTTAATAAATCCACCCACTGCATCTAATTAAGTAGCTTCAAAAGACGAGAACAGTTACAAGAACCAATAACCACATGAACAGAGAAGGGATGCTGAAAAAAAAAAGTTGCCAATCTTCAATAAGAAGGCTTTTTTTTATTTTTAATGTAATGCTATATTACCACATATGGTTACACATGCAATGTTGGGGAGCTAGCTCTGAAAACAGTTCTTTTACTAGCTTTTAATAACACCAGATGTCTATGTGGTGAGGGGGAGGAAAGGACTGCAATTGAACCAGGAATTGGACCCTGTGGACTAGTTGAGCCCCAAAGCTGTAGCAAAGTCTCTTCCCTTCATGCAGCACCACCTGTATTATTAACTGGCATCTAGAAATGGAAGATGTTCTGGGTTTTCAGATATCATAAGTCCCTAGCCATCTGTTTAATGTGAGGCTAACATTGTGATACTGCTGCTTATGCGACGTTGAGTGTTAAGTCATTACACAAATAATGTAACAAAACCACTCTGCTTTCTGTTGTTGGTGGTCTTTTTCTCTGAAATAGCCAACCACAAGTATTTTGTTGTTCCATCACAGAAAAAGACACCAGATGGGCTTGAGAGCCAGAGTGAAGACTTTTTCTCATGATCTCACCAGACCAAGGGCAAAAAGCATGTCAATGTGATTGTCCACCTGTAGGGATATTGTTGCACAAGTCAGTGATGGGATATAGGAGATTTCTGTACTTCAGTGTAGCAGAAATTCATCCATACATCTTCATAATAATACAATATTATGTACTCACAGTATAATTATGTATTCATAGTATAATTCGACTCCAAAGTGAAATAATACTGTGAATAACCCTGGCTTCCTACCTGCTGTGGAAGTTGATGCTAATGATTACCATAGTCAGAAACAGCACAACCTATGAAGCACAATCATGAAACAGCTGTCACAGCCTCATCACTCTCCTCATTCGTTGTGTCTCTTCCAAGAGGGCTGGTAACATCCAAACATGCCTGTGCAGGGACTTCTACTCTACTCAGGAGCTCATCTTTCCCTGGCCAAGCGTGGGAGCTGGGATGTAGCCTGTTGCAGAGAAATGGCTTACCAGGAGATCCTAACTTTGATAATGTTGCTGAGATTGGTATCGTGAAGTGAGGAGGAAGAGCGTGCTGGCCTGGGGGATCTGCTACTGGAGGACCCTGTTTCCACAGAAAATTGAGTAATCTTGCAGATTTAACAGCTTTTGATGTGGGGCTTTTAAAGACATCTTTGAGAGTTATACCTTCTACCTTGCATGGCTGTTGAAGGGAACTAGGGACCAAACTGGGTTTGGATGTATTCTAAAATCTCAGTTTCTGTATTCAACAACAGGTACCAATTTACTAGTTCACTCACTGCTATGACTTTTATATGACAGAAACAAAACTCTAGTCAACCCTAATAGGGTGTTCTGGCCATGTGAAGGCAATGATACTTAAGCCTTTTTAACTGCATCCTAAAAGCCAAGGTAAGGAGGGATCCCTGCCATACCACCGAGGCAGCTGAGCTGGGATCCTAGTGATGGGAAAGGAGTGTGGCTCGAAGCATCTGCCCCCTGAATCATGCTGGTGAGAGCCAATGTCCCTCCATCCACTCTGCCGGGAGTCCACAAGACTCATAACTGAGGCACTTTGATGAGATGTATGGAGTTAAATGTAAATCCCCCAGCACCTACTCCCTTCCCCAGTGGCACCTGGCTGGTGGCGAGTGTTTGACAGCAGGAAAAACTGTCTTCCAGACTGGGAGTGCTGTGGAGCAGCTCAGCTCTGTCAGAGCTGTTCTCTATCCAGAAAGATGCTAGTACTGATAAGTAAGTTGATTTTATTGCTAAAAGACTGTGAGATAGGTTGAATTCTTTTTATATTTTCCTTTGCTTTCTACTCAAGGTTGCATTCCTGACAACCTGGTGCCCATGAGAGGGGAAAACATGGGTGGACACAGCTGTGGTCAGAATGGTGGGACAGACTGTGACTGCACCATGTGGTGCACCACAGCAAAGGGATTCCGCTCACCTCTCCTCGTAAACTCAGTCTGCGTAAGGATGAATGGTTTCTGTGCACGTCACACTTTTCTCTCTCTTTCTTTGGAGGAGGATGTGGCCTAGAAACCTCTGGTTCACACAGTGTGTGAAAGGGTGTGCACCAGTGCCACTGTGTGAGTCACAAGATAAAAGGTTGCCAACAGTGGTGCACAGATGCAGCACTGTTTTGCTGTGGTCCATCAGAGGGTGAAAGGTGAACAAGTCCCAAACACCCTTATGTGCACTCACTCCCATCGAGCTGGTTTGTATGTGCCTTCCAGTGGGCTGTCACAGCCTGCCAGGCCGTTATTTATCACACATCCTCTCCCTCCAGCACTGCCAGCATCCAGGATCACCCACCTAACCCATTAGCAGGTTTGGTTTGCTTCTTCAGAAAGGTTTTGAGGTTCACAGAATAAAGAATCACTGGCAAGCACTAAACTGGAAACTGGTTTCTCAAATTTTTAAAAACTGGAAACCCATCCTTTCCAATTCAGACAAATATTTTGCAGCTACTTGGAAAACCAGCGCTCACACTGTCAGGGGCTTTTTGGGTGAAGGACAAAGCACAACATCAGAGCTGCTCTACGATGTGGATGGAAATAAGCTGGTGCAAGCCACGTGTAAAGTATATGCACAAAGCTTTCACATGGTGACAGGCGGGAAACGCTGCTGGATACATGCTGCCTCCTTCACTTCTTCATGAGTTGCTTCCCACTCCCAGGACCAGACTGTTCACTCCTTCTCCCCGAACTTAAATTACAAGGAGAATAAATGAATGCAGAGTAGTAAAAGCACATGAGGGCAGAACCGGGGACATCCTCAACCCCCTCATATCTCCATCATATGTCTTCTGGAGCCAGGGGCTTTTTGGCCTAGGTGCCAAATACCCATCCACCAGAGATTTTCATTTTTGCTCTTGTGCTCCGCTTTGCTGTTAAGGTCTAAAAAGCATATGCCTTTAGGAGCCACTATCTGGGGGGGTGGCGGAGTAGGTGGTGAGAGAAGGATGATGATGACACTTCTGCACTTTTTCAGACTGTGCACTTTTTATCCCCCCGCACAGTTCGTAAACAACAGGCTATAAAATACAGAACAGCAGTCCTCAGACGTAATAAATCGAATATGGATTCGATCCAGCATTTTAAGAAAAGATAGTTCCACTTACTGCAATGGAGAACAACGATGCCAGGATGAGATACAAATAGCTGTAATAATTTTTGTGTCTTTAAGACTTTAGCAGAGAATAATGATAAATCAGGCTTTGGAAAACTTGGTATTTTTACCCACAGAAAACTATTCTGCAGCAGCAAGAAGACCTGAAGGGAGATTACACAGCCAGGGTTTCGTTTATAAAGTGACTGTCAAATTTCAATCTACATCCTCTTACACATACCATCTGCAATCACATCTTCTCCAGTCTGTCTCTGTGTTTAAGGAAGCAACTGTACAGAAATATTATGACTTAGCCCTGTTGCGTGGAGAGGCTACACCTGCCATTTTGCCTTGTTCACTTTGATCCTTTCTACTTATCAATAGCTTGGGATGAAGGTTCATCCTCAGCTGTGTCTTTCTTAGAGCTGATGCTTAGATTGGCATCTGAGGGAGGAGGTAGAGCTCTGATTCTCCATTGCTCTGCAGCTGGTTTAGTCATTTGACCAGTGCAAAATGGACACAAACCGCCACTCAGGCAGAGCGGTGAATGGTTATACAAGGTGCATTGGCAATGGAGAACGAGACACTGGGAGTATTGATTTAGCAGACTATGAGTGAGTTTTCATTGTTTCTTTTAGAAATGTTCACAAAGTTTGGCGCCAAGAGCAAAGATAAACATATTTATCATCCAACGGTGGAAGAGAAAAAAAATCACCAGTCTGGAAATTCCGTTCTACAAGCTTTTGTAATACTAAACATAAAGGGATAAAGAAGTAATATTCATTTTATTCCTTGCTATGGTGGTGGACATATATTAGCTACTGGAAGCCTCAAAACATTACTTAAGGGATTACAGACTCTCTACATACAGCTCAGCAGTCACTAAACTGTTGCCACCTCTAGGCTGCAGTAAGGCAGTCATTAACATGGCCTTGAATACTGATTGGGATTTTCTGGCAATTATTTTAAATTGAAAAATACCAGGTGATGGAAATCACAGGTGGTGATCTGAATGTCTTCCTGGGGGTGGGGGGAAGTGAGGAGAGTGAATTAAAGAAGAATATTTTTGCTTTCATCTATATTTAAAAAATAAACATTTTGAAATTAAAAGAAAATATTTTAAATTTATACACCAAAATACTTTTTAAAAAAAGGAAAATTCAGAAAAATTATTTGGTTGATATGATCTGAATCCTTTTAAGTTTCAGATTTCTAACTTTCACACAGTATTAGGGTGGGAAAACTCTAAACTGAGAATTGCTTGTGGATTGGAAAAACTGTTTCCTGCCCACCTCTCTTGGCAAACCACTATGTTTCTGTTTTGCTGCTGAAACTTCAAAAACTACAGGCAATGGCTGGATCAGAGTTGATCTTCCAGCGAATGAGAAATCCTCCCAGGATATATATTTGTTCAGTAGCATGTTCATGGCCATGGGAATGTTTTGAAAGGTGAGGTTTCTGTAATAACTCCTGTGGCTTCTTCACCGTGGGAAGGTAAGCGAGCGATAAACATGCCCTCTTAGTCCCTTTCCACATTTGTGTTTACTCTTCTGCAGGAGGAAAACATTTGTCTGACTGATTTTCAAATGGGAAATGGCCATATCGTTGCAGCCATGTGATGCAGCTGTGGGGACTTACAGTACACTGTGGTTTTGGGTGCTCTCTACCTTCCATGATGTCTTGGGTCTGTCTTTACCTTTTTCCCCTATGAGGAAGGAGAACTCCTAAGAAAGTTCAAATCTAAAACCATACCAAAACACCTTTTCTGACAAAGTCTAGAGAACCTATGAAAAAGCGCATTCAGAGGAGGTGACCTCAAACCAGGACTGTGTCTCCACTATCTGCAGAAGAAAGCTGAACTCAGATGTCTGGATTGGTGCTGAGAAGACCTCAGCAAAGCTATTATTTCTAACCCCAGAGCTCCTTTGGAACCAAAACCAAACATATCTGTTCTTTGCTCTGAAAGGACTGAATGAGGGTCATCTTTGCACTTACTTAGTCATCCTGCCATTATGGAGATGGCCCTCACTAGCAGATTATCAACAAGCTTCACAGCTCCCCATAGGAAAAGGTGAGCAAAGCCTTGGCAGCTGCCTTGAGTTTTGTTGCAGCATCTATTATCACAGTAAGCAAAGGCAATGGCCACAGTCATCTTGGGAAAGGAACAAATATCTAAACATAAGAAAAACAATAATATAGTTCTTTTTGAAGAGGAAGAAACTATACTGGGAGCAGGGTGGAAAAGGAAAGCTCAACATGGTCCTTTGAGCTCTCTAGTCTCCCTAAAGAGACTGAAGAGACAAGACTTCCTCTTCTGATCTGGGAAGGTCTCCTTTTCTTGAGAAGACATTTGACCTAATGTCAAATACCTCCAGAACCCAATGTGTAGATTTCTAGAGTTCTTATTCTAGGCTTGATCCTCAGGTTTTAAGTAATTTGCACAAGATGCAATCCCAATCTCTTTATTTGTAGACCAGAGTTGGAAATGCACATTTTCTCTAACAAGGATGTTCTAAGTTTGCAAGACACTCAGGAGTGGGGGGTCTGCACAGTGCAGAGAAGCCAGGTGAGGAAGGGCTTCCTTCTTCAAATGGAGTGTGACACCGACCTGGCTGGCTCAGAAATCAGGGCCATTTAGCCAGTTAACTCGTCTGACTGCTGATCATATCAGAAGAGATCTGTACTAGGAGATGAAAGAAAGCAGTGCTTTATCAGGTGGTTTAATTTCTCATTACCCAGAACCAGTTCATGCGTGCGTCTTTGTTCTCCCTCTGCCCCCACAAGTGCAGAAAGGATAAATCCCAGATATATTTAGAATTAAGAAGGGTCTTATTTTTTCTCTCTCTTGCCATCTCAGGCTTTCAGACTGGGGGAAAAGTAAGGGGGAATGCAGGGTGTCAACAACAATAAGCGGGAGGGGAAAAGATGCCTGGCACTCCGAGAGTTCAGGCTGGGACAGTTTGATCTCTCCCAGAGCACTCTCAGTGCTTGAAGATCACTGCTTTTGACACATTTCTCCGGCTGCTGAATGAGAGGATTTACTTGGGTGAAATTTAGGCCCGAGGGGGACATGAAAATCATATTCATAATTTGAAGTGACATGTGATTCAGGATTAAAAAGCTGGCTGGCAGAGAAAAGAGCTGAGGTTATCCTTTTGAGCTGTGTTAATGCAGAAAACTGTGTTTTTAATCCTGTTTTAAAAAGGCCTAGAAGGTTTCCAGCTGGGGCAGTTAGAATATAAAGGAGCAGTAAAGATGAGGAATCCCTTTTTCAAAAGGAGGGGAAAAAAACCCAAAACAACAACAAAAGATCAAGTTCTGCTTTTGTTTTTCTATGATAGCAAGTGAAAGTTGAAAGCCAATCCAGGAGACATTTTTAACCACCCTTCCTTTGTCTGACTCCTTAAAACACCACATGCAGCAAGAGTGGTCAGTGGGTCAAGGCAGAGATGACTGCTAAAGGAGACACCGGTGCTCAGGGGAGGGCTCCTAGGAGCTGGGATTGCAGATTTCCTCAATTTGTGCATTTCTCTGGGGGACTGGGGTCCAGCCGTAGCTTCTCCTTTTCCATCACTGCCCAGGAGCGCCTTGTCCCTTGTACTGAGCACAGAGCAGAAAGGTGTCCCCCATCCCACTGAGTTTAGGGGTGTGTAATTTATCTCTACTCCTTTTGATATCACTTCTCCCGAGAGGCAAGTGTAGCAAGAGAGTGTGCTGACATCACTGCTTATTGTGCTTATTATACTAATTTTAAGGTTTTAGCTGATATTCCTCTAGATCCTTATTTTTATTTTTTGTCTACCATTTTAGCTCTCCTTCCTTCTTTTCTGACAATATTATTTGACTTTTTTCATTAGAGTAATTTTCAGTACGATGGGGCAATAACTCACTTTTCCATATAGCTGCTTAAAACATAGTAAATGATGGTCCATATTTCAAAGAGTATCTTAAAAACATGACATACTTGAAGTTAGTAAAATGCATCTCGAGGTAATGTGTAGAATGAAGAGCAAATTGCACAATCACCAATTAACATGTTAAAAATGTGTTTTTTTCATATTTACCTCACTAGTTTCTGAAACACTTAGGTTATTTCTTCTGTAATTTTGCAAAATTACGTTTCACAAAGGAAACTTTAAGGTTAGTTGAAATGTTCTGGTTTGATATATTTGAGTTGATTTGGGTGAGATTTTTTTGGCCTTTCTATCTTTTACTATTTCACATAAAGTCCATTTCAAAACATAGGTTTGAATAAAATGAAAAAGAAAAGTCACTGTGCTCTGAAAAATGTCACATTATTTTCCTGTTTTTCAGAGTGGACTTTCATTCTTTCCTCTCCTCCAAAAAGCCCTTTTTAATTGAAATAGCATTTTCTAATAAAAATCAGCACTGACAAAAATAAAGCAAACTTCTGCCCAGCTCTGTTCAAAGTCTGTCACTGGAACAAATCACGTGAGACCAAGGTTTCAACTTCCCTGTCCCTCAAGATACAATTATTTCCTACTGTTCTTTTCTTCCTTCTGGAAAACTCAGCTAAGACAAAAAGAAATGATCCAAAGCTAAAGGAAGTCACTGAGAGCTCTTCTATGTATTGACTTCGGGTTTGGGGAAAGCTCTGGATCAATAGGGTGCTATTATTAATCTAATAGCCTATATATAGAATTTAAGTGTGCCATCATATGAGGTTTTTAAATCATCCTGTAGAATTCAGTAGAAGTTTATTCTACTGTATTTTCATGACTGAAAAATGAATACTTACTATTTTTAGCTCCTACTCACCCTGTTGAGGTGATATGGCTAAGGCAGGCACGCAGCCCCTCTCTCTCCAGCATCATCACTGGGCACTGAACTCCCATCGTGTAGACTTGTTCAAATCCTCCTGATAAATATGAAACTGAAGAAGAAACAAAAAGATTAGGCACTGCAGGGACCTAACCTGAGGATATGATCTGGCCTATAAAAACCTTTACTGAAAGCAACGCCACATGAAAGAGCGAGCTTTGCTGGATGCTTCCATGGCCATTTCTAGCTCCCAGGATTAGCAGTCAGGGCAGAGGGAAACCACACCAAGACCTAAACCTCTGTCCCAGCACTGTTTTCACTTGTAAGATGAACACATCTGATATACTGGATCATTAAGAGACCATAAACATGAAACCAAAAGATGTTATTTTTTATCGAGACACTTTTCAGGGCAGAAGAGCACTTTCAGTGTGACAGATCTGGCTGTAGGCCAGCAGACGACACAGTCCTCCAGGGACTTTCATTACCATTGCTGGGTACAATAAGACTACATAATGCATATTATATGTAACCAGGGAAGCAACTTCTCCCTTGGGTTCCTAATAGAGTTTCCTGCCTTAACAGCCTCATTGGTAATTTTTGTTTGTTTTCTTGCTTCAAGTGTTGGCACATCACAAACCAGACATATTTGCCAATCGCTATTTGCATCGCTGTCTCCAAAAGACACTATTTGGGGGGACTGAAGGGAAATGACTGATTAGGTTGTATAGTCTAATTCTCTGCCAAAGAAAGATAGAGTGTACTGCACAATGCTGTGTTGACTAAGGAGTTCTTACTGTAGGTGCTCAGCCAGCAAAGTATAGCTGAAAATGTTTGGAGCACAGTAGAGGAAGTGCCATCTTCCAGTCTGGATGTCTAATTGATAGTCCGCATGTATGAGTACCACAACTGTGGTCACAATTACAGTAATTATATGGGCAAATGAAACATGCAATTGCCTGTGCCCAGTTCTAAAAATCTGGGCACAGGTAATTGCCAAAGACCACAGGGAGACTCTGCTCAGAAAAGGAGATGCAGCATCGTCCCCGGGCCGGGCTGGAGGATGTGCTCACCTCCTGCCTGGTGCCTCATGTTTTCCATCTCCTCATTGTCTATCTTGGAGGAGAGTAGGCTGAATCCTGTCCTGAGCACGTCCTCCTGGACTTGCATACCTAGCCTAAGTATCTGAATTGCTTTTGAAATCCAAAACAAAGATGAGGCCAGCCTCTTTGGATATCATTGTATGGATCTGCACAGGGAAGACACTATAAATAGTATCATCACACATTATTAACTGCATTCTCTGAGAAACCCAAAACCAACTGAGATCATCTTTATTTATAGGAAGAAGTCCTAGGCATATTTGCAGAGCATTTCCCTAGGTTACTCTGGCCAGTATTACTTAACAGTTGTCATTTCACTGTGTGTACAAGAGTTGACTTGTTATCTGACAGCTTCAAAAATGAGATTGAAAAGTTAACTCTAAGATATCGGAAGTATCCCAAACTATCTCAAAATAGAAAGGAACCCAGAAGCTTCATAAAAGTCAAATATAAGACTTTTTAGGAAAAAAATTTTGTGAAATATACTCACAATTCCATTGTTAAAAATAAATTTGACGTTTTTATCTTATCATTAACATTATCTGAGTTTATAAAAATTGCATTAAATGTGATTTTAAAACCCTTCCTATATTGTGTTGGCAATTCAGATCAGAGTGTAATCATGCAATCATTGCAAAAAAATTTCACACAGACACACACACACAATTACATAAGTATTCAAAACCAACCATGAATCTGTTTGTCTGCAGATTATTTTAAGTGTCCATGATGATCAGAGTGCAATAAAGCATAAAAGACCAGTGAAAAATGATGACATAAAAACCACTCTGCTTTTATAAGTAGAGTGTTATGAGAAAGACAGACTATTTTCTCTGAATATGTAATTTTTATTCTGTCTCTTTAATTTACATGAATAATTAAAATATTCAAGCAATCCTATGCTCCTATGGTTTTTCAGGATTAGAAGAAAATGTACTACAAGAAAAGACTAATGAATGAAATGCTGCAAATCATAATAGGGAGCCTGATTTGGGAGAAATGACTAGCCTGATTTTCAAACAAATATTGAAGGAAGTACCTGAATGTCAATTTATTTTTCATCCCAAACTTTGAATTATACAAATATCTAACTTAAATCTACAGTGAGGAGAAAGAATATGAGGGGTAAATGTCCTAGAAATTCAGATTTAAATCCTAATAATTGAGCTCAGCTTTCAGAGCCAATAATGGTTTCAAAGTGAATGTTTTTAAACAAGGTTAGATATTTGCTGTGTGCTTCATGAAATATCTTGCACAGATATTTAGAAATGTAGCAATATATGTTATGTGCATACATATACAACTTAATTAGACTAATGAATTGATATTTCATGTGGCCACCAGCAGGTATTGTAGTCTAATGGAGACTTCCAGGAAAGCATTTTTCCTCATACTGCTCGTTTCTCCATCCACCCGTGTCCCTCTGGCCAGCAGCATGAGGAAACATTTTGCATGCCCTTCTGGGTTCAAGGAATAGCCTACAGACAGCTTTTGTGTAGGATCATAATGTGAAATAAGTGGAAAGCAGCTCTTTTGTATGGGATGTTGCTGGGGCACTTGAGCATGCCCAGCAGTCCCACCAGTGTTGCCTGAGGTTGGACAGCTTCGGCTGTCTCTCCAGAGTCTGGGATGTACCAGCCTGGGTGCCTCCATCTCACCTCATTTAAAGATGCTTCTCCAAGCTTCAGGAAGTCTAGACTTCCTCTAGAGGAGTATTCTCCAAAGTGGATTCTTCCAATCTATTTCAGGACAGGATGAAACATGCTTTGGAAGTGTTCACCCCTCTTCTTTTGAATTTGCATAGGTGAATAACTTTGACTAACTTCAAGTAACCAGTAGACAGTGAAGCTGGGGAGGTGAGTCCCAGCCCAGGGACAGTCCTGTCCCTCTCCTTTCCACCTGCTGAAGCAGCAGTCAGACTCCCTGGCAGAAACCAGGGCAAGGGGCCATACCCACCCCTAGCCCTCCAGTGCTGTCTGCGAAGGAAAAGCACCACACGAAGACTGAAATAAGTCACTTTATTTGATGTTAGAACCTGGCCTGGTTTTCTGGCACATGACTCCTCCATCCAGCCGGAGCTATGAGTCACAAGCTAAGCCCTGAAGTTACTAATACAGCTCCACGTACAATCAAGTTGCATATTTTGCAGCATATTATCCTTTTTGGGTTTGGCAAAGCGAAGCGTCTCCGTCGCAGGCAGAGTAGAAATTATGATGAGCTTTTCCCAGTTGGACTTCTTGTAATCATCGCAGGGATAAAGAGTTCCTCGAGACTCCAGATCTTTCCCTGTCAGGCTCTAAGCCTGTCTCCAGCTCTGTTGAGCTTGTCAGGGGTTTTATTTACAAGATTCAGCTAAAAATCTGTCCTGCCAGACTAAGCCAGGCTGTTTCTGCTTGTTCCTTAATCTCCAGGCTGCCTCCCTCCACATGTTAAGGGACACTTAGTTTGTTTAAGGCCTGAGGCAGGCGTAATTACAAAATTTAGGCAGAATCCTGAACTGACCCCAAAGGTCTTACTACTCAGACAGAAATCATTTGTCATAATGAGCCTACTCGTAACCTGCTGACCCTTGGAGCTCAATTAATTTCACGCAGAAAAAGTGTTCACAGCCTCTGGACCCTGCTGCAGGAGGGATTTGCACGGTGGCATCTCCCACTCACACAAGCCCATGTGAGCAAATGGGCTTAGAAATTTCTCCAGAGAGAACAACGAAGAGTGATAGGGCATTGTTTTTAAAGCAGGGTAGTAAACCAAGGTATTTCTGTGTTTGGTTGCAAAGTAAATGTGTGTTCCTTAGAAAAATAAATTAAACATGCAGAAAGGCATATAACAGCTTGTGGACACATGTTTTAATCTTGTGTCCCTTAAAACTCTTTAAAATACAGTCATCTCTGTTGAAGAGAGAAGCGATGCATCAAAAGGGCCTGATTTGCCAGCCTGCTGCAGCAGTGCTGTGCCAGAGCCGACTGCACTGGCAGCTCTGCCAGGGTACATCACTGGGACAGGGGATGGGAGCTCCCCTAAGGGCATGGGAGATGATATGATTGATCTGCAGTGGAAATAACTAGCTTGGGCAAAATGCTGCAGCAAAATGGCCATACTGCTTCCCATAGGCAGAGCTGGGGCTTTTCTGCATCACACTGCACTGGGTCCAGCAAACCCAGAACGCATTTTGGGGTCAGACCTTTACTAGCTGATGATGAACTGCCTGGATTTGAGCTTTTGCTCTTTCTCAGCTGCTGGCATAACCCCTGGATTTTTCTATTGTTTTTGCTAAGTAACACACAAATTAGAGCAAGAATAGAGCTTTAATCTGAATTTTTTTATGTATGTTTCCTCGTCTTCGTTGTCTCAAATACTTCAAAGGAATGTCTGTCCAGTTCAGCAAATGAAATTAAGATCTATCTAAACTACCTAAAATTAGCTGTCTTGTGCAAGCTGGGTGGGGGGATGACAGGGAACAGATTAAAAAGGGGTTCAGATCACTTGGATCAGTGAATATACAGTCAGATCCTGTAGCAGGCTGTCTTTTTGGTTATATGAGAAAGTCGCACTGGACCTACTTGTGTTGGAATAGATCTTACTAGCCAGAATAATAAAAATCTGGCCTGTTCTATCTCTTGGCATGGTCCAGCCAGCCTATTTAATTAAGATGAAAAGCACAGTCAAGAAGATAATTCAAGAGACATCAGTCATCTCAGACAATATGAGGCAGTGATTTTTTTGTATCAAATCACTGAACCTGCTTATGCATTTGCGGGAATGCATGTGGCTGGACTGGATAATCCAAGAGGATCTTTCCAACAACCATAACTATTTGCACTTACATAGCACCTTTTGGCCACGGATCCTGATGTCTATAAATCTGTAGGCTCATAGGTGAGAGCTCAGTAATGAATTTGAGAGCCATGTGATAAATGGTGTTTATTATGCACTTTCCTTATACAATGCTCATAATAGATTTTCACTAGAAACAAGTCCTGGACTGTGCAAGCTTTGTTGTGAGTTCAGCTGCTTTCATCTCAAGCAGCCAGAAAGCTGTCTTAGGGAAATCCCCAGATGGCACAAAATTGTCATTCCCAGTTCTTTACCACACAGCCTTTTGGCATAGGAGATAGTAAGAGGGTGAAGCACAGTGCACAGTGATTAAGCCATTGCATTCACTTTCTTTTGGAAATTCAGTCAAACTTCTCTAAGTTATGCAAGAATGGGCTTTGGATGCTACTGAGCTCAAGCCCTCTGAGAGCTGGAAGATGGAAGGGAATTGCTTCTCCATCCTCTTCTTCCCATTTTGCACAAAGAATAGGCTCACCATTTAAAGACAGAGCCACTAGTTATACAAAGCATATTAAATAGTGCAAGTGTACAACAGCTTCAGCACAGACCACTCTCCCTGGCTTGATATATGCCTACTGTTTAGATTGTTTAACTGATGACACAATTTTTCCCCTGGTTAGTGCACAGTCTGACAACATTCAGAAACTGCTTTTCCCCTAAACTGTTGTCTCAAGTGCTTTCACTCCTGAAGATCATAGAAGATAAAAATAATGCATGTTGAGTGTATATAAGTGTGTATATATATGATACATGATTGCTGAGCATTTATGACATTAATCTTCACTCACAAAGACAGAAGAGATAACTCATAAGTTATCCCTCTGCTCAACCATGAATATAAATGTCAGGCTCCTAATGGAGATGTTGTCTAATGAAATATCGTGAATTATTGAATCTTCTGAGCCATGTGCAAATTTCATTTCTTCTTCCCTTTTTGGTTGAGATTGGGTACATTTGAGGTGATGCTATCAGCACTGTGAAGAGCAGATGGAAAGATTCTCAATGTAGCATTAAAGATCTAATCTCCATACTGCAGGATGCCTAGGGGGATGCTGGCTGCCCACTCCCATGGCATCCATAATTAAATTTACATTAAAAACAAATATTTTGGAGACCTCTTCCCTTATGAACCTAATTCGAAGGTGAAGCTAAGGAAGTCTAAGGCTATAAGAAACAACAGCATGGTCTATAAATCACAGTGGTGTAATTAAATCAATGCAAAGTGGATCAACTTACTTTGGTGCCAGCTTAACACACTTTAAATGGTTTAAGCCTTGTTTAAATAGGTTTAGCTTCATTTAGTAAATTAGTATAGACAAGCCAAAAATTCTTTGTAATTTACCATTGCTTCTGGCCTCATCAGCTTGTATGTCACACTGGCTTATATCATCTTCGAGACACACTTACCAATGTGCAACTTACAACCTTATTCTTCCTTTTTGCTTTGGCCTACAAGATGGGGGGATTCACGAGTGGTACAGTTTGCCTACAGAGAGAAAGCTCATTCAGAAGCAGTGCTGCGTCTAAGGGCAGATGTGCACCTTGGAAACCTTGGTGGAAGTTCCTAGGAAAACTTCCACCTTTCTTCCTAGAAACTCCCAGCTCAGACCAGCAGTTGTCACCAACAGCAGTCTAGTGTGCTCACTGACCTGCTCATGTTTTACTCCCAGGCCCATTTTAGTCTAAATTGCACTTGTTCATGCTACTGTGATCAGAGATTTTTGCTCACTTGACCCATTTGAACTGAAAGAAGTCCAAATGCCTTCCCACAACCAGCTCTGCTGGCAGATCTAAGGCAGTAGAAACCTCATCAGAAGTAGCGGCTGCTGGTACACAAAGATTCTTCGCTCAGTTTAGCCTATCCCTCTTTATTTGTCTGCTTGAGAAACACATAATTTAATTTTGCTGAACCCCATCATCTCCTGCAGGGCTGATCTCTTACTTTCAGTGAAGAATTGTAACTTGCTGCAATCCAATCACTGTGCAGAATGTCTTGGTATGTGTAAAACCTGTGACAGATAACGCTGAAGTTTCAGCTTAGTCTTTACAAGGTACAAATAACCAGAGATGATCATTCAGAGGGCTGTGTGGCTCACAGGGAGTGCTTAGGGACAGTAATCCCTCTAACCCACCAACACATTATGCAATAGTTGCACTGATACCATCATGCTTATCCTCACATTTGCCCTATGATGTAGAGATGTGTTATTATCCCACTTACAGCTGCAGCACAAAGGATGAGGGTAGAATAAATGACTTGCCAGAAGGCAGATGGGGACTCTATGGCACAGAAGATTATAGGAGCCAGGTGACCTGTGTCTTGGTTTGGCTCTATGCCCAGAAAATCTCCTTTTTTTCCTGTAGTTATTGTGCCTTCCTTCTGCAAAATGGAAGCCTCTATTGAAATCTCTAGCCCTTTAAGGCTACCAAAAAAAAAAAAAAATCTAATTCCTGAGTTTAAAAAAATACAAAGGAGCCCTTACTTACCCTGTAGGCCTAGGCATATTGCATGATTGTACTATATTCAAGAAATGACCCAGCATGAGTAATGCCTGTATTGTGATGTGGCGCAATTTTGGCCAGAACATTACCACCGGCCTCTTTTTTCCATTGACATGAGTCAGCTCAGTATTGTACATCCAGGACACTGATGGTGTTGGTGGGTGCTGATCCTGATTATCTGGAGAAACTCGATAGATGAGGTACACCATTTGTGTATCAGATTGCCCGCATGGCATGCCTGCCCTGCTGCTCCCTGCAGCAGAGATGTTTAATGACGAGCTCTGCAATACTGAGCAAGAGCTCCATCACATCATCATCATCCACTGACACAGGGTCTGCACTGGGTTGTTAAATTCCTTAAGTATTTATTGAAGCCAGTAGTGCCTCAGGCTCCATCCCCCCCTCCACATACCTAGCTGAAAATTACTGCCAGCCTTTGCCACTGACCCTTACAGGAAGCATTGAACCGATCCCCCCTGACAAACACAGAGCAATGGCTCAGCCTTGCCGAATGACCCCCGGTGAGGTCGGCTTGACACTGTAGGCAAGGATTGATTGCAGGTAGCAGGTGAGACCCTTTCACTTGACTGCCTCTGGGACTTGGCCAAATGCTCTATGCTTCAGGCAAGACACACCGTGCATGGGGATAGAAGCCCCAGCTACTTTTATTAGGGCCGTCTGGCCACTGATTACCTTTTTAGGCTTATAATTGCTGGGTGCGTTGATGCTTTTCCTTGAGCACAGTTATTGGGGAGCAGCAGAAGTGTTTTGTGCTTCCCTGGGCAAAAATGGAAATGAGCACAATCTCTCTGCTTATCCCCCCCCCTCCTCCCTGACTGCCTCTGCTGTGGCTCCATCGATCTGCGGTGAAGATACTCCTCATTTACACCACTGTCCAGAAAGAGAGAATTTGATTTGAGGTAATTGTTGTCCGATGCAGTCGATCAGGCCTCTATCCAGCGCTTTATGGGAGCAATATTACAGCGGTAGTGATTTTGCTGTTGCAGTGGATTGCATCAATATACACTGGAACTGATGTGTTAGGATCAGAAAAGTGACATTTACTGCAGTAAAGGGAGTACATATTTGGCCCCAAATTCAGCTTGGAGTTGAGAGACATAATTCTATCTTCAGCTGGAATCATTTATCCCAGCTCTGAGTCTTGCCAAGATAAATAAGTGCTTCTTCATGCTCACATGTTAATGTTGTTGCGATGAGCGAAGGGTTCATTTATTTGTTAATCACTGTTCAAATTAAGCTGTTAAAATCAGGGAGAAACCCAAAATCTAGGGACCTGGGTATGTGTGATATAGTTCTTTATCTGCTCTTTGTAGACTTATATTGGGGGGGGGGGGGGGGGGGTACATGTCTTCCTAATTTATATTAAAATTAGATGGAGGACAAAGAAAAAGAGAGAAAGAAAATGCCTGGTCTAAATCTGGTTGAGGTTCTGAATCCCAAATCAAAGGAGAGAGGCATCCTTCGCAATAAATGTTTTATGAAGAGCACACACAGCACGGTAATGCCCACAGAAATCTGACAGTTTTCTGTGCTTTCCCTCTCTCTGCTCTACTTTCCCGTCCGTGCCTCAGGTCATACAATTGAGCCTTGTTGCTCCTGTCCTTGCCTGTGGTCCCTGATTCATCACTTTTCAGACATCACTTCGCTGTGTCTGGAAGAAGCAAGCAGGAGAGACACAACTTTCCCTGAATTTCCTCCTCTCTGTTTGTACTTCTGCTTCCAATTTACTTGCTGCTCTTTTTCACTTCTTTCACCCTGTCTCTCCCATTGTGTTTCTTTTCTCGCTACCATTTCATTTAGTGTCACTTGGGTGGAAAATGACCCTGCAGTGTGTTGGGGAGAAGTCCTCGTACTGCTGAAGTGGTCGACCCTGACCTTGGCTTCCCTGGACAACCTCTCTATGTCTCTTTTGCAAAGGTCCATACATTTCTCCCTGGTAGTGGAAGTTGTGGGTTCCAGGTGCTTCGAAATATTCTCAAGACTCTGAACGCCTCTGAAAACAGGGCTTAGAGCAATCCCCCATGTTCTTGTTATTGCTCATGGTGAGACTTTCGAGAGGGAACAGCTCTCTGCTTCCGTGGAGCTCTGGTATATTATTATCCAGCAATTTCCTCACTTTGTTTAGGCATCTGGGGCAAACCATGGCTTTGTTGGCTTTCAACATGCTTTTCCAAGGCCCAAACTGCTGAGGTGTTTTTTTAAAAATCACCCACTGTTTTGTTTCTTGTTTTCAATGTAGAGGATAGCTAGGGATGAAGAATCTCCCCATCCCTTGGCAGACGGGTCGTGTGATACATTGTCTTTCCTGTCAGAAATGTGCTCCTGTTTTCATATTGGAGTAGGCCTAGTCATAGTCACTATTTTTAATCTTAATTCAGCTTTATAGGAACCCTTTCATCACAACTAATTTAAAAAGATGAGGACTCTCTTCCAAGTTTTTCCCTCAGACACTTACCACACAGTGTAGAGTGGCAGAGCAGAGAGAGGATTCTCCATTGCAGTTCTGCCCTTTCTTGAGTTTTGCTTTAACCCCCTTCCTTTTCTGCATCAGAGAAGGATACAGATTGCATAGACCAAGTTGCATATAAACTCCTTTGCAATGGACCTACTTTTGCCACCAGGCCAGGAAATGAAGCTCAAGTTGTGAACACACCTTCAGCATGGCAGGGTCCTGTGTCACAGCCTGACCTCAGCTCCGTCCCCAGATGAGATGGTATTTTCACCCAGCCGCCAGCAGGATTCATGTTGGTGCAACTGTAAGCCAATGCAGCCTTCTGGACATACTTTTGCAAAGAAATAAAAATTGAAATTCAGTATATTTACTGCAAATGACAAATGAGAGTATAAAGCTGAGTAGAGAAATTACCCAGGAAAAAAAAGTATCCCCCCAGGAATCAGACCATATTTGAGACTGTAACCGAATCAGACAAGCCACAGCCAGTGAAACTAGAGAAATTCATTGTGCACTGAAGAGCTGCAAAATACAGACCTGTGGCTGCTCTACCCAGCCTCTCCTGCATACTCTCTCCTTGGCCTCTGAAACATGCATTGTGCTCTCCTTGGATTTGGAGTTAGACCAATTTTAAAGAAGAGGCAGCGTGAGTATGCTTGTCCCGAACATTGCTATGCTAGAAATGGCATGTTATTGTGAAAGTGTATTTTCAACACATGGGCGAGGTCTGGGGCAGCCTGTCCAAACGATTTATTGACAAGTCAACATTTCCACAGCCAGCACTGCAGAGTGGAGGATTCTGAGGCTATTGAATATTTTATATTCACTTGATGAACTAGATTTTGCATGAATTATACCAAAAGGATCAACGAACACCAGTCTGTGTTAGGTTCTCAGCTCTGACTTGAGATCTGCTCTGTGACACATTTCATCTCTCAGCTTCTCAGCTCTATTTTCCCAAGGTGAGGCATTAATTTTTCCTTTCCTCTGTACTTTGTCTTACCTGCTTGGATTGGTCTGGACTTTTACAGTGTTTCATGTGAGTATCAGCAAAGTGTTGTCCCATGTTCTGTTTCAACCTCCAAAAAAGCCCACAACAAAATCTCAATAATAACTATGGGGGTAGTTTTTGCCCTCTTAGGATTTTTTTAGCTTTTTGCTTGTGTTACTCATTATTCTTCATAAGAAATCAGTGCCTTATCTAACAGAGAAGCTACAAATATTTTTACTTGTAGTTGTAATTAATAAAAACTATGTGATTTATATGAGCAGTGCTCTTCAGTGATCTGGTCATGCGATTACAATATGAGCTCATGGGGCCATGGGCTGAAGAAGCCTATCAGCAGGGCTATGAAGACAGAGGAAAAGTGGAAGGCAGGCAGTGACTGCTGAAACAGAGGAAGAAAAATTTGTGTCCATTCTTTGCACCAAGACCCATGCCAACCCTGGCTATTTATCTGCAAGTCAGATGGGCTTAGCAGTTTGCAAGCAAAAAGGTGAGAAGGTCCTTGCAACCACAATGCACAGCAAACCCCAAAAGAGGGTTAGGATTGAACACTGAAAGCGCACAGGTGAGCCATGAGGTAAGGCTCATGGAGGTTTCCCTGGAAGAAGTCCAGGGAAATTTAAAGTCATAGTCTGTGAGAGAGAAAATGAAGCATTATGGAAAGTGAAGAAGTGCAAAGAAGATAGGAAAAGTAAGATGTCAGGTACTCAGGAGGTGGGAATGCAGGAGATACGATCACTCGGGGACTGCAGATACAAGGACCAAACTTTTAATTGATACAAAACACCAAAAGGAAACAAATGAGAAGAATCACAGAGAAGCTGGGCACAGATTAAAAAACAGTGTAAAAAGGTTTGAGGGCATTTTGACCTAAATGGAAAGGGATAAGTGAGAAGTCCGAAGAGAAGCATGAACCATCCTAATTCTTCTCCCTGTTTTTGTGCTTGTACAATAGGCTGACTACAGATGGGTTCCTACAAAGTGTGGGTATTGGTTTTATCTGGAATTTATGAGATTTTCGACTTACTGTCAAAGCACGATTTCCCTGTGCTTTTTATAATTTTTTTTTTTTTATTTTTTACTTTTTCTCAGAGCTGAATGGGTGCATGAAGGGCACATAAAGGTTTATTGAGTAAAAGCCCTAAATGCTTGCAAACTTTTACTATTCTTCCAGGGCCTATAAATATTTTTCTCAATCTTTCTCTTCAAGGCAATAAAAAATTAGTTTAGAGGTTAGCTGTGGGACACTTGACATGAGTCTGGCTCTAATCTCTTTTTGAGGTTAAGGAAAGAAGTAGAACTGAAACAGCCCAGACCGCCAAAGTATTGAAATAGATATTAACATGCTCCTGTCTATAGGCCATACGTATCTGTGGCATAGCAAGTTGTATGGATGGTGAAGAGACCAAGTACATGTGCATTAGATAGGTGCTGTCCTCTCTCACAGGCATTGCTGAGGTTTGCATTTTCAGTGGAGTGACCTCCTTTTCAAAGGGCATGGTTTGTAACCCCAAAAATGGCTGCACTGTGGACAAAGCTCATACATGCAAGTCTCAACAGTGCATGTTGCTGGGTCTTTGGGACGTAGCTGAGGATCTCAGAAGTTCAGACACTCAGCTTTGGAGGCAGAGATTATTTCTGAGTGCAAAGTTATGCAAAAATGAAATTTTATTTTACAAACAAAACAAAACCAAACCCATTTTCCTGTACTCATTCCACTGGCAACAGGTCTTGCTACTCCAAAAAATTGACAGTTTAAGGAGGTACCTTTACACCAAGACTATTTTAGTCACATTGCTCACAATAACTTGATTCCCACGTTTCCACCTCTGTCTGGCCTCTGGGTATCTGTAGAATTTGCTATGAGCCTTCAGTTAGGGGTTTGCTTAGCTGTGCATCCTTGGGACAAATTTAGGAGATATTAGGAAAGCAACTAAGAAAAGCCAGTCTGTGGCCCAAAGGTTCAGATCCATTGCACAAGGCCCTTCATTTCCGTATGAGGGATTTATGTGATGGGTATCAATGTGGCATCTTGTACATACACACTCAGCATGTAGCTGTGCTAATTCCTTGTCAGGGTAAAGCAAATGAAATAATGCATGTTGACTTACAACTATTTAAAAGATGTTCCTGGTCCGACAGCAGACGTCTTTGTCTTCCTTCCCTTTCCCCTTCCTTCTGGGTCTATACCTTCTTGGTTTGCAGCCCTAGCCAGGAAGAATGGGAATTTTCCTTTCTGGCTAGCAGGTGAGCAGCAATATTAGAGGTGTGGCAGGTGTAAAGCTGTCTGCCACCACCTGTGGGGCCAGGAGGCTTCACTCAGGTGCCTCCAAGAGAGAGGGCTGCGCTCAGGATGGGGATCCGCCAGTTGGAAGCGAGCTTAGTTTTCCCCTGATGTGTAAGTCAGCAAGTACAACTCCCACGCAGGAAGCAGAGCTCTTCAGCAGAGCAGCCGTGTGAAACTCAGCAGTTTTGGTTTGCGAGGGTACATATGAAAATATTTTTGGTGTCAGTTTTCCTGGACGATTCGAGCTTGTGAAAATTGAAGGCAAGCACTAACCTTCCTCTTCCGGAGCAGTTGTTGCTAGAATGTCTGAAGCTTCTCATTTCATCAGCATTTCACAAAAATACCCTGAAAACAGGAGAATTTAATGGGAGTGCTCCTGAGGTCCCTCAGCCTGGAGGTGGTAGGAGGCTTGCAATAACACATTCATTCATTTAAAAGATTGTTTTGGAGGTAAACCCATTTCCTATGTAGATGTCTACACTGAGGCAAAAAGAGGAGAAAAGTGTCTACCTCACAGGGGTTTTTTTTATATAAGAAAGCCCAGTTTTAGTGAGAACATCTCCAGTTATCTTTGAGTACCAGGCATTCCTCTAGGAAAGCTGATGTAAACATACATAGCTGTTAAAGATTTAATGAGAACCCACAATTTATCTAATGAGATCACATAGGTTCTCCTCTCAGCACCTCCTCCTATACTGAAATCAGGCACCTTCTCTGCTCTAACTAGGCCCCCAGATTAATATTGCCTTGGTGTAATTGTTCATTCAACACGACTGCTAATTTGTCAGTGGAGCTATCCCAAGGTCTTGCTCCAAGAGATATGAAAACAATAACCTTGTGACCAAGAGACAGGCCTAATGTTTTCACTGCTAAACTGTTGAAAGGGTGTTTTGTGTGAAAGAGAAGGGAATGAGTCATCAAGCAAGGGGGTACAGGGTTAGTACTTCTGAAAAGAAAGAAAAGGAAAAAAAAAAAAAAAGTTATCCTTCTCTAATACAAATCAGAAAATTAATAGGGGAGAAAAAAAGCAAGTATATACAAAAAGTACCAGAGGAATGCATCAGTCTGCAAATCACACAAATTCCGGGCATCATTATTAAAAATTTTGTGCACTCACAAACACACATATGCGCATTCTTTGTCTTGCACACATGCATGCATCACTAAAGCACTGATGTGCAGCTTCCAAATAATTGCCTTCTAATAACAAAAATGTGGCCCATTCCAATAATGACAACTGCAGCACAATCCAAACCAACTGCAGCTAAAAAACAAAAATCATATTTCAAAGAAACACTGAAGATTAGCCTGTGGCTTTCACTAAACTGTGTATCTCTGATTCCTGCTGAGTGACACAATGGGCTGGCTTAACGCAGCCTGGCCTCTGAACTCAGCTATACAAGCCTTGGTTCCTTGAAACAGCACCCTCACTGTCTATCAGATTTTCAAAGAAGCTACACATATTCTGCACAATATAAAATATCCTTTTCTTTCTCTGCCCCATTTGTCTGTGGCACATCTGTATGCCCCATCTCCCTATTTTTTATAAAAGTCCTCAGAGTCTTTTCTGCATGTATTCCTTTCAACATCTGCAAAAGAAATCATTTCTCTTAGAAACAGTGTAAGGGTTGGGGAGTACACACAATAGCTGGAAATACTGTTTAAGGCCCAGAAGGGAGAACTTTTTTCTGCTATGAAAATGTGCTGTTGCAATGCAATGCAATATTCAAATTCAACCCCCTTCCATCTTACCCACTCCGCGTCCGTCCGTCCCCCCCCCCAAGAAAAAAAAAATGCACAAGGTGGAACAGGCTCATCTAAAGCAAAATATACTTGAAAGAACAGATGTTGCAAAACAAAACCCATAGTTTTCCATGAAGAGCTGCCAAAAATAACATTGGCTCGGCAGGCATGTGATCTTCAGAGGAGTTTGCTACTTGAATGAGTCAGAATGGTGATTCCATTTTTACCTCTTCAGTGAACAGTGCTCTTCCATGAGCACCAAATTCTCCTGCAGTGGCCCACTTACACTGGATTATATCAGTAGGCTTTGCAGGTGCTGAGAAAAAGTGGAAAGTGTGTAATGGTTTCCTCTAGTTTGAGAAGTTGTGCTTAATTGAGGCAAAACCCAAAAGGTCATCTAGAAGTATATGTAAAAGCATATACATGTGTATACATATCTGAAATGAGGAGCTAGAAGAGAAAGGGGGAAGTAATCTAAAATATCCTTTTCCATAAAGAAAGAACTGGGCTCTACCCAGAAAATACATTTTGTTCTAAGATGCAGAGCTTGCAAATTTTATTAAGTCTATGATGTGGCTAATCTCACCAATCCAGCATGTGTCCTTCAGCTGATTGTTCTTGAATGAAAATGCTTTGGGTTAGTTTTTTACAGAGAAATAGAGTGCCAATGGCCTCAGAAAGTTTCAGGGTTTGGTATCCAACTGTTGGAGGCTGGGACTCTCCAAATCAACACTTATGTTCTAGTTGCTGAAGTTTTATTGTGAGGAAGCAAAATATATTTTGATTTCCATGTCTCAGGAGGAGATTGCAGAACTTTTTTTTGAGTATACCATCCTTTGTCCTTTAAAATTAGAAAATGGGGAGCTGGAGTTGATAAGAAGGATAAATAACAGAGCCACACAACTGAGTCTTTGCAGTCTCTTTTTCTTTAAGAACTGCATTTAAATGAAAAAAAGAGAAGGTTCCTTGAAAACCTGGTACTCTCTCAAGTGCCTTCCATATCGCTAGCAAGAATCATTTTAATTTTGCAATAACTGAGCATATGATATCCTGACTCCCCTGAGGGAACCACAATGATCTTATTTGCATCTTCCCATTCAAGTATTGTCAGGTTTTCTGTGACATATTTGGGAGACAGTTACTGATGTTCCTGAAAAATATTGCCCATGTTGTCCAATCCCATACCAAAAAGAGTAGAATGAAGTCCAATTGTAGAGCTGGTTGTTTGTAGACCTGGTATATATTTAACCAAGAACAAAGATACACTGGAAGTTGGGAAGTATTGGTCAGTTGGGTCCTGGGAAAATTACCTCTCATTAATAAATAAAATTAGTATTGAAGTATCTTGGATGCAAGTACTGAAAATAGCAAAAGTAATGGATCGTATGCCAACTCCAGACAAATGCAGTCTCTCATCGGACATCTGAAGTCATGCTGTTTCTGTTGGAGATTTCAATAACCTGAGTTGAAGTCTATTGCCAAGACTTTCAAAACTAACTGTTGGGGAGAGGAGTTCAGAGGCTTTAGCAGAGCCCGATTTTCCCAGAGTTTGGGTATTGAGCAGTTTCTAAAAATCAGACCAAGAGGTTTTCAAACTGAGAAAACACATCTGACAATTCACGACTGGAAAATGTGGTCAACATAGGGCTGTAGGTGCTCACGTCTTCAGAAAATCAGTCCAAGGTTCCCTCAAGTTAGAAACCTGAAGTTTCCAGAATGAGAAGTCTCTTTGGAAAATGTTAGCCTCAAACTCTGTTTTAGCTTTTCTAGCTATTAGCATGGGAAGAAAAATATTGTATAATGACTAAATATGATTATTATGTAGTGGCTCATTGAGCTGAGAAAATGGAATAATATGTGGGAAATAATAGTGTCGTGCTAGAGGTGAGGCACAGTTCATTTGTGAAAAGGCAGTGACAAAGTTGTCTACCACTGGCTTTCTAATTTAAGGCAGCCTCTTGATACAAGAAATAGTAGCTGTTCTGTGACACTGTGACTTTGCATCTCCTTATTGCAAGATTTGTGGATTTGTGTTACTCTTTAATTATTTAAATACAAAGCTAATCTTTCAGCACTCAGAGGAGATAAAAGAAATCAGAAAGCACCAAGGATTTCCAAACTGGTTAGTCCTTCTTGTCCACAAAATTCTGTTTGAACCTAATTTCTTCTTATTTTCTTTTTTAGATTTAAGAACTGACTTCAGTTTAAAAAAAAAAAAAAAAAAGAAAGGCCATTTCTGTCAAAATCTAAGTGATCGGTATCTTCACTGTAAGATTTGCAAGATTTCATATCTAAACAACATAAATGAAACTTCCCTTCACTTTGATAAAGTGCCTAGAAATGCAGTCTGTTCTTACTGAGCAACTCATGTGTCACAAAACACCAGTTCTTTCATAGTTTCCATGGTCTTGCTTTTAAGTATTGGTGCACCTTTCCCTTTCCATCCAGCACTGCCCAAACTGTTTCACTGCTCCATCACTGCGTCAAAGCAAGCAATACATCCTGGACATTTTGATAGACCTTCATTTCAAAAAAAAACCAGAAGAAGCAGCCAAGATCAAAGACCAGTCTGCTCTGGGGAAAATACACCACAGTTTGTGGGCTTCTTTCTTAGAAAATTTGTGACCCAGCATCTTCCTCCTGATCATGATCTGTGGGAGCTGCTTACAGGAGAAAATACAACAGAACACCTATATACACATGATTTGATAACAGGATTGTTCATTGTATCTCCAATTTCCTCCCCTTTGGTTTAAATTTAAAACAAACCAGAAAGTTGCTCTGTCTCCTAGCTTTTCAAACACAAATGGGTGTTGTAATTAATTCCTGCACATTACACGACTGCTGAGATATTTTTATACAACATTAAAATTATTACGTAATGTTCTGACACATAATGACTGATTCTTCACTGGTGCCTAAGTACATCACTGAACACTTGGGTGGCATCAGCTGATTGCTGATACACTCAAGCTCTTAATTACTTTTTTTTTTTTAAGGTAGATCCTTTTGGTTTATGCCAGGGCTTTGGTTCTTCTCTCACCTTTAGAGGTAACATAGCTTTTTTATGGGTTGATTCTTCTTTGGTCTCCCCTGTAAAAGAGAAATCTTCTAACAAATCATTTTCTATTCAATTTTATAGCCCCAAATCTTGGCAACTTCAAGGCCATATTTTGCCACAGAAATTAATCAAAAGAGGACTGAGAGATGACCCAGAAGAACAGACTCCCAAAGGGCTACTATCACAACAGGGAGGTAGTAAGACCTGTTTTCCCAGCTCTGGTGTAAGGCTCTGTCTCCAGTCAAAGGTTTTATTATTGTTGGTCTTTGCAGATCTTTGAAAGCTCTGATTTTCCTGTCCCTATATTACATTCACAGAAAACCCTATTGGTATTTTTTCAGAATGTATCACTATACGGTCGGTGTATCACTATAAGGTCGGTATATCAGAGGACATCTATATCATGTATCCAAATATACTATTTTTACATTATCAAGGTATTGAAGAACTGCATTTCTCTCCTCTTCTAACTGCATGCTTAGTTGCAGCCCACATGGCAGCTGGATGGTAGATGAACTTCTGGGTAGCCAGAAGGAACTGCATTCCTGGAAAATGATGAAACCAAGTATTCATCTTTCATTCCCACCACTCTCATTAGCAGATAGCAGCCACTTTTATCACTCCAAATACATTAGTCAGAAGGCTCTCACCACATCGGGGCTTCACAGTGTTGGATGCTGTACAAACATTCAATGTGTGCGTTCCTTCCATGCAAAGGACAAGAAAATCATTACATCCTTGCCTCAAGCACCTCCCTTTTCCTAAGCCACCCTCTCCATTCCCTGTGTGCATCTCCTGTTAATCATGCCACAGATCTCAGCGACTGGTGGAAATTCAATAAACACAGGTCTGATGCACGTTGATAAGAGAGACTCACAAACCAAAACAAGCTGAGAGAAGAAAAACTCTCTTCCTATTTAACCCCCCCAACAGCTCTCCTCAAAGGAAGTCTCATACGCTTGATGATGCAATTGCTTTTCAAGCCCCAACAAGTAATTTTTCTGCCCTACTGTGAAGTGAAAAGACCCCAGCACTGTTCACCCCATAAGTTCAACCAGCATGAGTCAAGCATCAGAAAATCAAGAGTTGTATTACTACTAATAAAAACAAGAACGTGAAATGTTTTATTCTTTTCTTTCAAAGTTTTGAGGCCAAAGTGACATTAGGAACTCAGCAGTAGGGCTGGAAAATTGAGGGGGAGGATTGTCTTTTTACAGGAAAGCTGAAATTCCTTTGTAGTTAATTAATTATATCTCTGCGAGCCAGGGTTAAGCCAAATCTTCAGGTTAATGCAAGGCATATCCTCAAGCTGAGGAGGCTGTAATATGGAGGGTTTCATGCACGGAAAACTCCCCTTCTGCTCATAGCAAATTTGCCTGGTTTAACCCCAGAAGGTCTGATTTGCACAACGTTGCCTGCTAAAAATCAGCCACCTACTGCAGCTGCCCTTTTATATCCCTTCTCCGGGAGGAGACAGACCCAGACATGTTCTGGGAGGAACAGGCTGCTAGTCTGTCTCTGACACCTCCCTGAAATACAGTGCTTCAATAAGCACCTACGCCGCAGGGCATGGCTGGTTTTCCCAATTCAGCCTGCACGTTCTAGGAACGCCACACCTTACCCACGGGCTCAGCCTCTTCCAGCACCCACTGGTGCCACCCAGGTAATTGCCATTTCAGAGATAAGCTGACTCTTATCTGCCACTCAGGCTCCTCACGCTGTCTATGGGGCGGGGTGATGCCTGTTCCATGGCTTATCCATACTGGGAAAGGAGCTTCTTGTGTGTTTTGTCAGTGCCTCATTTTTAAAAACAGGTATTTGCTTGTATTTCCAGAGGGGAAGGACAATAGTGTGGGAGCTAAGGAAGCCAAGGTTTGGTTCATCATTCTGAGAAAGTCTTCCTGGGTGACCCCGAAACGACATAGTATCTCTACCCCAATTTCCTACCTCAAAAATGAGAATAGTAGCTGCCTTGACTGAGAGGTGTGCTGGAAGGACACAGAGTAACATTTATGACGTGTTTGAATACCACAGTTGGGAAGGAAGGGGAGCACAGAAGCACATTCGATGACAGATTTACGTTTCCTTTACAGTTATATGTATGAGCTGTTCTTTGTGCCATGCTTCATCTATTGACCCCAAGATTAAAAATTCAATGGGTGCATCAAAGGAACAAGATTCTTTCCTAAAATGAGTAAGATGGCATGCAAATCCCTTAATAGTCTGGCTCAGCATAGTATTGCACTTCCTGATGGACAAGGCAAAAAAGCAAGTGGAACAAGTTTGGATGTCACCAAGCTATGATACGAGTGATAATGGCATGTGTGACAGTGTCATTAAACAAAATTGTACTTCCAGAAGCTCCACCTGGGGTAGTTATACTATGGGAGGAAAAAAGAAGAAATTAACTAAAGGTACCTAAACCTGCAACTTCTGTATCTCCTGGGAGCAATCAAGCTGCTTGGTTATAGATTGATCAGAGTATATGTCTTTTTTTCAGAGAGATGTTGAAAAGGTCTCAATTTCATTCCAGCAAGAAACAAAAGCAAAAATAGTCATGAAATGAAATTCTTGGAGTTATGCCAATCCAGATTTTAGAGGTTTTGGGAAGAATAAGTTCTCACAGGGAGGCCAGCAGGCAAAGATCAGCTGTAAGCGATAGAATCAGATGTTACATATATAAAATTACCCTTTGAAAAACAGAAACATCCCATTCCCCATACAGCTTTGCCATGATGCATCCTGACAGAGGCCCAGAAGCATCCTCAGCACAAGGCAAGGCAGCGCTCAACAGAAGTGCACTTGGCCAGGAGGACAGAATAATTTTTCCTTGATTTCAGTGGGAGCTGCATCCACTTGCAGCCCGATAAATCTGGTCCTGAGTAATGCAGCGTGTATGGCTGGGTATGCCTCTCTTGTTCTCTCACACACACCTACGTACACAAACACAGACATTCGCCCGCTGACTCACCGGCTTCCCAGCAATCAGTATTCCTTTACTAGTTAAAACATGCGGCTGATATTCTCTCAACCCTGTGGATTAACCCCTGTCTCCTTTATACACCATCACCTATCGCTCGGCAACAGAAAATAGACCCTGATTTGGGCCTGATGGGCACTCTTAGTGGTGATGCATGGAGACAGACAGATTTTTTTATGAGCTCACTTGACCCTTCAGGGCAAGAAGTGGGAATACTTGTTGTGTAGTAAATTGAGCAAACATGACATGGACGGTAAGAGAGAGAGACAAGGAGAGAAAGCACAAATAACCGAGAGGGCTCTACTTATTCCCATGTAGCAGGAGGCTGGGATGGCACCAACAAAGGCAAAGAGTCTCTTTTGCATCACCCAGAGCTGAATTTATACCTGCAAAGAAGACACACAGATTTGAACAAAGACAGCTGGTGACCTAAAATAAAACAACCTCCAATCCAGTTGGTTTCCTAACACTCACTTGTTCAAAAAAGCAGATTTTACCCCTCTTAATGGCACATGGGAATGTTTCCATGATTTTGTTTTTTCTACTTTGGGGTTGAGAGGAGGGGAAATATGATTTATTGCTGTTTTCCAGGTGAATAAAATTGCAAGATCCCCCAAAACCCATTTTCCTAGTGCAAGAGAACCTGCAAAGTATGTTTGCAACGCTTGCCAGGGCACATAAATGGCACAGCAGTCTGCTATTATTGCACAAAAGCAAAAGCATATCACTGAAATGAATGACAGATACAGGATTAGAACTTCTAAAGCCCTTTGAGTTGTAACATAATCAAACTCAATATCCTATTTTACAGATGTAATGTTAGATTATACTACTTCATTCTACACTTAACCTTGCTCTTGCATATAAGGCAGACATCTCTGCTCATGAATCCACATTAGAAAGAAGTGTCCAGAGCCCTTCAGTTTGCAGAAATGGGGTCTGACCATATTCTGGAAATGGCCTTCTCTGTCATCTCTTCCCTTAGGGCTACAGAGCATGTGGAATTTTGTCCTGATAAATGAAGTTTCCAAAATGGGTGTTATTTCATCTTGGTGCCTTACCAAGAAGCAGGAGGTGGGACTGATTTGAAGCTGTTATGTTCAAATCTCCCATTACCACACAGTTGCTCCGTCTTGAACTTCTCCTCTTTAATAACTGGTTTAACACAAAGGGAAGATGGTACCATCTAGGTCTATTAGACTGTCACTAGTCTATGGCACTTCAGACATCAGGGTACGAGCAGCCCAAAGTTTTATTAGTAACCTTGGTGGTTTGACAGGGCAGACAAGCTGCTGCCTTGGAAATGTCTCAGTGAAAATTTCGTTCCAGAGTTTAATGTTTCTGTGACTATCTTGCTTCAACACAGAGGGGAGATCTGCAATTTCCCAGGGCTTAAGAGTGAGGATGGGAGAGGTTCCATTTCACAGACTGCTGGTGCTGGGTTTTCCCTCTCCGTGTTTCATTTGTGCTGACATTCTTCACTAAGCAGCAGACCTTCTTGCTCTTTCTGGAGCACTGGGTTTACACCTCTGGGAGATGCATTCAGCAGATAAAGGTTGCAATCCCATGTTGTGCAATGAGGTAGAGCTTGGCCTGACAAGCAGGGAGCAGGTTCACCAATACAGATGGTTCAATCAAAGCATTTCTGTCCTCACCTAAAACTTCCCTCCATCACCATCACTACAATCACACATGCATCCCTGCCCTATAGCTCTAGCAACTTAAACTGAGACTGCCAATTAATCTAAACTGGTGACTATTATAAGATAATCCACTCGACCTGGAAGGTTAAGTCTACTTTAAAGGGAATTGTTTGTCCAGACATGTAGACATAGCTTCTACTATGATTTTTGCTACTCTGGTTTATGACAGTTTCCCAGAAGAAATACATTTTATTAGGAAAGGCACTTTTGGGGGAGTTTCTGACAGTATACTTGCATTTACCTAGGACTGTTGTGGAATGAAAACACCATTGAAGAATACACCTCTAACCACCCTGGCTGTACTATCAATAGATTGTAGACAAGACCTGGCCCAAAGGGAAATTACTAAACTTGCCAAGGCTTAAACATATTTTTGAACCCAAGTCTGCAGAAGGAGAGAAGTTAGTGATTTAATCCACCAACATCATATCAGTCAGACAGATAAAAGGCCTGGAAAGACCAGCACAAAGTAATCTGACTATTTCATTCCCGTTGAACACCAGTTTCCAATGGCCAGAGACAAAAGACATGGAAAAATATCCTAATGTAAATTGGCATGGGGGCCAGAGCACAAGCAGTTAACATTAATTATGTATTACCCAAGCACTATAGACAGCACCAAACAGGAAGGGGAAAAACTCATAAAGCTATTAATAACAAACATAAAATTTGTAAACTCTCTGTGAGGAATAATTTGCATAGCAATATAAACATGGTCTCTAATGCTGAAAAGCTGGAAACAGTACTCTGGTAAAAAAACCCCATTATATTATATGTTTAAAACTATAGTTCTATTTATTTATTTATAAGCACATACTATGGTCTCTAATTCACAGGTTCCTGACCGTGTGGAACATAACCACTTTGCTACTGCAGACATTCCCATTTGCTGGGCACATGCAATAACAAATCTGGAGCATTTGCTTTGCAATGGTCTCAGATGAACAGTAATTACTAGTGATACTTGCGCTTGTTTGAAGACATGGATGGTTCAAGAATACCATAATCTAGAAAACCTGCTTTTTTACTCTGTCTTTGTGTTTTAATTTGCCTTATAAGAAGTCATTGCATTGGGTTGTATCTTATCAAAGGAGTCAGATCTCTGTTAGAGTCAGCTCTTAGCTTCTCAGTGAAATAAGGAAGTACTAGCAGCAACCTTCACCTACCCCATCTCCTTGAAGAACTCACATGGTTGGCTCCAATGGCATGTCATCCTGAAGACTGCTGGAGTGACTTTAATCTTCAACACTTTGGTGGGGAGAAAGATTCATTCATTATGTGTAGAGCCCAGTTTGTATAATGTTTTAGGGGCCGCAGTATCTAAACATGGTGTATGGATTTAAAACATATCATCAGTTAAGAGGGGCCAGCAACATCCTGACCTAGCTGTGCTGGAGGTCTTTACCATGAGCAAGATGCTGGTTCTCTCATTACCCTAATGACTACCCTCAGGCTGTTACGTTTTATCATGGGTAAAAGATGCCAACTTGCATTTATTCTAATCAGAACAGTTCCAAAATACTCAGAATTATTTAAAACACATGAAAACAAATGCCATTTTTTATACAATCTGCAGGGTTCACCAGGCTTCTCTGGAACTGCTCAGGCTAATTCAGGAGAGTGCAGGAGCAATACAAAGCATGATGACATTTGTCAGACCTAGGAAACCACAGGGTTAATTTATGTCCAGCAGCTTCAGTGAAGCAACCTCTTTCTTGCTTTCCCCTGAGCCTGAGAAGCAGAGTGCTGGTAACCTGCACCTCAAGATATGATAGAAATTTCCCTGTAATACAACAGGACAAAACATTGAGTGGGTTAGCACCCAGGGTTGGGGTGGGGTCCTCTCTCTCCTTGTCTGAAATTGGTACATGGCAGCCTTGCTCTGCTTCCACACCTCACCAGAGAGCACACCTCTGAGTCTCAGCTCTGCCTACTCCACTTGGCTGGGGAAGCTTCCTGTGAGCTGTGCTAAGTTCTTCACAGCTGGAGGTAGCTTTTGCATATATCACAGACACCTCTTGGTGGGCTGTGATTTGATTTTCCAGAGAGGCCTCCTGGGAGTGTGTCTCAGGAACAGGGTATGGGGGAGGATGGGGAAGGATGTGGTCGCATGCTTGATCAGAAAAGCAATAATGAAAAGTGGATGGAGAAGGGGAGAGAGCAGTGGGAGTTTTCTCATCAATCCTGGGTCCTGTTGGGCCAGCAGCCCCTCTGGTATGTTTAGGGATGCTGTGTGCCTTAACAGCCTCCATTTACTAATGCAGTAATGACCTGCTGGAGGAGGATTTGGCCGCTGTGCTAATTGCATTCCTCCGCTGCACAATAACTTAACACATTATTAAGATTCCACAGAAGAGGGTCAGGGAATTCATCTCTCTCCAGTGCTCTCCTGACCCCAGCACCATCTCACACACACACACACACACACACACATGCAAAAATCCAAATGGATGTTTTCAAAAGCTGGAAAGGAAACATTCCATCATTTGTAACACTGGTACAGTCACAATTTTTTCTTCATATTCAACATTTTATGCCTAATTTTGAATAGCTGCAAGGTCCAGCTCTCCTGCTTCACACTGTTCTTGCAGAGCAAAAAGGCTCAGAGATGGACTCCACGGAGTAACATGGCCACAGCTTCAGGTGGTGCAAGTCATTTGTGTTGAAGATAAGACCTCTTTTACCACAGCTCAGGTTCTTACAAGCTCACCCAGCTCTGAGGGGTGGACCAAAGCACAGTAATGAGATTTTTTTTTCCTTGGGAGTTTTGGTTTGGTTTGGTTTATGGTTGGCTATTGCACAATCTGACCCAATACTGTTGCTCCATTGGATAAAAGACTGTCAGAAAAGAATGTAAGGAGGCAATGATCAGTCCAGTGTGTACATTTATAGCTGCTAGCTGGCCAAGACAGTACAGCCCTTGGCTCAAAGCAAAGTGGAGGGTTAAAACCCTTTGAGAATTGCCAAAACCAACAGGCAGGGGGGTGGGAGCATGAGAATACAGGGGTAGCTGAATCAATTTGGATTGCATGGCAAATAAGAGCGCATGGTGGAGGTGAGTGCTGTCTGCAGAGTCTCAAGGACAGCTCTCAGCCTGATTTGCTGGTGCAAGGTGGGGACCTGAACGACCTCCTCACTGCACTTCTCATATGCCACCACAGTGATGGCAAGCAAGTGGCTCATCTTGCAGCCTGGCATTAATGGTGCTGTGGATTGCCCATCACCAATTTCCTCCTCTTCCTCATTTTTAGGTCCTCTCTCCTTTCCTCCCCGCCAAAGGATGAGAGACCAACTTGCACCTTCTTCAGAGGCAATATCTCTCTTGCATGGCAGTCTTGGTGAGCAGGCTGGATCCACCACACTGGATTGCCAGTGAAACCACCTACTTGGCTCTGAGCATGAGTCTGAAGGCTGGGGCATTGCCCCAACTCACTGGTGAGGCAGAGACGAGCTCTGCTGCTCCCAATGCCTGCCCTCAACCCTGCCCACCCTTCCTCGTCTCCCCTGCTCGCTCCAGACTGTGCATCTTCAGCCTGCTTATATGCCTGCAGCAGCTTTCCTATTAATATATGTCAGCATCCTTCAATTTCTTCCTTCGGAAATCTTCTTAAAAGTCTCCACTGTACTACACCATGTTCAGGCTGTAATGATTTTATCAGCTCGTGCTAGATCTAGTTAGTATCCTGCCATTTTTAGACTATTGGATTTGGAGGGGGAAGAGATTGTTTACTTCGTTGACTCTTGTCAGAATAACATGTACGCTCAGCTCACTAAATAAGTTAATGGTAGTAATAGTCATAAATAATAATTATAAATGAAAGTGTGTGCAAGGTTAAAACTCACTTGATAGAAGCTTTCCTCTGGCTCTGACTGGTTTGAACAACAATTTGTTTTATAATCTAGCCTCTTCTGCTTTTTCTTTGTTTGTATGTATCCTTACACATCTATGTAAAATGGCAAATAGAAGGCAGCAGGTTAGGCTTATTTCTACCACCAAAGTACTGCAAAGCTCCACCGAGGCACTCACCTGGAACGAACTGAGCACAGTGAGCTAACCTGAAAGCCAAGCACACCCCCATGACAGTCCTCCGAAGGCCCCCCCTTGCAGCGGGCTGCAGAGAGGCTGGGAGCCTGCACCCATGCAGGTGCACTGATCCCAGCTCACCGCCACCCTTCCCTCCCGGCAAGGTCACAGCAGACACGGTGCCTGAGTCATTTCATGGGCTGGATCCAGCCTGGCGCACAGCAACTCTCGGAAAGGGTTACTGCTGTCATAAATAAGAGGCTGTCGAGTCATCAGAGTGAAGTCAAACTTTTTGTTGTTGTTGTTATTTATTAAAAAATCCCTACAAGTGTTGGGGTTTTTTTCTTCTCTGCTACTAGGAATGGGCTGGTTTGAATGCCACAAGTTCTCTGCTCTAGTACGATCATGCTCAGGTGCAGAACAAGTTGGGTTTGGATTTTCCCCAAATAAGCTCACTAATGTATTAGTCACAAACAGACTTCAAGGACACTTGACCTCAGTGTCTCTGCTTTCCTCTCTGATCATCTTCCAGCTTCTGCTTCAGCAACAGAAAACTACAAAGAAAGAAATGGCAGAGTCAACGAAACAAGGGAAAGCCAAAGATTAGGGCTGTGGTTGGCTCAGCAAAGCCCAGCCTGTGTGCCATGCTCCTCGTAACTATTTCCAGGTTACTCCCATGATGTAAATCCAGGTAGTTACATCAGGAAGGATTTTGACCCTTCAGCTGGATAATTTTTTACATCATCTCTCTTTGTGCAGGGTTTTAAAAAGTTGTGTTTAAAAGTAAAGCACAGACATCTTAAATTATTAGTATTTTAGTGAATGATAAATAATGCAACTGGGAAAAGTCTGATAAGCAGATAGGGTAAACAGTGAAGAAGGACATACAGAAAGAAAAAAAAAAGAGCATCAGACAATATAGGAGAAAATAGAGTGACTTCTGAGCTGAAATTTTTTAACAAAGAGCTTTTCTTCTGACTTCCCAGCTCTGCCATTCCCCAATTGCATTAAAGTGGTTGGCAAGATGAATAATATTTTTAGATGAAATATACTGGCAGAACAACAGGAACTGCAGCCCCTTTACTGTTCTGCTGGAAATTTCTGCTGCTGTTTCTGGTAAATATGGCTGGTGGCAGGACCTGGCTTGTAGCTTTAACCGCATGTGGGAAGTTCATGGGGCAAAGATGCCAAGTCTAAAATTAACCCTCTTGAAAAAAAGATTTTAAAAAAACTGCCTGGGGCAGGGTGAGAGTGTTTAGGTCGTTATTTTTAGTCTTTCATTATATTAAGACATGTAGAGATTTGGATTAATTAAGGATAAAAAAAAATAGAAGATCTCAACATTTTCTGGACTGAAATGAATAAGGCATTTGCATGAAATACTGTAGCTTTAAATCCTTAGACAAGAACCAAGTAAGAGACAGAGCACTAAGGGCAAAGGCTCTCTGAAGCTCCCAGTATTGCTGTGGAGAGTGGATCTAAGGTGTCACCAGGTTTTACTATAAGCAGCACATTTCTCTGAGCTCCATTACTGGGACCCCACCAATTTTTGCAAAGACCCCAGAAAAGAAAAAACTGAGTGTGTGTCACCCTTGGGCTTGTGTAGAAGAATTCCAGGATGTAACATGAAAGGATCAAAATCTGTAAAGCAGATAAAAGGTACAGCACCAAAACATATTGGTGTTTCCTCATTTTTGTGTTTATTTTTGTTTCTTTCCGAACTTTTTGAACACGACTCCTGATTTAAGGGGCAATTTAACCCCTGAATTTTGAACTTAAGAGTAGGATGTCGCAGCTGATGCTGGACACACCGGTAAACATTTTTTAATAACTTCATTAATATCACCAATATCGCCATCAAATCAAGGCTAGCCTCAAAATAACCACTGCTCCATCTTCCACCCCATGCAAAGTATTGGGATTCATCCCTTCTTTGGAAATAAGATGTTTTTATCTAGATTTCATGCTTGGCTGAGTTTTCTATTCCTTGCTTTGGAAGACAGTCCATTGTCTCAGCTCCTAAATGCTTTGTTGCTTTTCCTACTCTGTTCTTTGAAACAAAAATCTTATGGGAACAGCTGCTGTAAAGTAGAGGTCTGTGCTAATAAGGCATAGTATGGAGCTAGTTAAGTACATTGTATTGCAAGGAAATGTTAACATGGAACTACTGAGAAATCAGTATTTATCAGTTCCATCATGAATTGCCACCTTTAGAAATGATCAAAAATAAACAATTATGCATCTCTGCATATATTTTACCACTTTCTTCATGTCTCAGTCCTCCATGTTACTCACCTTATGGCTTTTCAAGCTTTACTCAAAATAGTGATGTCAATTTGCAATTTTTTTTTTCTCTTTTTAATTAATAAGCCCCTGCTAAATCTTTTCTTCTGTCAGCAGATATGGACACTACTGTACAAAGTACTATATATAAATCTTATTAGAAACAGCACCTGCTCAAAAAAAATTATGGACCATATTAATAACAAAAGAATATCATTATTTTGGCCAATTTACAGAGATGTCAGTTCAGGCACAAATATTTCCCAAAAGTTACATAAGAAACTCGTACAGCTCAGAGTCTGAGTGCAGGTCTCTGAAGTCCTTGCTCAGACCTCAGCCCCTCTTGGCAGGTAGCAGACTTGGGTGAGGAAGATGGAATAAAAAACAAAAAAAAATCCATCTCAGCTAGGACAGACAATATGGGAATCCTCTGTAGAGCGTGTTGTGATTGAGGGTGCCTTCTGGCAATGGAAAGATGAGAGAAATAATCCCCTTCTTGAATTGGGGGTTCCTGCTGTCATTCAGTAAGAAAAATCATCTTAGTGGAGAATTCCTGGAATAAGACAATGGTGATCAATAACGAATTCCCAGTTGTTGCTGGAAAAGGTTTCTGAGCTATTGCAGACAGGACAAAAGCATTCTCAGTACCATTACCAAAAGTGAAGTTTTAGACCTGAAAGCTAAAATGAAACAAAGCAAGCTTTCAATTAACTTCTCAAAGTGCTTGCAGTTCCCAGGTCAGGGCAGATGAAAAGATAAATATTGAACAAAGAGGGTTGTTCTGTATCTGAAGCATCTTAATGAATACAAAAAGTTATACAACATGTTTGAGGAGTGCTTTTGCCTTATATCAGCTGTTCCTTTCTCCAAGCCAGTGATGAGATTATGGCCCCTCATGGGTGATCAATTCTTAAGTGTGATATTGGATGATTTATTGCATGTCCAGAGGCAAGCTGGAGTTTCCCCTTGAACTCTGGAAAATCAACATTGTAACTGATATGAGAGGGAGAAATTCTCATTAGAAAATCTGTAGTTGTCTGAGAAAAAAGAAAAAAATATCTATTACTAGATGTTTTTATGGCTTTTACTAGTGACTTTTGTGACAGGGGCAAATCACACAAGTCCTTCCTCCTCCTGTCTGCTAAAGACTGGCAAACCCCTTCTTAATCATTGTGAGAAATGCAGAGGTACTGCAAGTGTTAACTTTGGCATTACACTGGTCACAATAGTATTTAGCAATGTTGCTGCTTGTTAATTGTCAGTATTATTATCACCTATGGTCCCATCTTGACTACCTAGGCAAAAAAAACCCCAAACCTGATTGCTAAGAAAGTTGCTGTTGCTAAACAGAAAGACCAAGATTTTTCAGAGTCTGAATAAGACCTCTGCAGCTTCCCCAAAGGTTATTCGCTTTCTGTCTGTATCTGGCAATGCAACAAACTGAAGAAGAATGTATGGGGGGAAAAATTAAGTGCTTATAAATAACATTTGAGACCATCTTTCTAAGGCCAGAGAGGGATTACTGTAAGCAGCCCCAGTTACTGCAGGTCCTGGGGGTTTAAGGAATTCCTTAGGTTTTGCTTTAGTAAATTATTTGGGGAAAAATGGATTAATCCTCTTCTATTACATGGATTAAATAAGCAATTTATCTATGGTGTATTCTGATATAGTGTTACAAACACTTAAATATTGCATAATGGATTCATACCAGTTCAAATAGGAGAATCAAATTTTTGTGAATCTGAGCTAAAAGCTCATTGACATCAACAGGGAAGCTTGCTACTGATTTCAGTGAGCTGCAACTATGACTCCATAAATATAGGAAAGCTTTTTTATGGCTAGTCCTGCAAAACCAATGAAACTTAGGAGAACTCTGGTTTGTGTCTCATGCATCATTAGCACACTCATGAGCTAAATTGTGACTACCACTAGCGAGAAAGAGCATGGCTCAATTTCTAGATCCCCAACTGTTTGCAGGGCAGTCACAAAAACTTTTAAAAACTGTTTTGGGCTTGAGATCTGCAGGGACAAAAGAAATACCACACCCTGTATCTCTCTATAACTTTTTAAACTTGCAGCCATTGTTTATTCCTTCCTAATGACCAAACACACAAACACAATATTTTTCTTTAATATACTCTAAGCTTCAAAAGACGTGCAGAGTACAAATAATTCATGGCACTAAGATGCCATGAGCTGAAACCTTGAAGCTGTGGGAGTTTTGCTACTGACTTCATTGGGCTAGAATTTCACCCAAAGATGATTAATTACCACAACTTTCAATCTCCATAAATGCTATTTTGTAATGTTGAATTGTCTAAGCCAGCTCTTACAAATGAAGTAAGTAGAATAAAAATTAGAAGAAGTGGAAACAGAAGTGGTGGACAAGAGGACAACAGTAACGCTTTAACAGTTATGGTTTTAGGGGCAACCCTCTAAGACCCAGTATCTACACGACAGCCGTGCATGCAGTGACAGTACAATTTTACCAATAGTACTCAAACAAATCAGGTTTTCTTCATTTTCTTTCTGCAGCAAAGTGTCCCAAGCATAGCTACAACCAAGGTATGACACATTGACCACAAGAAGAGAAAGAATGACTCTGCACTTTCCTCTCACATCCAGCCCATTCCTTTTCTCTCTCAATGTAACCATTTCATTTTGTAAGAATTGAAAATGAAATCTCACATTGCGTTCATAGTTAAGTCCCTTCGATGTGTATGTGCAAGACACTTCTCTGTGTGTGGGTGCATAGAGAGGTAGATCAGGAAATGTCAGCTTCTCTTCCTTTTACTTGTTGTCTTTTACTCTTTTTATTTTCTTCTTTTGGTTTAATGTTTTGCATGTGAATCTTTCATGTTTTGTTCCAATGAGTGAGAGTGAAAAAGAGAAAAAGGGAAGGATGTTGAGATCACTTTTAAAATATCTCAAGATAAGCAACAAATAAAATCCTCAAGGAAAAAAAAGAAAACAACACAAACCAGCTCACAGCTTCATACACTGCATAGGCTGCAAGCTGGAGCTCCAGTGTCTACTGCTGGGTCCGCTTTCCCATCTCACAACAGAAAGCAAATCTTATTTACAATGACCAAACCCAATCTGGGTGCTTAAACCTAAGCCAGCACTGCTGGGCTATCCAAATCCCATTAAAATCAACAGAAACCCCTTGTCTAAAGTAACCTTCTTACTAGCTTTCCAACCCATGCCTTGCTGCAGCTCATTTTACTTGCCTACTTTTCACTCAGTCTCATCTAAATTTGGGTTGCATGTTTGAGTCGCCTGCATGGGGAGCCCAGGTTCTCCTTTTTTCTCTGCAGCAGGAGCCTGCTGCTGCAGATCCCCTGCTCTTTGATCTCCCTATTTTATAGAGAAAAATTAACTCTTATTTCTACATGTTACTTTGCCCAGCGTGATGCCATGGCCAAAAAAGCAGCCCATGTAATCCCAGTTGGATATGAACAGTACCTGAATGACTTAATGTATTTTGGCACCATGAGGAGCCTAAGTAATGATCAACACCCTGACTTTCTTTTTGAGGGGCTGTACTAGCACAAAGCCTCAAAGGGCTCATGGAAATAGTAAACAATGATATCTGCATATATTTTAAAGCAGCAGTATTGCCTCCACTGGGCTGATCCAAGCAGCTTCACATGAAATGAACAGTGATGAACCTCAGAAAACAACAAGGACCAAAGTTCTGTATCAGAGACCACCTGCAAGGAGAGCATCCTGAAGCATATCCCAGGGCCTCATGGCAATTATTCTCTTTCAGACCCTAGTACGAGTCAGTATGCAGAATATAGGGGAAGGGGGGTGACAACAATAATTGATCAGAAATGAGACAATCAGTTGACTCGAGTGGCTACATGATTAATTGTCAGGGTCCAAAAATGCCATTAAAAGCTGCAAATGATGTGAAAATTTGAAGTGAATTTTAAACAAGTATACATTTCCTGACTCAAAGGCACTTTAGCCCTATAGCCTGTAGCTTAGAGACATCTATCTGGCTTTCTTCCGTCAATCGATACCATTAAAGCCCTAAAAAAAAATCCTTTCTCCATATAGTTATAAAATATCAATTACATACATTTTCATTAGCTGAATGCAGTCATCAGGGCTGATACATTGGTTGTTTGTTTCTCAGTGATACGTTGTTGGCACTCTCCCAGTCACAGTCTTATCCAGTGGGAGCATCCTCTAATCACGCTGATGGGGACCCATACTTGGCATTGCGCATACCCACCAGCCGTCTGCCTATGACCGTATCGCAAGCTGTCAGTCACAGAGCACAAAAGGGGGGTGCTGGGCTTCAGTTTCTCTTGCCCGTCTCCCCTACAGTACATTAACTACCAGTGCCTGCAGAGGATATTATGCTGCAGGATTTAAAAGCTCCAAGCAGACATTAATGAGTTATGCTAAACTCACTGACACTCTTGTGGAAAGTACTATCGCCTCTGTTTCACTGATGTAGACGTTTAGATAGAGGAAAGATAAGTCACTTGCCTGAGGCCATGCACTGATTGAGTATCAGAGACCAAATTAAACTCTGACATTTCTTGGCCCTTAGCTCCATGTTGCGGAAGTTCTGTCTCCTGAAGAAACTGTTGAAAGAGAAACTAAAACACATCGTCCCTACATTAAATATGCCACCTACTCTGTGCTTACCCATTCCTTTGCTTTTAAATGCCACCCTGTCAGTACCAGCATACAGGTATCTCTCTGTGCATGACAGCCTATCTTCCTCCTCCTTTTCAGCTTAGCTCTTTCACATGTCCACTAGTGTGCATTGCTGTCCAGCTCACCTTCATGTGGGCCAATGCTCAGCTAGAGATCTTTTCTCAAAAAGGCAGGAACTGAACATGTCTAGAAGTGTAGAGATATTTTTAAACCAAGCAGAAACGTGCATGGCCACACTGAATGTGGTTTTGGAAAATGCAGCTTTCTGTTTTCATTCAGCACTTCTTCTTCTCAGAAACAACATGAGAAAGGGAAGGCAGTGGAAGAAGGCTAGGTTTGTTCTTCGGAAGGAACATGTTAAACGACAGCATTAATTATTGCTGGGTTTTATCCTCGGGGGAAAAAAAACACATAAACAAATAAACAAACAAAAAAGATGACACACCTCTCGCACAACCTGCTGGAATTTGTAGCTCTGCATCACAGACGTCCTCTGAAACAGAAACCATCAGACACATCCTGGATATTTTCTATCAAAATGAACATACATACCTTCCTGAAAAACTTGAATGGGGCTAGAAAACATGAGGCTCTGTATAAATTCAATAGACTCTAAGTCACCCAGTCTCATTTTCTTGTCTCCTTTCCTGTCACTTCAGATTGGTAGGCTCGTGGGGTCAGTCTCCCCATTTGATAATTTTTGGCTTTGAAGGACTACCAGGTTCTCTCAGGTTATCAGAGCAAGCAGACTAAGCACTTCTTGCCCTGCATTTCTTGCCATCAGCCACCACCTCTGCTCTGTAGCAAAGGGCAGCAGATGCTGACACCAGTGTTGCAAGGTTGGTGTTACAAAACAGCATCACCTAGAAAACCTCCTGTGAGGGAGCTATGCCTTACCCCACACATAAAGGTGCCCTATGCAAACTTCTCACGCTTGCACAGAGTAGCACACATAAGAGCACAAGATGACCTCATTTCCAATGATAACCCTCTTACTGGCATGCTTGCAGGTAACCTACTTTGGAATAAAAAGGTCTGTCTAGTCCCCAGGTCTGTCCTATGTGAGTTCAGAATTGGGAATTGGAGCTAAAATCCTAATGGGAAGGGAGAGGAGCATAAGCAAAACTCCACAGAGGGAAATAGAAAGCCTGTATTTTACTGCTGTAGTGCCGGACACAGAAGAGGTCAAGAAAACATTCCCCCACTGCAAAACTGTTGAGTGTGCACAAACTAAAAATATTTTTTATTGCAAGAAGAAAAATCCATTGATTATTTTTTTTCCAGTTTTCAGCAACTAAAGAAGCTATCCAGTTGAACATTGCAGGAAATATCTGCACGACAGACTGCAGACTTCCACTTTTCAGTTGTTAGAGAAATGTTTCCCTAGTTGGCTACTGCAAACTGAATGCTTTCAATTACCAGGGTTTTATTTCTTTGGAAGTAATTAAAAACCTGACATTTTTCCTTGAGGTTTCATTCCATTTTAATGATGGAAAAATATATTTAATGGTAAATTTCAACTAGCTCTTCTTCAGAGCTCTCTGTAGCTTCCATGATCACCAGACCTACAGGCAAAACATATCTTAAACAGACCCAAGAACTGCTTCCCCATGCAGTTATACATGAGGGTCTTCAAGGTTACAAAGCCTGTGTCATCATGGGCATGTGTTCTTGAGATTTAGAGGTTTGACTCTGGGAGGACCAAAGTCCAAAATAAAATGGATCATCTCATTGCAATCCAATGCTAACTTGGTGCACAGTCACCCAGCAGTGCTGGGAAATGCTGCACGGACAGCGTGCGTGGCTCTTCCACACGGCCCACATGGTCAGACGAGGTCTTTCCCCAGTAAATCCATCACTTCCAGTACTTGGCTCACAGGACAGCGTATGGCTCTGTGCCTGCCAAAACCAGACCTGTCCTCACCACTGCTCAAGCACCATTGAAGTCTGCACTTCAGTCCTGCTTAGCTATTCCAGGAGAGAGTGTGGTTTAAATCTGCTCTGTCTCTTGGCTTCTGCTCTGCATCTGCCAGGAACTGCACATGCCGGCGTTACATCCACACAGGGATATGCATTTATAGGCAAGCCCACTGCCTAGAGCCATAAAGGAACTGAGTCAGCCTGGTCCGCTGGATCTAGCCCTCCAAGGCTTGCAAGTTCTTCCAAGCCCACGTCTCACTGGAGTGTTTTTGGCCAGATGGGAAGAAGTGAGATGGTTAGTGGTAAAAATGACACCGCTTTTGATTAAGGGAAATGGTGAAGTTTCTCTCGAGGGCAAAAAATTGTAAATTCCCAATATATCTTCCCTGTGAAAACTCCTAACTAAAAGAAAGCAGAGTTTTACAGGGCTTTTGTTTGCTAAGGAGCTGTGCAGAAGTGACTCATTTGCTCTCCCCAGGCCAAATGTCGGTTGGTGCCTAGAAAGAGGCTTAAGCCTCCCTACAGACACACTGAGACTCTCCTCTAGAAACAGCACCACAGGCCAGGTTCCAGCTGAGAGAAACCCTCTTCACAGCTTCCTTGGGCTGTCCAGTTAACACCAGGGACAACATGGGTAGAGGACTATTTGCAAAGCTCATTGCATGTCCAACAGAAACATAAGCATTCAGAACACCTTCCTCCCTCCCAGTCTGTGTCTTGTGGACAATCAGTTTATGTCTTTCTGGAAACAAGTCTTCTATGGGGGTTGCAAGAAACTGAGTGCTTATGGCCAACTATTACACTTTATTCTCTCTGCCTTTGAGCAGGTAGCTGTGTTCAGTCAAATTTGATGGAGGGGAAGAGAACTTGAACACATCACATTTCTCCAAGGTTTGTGAAAAGACTCCACCACACTCTTGCCCCAGTCTGCTTTTGCACAGGGGAAAGAGGGAAAGTTTCCATTGTGGGGGATTGCCTCCTTCCATTGTCACCCTGGGTTGGGAGGTATTAGGAACCTTGGGTTCCCTGCTCACACGCTGTACCCAGGTGAGGGCTATAAGAGATAGGGAGCAGAGGGTTCCCAAAAGACACACAGGCACACCATTGAAATCAGAGCATCATGGTCATTTTTACAAGCAAACCAACTCTGGACCAGATCTAATTTTTTTTTAACACCTAACTTCCTAATGATGGATATTATTTTATGACCAGGAATAAATGCTTCATCAACATGCCATCTTTTCTAGGAAAAGTAAAACAGGTCTTTCATGAGATGTATTTTAGAGCTGATTCTTTGTCTGTATAGTCCCATTACACAATATTTTTATTATTAAGATTATTATTATTAATATCAAGCCCTGATACTTTTATCATGCTCTTTTGGGTCTGGATATTTTCTGCGCTTTGCTGCGCGCTTTCTTTAAAATACTTCCAGGCAGCTTTAGACAGCTGAATCTACCTTCTTCTCTAGCATGACTGTGAGTTTGTTAGAAAGCAACACTTTTTCCCATATGGAGAAAACTGCATTCCTGTTACCTAGGCCATTGGCATGTATATTTAATTTCTATTAGAGGTGACAGCAACAAAACTCTTGTTGAAAATGCATTATGCAATCCAATATATCGGAGCTTTGCTTGTTCCTCTTATAAGAAAAGGGATTATTTACTTATTGTCCTGAAATAGTGATGAAGACCATAGCACAGAAACATTTTAATCTAGTGAGACAAGAAGCTTGACATCCTTCTTGCTGCTGATGATGAAGATTTCATTTCTCTAGAGCCTTATTACTGTTGGAAGCATTTAATATTCTGGTTCTGAAAGCAGATGTGATCAGACATTTGAGTCTGAGGGTTTCAGCTAATTACCAGCTTTCCAGGTAGTTTAGATGTCTGTTAGTGTTGCTCTTCCAGTGTGAGGAGGGTAAGGCATCTGTCTTGGTGCTCATGCTCCCACTCTGGCTGGCCACTATGAATCAGGAGATCTCAAATCTGTACTTCACTGTGGTCTTCCTAGTCAAGACGAAGGGAGAGATAGGCAATGCATTTTGTATTTGACTCAAGTGCTTAGGTGGGTTCAGCAAACTCTAGAACACAAAGCACCATTGGAGCAATCCTCTGAACAGTGTAAAACTGTGTTTGGTCTCCCCTTTGCTTCCAAGGAGAGTTTTGCAGCCTGGATGTCTTGAGATGAGGATTTCTGCCAACTGTGACTCAGGAAAAGAATTTAAATGTGATGGCCTCAGCCTAGTCCTTGGTGGAATATTTGTCCACATCATAAAACCACTGGACACAATATGGAAATGCAATTGACATTAAACCAAATGATATAATCCCATCTAATGGTATTATAATGAATCCCAAGTGAACTAAACATGATTGGGCAAGTATTTCAAAGTGTTACTGAAACAGTTTTTATAGCATAAAGGTCTGCATTTGCCAACCAGTGGCCAGACACACAGAACAGACTCTAATAAGTTAGCCAATTCCCACCCTGTAAACCTGTGGCTGTTTCTTAGAGAAACATCTTTTTTTAATTAGTGCTTTTACTTTTTGAAAGATTCAAAGGAGTTTTCTGAAATGTGTTTCATTTTTTAAAATACATTGCTCCTATTCCCAATTAGCTATTTCTGGTCTGTAGTGAAATCCCCTGATGAGTAGAAGGGGATTAAATTTCTGTAAATCTACCATTTATGAACTTGTGAGTTGCTAAATGATGTTGGCCTTTCACCTAATGGCTGGTTATGCCTTATGTGTCTGTATGGTTTGCTGTGTTATTCCTCTGCTCTGGTGTAATTGTTTTTACTAATTTTGCATAAGGTACATTCTGGCATGGTTCTAAAAACCTGATCCAAATGGTATGTGAGCACAGCTGACTGTATGTTGATTGAATGTCTTCCAAATGCAATTTTCAAATCTTCTTTCCTCTGGAGAAATGGGGAGGGAAGAGAGAGAGCTTTCCCTCCAACCTGGGACAGCATCTTCATTTTTGACCAACTTGAGAAATTCATCCCTACAAAAGAGAAAAGTAATTTCCTAACTCAAGAGTCTGGATGTTCTTGAAAGCGTGAGCTGCACCTGAAGTCCCTCTAGATCACATGAAATACTGAATAGCATTCACAAAATTTTGAGATTGTGTGTGTGATATCTTATAACGTGTTTCACACACAAACCTGAAATAAATGTAGAAGGTTTTCTTTGGATTCAGCAACATTTGCAAAAAGCATGTGTTTTGCATTTTCTCTTTATTGATCTAAATAGCCACACAGTATTCAAGTTGATAGAAAATGGAGCTCTGTATAACTGGCCTTAGTGCAGCTTCCATTCTACTGATAATTACTAAATATCTTTCATTAAAGTTTGTCTGGAGACACTGATTGTCCAGAATAACAGGCTTACTGACAGCATAGTAGTTTCTCCGGTTATATGATACTCATGTACAAACTTCCACCAGTGACCATCTCAACTGTAAGTTAACTAAGAGCCAAGGTCCCATTGACTTTCTAATGGAGTCAGGGGCGTTTCCTCCCTTCAGGCTCTAGGGCAGACGTACTTGATTCCCATTCAAAGCTTTCCTCTGCTCATGCCAATGCTATGTAAGAGCAATATAGACAAGGCTATTGTAGTAAAAGGTATGTATGACCTGACCTGATTTGGGTAGGGCTATGCAATGGTCAACATGTCCTTGAAAGTTTCTTTTACGAGCTCTGCAGAACAGCCAAGGATCGTGCTCATTCCAAACAGCCTGTCACCAGTGATATTTGCTGCCTGTTTCCCCTTACTGAGAGTGGCTCTTCCAGAAGGGGTGCTTCAGACACCCATAGTCTACTCTGAGCACTTGTATACTTCAAACAGAAACATAGCACAGACGGTACTCTGCAAATGTAAACCTAGGTACAACATCAGAACAAAGCCTGTTCCAACCTGGACTGCAGCTCCCAGAGGCTTTTCTCTTTACCTCTGCCTGAGTTGAAGGAATGTCCTCCCTCCTTTTCAGGCCTTCTGCTCTGAGCTTCCTCACCCTATTAGATCTCTATAGGGCTCCCCTAATGCTCACCTAACACCCGTCCACCCTTCTATAATACTGCTTGAGTTCCTGTGTGTTGCCTCAGGAGGAGGTTACAACTCTTGCATCTTCATTGTGGACCAAGATAGGTCTTCTGCTGCCTCTGCTCAAACTTGGTTCTGGGAAAAAGCAAAACAGACCCACCCAAAAAAATAAGAGGCTGCCCTCTGTGAACTGTACAGAGCTGTGTAATACACTGGAACGAACATGGTGGTAGAGCACTTTTAAAGCATTTTCCCACTTGATTAAGAAGGTCAAGTTTAAGACTTGCTCTGCAAATGTACTGGAGACTCTGAGCTGATCTAGCTGAGGTTAGCTGATGATAGGCAATCATTTCTCCACACATGCTCAACCACAGTGTCCTGCTTTCAACAGGTTAACCTACCTGGACCCTGGGCTTAAGATTAAAATGCAAGGTTCCAGAGTCAGCTATCAAAATGACCTGTTGGCCATGAAACACAATAATTGTTCCACAATCTCAAACGTCCTTGCAGCTAGCAATGGATGAGAAGGGTCTCTAGCAGGCACGGCAGCAGGCAGCTTGAAATAGTCTCAACAAAACTTGCATAACCAGTTAAATTTCTATACCAGAGTAATACCTTCACTAAGAGTACTGGAAGTCATCTGAGTGTGTAGCTATTTATATCCAGTGAGGATTTCCCCAGAAAAGAGAACATGGAATATGATCTTGTTCCAAAATGCCTGAATTCAATGGAAAATGAGCAATGAGCATTTTTCTCTGGAAAACAAAGTGGTAGAAGACAAAAACAGATTGATAAATGTATTAGCCTTGAAAGTAAAATTCATCCCTGGTCACCATGCTTGCAAATTTCAAGAACAAATTTAGCTACACTTGTTGATATTTAAACTACTGTAACAAAGAACACAGCATAATGCAATACCGAGCAAAATTTTAAGAACTGCCTCCTGAATCTCTGTTTGTGAAAGGACAAATTCAAAGAACCTTACTTGTTTTTTCCTGATTTCAGTGATTCATTGGACTTCTGCTTTGCTCCTTAGAGTACAAATCCTGTATATTTTAGTGGGAGAGTAAGCAATTTTCAAGGGCACTTTTCCACCCTAACTGAGGAGGAAAGTGTGTGATTACTCACAGATATATATCATGTTACCAAAATGTCTGCCATTGCCATAGGGTATTGACTACCCCATGATTTTCACCTGTGCCTTGTGGGTTACTGAGTCTGTATATGGAGGGGAGTGAGAGCAGCTAACCATCACACAGCAGCAGTCTCTTTTTTTTTAAAAAAAAAAAAAGGCATTCTGCCTGAGAGGAGAATAATAAACCAAGAGCGGACAACAGTCAGACGGTTTTAGCTTTTTCTTGAGTAAAGTGCTGTGGATACAGATTAACTTTGTTTGTTCAATATTTACTGTATTTTCCTTTTACCTGCTCTGTAACAAGGACTGGAAGCACTTTGCTAAATGGATTGAAATTATCCTAGCTTCACAGCATGCCTTGTAAGTGCCCTGGTACTGTCTTTGGTTATGCTGTTTTGCAACTACATAGAGCAATACCCTTTCAGGGGTTTCCATAGATTCCCCTGCCCCTGCTATGGCAACAGCACACTCTCAGCTCTGCTCCTCCTCAGCACTGGAGGTCTGTTTGCATCAGAAAGATGTTGCTCCTTGGGGGATTGGGCCATCCTGATAGGTCTGAAAGCTCAGACCTGCCCAGGAGCAGAGTCCCCTCAGAGTTCACGTGACCCCAAAACAACCACTACCTGCTGCTAGGTGTATGAGGTGCCTGAACTTTGGCATCTCATTCATGAGGCCAAGTTTGCCCTGGGAGTAGAGGGAGCAGGCCACCACAAGCCTTTTCATGGGACTTTGACCACCTGTGCCACTTTCCTTTACGCAGCATGGTCTTCAGAGAGGGGTTTCCTTGTCCTAAAAAAGGCAGTGCAGATACCATGGAAGCTGGAAGAGATATTCCAGCCTCTCCATGGCACAAACTCTACTGTTTTCAGTGGCAGAGGCAGAAGAACTCAATGACCTCATGTAAATCAGATACACCTCTCTGTTCATTTATTGTCTCAGCTCATTGATTTTAGGATCCAGTAAAAAAAAATCTAAACTCCAGCCATAGACATTTTGTCCACGGTCCCATGTTTCTAACAATTTTTCAGATTTTTTTCTAAGACTTTTAATTATGGGCTAACTGCACAGTACCTGTGGGCTATAACCTCCTCCATCTTCCTATGCTGGCAAATAATCCCTGTGAGCCTCTTTATGGGAATCATTGGCAAAACATTGCTGATATTTTCTTACACTGTGGAATCTGGTAGATATCTAAGGGAACAACCTGCACACCTGTACACTACTCTCCATCCCAAATAAATAGAGGAAGTCCCCTCCTAATGCAGGAGGGCAGGAGCAGGTGGTGGGAGACCTCATTGCTGTTGCAGCCGTGCCTTGTCCTCCTAGTAACTTCTGTATGGTTTAGGGCCCACAGATGGAACAACTTTTGCGTTCACTGAATTCTAAGTCAATGTGTATAAATGTCTGTTGATTTAATGTTTCTCTTTAACATTATGTGGAGGGAAGCTGCCTGAGGCAAATACAGTACTTAGAGGTGCAATGTTACAGGAAACCTGTGGCCAGGCAGCTGGGCATAGACCCAGGACAGCATCCTCCCCAGCAACCATCTCTTACTTCTTTTCCCCTCACTGCCTTGAGTTTGATGTGAGCTGTCCTTGTTTATGGTATCAGAATCACTGAGGAAGATAAATATTGGAAAGAGGAGCTGAGAGAGATGCAAAGGTAGCATTTGGCCGATCCTCAGAGAGCCTACACCTTCCCTCCGACCTTCACGCGATATTGATGGTTTCATAATGGACATGCAGGAATATGGGATCAAAGGGAATATCTGAGTGTTATTGGTTCTAACTACCCAAGCTTAGCCATGCTTTTAACTTTAAAAGCCTTGGAGAAACAGCTTCTGGGTTTTTTTACATTTCATCTGATACAGCTTGCCTTAGTAGCCAATTAGCATTTCGTGATTGCATGTAATAATCCTGCGTGCTCAGGCTGTGTGCTCTGTGTGTTTCTGAATGTCGTACATCAGGCTGAGGTGTCACACTGGAGACTGCATTCCTGGCTCTGTCATCTTCAAAACACAATGTGTTAGGTCATCACTGTTAAGTAAGCCTTCTGGTGTTCCATCCAGTACAAGTTGTTTTTTTTGTTTTTATTGGTTTTTTAATTACTATATTGAAAAAAATAGGATCTTCACTCTGTAGAGGAGATCTTCTAGTAGAGGAGATACTGAGGGGCACAGTTCTGTTCAGACCAGAAGCTAAGATGCTTTTGTAGTCATGGATGGAAGAGAAAAGGGAAGAGGAAAAAGGTTATAGCTTTGTTATTAATCTGTAGCTTATAAGACTCCATTTTGTGTGTCTATAGCAATAACATTTGAGGACATGTTTTATTTTACTGTCATTTCTCAGTATTATAGATACTGATCACTAAATTCCCCAGAAATTAATATAGTTTTCTAACCACTTACGAAGTAGTTGTTGAAATGCACAAGCGATATATCAGCAAAAACATGCACCAAAGAGAAAAACAGTGTTTATTTCTGCTCCTTCAGTTAATTCCTTTTCCCTGTTCCTCTTGCTACAGAAGATGGTGGTTGTGACGGATACCATCTGCATGCCAGGAGAAAGGAGCAAGTCCGTAAATCCCTGGCTGCAAAGTTTACACGCAAAAAGTGTCTCTCTCCCCTCTCGTTCAGCAGAGTTGATTTGTAGCTGTCAGCCAGCCTGCAGGACGGCTTGTACTCCCAGAGCTGGGAGCCTGTTTGCTTTCCAGCTGCTGCCTGCCCTCCAGCACGCTTGCTGATGTGCCCCAGCAGGCTTTGCTCCTGCCAGTCCCAACAGGAGCAGGGCTCAGAGCTGCCAGGTTGTATCCACATCGCTGCAGGTGGGTAAGCAGTGCGAGAGAGGGGGGATCCCAGGCTCTCCAGATAAAGGCAGGAAATCTAGACAAGGAGGGGAGCATAAATGCAGGCTGGAGTACAAATGCTGGCCCCGACTGGGAGGAATCAAAGGGAAGCAGCTGTTTTGAATGGGGAATAAAAGAGCAATGCTGAAGTGGTTGTGAAGTGACTTGTGTTAACTGGAGAAGTGAGTAACGCTGGTTGCAGGCAATGGCAACTTTGCAGGCTCCACAAAGCAACTATTTGCATGTTTTGCTCCCTGTCCTTTGGGATGCAGAATAGCTCTGTGTATTATATCTTTTTTTTCTTTTGTCCTTTTTTTTTTTTTAAATCTCCAGGTTTGAACCCATGTCAGTTCAGCCTGTGGCAGTCTCCCTGCATGGAGGGGTGGCTCTGAAGAAGGACTAAAAACCTGGTACTTGATTTTCCAAGTAAGCAAGACAGTTGGCTCCCTCCATACATGAGTAGGGGTGTAAACTTTCACAGCGGCAAGGTAAACAGCTGAAGGGTTTGGGGAGCTGTCTTGGAGCATGAACCTGACCCCTGAGCTAACACAACAGCAGAGAAGTCCCTAGGGACCCTTGTAGGACCAGATGTCAGTCCGTGGAAATCAGTTTTATACTGATTTTCAAACATCTGCAGCATGTCTGGCTAATTGCAAGCGGATGTATTTTATGCTTTTCAGGCTACCTCTTGTTACACTTTCTTTATTTGGCTGTATCAATACGGAGATGGATATGAAACAAGCACAGATCTCTGCAGACAACCTGCCTACAGGTAGAAAGGTTACTTCAGTTGAACGCCTAGCTTGCAATGAATAATTCAACCGTCCATAACTATGTCCCTGTTTAAACGTGGTTACCACTCTTACTACTGCCTTCTGTCAGTGTTCAGCTATTAAAAATAGCAACAACATATCAATCCCTTCAGTGGCAGGGAAATACACTGAAAGGAACAGGAAAACACACCTGGTTAATACGTGGCTCAGAGGCTGGTGCCATAGGTGGAATTTGGGGTTTTTTGATCATGGGGAGGCTTACACAGCACCGGGCTTGCTAGCAACAGATGGTGTCCAGCTATCTCAAAGGGGTAAGAGAATCCTTGCTCATGAGATGGCAGGGCTCATAGAAAGGGCTTTAAACTAGGTTTGAAGGGGGTAAGGGATAAAACGAGGTGCACCAGAGATGAGCCTGGGGGCAGCGTGCCGATGTTAGGGGTGGATTCGATAGGCCGGCTCAAATGCACCTATGCCAACGCACGCAGCACGGGCAATAAACAGGAGGAGCTGGAAGCCATCGTGCAGCTGGAGAGATATGACTTAGTGGCCATCGCAAAAACATGGTGGGACGGCTCCCGTGACTGGAGTGCTGCAATGGATGGCTCCAAGCTCTTCAGAAGGGATAGGCAAGGTAGAAGAGGTGGTGGGGTGGCTCTCTATGTTAGGGAATGGAGTTTGGACTGTACAGAGCTACACGATCGTGACGACAAGGTGGA